>NC_142642.1:12512500-13137500 GCF_053813885.1 Theobroma cacao | reverse complement strand
ACGCGAAGCAAAAGCCATGCATTGACCAGAAAAGTCCATTTATAGTCACCTATGCCTTTGAAAGCCTTATTACTCGCTTTAAATGGTTTTATAATTTCATTATTGATTTTAAGTTGAATTTTTTTATGTTTTCGGTTAAGAAAGGTTATAAATAAATGTTTACCTTGAGAAACGCCAAGCGAAAGCCTTCCGTTGACAAGTAAAGTCTATTTATTGTCACCTATGCCTTTGAAAGCCTTATTACTCGCTTTGAATGGTTTTATAATCTCATTGTTGATTTTAAATTGAATTTTTTTATATTTTCAGATAAGAAAGGTTATAAATAAATGTTTACCTCGAGAAACGTGAAGCAAAAGCCATCCATTGACAAGAAAAGTCCCTTTATCGTCACCTATACCTTTGAAAGCCTTATTACTCGCTTTAAATGGTTTTATAATCTCATTATTGATTTTAAGTTGAATTTTTTTATGTTTTCGGTTAAGAAAGGTTATAAATAAACGTTTACCTCGAGAAACGTGAAGCAAAAGCCATCCTTTGACAAGAAAAGTCCATTTATAGTCACTTATCCCTTTGAAGGCCTTATTAGTCACTTTAAATGGTTTTATAATCTCGTTATTGATTTTCAGTTGACTTTTTTAATGTTTTCGGTTAAGAAAGGTTCTAAATAAATGTTTACCTCGAGAAACGTGAAGCAAAAGCCATCCATTGACAAGAAAAGTCCATTTATAGTCACCTATGCCTTTCAAAGCCTTATTAGTCACTTTAAATGGTTTAATAATCTCGTTATTGATTTTAAGTTGAATGTTTTTATATTTTCGATTAAGAAAGGTTCTAAATAAATGTTTACCTCGAGAAATGTGAAGCAAAAGCCATCCATTGACAAGAAAAGTCCATTTATAGTCACCTATGCCTTTCAAAGCCATATTAGTCACTTTAAATGGTTTTATAATCTCGTTATTGATTTTCAGTTGAATTTTTTTATGTTTTCGATTAAGAAAGGTTCTAAATAAATGTGTACATCGAGAAATGTGAAGCAAAAGCCATCCACTAACAAGAAAAGTCCATTTATAGTCACCTATGCCTTTGAAAGCCTTATTACTCGCTTTAAATGGTTTTATAATCTCCTTATTGATTTTAAGTTGAATGTTTTTATGTTTTCGGTTAAGAAAGGTTATAAATAAATGTTTACCTCGAGAAACGTGAAGCAAAAGCCATCCATTGACAAGAAAAGTCCATTTATAGTCACTTATACCTTTGAAAGCCTTATTACTCGCTTTAAATGGTTTTATAATCTCATTATTGATTTTGAATTAAATTTTTTTATGTTTTTTGTTAAGAAAGGTTCTAAATAAATGTTTACATCGAGAAATGTGAAGCAAAAGCCATCCATTGACAAGAAAAGTCCATTTATAATCTCCTATGCATTTGAAAGCCTTATTACTCGCTTTAAATGGTTTTATAATTTCATTATTGATTTTAAGTTGAATTTTTTTATGTTTATAGTTAAGAAAGATTATAAATAAATGTTTACCTCGAGAAACGCGAAGCAAAAGCCATCCATTGACAAGAAAAGTCCGTTTATAGTCACCTATACCTTTGAAAGCCTTATTACTCGCTTTAAATGGTTTTATAATCTCATTATTGATTTTAAGTTGAATTTTTTTATATTTTCGGATAACAAAGGTTGTAAATAAATGTTTACCTCGAGAAACGCGAAGCAAAAGCCATCTATTGAAAAGAAAAGTCCATTTATATTCACCTATGCCTTTCAAAGCCTTATTACTCGCTTTAAATGGTTTTATAATCTCATTATGTAGTTTAGGTTGAATTTTTCTATGTTTTCAGTTGAGAAAGGTTATAAATAAATGTTTACCTCAAGAAACGCGAAGCAAAAGCCATCCATTGACAAGAAAAGTCCATTTATAGTCACCTATGCCTTTGAAAGCCTTATTACTCGCTTTAAATGGTTTTATAATCTCGTTATTGATTTTAAGTTGAATTTTTTTATGTTTTCGGTTAAGAAAGGTTATAAATAAATGTTTACCTTGAGAAACGCGAAGGAAAAGCCATCCATTGATAAGAAAAGTCAATTTATAGTCACCTATGCCTTTCAAAGCCCTATTAGTCGCTTTAAATGGTTTTATAATCTCATTATTGATTTTAAGTTGAATTTTTTTATGTTTTTGGTTAAGAAAGGTTCTAAATAAATGTTTACCTCGAGAAATGTGAAGCAAATGCCATCCATTGACAAGAAAAGTCCCTTTATAGTCACCTATGCTTTTGAAAGCCTTATTACTCACGTTAAATGGTTTTATAATCTTATTATTGATTTTGAATTAAATTTTTTTATGTTTTCGATTAAGAAAGGTTATAAATAAATGTTTACCTCGAGAAACGCGAAGCAAAAGCCATCCATTGACCAGAAAAGTCCATTTATAGTCACCTATGCCTTTGAAAGCCTTATTACTCGCTTTAAATAGTTTTATAATTTCATTATTGATTTATAGTTGAATTTTTTTATGTTTTCGGTTAAGAAAGGTTATAAATAAATGTTTACCTTGAGAAACGCCAATCGAAAGCCTTCCATTGACAAGTAAAGTCCATTTATAGTCACCTATGCCTTTGAAAGCCTTATTACTCACGTTAAATGGTTTTATAATCTTATTATTGATTTTGAATTGAATATTCTTATGTTCTCAATTAAGAAAGGTTATAAATAGATGTTTACCTCGAGAAACGCGAAGCAAAAGCCATGCATTGACCAGAAAAGTCCATTTATAGTCACCTATGCCTTTGAAAGCCTTATTACTCGCTTTAAATGGTTTTATAATTTCATTATTGATTTTAAGTTGAATTTTTTTATGTTTTCGGTTAAGAAAGGTTATAAATAAATGTTTACCTTGAGAAACGCCAAGCGAAAGCCTTCCGTTGACAAGTAAAGTCTATTTATTGTCACCTATGCCTTTGAAAGCCTTATTACTCGCTTTGAATGGTTTTATAATCTCATTGTTGATTTTAAATTGAATTTTTTTATATTTTCAGATAAGAAAGGTTATAAATAAATGTTTACCTCGAGAAACGTGAAGCAAAAGCCATCCATTGACAAGAAAAGTCCCTTTATCGTCACCTATACCTTTGAAAGCCTTATTACTTGCTTTAAATGGTTTTATAATCTCATTATTGATTTTAAGTTGAATTTTTTTATGTTTTCGGTTAAGAAAGGTTATAAATAAACGTTTACCTCGAGAAACGTGAAGCAAAAGCCATCCTTTGACAAGAAAAGTCCATTTATAGTCACTTATACCTTTGAAGGCCTTATTAGTCACTTTAAATGGTTTTATAATCTCGTTATTGATTTTCAGTTGACTTTTTTAATGTTTTCGGTTAAGAAAGGTTCTAAATAAATGTTTACCTCGAGAAACGTGAAGCAAAAGCCATCCATTGACAAGAAAAGTCCATTTATAGTCACCTATGCCTTTCAAAGCCTTATTAGTCACTTTAAATGGTTTAATAATCTCGTTATTGATTTTAAGTTGAATGTTTTTATATTTTCGATTAAGAAAGGTTCTAAATAAATGTTTACCTCGAGAAATGTGAAGCAAAAGCCATCCATTGACAAGAAAAGTCCATTTATAGTCACCTATGCCTTTCAAAGCCATATTAGTCACTTTAAATGGTTTTATAATCTCGTTATTGATTTTCAGTTGAATTTTTTTATGTTTTCGATTAAGAAAGGTTCTAAATAAATGTGTACATCGAGAAATGTGAAGCAAAAGCCATCCACTAACAAGAAAAGTCCATTTATAGTCACCTATGCCTTTGAAAGCCTTATTACTCGCTTTAAATGGTTTTATAATCTCCTTATTGATTTTAAGTTGAATGTTTTTATGTTTTCGGTTAAGAAAGGTTATAAATAAATGTTTACCTCGAGAAACGTGAAGCAAAAGCCATCCATTGACAAGAAAAGTCCATTTATAGTCACTTATACCTTTGAAAGCCTTATTACTCGCTTTAAATGGTTTTATAATCTCATTATTGATTTTGAATTAAATTTTTTTATGTTTTTTGTTAAGAAAGGTTCTAAATAAATGTTTACATTGAGAAATGTGAAGCAAAAGCCATCCATTGACAAGAAAAGTCCATTTATAATCTCCTATGCATTTGAAAGCCTTATTACTCGCTTTAAATGGTTTTATAATTTCATTATTGATTTTAAGTTGAATTTTTTTATGTTTATAGTTAAGAAAGATTATAAATAAATGTTTACCTCGAGAAACGCGAAGCAAAAGCCATCCATTGACAAGAAAAGTCCGTTTATAGTCACCTATACCTTTGAAAGCCTTATTACTCGCTTTAAATGGTTTTATAATCTCATTATTGATTTTAAGTTGAATTTTTTTATATTTTCGGATAACAAAGGTTGTAAATAAATGTTTACCTCGAGAAACGCGAAGCAAAAGCCATCTATTGACAAGAAAAGTCCATTTATATTCACCTATGCCTTTCAAAGCCTTATTACTCGCTTTAAATGGTTTTATAATCTCATTATGTAGTTTAGGTTGAATTTTTCTATGTTTTCAGTTGAGAAAGGTTATAAATAAATGTTTACCTCAAGAAACGCGAAGCAAAAGCCATCCATTGACAAGAAAAGTCCATTTATAGTCACCTATGCCTTTGAAAGCCTTATTACTCGCTTTAAATGGTTTTATAATCTCGTTATTGATTTTAAGTTGAATTTTTTTATGTTTTCGGTTAAGAAAGGTTATAAATAAATGTTTACCTTGAGAAACGCGAAGGAAAAGCCATCCATTGATAAGAAAAGTCAATTTATAGTCACCTATGCCTTTCAAAGCCCTATTAGTCGCTTTAAATGGTTTTATAATCTCATTATTGATTTTAAGTTGAATTTTTTTATGTTTTTGGTTAAGAAAGGTTCTAAATAAATGTTTACCTCGAGAAATGTGAAGCAAATGCCATCCATTGACAAGAAAAGTCCCTTTATAGTCACCTATGCTTTTGAAAGCCTTATTACTCGCTTTAAATGGTTTTATAATCTCATTATTGATTTTGAATTAAATTTTTTTATGTTTTTTGTTAAGAAAGGTTCTAAATAAATGTTTACCTCGAGAAACATGAAGCAAAAGCCATCCATTGACAAGAAAAGTCCATTTATAGTCACCTATGCCTTTCAAAGCCTTATTAGTCACTTTAAATGGTTTAATAATCTCGTTATTGATTTTAAGTTGAATGTTTTTATATTTTCGATTAAGAAAGGTTCTAAATAAATGTTTACCTCGAGAAATGTGAAGCAAAAGCCATCCATTGACAAGAAAAGTCCATTTATAGTCACCTATGCCTTTCAAAGCCTTATTAGTCACTTTAAATGGTTTTATAATCTCGTTATTGATTTTCAGTTGAATTTTTTTATGTTTTCGAGTAAGAAAGGTTCTAAATAAATGTGTACATCGAGAAATGTGAAGCAAAAGCCATCCACTAACAAGAAAAGTCCATTTATAGTCACCTATGCCTTTGAAAGCCTTATTACTCGCTTTAAATGGTTTTATAATCTCATTATTGATTTTAAGTTGAATGTTTTTATGTTTTCGGTTAAGAAAGGTTATAAATAAATGTTTACCTCGAGAAACGTGAAGCAAAAGCCATCCATTGACAAGAAAAGTCCATTTATAGTCACTTATACCTTTGAAAGCCTTATTACTCGCTTTAAATGGTTTTATAATCTCATTATTGATTTTGAATTAAATTTTTTTATGTTTTTTGTTAAGAAAGGTTCTAAATAAATGTTTACATCGAGAAATGTGAAGCAAAAGCCATCCATTGACAAGAAAAGTCCATTTATAATCTCCTATGCATTTGAAAGCCTTATTACTCGCTTTAAATGGTTTTATAATTTCATTATTGATTTTAAGTTGAATTTTTTTATGTTTATAGTTAAGAAAGATTATAAATAAATGTTTACCTCGAGAAATGCGAAGCAAAAGCCATCCATTGACAAGAAAAGTCCGTTTATAGTCACCTATACCTTTGAAAGCCTTATTACTCGCTTTAAATGGTTTTATAATCTCATTATTGATTTTAAGTTGAATTTTTTTATATTTTCGGATAACAAAGATTGTAAATAAATGTTTACCTCGAGAAACGCGAAGCAAAAGCCATCTATTGACAAGAAAAGTCCATTTATATTCACATATGCCTTTCAAAGCCTTATTACTCGCTTTAAATGGTTTTATAATCTCATTATGTAGTTTAGGTTGAATTTTTCTATGTTTTCAGTTGAGAAAGGTTATAAATAAATGTTTACCTCAAGAAACGCGAAGCAAAAGCCATCCATTGACAAGAAAAGTCCATTTATAGTCACCTATGCCTTTGAAAGCCTTATTACTCGCTTTAAATGGTTTTATAATCTCATTATTGATTTTAAGTTGAATTTTTTTATATTTTCGGATAACAAAGGTTGTAAATAAATGTTTACCTCGAGAAACGCGAAGCAAAAGCCATCTATTGACAAGAAAAGTCCATTTATATTCACCTATGCCTTTCAAAGCCTTATTACTCGCTTTAAATGGTTTTATAATCTCATTATGTAGTTTAGGTTGAATTTTTCTATGTTTTCAGTTGAGAAAGGTTATAAATAAATGTTTACCTCAAGAAACGCGAAGCAAAAGCCATCCATTGACAAGAAAAGTCCATTTATAGTCACCTATGCCTTTGAAAGCCTTATCACTCGCTTTAAATGGTTTTATAATCTCGTTATTGATTTTAAGTTGAATTTTTTTATGTTTTCGATTAAGAAAGGTTATAAATAAATGTTTACCTTGAGAAACGCGAAGGAAAAGCCATCCATTGATAAGAAAAGTCAATTTATAGTCACCTATGCCTTTCAAAGCCCTATTAGTCGCTTTAAATGGTTTTATAATCTCATTATTGATTTTAAGTTGAATTTTTTTATGTTTTTGGTTAAGAAAGGTTCTAAATAAATGTTTACCTCGAGAAATGTGAAGCAAATGCCATCCATTGACAAGAAAAGTCCCTTTATAGTCACCTATGCTTTTGAAAGCCTTATTACTCACGTTAAATGGTTTTATAATCTTATTATTGATTTTGAATTAAATTTTTTTATGTTTTCGATTAAGAAAGGTTATAAATAAATGTTTACCTCAAGAAACGCGAAGCAAAAGCCATCCATTGACCAGAAAAGTCCATTTATAGTCACCTATGCCTTTGAAAGCCTTATTACTCGCTTTAAATAGTTTTATAATTTCATTATTGATTTATAGTTGAATTTTTTTATGTTTTCGGTTAAGAAAGGTTATAAATAAATGTTTACATCGAGAAACGTGAAGCAAAAGCCATCCATTGACAAGAAAAGTCCATTTATAGTCACTTATACCTTTGAAAGCCTTATTACTCGCTTTAAATGGTTTTATAATCTCATTATTGATTTTGAATTAAATTTTTTTATGTTTTTTGTTAAGAAAGGTTCTAAATAAATGTTTACATCGAGAAATGTGAAGCAAAAGCCATCCATTGACACGAAAAGTCCATTTATAATCTCCTATGCATTTGAAAGCCTTATTACTCGCTTTAAATGGTTTTATAATTTCATTATTGATTTTAAGTTGAATTTTTTTATGTTTATAGTTAAGAAAGATTATAAATAAATGTTTACCTCGAGAAACGCGAAGCAAAAGCCATCCATTGACAAGAAAAGTCCGTTTATAGTCACCTATACCTTTGAAAGCTTTATTACTCGCTTTAAATGGTTTTATAATCTCATTATTGATTTTAAGTTGAATTTTTTTATATTTTCGGATAACAAAGGTTGTAAATAAATGTTTACCTCGAGAAACGTGAAGCAAAAGCCATCTATTGACAAGAAAAGTCCATTTATATTCACCTATGCCTTTCAATGCCTTATTACTCGCTTTAAATGGTTTTATAATCTCATTATGTAGTTTAGGTTGAATTTTTCTATGTTTTCAGTTGAGAAAGGTTATAAATAAATGTTTACCTCAAGAAACGCGAAGCAAAAGCCATCCATTGACAAGAAAAGTCCATTTATAGTCACCTATGCCTTTGAAAGCCTTATTACTCGCTTTAAATGGTTTTATAATCTCGTTATTGATTTTAAGTTGAATTTTTTTATGTTTTCGGTTAAGAAAGGTTATAAATAAATGTTTACCTTGAGAAACGCGAAGGAAAAGCCATCCATTGATAAGAAAAGTCAATTTATAGTCACCTATGCCTTTCAAAGCCCTATTAGTCGCTTTAAATGGTTTTATAATCTCATTATTGATTTTAAGTTGAATTTTTTTTATGTTTTTGGTTAAGAAAGGTTCTAAATAAATGTTTACCTCGAGAAATGTGAAGCAAATGCCATCCATTGACAAGAAAAGTCCCTTTATAGTCACCTATGCTTTTGAAAGCCTTATTACTCACGTTAAATGGTTTTATAATCTTATTATTGATTTTGAATTAAATTTTTTTATGTTTTCGATTAAGAAAGATTATAAATAAATGTTTACCTCGAGAAACGCGAAGCAAAAGCCATCCATTGACCAGAAAAGTCCATTTATAGTCACCTATGCCTTTGAAAGCCTTATTACTCGCTTTAAATAGTTTTATAATTTCATTATTGATTTATAGTTGAATTTTTTTATGTTTTCGGTTAAGAAAGGTTATAAATAAATGTTTACCTCGAGAAACGTGAAGCAAAAGCCATCCATTGACAAGAAAAGTCCATTTATAGTCACTTATACCTTTGAAAGCCTTATTACTCGCTTTAAATGGTTTTATAATCTCATTATTGATTTTGAATTAAATTTTTTTATGTTTTTTGTTAAGAAAGGTTCTAAATAAATGTTTACATCGAGAAATGTGAAGCAAAAGCCATCCATTGACAAGAAAAGTCCATTTATAATCTCCTATGCATTTGAAAGCCTTATTACTCGCTTTAAATGGTTTTATAATTTCATTATTGATTTTAAGTTGAATTTTTTTATGTTTACAGTTAAGAAAGATTATAAATAAATGTTTACCTCGAGAAACGCGAAGCAAAAGCCATCCATTGACAAGAAAAGTCCGTTTATAGTCACCTATACCTTTGAAAGCCTTATTACTCGCTTTAAATGGTTTTATAATCTCATTATTGATTTTAAGTTGAATTTTTTTATATTTTCGATTAAGAAAGGTTCTAAATAAATGTTTACCTCGAGAAATGTGAAGCAAAAGCCATCCATTGACAAGAAAAGTCCATTTATAGTCACCTATGCCTTTCAAAGCCATATTAGTCACTTTAAATGGTTTTATAATCTCGTTATTGATTTTCAGTTGAATTTTTTTATGTTTTCGATTAAGAAAGGTTCTAAATAAATGTGTACATCGAGAAATGTGAAGCAAAAGCCATCCACTAACAAGAAAAGTCTATTTATAGTCACCTATGCCTTTGAAAGCCTTATTACTCGCTTTAAATGGTTTTATAATCTCCTTATTGATTTTAAGTTGAATGTTTTTATGTTTTCGGTTAAGAAAGGTTATAAATAAATGTTTACCTCGAGAAACGTGAAGCAAAAGCCATCCATTGACAAGAAAAGTCCATTTATAGTCACTTATACCTTTGAAAGCCTTATTACTCGCTTTAAATGGTTTTATAATCTCATTATTGATTTTGAATTAAATTTTTTTATGTTTTTTGTTAAGAAAGGTTCTAAATAAATGTTTACATCGAGAAATGTGAAGCAAAAGCCATCCATTGACAAGAAAAGTCCATTTATAATCTCCTATGCATTTGAAAGCCTTATTACTCGCTTTAAATGGTTTTATAATTTCATTATTGATTTTAAGTTGAATTTTTTTATGTTTATAGTTAAGAAAGATTATAAATAAATGTTTACCTCGAGAAACGCGAAGCAAAAGCCATCCATTGACAAGAAAAGTCCGTTTATAGTCACCTATACCTTTGAAAGCCTTATTACTCGCTTTAAATGGTTTTATAATCTCATTATTGATTTTAAGTTGAATTTTTTTATATTTTCGATTAAGAAAGGTTCTAAATAAATGTTTACCTCGAGAAATGTGAAGCAAAAGCCATCCATTGACAAGAAAAGTCCATTTATAGTCACCTATGCCTTTCAAAGCCATATTAGTCACTTTAAATGGTTTTATAATCTCGTTATTGATTTTCAGTTGAATTTTTTTATGTTTTCGATTAAGAAAGGTTCTAAATAAATGTGTACATCGAGAAATGTGAAGCAAAAGCCATCCACTAACAAGAAAAGTCCATTTATAGTCACCTATGCCTTTGAAAGCCTTATTACTCGCTTTAAATGGTTTTATAATCTCCTTATTGATTTTAAGTTGAATGTTTTTATGTTTTCGGTTAAGAAAGGTTCTAAATAAATGTGTACATCGAGAAATGTGAAGCAAAAGCCATCCACTAACAAGAAAAGTCCATTTATAGTCACCTATGCCTTTGAAAGCCTTATTACTCGCTTTAAATGGTTTTATAATCTCCTTATTGATTTTAAGTTGAATGTTTTTATGTTTTCGGTTAAGAAAGGTTATAAATAAATGTTTACCTCGAGAAACGTGAAGCAAAAGCCATCCATTGACAAGAAAAGTCCATTTATAGTCACTTATACCTTTGAAAGCCTTATTACTCGCTTTAAATGGTTTTATAATCTCATTATTGATTTTGAATTAAATTTTTTTATGTTTTTTGTTAAGAAAGGTTCTAAATAAATGTTTACATCGAGAAATGTGAAGCAAAAGCCATCCATTGACAAGAAAAGTCCATTTATAATCTCCTATGCATTTGAAAGCCTTATTACTCGCTTTAAATGGTTTTATAATTTCATTATTGATTTTAAGTTGAATTTTTTTATGTTTATAGTTAAGAAAGATTATAAATAAATGTTTACCTCGAGAAACGCGAAGCAAAAGCCATCCATTGACAAGAAAAGTCCGTTTATAGTCACCTATACCTTTGAAAGCCTTATTACTCGCTTTAAATGGTTTTATAATCTCATTATTGATTTTAAGTTGAATTTTTTTATATTTTCGATTAAGAAAGGTTCTAAATAAATGTTTACCTCGAGAAACGCGAAGCAAAAGCCATCCATTGACCAGAAAAGTCCATTTATAGTCACCTATGCCTTTGAAAGCCTTATTACTCGCTTTAAATAGTTTTATAATTTCATTATTGATTTATAGTTGAATTTTTTTATGTTTTCGGTTAAGAAAGGTTATAAATAAATGTTTACCTTGAGAAACGCCAAGCGAAAGCCTTCCATTGACAAGTAAAGTCCATTTATAGTCACCTATGCCTTTGAAAGCCTTATTACTCACGTTAAATGGTTTTATAATCTTATTATTGATTTTGAATTGAATATTTTTATGTTCTCAATTAAGAAAGGTTATAAATAGATGTTTACCTCGAGAAACGCGAAGCAAAAGCCATGCATTGACCAGAAAAGTCCATTTATAGTCACCTATGCCTTTGAAAGCCTTATTACTCGCTTTAAATGGTTTTATAATTTCATTATTGATTTTAAGTTGAATTTTTTTATGTTTTCGGTTAAGAAAGGTTATAAATAAATGTTTACCTTGAGAAACGCCAAGCGAAAGCCTTCCGTTGACAAGTAAAGTCTATTTATTGTCACCTATGCCTTTGAAAGCCTTATTACTCGCTTTGAATGGTTTTATAATCTCATTGTTGATTTTGAATTGAATTTTTTTATATTTTCAGATAAGAAAGGTTATAAATAAATGTTTACCTCGAGAAACGTGAAGCAAAAGCCATCCATTGACAAGAAAAGTCCCTTTATCGTCACCTATACCTTTGAAAGCCTTATTACTCGCTTTAAATGGTTTTATAATCTCATTATTGATTTTAAGTTGAATTTTTTTATGTTTTCGGTTAAGAAAGGTTATAAATAAACGTTTACCTCGAGAAACGTGAAGCAAAAGCCATCCTTTGACAAGAAAAGTCCATTTATAGTCACTTATACCTTTGAAAGCCTTATTAGTCACTTTAAATGGTTTTATAATCTCGTTATTGATTTTCAGTTGACTTTTTTTATGTTTTCGGTTAAGAAAGGTTCTAAATAAATGTTTACCTCGAGAAACGTGAAGCAAAAGCCATCCATTGACAAGAAAAGTCCATTTATAGTCACTTATACCTTTGAAAGCCTTATTACTCGCTTTAAATGGTTTTATAATTTCATTATTGATTTTAAGTTGAATTTTTTTATGTTTATAGTTAAGAAAGATTATAAATAAATGTTTACCTCGAGAAACGCGAAGCAAAAGCCATCCATTGACAAGAAAAGTCCGTTTATAGTCACCTATACCTTTGAAAGCCTTATTACTCGCTTTAAATGGTTTTATAATCTCATTATTGATTTTAAGTTGAATTTTTTTATATTTTCGGATAACAAAGGTTGTAAATAAATGTTTACCTCGAGAAACGCGAAGCAAAAGCCATCTATTGAAAAGAAAAGTCCATTTATATTCACCTATGCCTTTCAAAGCCTTATTACTCGCTTTAAATGGTTTTATAATCTCATTATGTAGTTTAGGTTGAATTTTTCTATGTTTTCAGTTGAGAAAGGTTATAAATAAATGTTTACCTCAAGAAACGCGAAGCAAAAGCCATCCATTGACAAGAAAAGTCCATTTATAGTCACCTATGCCTTTGAAAGCCTTATTACTCGCTTTAAATGGTTTTATAATCTCATTATTGATTTTAAGTTGAATTTTTTTATATTTTCGGATAACAAAGGTTGTAAATAAATGTTTACCTCGAGAAACGCGAAGCAAAAGCCATCTATTGACAAGAAAAGTCCATTTATATTCACCTATGCCTTTCAAAGCCTTATTACTCGCTTTAAATGGTTTTATAATCTCATTATGTAGTTTAGGTTGAATTTTTCTATGTTTTCAGTTGAGAAAGGTTATAAATAAATGTTTACCTCAAGAAACGCGAAGCAAAAGCCATCCATTGACAAGAAAAGTCCATTTATAGTCACCTATGCCTTTGAAAGCCTTATCACTCGCTTTAAATGGTTTTATAATCTCGTTATTGATTTTAAGTTGAATTTTTTTATGTTTTCGATTAAGAAAGGTTATAAATAAATGTTTACCTTGAGAAACGCGAAGGAAAAGCCATCCATTGATAAGAAAAGTCAATTTATAGTCACCTATGCCTTTCAAAGCCCTATTAGTCGCTTTAAATGGTTTTATAATCTCATTATTGATTTTAAGTTGAATTTTTTTATGTTTTTGGTTAAGAAAGGTTCTAAATAAATGTTTACCTCGAGAAATGTGAAGCAAATGCCATCCATTGACAAGAAAAGTCCCTTTATAGTCACCTATGCTTTTGAAAGCCTTATTACTCACGTTAAATGGTTTTATAATCTTATTATTGATTTTGAATTAAATTTTTTTATGTTTTCGATTAAGAAAGGTTATAAATAAATGTTTACCTCAAGAAACGCGAAGCAAAAGCCATCCATTGACCAGAAAAGTCCATTTATAGTCACCTATGCCTTTGAAAGCCTTATTACTCGCTTTAAATAGTTTTATAATTTCATTATTGATTTATAGTTGAATTTTTTTATGTTTTCGGTTAAGAAAGGTTATAAATAAATGTTTACCTTGAGAAACGCCAATCGAAAGCCTTCCATTGACAAGTAAAGTCCATTTATAGTCACCTATGCCTTTGAAAGCCTTATTACTCACGTTAAATGGTTTTATAATCTTATTATTGATTTTGAATTGAATATTCTTATGTTCTCAATTAAGAAAGGTTATAAATAGATGTTTACCTCGAGAAACGCGAAGCAAAAGCCATGCATTGACCAGAAAAGTCCATTTATAGTCACCTATGCCTTTGAAAGCCTTATTACTCGCTTTAAATGGTTTTATAATTTCATTATTGATTTTAAGTTGAATTTTTTTATGTTTTCGGTTAAGAAAGGTTATAAATAAATGTTTACCTTGAGAAACGCCAAGCGAAAGCCTTCCGTTGACAAGTAAAGTCTATTTATTGTCACCTATGCCTTTGAAAGCCTTATTACTCGCTTTGAATGGTTTTATAATCTCATTGTTGATTTTAAATTGAATTTTTTTATATTTTCAGATAAGAAAGGTTATAAATAAATGTTTACCTCGAGAAACGTGAAGCAAAAGCCATCCATTGACAAGAAAAGTCCCTTTATCGTCACCTATACCTTTGAAAGCCTTATTACTTGCTTTAAATGGTTTTATAATCTCATTATTGATTTTAAGTTGAATTTTTTTATGTTTTCGGTTAAGAAAGGTTATAAATAAACGTTTACCTCGAGAAACGTGAAGCAAAAGCCATCCTTTGACAAGAAAAGTCCATTTATAGTCACTTATACCTTTGAAGGCCTTATTAGTCACTTTAAATGGTTTTATAATCTCGTTATTGATTTTCAGTTGACTTTTTTAATGTTTTCGGTTAAGAAAGGTTCTAAATAAATGTTTACCTCGAGAAACGTGAAGCAAAAGCCATCCATTGACAAGAAAAGTCCATTTATAGTCACCTATGCCTTTCAAAGCCTTATTAGTCACTTTAAATGGTTTAATAATCTCGTTATTGATTTTAAGTTGAATGTTTTTATATTTTCGATTAAGAAAGGTTCTAAATAAATGTTTACCTCGAGAAATGTGAAGCAAAAGCCATCCATTGACAAGAAAAGTCCATTTATAGTCACCTATGCCTTTCAAAGCCATATTAGTCACTTTAAATGGTTTTATAATCTCGTTATTGATTTTCAGTTGAATTTTTTTATGTTTTCGATTAAGAAAGGTTCTAAATAAATGTGTACATCGAGAAATGTGAAGCAAAAGCCATCCACTAACAAGAAAAGTCCATTTATAGTCACCTATGCCTTTGAAAGCCTTATTACTCGCTTTAAATGGTTTTATAATCTCCTTATTGATTTTAAGTTGAATGTTTTTATGTTTTCGGTTAAGAAAGGTTATAAATAAATGTTTACCTCGAGAAACGTGAAGCAAAAGCCATCCATTGACAAGAAAAGTCCATTTATAGTCACTTATACCTTTGAAAGCCTTATTACTCGCTTTAAATGGTTTTATAATCTCATTATTGATTTTGAATTAAATTTTTTTATGTTTTTTGTTAAGAAAGGTTCTAAATAAATGTTTACATCGAGAAATGTGAAGCAAAAGCCATCCATTGACAAGAAAAGTCCATTTATAATCTCCTATGCATTTGAAAGCCTTATTACTCGCTTTAAAAGGTTTTATAATTTCATTATTGATTTTAAGTTGAATTTTTTTATGTTTATAGTTAAGAAAGATTATAAATAAATGTTTACCTCGAGAAACGCGAAGCAAAAGCCATCCATTGACAAGAAAAGTCCGTTTATAGTCACCTATACCTTTGAAAGCCTTATTACTCGCTTTAAATGGTTTTATAATCTCATTATTGATTTTAAGTTGAATTTTTTTATATTTTCGGATAACAAAGGTTGTAAATAAATGTTTACCTCGAGAAACGCGAAGCAAAAGCCATCTATTGACAAGAAAAGTCCATTTATATTCACCTATGCCTTTCAAACCCTTATTACTCGCTTTAAATGGTTTTATAATCTCATTATGTAGTTTAGGTTGAATTTTTCTATGTTTTCAGTTGAGAAAGGTTATAAATAAATGTTTACCTCAAGAAACGCGAAGCAAAAGCCATCCATTGACAAGAAAAGTCCATTTATAGTCACCTATGCCTTTGAAAGCCTTATTACTCGCTTTAAATGGTTTTATAATCTCGTTATTGATTTTAAGTTGAATTTTTTTATGTTTTCGGTTAAGAAAGGTTATAAATAAATGTTTACCTTGAGAAACGCGAAGGAAAAGCCATCCATTGATAAGAAAAGTCAATTTATAGTCACCTATGCCTTTCAAAGCCCTATTAGTCGCTTTAAATGGTTTTATAATCTCATTATTGATTTTAAGTTGAATTTTTTTATGTTTTTGGTTAAGAAAGGTTCTAAATAAATGTTTACCTCGAGAAATGTGAAGCAAATGCCATCCATTGACAAGAAAAGTCCCTTTATAGTCACCTATGCTTTTGAAAGCCTTATTACTCGCTTTAAATGGTTTTATAATCTCATTATTGATTTTGAATTAAATTTTTTTATGTTTTTTGTTAAGAAAGGTTCTAAATAAATGTTTACCTCGAGAAACATGAAGCAAAAGCCATCCATTGACAAGAAAAGTCCATTTATAGTCACCTATGCCTTTCAAAGCCTTATTAGTCACTTTAAATGGTTTAATAATCTCGTTATTGATTTTAAGTTGAATGTTTTTATATTTTCGATTAAGAAAGGTTCTAAATAAATGTTTACCTCGAGAAATGTGAAGCAAAAGCCATCCATTGACAAGAAAAGTCCATTTATAGTCACCTATGCCTTTCAAAGCCTTATTAGTCACTTTAAATGGTTTTATAATCTCGTTATTGATTTTCAGTTGAATTTTTTTATGTTTTCGAGTAAGAAAGGTTCTAAATAAATGTGTACATCGAGAAATGTGAAGCAAAAGCCATCCACTAACAAGAAAAGTCCATTTATAGTCACCTATGCCTTTGAAAGCCTTATTACTCGCTTTAAATGGTTTTATAATCTCATTATTGATTTTAAGTTGAATGTTTTTATGTTTTCGGTTAAGAAAGGTTATAAATAAATGTTTACCTCGAGAAACGTGAAGCAAAAGCCATCCATTGACAAGAAAAGTCCATTTATAGTCACTTATACCTTTGAAAGCCTTATTACTCGCTTTAAATGGTTTTATAATCTCATTATTGATTTTGAATTAAATTTTTTTATGTTTTTTGTTAAGAAAGGTTCTAAATAAATGTTTACATCGAGAAATGTGAAGCAAAAGCCATCCATTGACAAGAAAAGTCCATTTATAATCTCCTATGCATTTGAAAGCCTTATTACTCGCTTTAAATGGTTTTATAATTTCATTATTGATTTTAAGTTGAATTTTTTTATGTTTATAGTTAAGAAAGATTATAAATAAATGTTTACCTCGAGAAATGCGAAGCAAAAGCCATCCATTGACAAGAAAAGTCCGTTTATAGTCACCTATACCTTTGAAAGCCTTATTACTCGCTTTGAATGGTTTTATAATCTCATTGTTGATTTTGAATTGAATTTTTTTATATTTTCAGATAAGAAAGGTTATAAATAAATGTTTACCTCGAGAAACGTGAAGCAAAAGCCATCCATTGACAAGAAAAGTCCCTTTATCGTCACCTATACCTTTGAAAGCCTTATTACTCGCTTTAAATGGTTTTATAATCTCATTATTGATTTTAAGTTGAATTTTTTTATGTTTTCGGTTAAGAAAGGTTATAAATAAACGTTTACCTCGAGAAACGTGAAGCAAAAGCCATCCTTTGACAAGAAAAGTCCATTTATAGTCACTTATACCTTTGAAAGCCTTATTAGTCACTTTAAATGGTTTTATAATCTCGTTATTGATTTTCAGTTGACTTTTTTTATGTTTTCGGTTAAGAAAGGTTCTAAATAAATGTTTACCTCGAGAAACGTGAAGCAAAAGCCATCCATTGACAAGAAAAGTCCATTTATAGTCACTTATACCTTTGAAAGCCTTATTACTCGCTTTAAATGGTTTTATAATTTCATTATTGATTTTAAGTTGAATTTTTTTATGTTTATAGTTAAGAAAGATTATAAATAAATGTTTACCTCGAGAAACGCGAAGCAAAAGCCATCCATTGACAAGAAAAGTCCGTTTATAGTCACCTATACCTTTGAAAGCCTTATTACTCGCTTTAAATTGTTTTATAATCTCATTATTGATTTTAAGTTGAATTTTTTTATATTTTCGGATAACAAAGGTTGTAAATAAATGTTTACCTCGAGAAACGCGAAGCAAAAGCCATCTATTGAAAAGAAAAGTCCATTTATATTCACCTATGCCTTTCAAAGCCTTATTACTCGCTTTAAATGGTTTTATAATCTCATTATGTAGTTTAGGTTGAATTTTTCTATGTTTTCAGTTGAGAAAGGTTATAAATAAATGTTTACCTCAAGAAACGCGAAGCAAAAGCCATCCATTGACAAGAAAAGTCCATTTATAGTCACCTATGCCTTTGAAAGCCTTATTACTCGCTTTAAATGGTTTTATAATCTCATTATTGATTTTAAGTTGAATTTTTTTATATTTTCGGATAACAAAGGTTGTAAATAAATGTTTACCTCGAGAAACGCGAAGCAAAAGCCATCTATTGACAAGAAAAGTCCATTTATATTCACCTATGCCTTTCAAAGCCTTATTACTCGCTTTAAATGGTTTTATAATCTCATTATGTAGTTTAGGTTGAATTTTTCTATGTTTTCAGTTGAGAAAGGTTATAAATAAATGTTTACCTCAAGAAACGCGAAGCAAAAGCCATCCATTGACAAGAAAAGTCCATTTATAGTCACCTATGCCTTTGAAAGCCTTATCACTCGCTTTAAATGGTTTTATAATCTCGTTATTGATTTTAAGTTGAATTTTTTTATGTTTTCGATTAAGAAAGGTTATAAATAAATGTTTACCTTGAGAAACGCGAAGGAAAAGCCATCCATTGATAAGAAAAGTCAATTTATAGTCACCTATGCCTTTCAAAGCCCTATTAGTCGCTTTAAATGGTTTTATAATCTCATTATTGATTTTAAGTTGAATTTTTTTATGTTTTTGGTTAAGAAAGGTTCTAAATAAATGTTTACCTCGAGAAATGTGAAGCAAATGCCATCCATTGACAAGAAAAGTCCCTTTATAGTCACCTATGCTTTTGAAAGCCTTATTACTCACGTTAAATGGTTTTATAATCTTATTATTGATTTTGAATTAAATTTTTTTATGTTTTCGATTAAGAAAGGTTATAAATAAATGTTTACCTCAAGAAACGCGAAGCAAAAGCCATCCATTGACCAGAAAAGTCCATTTATAGTCACCTATGCCTTTGAAAGCCTTATTACTCGCTTTAAATAGTTTTATAATTTCATTATTGATTTATAGTTGAATTTTTTTATGTTTTCGGTTAAGAAAGGTTATAAATAAATGTTTACATCGAGAAACGTGAAGCAAAAGCCATCCATTGACAAGAAAAGTCCATTTATAGTCACTTATACCTTTGAAAGCCTTATTACTCGCTTTAAATGGTTTTATAATCTCATTATTGATTTTGAATTAAATTTTTTTATGTTTTTTGTTAAGAAAGGTTCTAAATAAATGTTTACATCGAGAAATGTGAAGCAAAAGCCATCCATTGACACGAAAAGTCCATTTATAATCTCCTATGCATTTGAAAGCCTTATTACTCGCTTTAAATGGTTTTATAATTTCATTATTGATTTTAAGTTGAATTTTTTTATGTTTATAGTTAAGAAAGATTATAAATAAATGTTTACCTCGAGAAACGCGAAGCAAAAGCCATCCATTGACAAGAAAAGTCCGTTTATAGTCACCTATACCTTTGAAAGCCTTATTACTCGCTTTAAATGGTTTTATAATCTCATTATTGATTTTAAGTTGAATTTTTTTATATTTTCGGATAACAAAGGTTGTAAATAAATGTTTACCTCGAGAAACGCGAAGCAAAAGCCATCTATTGACAAGAAAAGTCCATTTATATTCACCTATGCCTTTCAATGCCTTATTACTCGCTTTAAATGGTTTTATAATCTCATTATGTAGTTTAGGTTGAATTTTTCTATGTTTTCAGTTGAGAAAGGTTATAAATAAATGTTTACCTCAAGAAACGCGAAGCAAAAGCCATCCATTGACAAGAAAAGTCCATTTATAGTCACCTATGCCTTTGAAAGCCTTATTACTCGCTTTAAATGGTTTTATAATCTCGTTATTGATTTTAAGTTGAATTTTTTTATGTTTTCGGTTAAGAAAGGTTATAAATAAATGTTTACCTTGAGAAACGCGAAGGAAAAGCCATCCATTGATAAGAAAAGTCAATTTATAGTCACCTATGCCTTTCAAAGCCCTATTAGTCGCTTTAAATGGTTTTATAATCTCATTATTGATTTTAAGTTGAATTTTTTTTATGTTTTTGGTTAAGAAAGGTTCTAAATAAATGTTTACCTCGAGAAATGTGAAGCAAATGCCATCCATTGACAAGAAAAGTCCCTTTATAGTCACCTATGCTTTTGAAAGCCTTATTACTCACGTTAAATGGTTTTATAATCTTATTATTGATTTTGAATTAAATTTTTTTATGTTTTCGATTAAGAAAGATTATAAATAAATGTTTACCTCGAGAAACGCGAAGCAAAAGCCATCCATTGACCAGAAAAGTCCATTTATAGTCACCTATGCCTTTGAAAGCCTTATTACTCGCTTTAAATAGTTTTATAATTTCATTATTGATTTATAGTTGAATTTTTTTATGTTTTCGGTTAAGAAAGGTTATAAATAAATGTTTACCTCGAGAAACGTGAAGCAAAAGCCATCCATTGACAAGAAAAGTCCATTTATAGTTACTTATACCTTTGAAAGCCTTATTACTCGCTTTAAATGGTTTTATAATCTCATTATTGATTTTGAATTAAATTTTTTTATGTTTTTTGTTAAGAAAGGTTCTAAATAAATGTTTACATCGAGAAATGTGAAGCAAAAGCCATCCATTGACAAGAAAAGTCCATTTATAATCTCCTATGCATTTGAAAGCCTTATTACTCGCTTTAAATGGTTTTATAATTTCATTATTGATTTTAAGTTGAATTTTTTTATGTTTATAGTTAAGAAAGATTATAAATAAATGTTTACCTCGAGAAACGCGAAGCAAAAGCCATCCATTGACAAGAAAAGTCCGTTTATAGTCACCTATACCTTTGAAAGCCTTATTACTCGCTTTAAATGGTTTTATAATCTCATTATTGATTTTAAGTTGAATTTTTTTATATTTTCGATTAAGAAAGGTTCTAAATAAATGTTTACCTCGAGAAATGTGAAGCAAAAGCCATCCATTGACAAGAAAAGTCCATTTATAGTCACCTATGCCTTTCAAAGCCATATTAGTCACTTTAAATGGTTTTATAATCTCGTTATTGATTTTCAGTTGAATTTTTTTATGTTTTCGATTAAGAAAGGTTCTAAATAAATGTGTACATCGAGAAATGTGAAGCAAAAGCCATCCACTAACAAGAAAAGTCTATTTATAGTCACCTATGCCTTTGAAAGCCTTATTACTCGCTTTAAATGGTTTTATAATCTCCTTATTGATTTTAAGTTGAATGTTTTTATGTTTTCGGTTAAGAAAGGTTATAAATAAATGTTTACCTCGAGAAACGTGAAGCAAAAGCCATCCATTGACAAGAAAAGTCCATTTATAGTCACTTATACCTTTGAAAGCCTTATTACTCGCTTTAAATGGTTTTATAATCTCATTATTGATTTTGAATTAAATTTTTTTATGTTTTTTGTTAAGAAAGGTTCTAAATAAATGTTTACATCGAGAAATGTGAAGCAAAAGCCATCCATTGACAAGAAAAGTCCATTTATAATCTCCTATGCATTTGAAAGCCTTATTACTCGCTTTAAATGGTTTTATAATTTCATTATTGATTTTAAGTTGAATTTTTTTATGTTTATAGTTAAGAAAGATTATAAATAAATGTTTACCTCGAGAAACGCGAAGCAAAAGCCATCCATTGACAAGAAAAGTCCGTTTATAGTCACCTATACCTTTGAAAGCCTTATTACTCGCTTTAAATGGTTTTATAATCTCATTATTGATTTTAAGTTGAATTTTTTTATATTTTCGATTAAGAAAGGTTCTAAATAAATGTTTACCTCGAGAAATGTGAAGCAAAAGCCATCCATTGACAAGAAAAGTCCATTTATAGTCACCTATGCCTTTCAAAGCCATATTAGTCACTTTAAATGGTTTTATAATCTCGTTATTGATTTTCAGTTGAATTTTTTTATGTTTTCGATTAAGAAAGGTTCTAAATAAATGTGTACATCGAGAAATGTGAAGCAAAAGCCATCCACTAACAAGAAAAGTCTATTTATAGTCACCTATGCCTTTGAAAGCCTTATTACTCGCTTTAAATGGTTTTATAATCTCCTTATTGATTTTAAGTTGAATGTTTTTATGTTTTCGGTTAAGAAAGGTTATAAATAAATGTTTACCTCGAGAAACGTGAAGCAAAAGCCATCCATTGACAAGAAAAGTCCATTTATAGTCACTTATACCTTTGAAAGCCTTATTACTCGCTTTAAATGGTTTTATAATCTCATTATTGATTTTGAATTAAATTTTTTTATGTTTTTTGTTAAGAAAGGTTCTAAATAAATGTTTACATCGAGAAATGTGAAGCAAAAGCCATCCATTGACAAGAAAAGTCCATTTATAATCTCCTATGCATTTGAAAGCCTTATTACTCGCTTTAAATGGTTTTATAATTTCATTATTGATTTTAAGTTGAATTTTTTTATGTTTATAGTTAAGAAAGATTATAAATAAATGTTTACCTCGAGAAACGCGAAGCAAAAGCCATCCATTGACAAGAAAAGTCCGTTTATAGTCACCTATACCTTTGAAAGCCTTATTACTCGCTTTAAATGGTTTTATAATCTCATTATTGATTTTAAGTTGAATTTTTTTATATTTTCGATTAAGAAAGGTTCTAAATAAATGTTTACCTCGAGAAATGTGAAGCAAAAGCCATCCATTGACAAGAAAAGTCCATTTATAGTCACCTATGCCTTTCAAAGCCATATTAGTCACTTTAAATGGTTTTATAATCTCGTTATTGATTTTCAGTTGAATTTTTTTATGTTTTCGATTAAGAAAGGTTCTAAATAAATGTGTACATCGAGAAATGTGAAGCAAAAGCCATCCACTAACAAGAAAAGTCCATTTATAGTCACCTATGCCTTTGAAAGCCTTATTACTCGCTTTAAATGGTTTTATAATCTCCTTATTGATTTTAAGTTGAATGTTTTTATGTTTTCGGTTAAGAAAGGTTCTAAATAAATGTGTACATCGTGAAATGTGAAGCAAAAGCCATCCACTAACAAGAAAAGTCCATTTATAGTCACCTATGCCTTTGAAAGCCTTATTACTCGCTTTAAATGGTTTTATAATCTCCTTATTGATTTTAAGTTGAATGTTTTTATGTTTTCGGTTAAGAAAGGTTATAAATAAATGTTTACCTCGAGAAACGTGAAGCAAAAGCCATCCATTGACAAGAAAAGTCCATTTATAGTCACTTATACCTTTGAAAGCCTTATTACTCGCTTTAAATGGTTTTATAATCTCATTATTGATTTTGAATTAAATTTTTTTATGTTTTTTGTTAAGAAAGGTTCTAAATAAATGTTTACATCGAGAAATGTGAAGCAAAAGCCATCCATTGACAAGAAAAGTCCATTTATAATCTCCTATGCATTTGAAAGCCTTATTACTCGCTTTAAATGGTTTTATAATTTCATTATTGATTTTAAGTTGAATTTTTTTATGTTTATAGTTAAGAAAGATTATAAATAAATGTTTACCTCGAGAAACGCGAAGCAAAAGCCATCCATTGACAAGAAAAGTCCGTTTATAGTCACCTATACCTTTGAAAGCCTTATTACTCGCTTTAAATGGTTTTATAATCTCATTATTGATTTTAAGTTGAATTTTTTTATATTTTCGATTAAGAAAGGTTCTAAATAAATGTTTACCTCGAGAAACGCGAAGCAAAAGCCATCCATTGACCAGAAAAGTCCATTTATAGTCACCTATGCCTTTGAAAGCCTTATTACTCGCTTTAAATAGTTTTATAATTTCATTATTGATTTATAGTTGAATTTTTTTATGTTTTCGGTTAAGAAAGGTTATAAATAAATGTTTACCTTGAGAAACGCCAAGCGAAAGCCTTCCATTGACAAGTAAAGTCCATTTATAGTCACCTATGCCTTTGAAAGCCTTATTACTCACGTTAAATGGTTTTATAATCTTATTATTGATTTTGAATTGAATATTTTTATGTTCTCAATTAAGAAAGGTTATAAATAGATGTTTACCTCGAGAAACGCGAAGCAAAAGCCATGCATTGACCAGAAAAGTCCATTTATAGTCACCTATGCCTTTGAAAGCCTTATTACTCGCTTTAAATGGTTTTATAATTTCATTATTGATTTTAAGTTGAATTTTTTTATGTTTTCGGTTAAGAAAGGTTATAAATAAATGTTTACCTTGAGAAACGCCAAGCGAAAGCCTTCCGTTGACAAGTAAAGTCTATTTATTGTCACCTATGCCTTTGAAAGCCTTATTACTCGCTTTGAATGGTTTTATAATCTCATTGTTGATTTTGAATTGAATTTTTTTATATTTTCAGATAAGAAAGGTTATAAATAAATGTTTACCTCGAGAAACGTGAAGCAAAAGCCATCCATTAACAAGAAAAGTCCCTTTATCGTCACCTATACCTTTGAAAGCCTTATTACTCGCTTTAAATTGTTTTATAATCTCATTATTGATTTTAAGTTGAATTTTTTTATGTTTTCGGTTAAGAAAGGTTATAAATAAACGTTTACCTCGAGAAACGTGAAGCAAAAGCCATCCTTTGACAAGAAAAGTCCATTTATAGTCACTTATACCTTTGAAAGCCTTATTAGTCACTTTAAATGGTTTTATAATCTCGTTATTGATTTTCAGTTGACTTTTTTTATGTTTTCGGTTAAGAAAGGTTCTAAATAAATGTTTACCTCGAGAAACGTGAAGCAAAAGCCATCCATTGACAAGAAAAGTCCATTTATAGTCACCTATGCCTTTCAAAGCCTTATTAGTCACTTTAAATGGTTTAATAATCTCGTTATTGATTTTAAGTTGAATGTTTTTATATTTTCGATTAAGAAAGGTTCTAAATAAATGTTTACCTCGAGAAATGTGAAGCAAAAGCCATCCATTGACAAGAAAAGTCCATTTATAGTCACCTATGCCTTTCAAAGCCTTATTAGTCACTTTAAATGGTTTTATAATCTCGTTATTGATTTTCAGTTGAATTTTTTTATGTTTTCGATTAAGAAAGGTTCTAAATAAATGTGTACATCGAGAAATGTGAAGCAAAAGCCATCCACTAACAAGAAAAGTCTATTTATAGTCACCTATGCCTTTGAAAGCCTTATTACTCGCTTTAAATGGTTTTATAATCTCATTATTGATTTTAAGTTGAATGTTTTTATGTTTTCGGTTAAGAAAGGTTATAAATAAATGTTTACCTCGAGAAACGTGAAGCAAAAGCCATCCATTGACAAGAAAAGTCCATTTATAGTCACTTATACCTTTGAAAGCCTTATTACTCGCTTTAAATGGTTTTATAATCTCATTATTGATTTTGAATTAAATTTTTTTATGTTTTTTGTTAAGAAAGGTTCTAAATAAATGTTTACATCGAGAAATGTGAAGCAAAAGCCATCCATTGACAAGAAAAGTCCATTTATAATCTCCTATGCATTTGAAAGCCTTATTACTCGCTTTAAATGGTTTTATAATTTAATTATTGATTTTAACTTGAATTTTTTTATGTTTATAGTTAAGAAAGATTATAAATAAATGTTTACCTCGAGAAACGTGAAGCAAAAGCCATCCATTGACAAGAAAAGTCCATTTATAGTCACTTATACCTTTGAAAGCCTTATTAGTCACTTTAAATGGTTTTATAATCTCATTATTGATTTTAAGTTGAATTTTTTTATGTTTTTGGTTAAGAAATGTTCAAAATAAATGTTTACCTCGAGAAATGTGAAGCAAATGCCATCCATTGACAAGAAAAGTCTCTTTATAGTCACCTATGCTTTTGAAAGCCTTATTACTCACGTTAAATGGTTTTATAATCTTATTATTGATTTTGAATTAAATTTTTTTATGTTTTCGATTAAGAAAGGTTATAAATAAATATTTACCTCGAGAAACGCGAAGCAAAAGCCATCCATTGACCAGAAAAGTCCATTTATAGTCACCTATGCCTTTGAAAGCCTTATTACTCGCTTTAAATAGTTTTATAATTTCATTATTGATTTATAGTTGAATTTTTTTAATGTTTTCGGTTAAGAAAGGTTATAAATAAATGTTTACCTTGAGAAACGCCAAGCGAAAGCCTTCCATTGACAAGTAAAGTCCATTTATAGTCACCTATGCCTTTGGAAGCCTTATTACTCACGTTAAATGGTTTTATAATCTTATTATTGATTTTGAATTGAATATTTTTATGTTCTCAATTAAGAAAGGTTATAAATAGATGTTTACCTCGAGAAACGCGAAGCAAAAGCCATGCATTGACCAAAAAATTCCATTTATAGTCACCTATGCCTTTGAAAGCCTTATTACTCGCTTTAAATGGTTTTATAATTTCATTATTGATTTTAAGTTGAATTTTTTTATGTTTTCGGTTAAGAAAGGTTATAAATAAATGTTTACCTTGAGAAACGCCAAGCGAAAGCCTTCCGTTGACAAGTAAAGTCTATTTATTGTCACCTATGCCTTTGAAAGCCTTATTACTCGCTTTGAATGGTTTTATAATCTCATTGTTGATTTTAAGTTGAATTTTTTTATATTTTCAGATAAGAAAGGTTATAAATAAATGTTTACCTCGAGAAACGTGAAGCAAAAGCCATCCATTGACAAGAAAAGTCCCTTTATCGTCACCTATGCCTTTCAAAGCCTTATTAGTCACTTTAAATGGTTTTATAATCTCGTTATTGATTTTCAGTTGAATTTTTTTATGTTTTCGATTAAGAAAGGTTCTAAATAAATGTGTACATCGAGAAATGTGAAGCAAAAGCCATCCACTAACAAGAAAAGTCCATTTATAGTCACCTATGCCTTTGAAAGCCTTATTACTCGCTTTAAATGGTTTTATAATCTCATTATTGATTTTAAGTTGAATTTTTTTATGTTTATAGTTAAGAAAGATTATAAATAAATGTTTACCTCGAGAAACGCGAAGCAAAAGCCATCCATTGACAAGAAAAGTCCGTTTATAGTCACCTATACCTTTGAAAGCCTTATTACTCGCTTTAAATGGTTTTATAATCTCATTATTGATTTTAAGTTGAATTTTTTTATATTTTCGGATAACAAAGGTTGTAAATAAATGTTTACCTCGAGAAACGCGAAGCAAAAGCCATCTATTGACAAGAAAAGTCCATTTATATTCACCTATGCCTTTCAAAGCCTTATTACTCGCTTTAAATGGTTTTATAATCTCATTATGTAGTTTAGGTTGAATTTTTCTATGTTTTCAGTTGAGAAAGGTTATAAATAAATGTTTACCTCAAGAAACGCGAAGCAAAAGCCATCCATTGACAAGAAAAGTCCATTTATAGTCACCTATGCCTTTGAAAGCCTTATTACTCGCTTTAAATGGTTTTATAATCTCATTATTGATTTTAAGTTGAATTTTTTTATATTTTCGGATAACAAAGGTTGTAAATAAATGTTTACCTCGAGAAACGCGAAGCAAAAGCCATCTATTGACAAGAAAAGTCCATTTATATTCACCTATGCCTTTCAAAGCCTTATTACTCGCTTTAAATGGTTTTATAATCTCATTATGTAGTTTAGGTTGAATTTTTCTATGTTTTCAGTTGAGAAAGGTTATAAATAAATGTTTACCTCAAGAAACGCGAAGCAAAAGCCATCCATTGACAAGAAAAAACCATTTATAGTCACCTATGCCTTTGAAAGCCTTATTACTCGCTTTAAATGGTTTTATAATCTCATTATTGATTTTAAGTTGAATGTTTTTATGTTTTCGGTTAAGAAAGGTTATAAATAAATGTTTACCTCGAGAAACGTGAAGCAAAAGCCATCCATTGACAAGAAAAGTCCATTTATAGTCACTTATACCTTTGAAAGCCTTATTACTCGCTTTAAATGGTTTTATAATCTCATTATTGATTTTGAATTAAATTTTTTTATGTTTTTTGTTAAGAAAGGTTCTAAATAAATGTTTACATCTAGAAATGTGAAGCAAAAGCCATCCATTGACAAGAAAAGTCCATTTATAATCTCCTATGCATTTGAAAGCCTTATTACTCGCTTTAAATGGTTTTATAATTTCATTATTGATTTTAAGTTGAATTTTTTTATGTTTATAGTTAAGAAAGATTACAAATAAATGTTTACCTCGAGAAACGCGAAGCAAAAGCCATCCATTGACAAGAAAAGTCCGTTTATAGTCACCTATACCTTTGAAAGCCTTATTACTCGCTTTAAATGGTTTTATAATCTCATTATTGATTTTAAGTTGAATTTTTTTATATTTTCGGATAACAAAGGTTGTAAATAAATGTTTACCGCGAGAAACGCGAAGCAAAAGCCATCTATTGACAAGAAAAGTCCATTTATATTCACCTATGCGTTTCAAAGCCTTATTACTCGCTTTAAATGGTTTTATAATCTCATTATGTAGTTTAGGTTGAATTTTTCTATGTTTTCAGTTGAGAAAGGTTATAAATAAATGTTTACCTCAAGAAACGCGAAGCAAAAGCCATCCATTGACAAGAAAAGTCCATTTATAGTCACCTATGCCTTTGAAAGCCTTATTACTCGCTTTAAATGGTTTTATAATCTCGTTATTGATTTTAAGTTGAATGTTTTTATGTTTTCGGTTAAGAAAGGTTATAAATAAATGTTTACCTCGAGAAACGTGAAGCAAAAGCCATCCATTGACAAGAAAAGTCCATTTATAGTCACTTATACCTTTGAAAGCCTTATTACTCGCTTTAAATGGTTTTATAATCTCATTATTGATTTTGAATTAAATTTTTTTATGTTTTTTGTTAAGAAAGGTTCTAAATAAATGTTTACATCGAGAAATGTGAAGCAAAAGCCATCCATTGACAAGAAAAGTCCATTTATAATCTCCTATGCATTTGAAAGCCTTATTACTCGCTTTAAATGGTTTTATAATTTCATTATTGATTTTAAGTTGAATTTTTTTATGTTTTTAGTTAAGAAAGATTATAAATAAATGTTTACCTCGAGAAACGCGAAGCAAAAGCCATCCATTGACAAGAAAAGTCCGTTTATAGTCACCTATACCTTTGAAAGCCTTATTACTCGCTTTAAATGGTTTTATAATCTCATTATTGATTTTAAGTTGAATTTTTTTATATTTTCGGATAACAAAGGTTGTAAATAAATGTTTACCTCGAGAAACGCGAAGCAAAAGCCATCTATTGACAAGAAAAGTCCATTTATATTCACCTATGCCTTTCAATGCCTTATTACTCGCTTTAAATGGTTTTATAATCTCATTATGTAGTTTAGGTTGAATTTTTCTATGTTTTCAGTTGAGAAAGGTTATAAATAAATGTTTACCTCAAGAAACGCGAAGCAAAAGCCATCCATTGACAAGAAAAGTCCATTTATAGTCACCTATGCCTTTGAAAGCCTTATTACTCGCTTTAAATGGTTTTATAATCTCGTTATTGATTTTAAGTTGAATTTTTTTATGTTTTCGGTTAAGAAAGGTTATAAATAAATGTTTACCTTGAGAAACGCGAAGGAAAAGCCATCCATTGATAAGAAAAGTCAATTTATAGTCACCTATGCCTTTCAAAGCCCTATTAGTCGCTTTAAATGGTTTTATAATCTCATTATTGATTTTAAGTTGAATTTTTTTTATGTTTTTGGTTAAGAAAGGTTCTAAATAAATGTTTACCTCGAGAAATGTGAAGCAAATGCCATCCATTGACAAGAAAAGTCCCTTTATAGTCACCTATGCTTTTGAAAGCCTTATTACTCACGTTAAATGGTTTTATAATCTTATTATTGATTTTGAATTAAATTTTTTTATGTTTTCGATTAAGAAAGATTATAAATAAATGTTTACCTCGAGAAACGCGAAGCAAAAGCCATCCATTGACCAGAAAAGTCCATTTATAGTCACCTATGCCTTTGAAAGCCTTATTACTCGCTTTAAATAGTTTTATAATTTCATTATTGATTTATAGTTGAATTTTTTTATGTTTTCGGTTAAGAAAGGTTATAAATAAATGTTTACCTCGAGAAACGTGAAGCAAAAGCCATCCATTGACAAGAAAAGTCCATTTATAGTCACTTATACCTTTGAAAGCCTTATTACTCGCTTTAAATGGTTTTATAATCTCATTATTGATTTTGAATTAAATTTTTTTATGTTTTTTGTTAAGAAAGGTTCTAAATAAATGTTTACATCGAGAAATGTGAAGCAAAAGCCATCCATTGACAAGAAAAGTCCATTTATAATCTCCTATGCATTTGAAAGCCTTATTACTCGCTTTAAATGGTTTTATAATTTCATTATTGATTTTAAGTTGAATTTTTTTATGTTTATAGTTAAGAAAGATTATAAATAAATGTTTACCTCGAGAAACGCGAAGCAAAAGCCATCCATTGACAAGAAAAGTCCGTTTATAGTCACCTATACCTTTGAAAGCCTTATTACTCGCTTTAAATGGTTTTATAATCTCATTATTGATTTTAAGTTGAATTTTTTTATATTTTCGGATAACAAAGGTTGTAAATAAATGTTTACCTCGAGAAACGCGAAGCAAAAGCCATCTATTGACAAGAAAAGTCCATTTATATTCACCTATGCCTTTCAATGCCTTATTACTCGCTTTAAATGGTTTTATAATCTCATTATGTAGTTTAGGTTGAATTTTTCTATGTTTTCAGTTGAGAAAGGTTATAAATAAATGTTTACCTCAAGAAACGCGAAGCAAAAGCCATCCATTGACAAGAAAAGTCCATTTATAGTCACCTATGCCTTTGAAAGCCTTATTACTCGCTTTAAATGGTTTTATAATCTCGTTATTGATTTTAAGTTGAATGTTTTTATGTTTTCGGTTAAGAAAGGTTATAAATAAATGTTTACCTCGAGAAACGTGAAACAAAAGCCATCCATTGACAAGAAAAGTCCATTTATAGTCACTTATACCTTTGAAAGCCTTATTACTCGCTTTAAATGGTTTTATAATCTCATTATTGATTTTGAATTAAATTTTTTTATGTTTTTTGTTAAGAAAGGTTCTAAATAAATGTTTACATCGAGAAATGTGAAGCAAAAGCCATCCATTGACAAGAAAAGTCCATTTATAATCTCCTATGCATTTGAAAGCCTTATTACTCGCTTTAAATGGTTTTATAATTTCATTATTGATTTTAAGTTGAATTTTTTTATGTTTATAGTTAAGAAAGATTATAAATAAATGTTTACCTCGAGAAACGCGAAGCAAAAGCCATCCATTGACAAGAAAAGTCCGTTTATAGTCACCTATACCTTTGAAAGCCTTATTACTCGCTTTAAATGGTTTTATAATCTCATTATTGATTTTAAGTTGAATTTTTTTATATTTTCGGATAACAAAGGTTGTAAATAAATGTTTACCTCGAGAAACGCGAAGCAAAAGCCATCTATTGACAAGAAAAGTCCATTTATATTCACCTATGCCTTTCAATGCCTTATTACTCGCTTTAAATGGTTTTATAATCTCATTATGTAGTTTAGGTTGAATTTTTCTATGTTTTCAGTTGAGAAAGGTTATAAATAAATGTTTACCTCAAGAAACGCGAAGCAAAAGCCATCCATTGACAAGAAAAGTCCATTTATAGTCACCTATGCCTTTGAAAGCCTTATTACTCGCTTTAAATGGTTTTATAATCTCGTTATTGATTTTAAGTTGAATTTTTTTATGTTTTCGGTTAATAAAGGTTATAAATAAATGTTTACCTTCAGAAACGCGAAGGAAAAGCCATCCATTGATAAGAAAAGTCAATTTATAGTCACCTATGCCTTTCAAAGCCCTATTAGTCGCTTTAAATGGTTTTATAATCTCATTATTGATTTTAAGTTGAATTTTTTTTATGTTTTTGGTTAAGAAAGGTTCTAAATAAATGTTTACCTCGAGAAATGTGAAGCAAATGCCATCCATTGACAAGAAAAGTCCCTTTATAGTCACCTATGCTTTTGAAAGCCTTATTACTCACGTTAAATGGTTTTATAATCTTATTATTGATTTTGAATTAAATTTTTTTATGTTTTCGATTAAGAAAGATTATAAATAAATGTTTACCTCGAGAAACGCGAAGCAAAAGCCATCCATTGACCAGAAAAGTCCATTTATAGTCACCTATGCCTTTGAAAGCCTTATTACTCGCTTTAAATAGTTTTATAATTTCATTATTGATTTATAGTTGAATTTTTTTATGTTTTCGGTTAAGAAAGGTTATAAATAAATGTTTACCTTGAGAAACGCCAAGCGAAAGCCTTCCATTGACAAGTAAAGTCCATTTATAGTCACCTATGCCTTTGAAAGCCTTATTACTCACGTTAAATGGTTTTATAATCTTATTATTGATTTTGAATTGAATATTTTTATGTTCTCAATTAAGAAAGGTTATAAATAGATGTTTACCTCGAGAAACGCGAAGCAAAAGCCATGCATTGACCAGAAAATTCCATTTATAGTCACCTATGCCTTTGAAAGCCTTTTTACTCGCTTTAAATGGTTTTATAATTTCATTATTGATTTTAAGTTGAATTTTTTTATGTTTTCGGTTAAGAAAGGTTATAAATAAATGTTTACCTTGAGAAACGCCAAGCGAAAGCCTTCCGTTGACAAGTAAAGTCTATTTATTGTCACCTATGCCTTTGAAAGCCTTATTACTCGCTTTGAATGGTTTTATAATCTCATTGTTGATTTTGAATTGAATTTTTTTATATTTTCAGATAAGAAAGGTTATAAATAAATGTTTACCTCGAGAAACGTGAAGCAAAAGCCATCCATTGACAAGAAAAGTCCCTTTATCGTCACCTATACCTTTGAAAGCCTTATTACTCGCTTTAAATGGTTTTATAATCTCATTATTGATTTTAAGTTGAATTTTTTTATGTTTTCGGTTAAGAAAGGTTGTAAATAAACGTTTACCTCGAGAAACGTGAAGCAAAAGCCATCCTTTGACAAGAAAAGTCCATTTATAGTCACTTATACCTTTGAAAGCCTTATTAGTCACTTTAAATGGTTTTATAATCTTGTTATTGATTTTCAGTTGACTTTTTTTATGTTTTCGGTTAAGAAAGGTTCTAAATAAATGTTTACCTCGAGAAACGTGAAGCAAAAGCCATCCATTGACAAGAAAAGTCCATTTATAGTCACCTATGCCTTTCAAAGCCTTATTAGTCACTTTAAATGGTTTAATAATCTCGTTATTGATTTTAAGTTGAATGTTTTTATATTTTCGATTAAGAAAGGTTCTAAATAAATGTGTACATCGAGAAATGTGAAGCAAAAGCCATCCACTAACAAGAAAAGTCTATTTATAGTCACCTATGCCTTTGAAAGCCTTATTACTCGCTTTAAATGGTTTTATAATCTCATTATTGATTTTAAGTTGAATGTTTTTATGTTTTCGGTTAAGAAAGGTTATAAATAAATGTTTACCTCGAGAAACGTGAAGCAAAAGCCATCCATTGACAAGAAAAGTCCATTTATAGTCACTTATACCTTTGAAAGCCTTATTACTCGCTTTAAATGGTTTTATAATCTCATTATTGATTTTGAATTAAATTTTTTTATGTTTTTTGTTAAGAAAGGTTCTAAATAAATGTTTACATCGAGAAATGTGAAGCAAAAGCCATCCATTGACAAGAAAAGTCCATTTATAATCTCCTATGCATTTGAAAGCCTTATTACTCGCTTTAAATGGTTTTATAATTTCATTATTGATTTTAAGTTGAATTTTTTTATGTTTATAGTTAAGAAAGATTATAAATAAATGTTTACCTCGAGAAACGTGAAGCAAAAGCCATCCATTGACAAGAAAAGTCCATTTATAGTCACTTATACCTTTGAAAGCCTTATTAGTCACTTTAAATGGTTTTATAATCTCATTATTGATTTTAAGTTGAATTTTTTTATGTTTTTGGTTAAGAAAGGTTCAAAATAAATGTTTACCTCGAGAAATGTGAAGCAAATGCCATCCATTGACAAGAAAAGTCCCTTTATAGTCACCTATGCTTTTGAAAGCCTTATTACTCACGTTAAATGGTTTTATAATCTTATTATTGATTTTGAATTAAATTTTTTTATGTTTTCGATTAAGAAAGGTTATAAATAAATATTTACCTCGAGAAACGCGAAGCAAAAGCCATCCATTGACCAGAAAAGTCCATTTATAGTCACCTATGCCTTTGAAAGCCTTATTACTCGCTTTAAATAGTTTTATAATTTCATTATTGATTTATAGTTGAATTTTTTTATGTTTTCGGTTAAGAAAGGTTATAAATAAATGTTTACCTTGAGAAACGCCAAGCGAAAGCCTTCCATTGACAAGTAAAGTCCATTTATAGTCACCTATGCCTTTGAAAGCCTTATTACTCACGTTAAATGGTTTTATAATCTTATTATTGATTTTGAATTGAATATTTTTATGTTCTCAATTAAGAAAGGTTATAAATAGATGTTTACCTTGAGAAACGCGAAGCAAAAGCCATGCATTGACCAGAAAATTCCATTTATAGTCACCTATGCCTTTGAAAGCCTTATTACTCGCTTTAAATGGTTTTATAATTTCATTATTGATTTTAAGTTGAATTTTTTTATGTTTTCGGTTAAGAAAGGTTATAAATAAATGTTTACCTTGAGAAACGCCAAGCGAAAGCCTTCCGTTGACAAGTAAAGTCTATTTATTGTCACCTATGCCTTTGAAAGCCTTATTACTCGCTTTGAATGGTTTTATAATCTCATTGTTGATTTTAAGTTGAATTTTTTTATATTTTCAGATAAGAAAGGTTATAAATAAATGTTTACCTCGAGAAACGTGAAGCAAAAGCCATCCATTGACAAGAAAAGTCCCTTTATCGTCACCTATACCTTTGAAAGCCTTATTACTCGCTTTAAATGGTTTTATAATCTCATTATTGATTTTAAGTTGAATTTTTTTATGTTTTCGGTTAAGAAAGGTTATAAATAAACGTTTACCTCGAGAAACGTGAAGCAAAAGCCATCTATTGACAAGAAAAGTCCATTTATAGTCACTTATACCTTTGAAAGCCTTATTAGTCACTTTAAATGGTTTTATAATCTCGTTATTGATTTTCAGTTGAATTTTTTTATGTTTTCGGTTAAGAAAGGTTCTAAATAAATGTTTACCTCGAGAAACGTGAAGCAAAAGCCATCCATTGACAAGAAAAGTCCATTTATAGTCACTTATACCTTTGAAAGCCTTATTACTCGCTTTAAATGGTTTTATAATCTCATTATTGATTTTAAGTTGAATTTTTTTATGTTTTTGGTTAAGAAAGGTTCAAAATAAATGTTTACCTCGAGAAATGTGAAGCAAAAGCCATCCATTGACAAAAAAAGTCCATTTATAGTCACCTATGCCTTTCAAAGCCTTATTAGTCACTTTAAATGGTTTTATAATCTCGTTATTGATTTTAAGTTGAATGTTTTTATATTTTTGGTTAAGAAAGGTTCTAAATAAATGTTTACCTTGAGAAATGTGAAGCAAAAACCATCCATTGACAAGAAAAGTCCATTTATAGTCACCTATGCCTTTCAAAGCCTTATTAGTCACTTTAAATGGTTTTATAATCTCGTTATTGATTTTCAGTTGAATTTTTTTATGTTTTCGATTAAGAAAGGTTCTAAATAAATGTTTACATCGAGAAATGTGAAGCAAAAGCCATCCACTAACAAGAAAAGTCCATTTATAGTCACCTATGCCTTTGAAAGCCTTATTACTCGCTTTAAATGGTTTTATAATCTCATTATTGATTCTAAGTTGAATGTTTTTATGTTTTCGGTTAAGAAAGCTTATAAATAAATGTTTACCTCGAGAAACGTGAAGCAAAAGCCATCCATTGACAAGAAAAGTCCATTTATAGTCACTTATACCTTTGAAAGCCTTATTACTCGCTTTAAATGGTTTTATAATCTCATTATTGATTTTGAAATAAATTTTTTTATGTTTTTTGTTAAGAAAGGTTCTAAATAAATGTTTACATCGAGAAATGTGAAGCAAAAGCCATCCATTGAAAAGAAAAGTCCATTTATAATCTCCTATGCATTTGAAAGCCTTATTACTCGCTTTAAATGGTTTTATAATTTCATTATTGATTTTAAGTTGAATTTTTTTATGTTTTTAGTTAAGAAAGATTATAAATAAATGTTTACCTCGAGAAACGCGAAGCAAAAGCCATCCATTGACTAGAAAAGTCCGTTTATAGTCACCTATACCTTTGAAAGCCTTATTACTCGCTTTAAATGGTTTTATAATCTCATTATTGATTTTAAGTTGAATTTTTTTATATTTTCGGATAACAAAGGTTGTAAATAAATGTTTACCTCGAGAAACGCGAAGCAAAATCCATCTATTGACAAGAAAAGTCCATTTATATTCACCTATGCCTTTCAAAGCCTTATTACTCGCTTTAAATGGTTTTATAATCTCATTATGTAGTTTAGGTTGAATTTTTCTATGTTTTCAGTTGAGAAAGGTTATAAATAAATGTTTACCTCAAGAAACGCAAAGCAAAAGCCATCCATTGACAAGAAAAGTCCATTTATAGTCACCTATGCCTTTGAAAGCCTTATTACTCGCTTTAAATGGTTTTATAATCTCGTTATTGATTTTAAGTTGAATTTTTTTATGTTTTCGGTTAAGAAAGGTTATAAATAAATGTTTACCTTGAGAAACGCGAAGGAAAAGCCATCCATTGATAAGAAAAGTCAATTTATAGTCACCTATGCCTTTCGAAGCCCTATTAGTCACTTTAAATGGTTTTATAATCTCATTATTGATTTTAAGTTGAATTTTTTTATGTTTTTGGTTAAGAAAGGTTCTAAATAAATGTTTACCCCGAGAAATGTGAAGCAAATGCCATCCATTGACAAGAAAAGTCCCTTTATAGTCACCTATGCTTTTGAATGCCTTATTACTCACGTTAAATGGTTTTATAATCTTATTATTGATTTTGAATTAAATTTTTTTATGTTTTCGATTAAGAAAGGTTCTAAATAAATGTTTACCTCGAGAAATGTGAAGCAAATGCCATCCATTGACAAGAAAAGTCCATTTATAGTCACCTATGCCTTTCAAAGCCTTATTACTCGCTTTAAATTGTTTTATAATCTCATTATGTAGTTTAGGTTGAATTTTTCTATGTTTTCAGTTGAGAAAGGTTATAAATAAATGTTTACCTCAAGAAACGCGAAGCAAAAGCCATCCATTGACAAGAAAAGTCCATTTATAGTCACCTATGCCTTTGAAAGCCTTATTACTCGCTTTAAATGGTTTTATAATCTCGTTATTGATTTTAAGTTGAATTTTTTTATGTTTTCGGTTAAGAAAGGTTATAAATAAATGTTTACCTGAAGAAACGCGAAGCAAAAGCCATCCATTGATAAGAAAAGTCAATTTATAGTCACCTATGCCTTTGAAAGCCTTATTACTCGCTTTAAATGGTTTTATAATCTCGTTATTGATTTTAAGTTGAATTTTTTTATGTTTTCGGTTAAGAAAGGTTATAAATAAATGTTTACCTTGAGAAACGCAAAGGAAAAGCCATCCATTGATAAGAAAAGTCAATTTATAGTCACCTATGCCTTTCAAAGCCCTATTAGTCGCTTTAAATGGTTTTATAATCTCATTATTGATTTTAAGTTGAATTTTTTTATGTTTTTGGTTAAGAAAGGTTCTAAATAAATGTTTACCTCGAGAAATGTGAAGCAAAAGCCATCCATTGACAAGAAAAGTCCATTTATAGTCACCTATACCTTTCAAAGCCTTATTAGTCACTTTAAATGGTTTTATAATCTCGTTATTGATTTTCTGTTGAATTTTTTTATGTTTTCGGTTAAGAAAGGTTCTAAATAAATGTTTACATCGAGAAATGTGAAGCAAAAGCCATCCATTGACAAGAAAAGTCCATTTATAGTCACCTATGCCTTTGAAAGCCTTATTACTCGCTTTAAATGGTTTTATAATCTCATTGTTGATTTTAAGTTGAATTTTTTTATGTTTTCGGTTAAGAAAGGTTATAAATAAATGTTAACCTCGAGAAACGTGAAGCAAAAAACATCCATTGACAAGAAAAGTCCATTTATAGTCACTTAAACCTTTGAAAGCCTTATTACTCGCTTTAAATGGTTTTATAATTTCATTGTTGATTTGAAGTTGAGTTTTTTTATGTTTTTTGTTAAGAAAGGTTCTAAATAAATGTTTACATCGAGAAATGTGAAGCAAAAGCCATCCATTGACAAGAAAAGTCCATTTATAATCACCTATGCATTTGAAAGCCATATTACTCGCCTTAAATGGTTTTATAATCTCATTATTGATTTTAAGTTGAATTGTTTTATGTTTTCGGTTAAGAAAGGTTCCAAATAAATGTTTACCTCGAGAAACGCGAAGCAAAAGCCATCCATTGGCAAGAAAAGTCTATTTATAGTCACCTATGCCTTTCAAAGCCTTATTACTCGCTTTAAATGGTTTTATAATTTCATTATTGATTTTAAGTTGAATTTTTTTATGTTTTTAGTTAAGAAAGATTATAAATAAATGTTTACCTCGAGAAACGTGAAGCAAAGGCCATCCATTGACAAGAAAAGTTCGTTTATAGTCACCTATACCTTTGAAAGCCTTATTACTCGCTTTAAATGGTTTTATAATCTCATTATTGATTTTAAGTTGAATTTTTTTATATTTTCGGATAACAAAGGTTGTAAATAAATGTTTACCTCGAGAAACGCGAAGCAAAAGCCATCTCTTGACAAGAAAAGTCCATTTATAGTCACCTATGCCTTTCAAAGCCTTATTACTCGCTTTAAATGGTTTTATAATCTCATTATGTAGTTTAGGTTGATTTTTCTATGTTTTCAGTTGACAAAGGTTATAAATAAATGTTTCCCTCAAGAAACGCGAAGCAAAACCCATCCATTGACAAGAAAAGTCCATTTATAGTCACCTATGCCTTTGAAAGCCTTCTTACTCACGTTAAATGGTTTTATAATCTTATTATTGATTTTGAATTAAATTTTTTTATGTTTTCGATTATGAAAGGTTATAAATAAATGTTTACCTCGAGAAACGCAAAGCAAAAGCCATCCATTCACCAGAAAAGTCGATTTATAGTCACCTATACCTTTGAAAGCCTTATTACTCGCTTTAAATGGTTTTATAATCTTATTATTGATTTTGAATATAATTTTTTTATGTTTTCAATTAAGAAAGGTTATAAATAAATGTTTACCTCGAGAAACGTGAAGCAAAAGCCATCCATTGACAAGAAAAGTCCATTTACAATCACCTATGCCTTTGAAAGCCTTATTACTCGCTTTAAATGGTTTTATAATCTCATTATTGATTTTAAGTTGAATTTTTTTATGTTTTTGGATAAGAAAGATTATAAATAAATGTTTACCTCGAGAAACGTGAAGCAAAAGCCATCCATTGACAAGAAAAGTTCGTTTATAGTCACCTATACCTTTGAAAGCCTTATTACTCGCTTTAAATGGTTTTATAATCTCATTATTGATTTTAAGTTGAATTTTTTTATGTTTTTGGTTAAGAAAGGTTCTAAATAAATGTTTACCTCGAGAAATGTGAAGCAAAAGCCATCCATTGACAAGAAAAGTCCATTTATAGTCACCTATGCCTTTGAAAGCCTTATTACTCACGTTAAATGGTTTTATAATCTTATTATTGATTTTGAATTAAATTTTTTTATGTTTTCGATTAAGAATGGTTATAAATAAATGTTTACCTCGAGCAACGCGAAACAAAAGCCATCCATTGACCAGAAAAGTTCATTTATAGTCACCTATGCCTTTGAAAGCCTTATTACTCGCTTTAAATGGTTTTATAATCTCATTATTGATTTTCAGTTGAATTTTTTTATGTTTTTGGTTAAGAAAGGTTCTAAATAAATGTTTACCTCGAGAAATGTGAAGCAAAAGCCATCCATTGACAAGAAAAGTCCATTTATGGTCACCTATGCCTTTGAAAGCCTTATTACTCGCTTTATATGGTTTTATAATCTCATTATTGATTTTAAGTTGAATTTTTTTATGTTTTCGGTTAAGAAAGGTTCTAAATAAATGTTTTCCTCGAGAAATGTGAAGCAAAAGCCATCCATTGACAAGAAAAGTCCATTTATAGTCACCTATGCCTTTGAAAGCCTTATTACTCGCTTTAAATGGTTTTATAATCTCATTATTGATTTTAAATTGAATTTTTTTATGTTTTTGGTTAAGAAAGGTTCTAAATAACTGTTTACCTTGAGAAATGTGAAGCAAAAGCCATCCATTGACAAGAAAAGTCCATTCATATTCACTTATACCGTTGAAAGCCTTATTACTCGCTTTAAATGGTTTTATAAACTCATTATTGATTTTAAGTTGAATTTTTTTATGTTTTCGGTTAACAAAGGTTATAAATAAATGTTTACCCTGAGAAACGTGAAGCAAAAGCCATCCATTGAAAATAAAAGTCCATTTATAGTCACCTATGCCTTTGAAAGCCTTATTACTCGCTTTAAATGGTTTTATAATCTCATTATTGATTTTAAGTTGAATTTTTTTATGTTTTTGGTTAAGAAAGGTTGTAAATAAATGTTTACCTCGAGAAATGTGAAGCAAAAGCCATCCATTGACAAGAAAAGTCCATTATAGTCACCTATGCCTTTCAAAGCCTTATTGGTCACTTTAAATGGTTTTATAATCTCGTTATTGATTTTCAGTTGAATTTTTTCATGTTTTCGGTTAATAAAGGTTCTAAATAAATGTTTACATCGTGAAATGTGAAGCAAAAGCCATCCATTGACAAGAAACGTCCATTTATAGTCACCTATGCCTTTCAAAGCCTTATTACTCGCTTTGAATGGTTTTATAATCTCATTATTGATTTTAAGTTGAATTTTTTTATGTTTTCGGTTAAGAAAGGTTATAAATAAATGTTTACCTTGAGAAACGTGAAGCAAAAGCCATCCATTGACAAGAAAAGTCCATTTATAGTCACCTATGCCTTTGAAAGCCTTATTACTCGCTTTAAATGGTTTTATAATCTCATTATTGATTTTAAGTTGAATTTTTTTATGTTTTTGGTTAAGAAAGGTTCAAAATAAATGTTTACCTCGAGAAACGTGAAGCAAAAGGAATCCATTGACAAGAAAAGTCCATTTATAGTCACTTATACCTTTGAAAGCCTTATTACTCGCTTTAAATGGTTTTATAATTTCATTATTGATTTTAAGTTGAGTTTTTTTATGTTTTTTGTTAAGAAAGGTTCTAAATAAATGTTTACATCGAGAAATGTGAAGCAAAAGCCATCCATTGACAAGAAAAGTCCATTTATAGTCACCTATGCCTTCGAAAGCCTTATTACTCGCTTTAAATGGTTTTATAATCTCGTTATTGATTTTAAGTTGAAATTCTTTATGTTTTCGGTTAAGAGAGGTTATAAATAAATGTTTACCTTGAGAAACACGAAGCAAAAGCCATCCATTGACAAGAAAAGTCCATTTATATTCACTTATACCGTTGAAAGCCTTATTACTCGCTTTAAATGGTTTTATAATCTCATTATTGATTTTAAGTTGAATTTTTTTATGTTTTCGGTTAAGAAAGGTTATAAATAAATGTTTACCCTGAGAAACGTGAAGCAAAAGCCATCCATTGACAAGAAAAGTCCATTTATAGTCACCATGCCTTTGAAAGCCTTATTACTCGCTTTAAATGGTTTTATAATCTCCTTATTGATTTTAAGTTGAATTTGTTTATGTTTTCGGTTAAGAAAGGTTATAAATAAATGTTTACCTTGAGAAACGTGAAGGAAAAGCCATCCATTGATAAGAAAAGTCAATTTATAGTCACCTATGCCTTTCAAAGCCCTATTAGTCGCTTTAAATGGTTTTATAATCTCATTATTGATTTTAAGTTGAATTTTTTTATGTTTTTGGTTAAGAAAGGTTCTAAATAAATGTTTACCTCGAGAAATGTGAAGTAAAAGCCATCCATTGACAAGAAAAGTCCATTTATAGTCACCTATGCCTTTGAAAGCCTTATTACTCGCTTTAAATGGTTTTATAAGCTCATTATTGATTTTAAGTTGAATTTTTTTATGTTTTCGGTTAAGAAAGGTTATAAATAAATGTTTACCCTGAGAAACGTGAAGCAAAAGCCATCCATTGATAAGAAAAGTCCATTTATAGTCACCTATGCCTTTGAAAGCCTTATTACTCGCTTTAAATGGTTTTATAATCTCATTATTGATTTTAAGTTGAATTTTTTTATATTTTCAGATAAGAAAGGTTGTAAATAAATGTTTACTTCGAGAAACGCGAAGCAAAAGCCATCTATTGACAAGAAAAGTCCATTTATAGTCACCTATGCCTTTGAAAGCCTTATTACTCGCTTTAAATTGTTTTATAATCTCATTATTGATTTTCAGTTGAATTTTTTTATGTTTTTGGTTAAGAAAGGTTCTAAATAAATGTTTACCTCAAGAAATGTGATGCAAAAGCCATCCATTGACAGGAAAAGTCCATTTATGGTCACCTATGCCTTTGAAAGCCTTATTACTCGCTTTAAATGGTTTTATAATCTCATTATTGATTTTAAGTTGAATTTTTTTATATTTTCGGTTAAGAAAGGTTATAAATAAATGTTTACCTTAAGAAACGCCAAGCGAAAGCCTTCCATTGACAAGTAAAGTCCATTTATAGTCACCTATGCCTTTGAAAGCCTTATTACTCGCTTTAAATGGTTTTATAATCTCATTATTGATTTTAAGTTGAATTTTTTTATGTTTTCGGTTAAGAAAGGTTATAAATAAATGTTTACCCTGAGAAACGCCAAGCGAAAGCCTTCCATTGACAAGTAAAGTCCATTTATAGTCACCTATGCCTGTGAAAGCCTTATTACTCACATTAAATGGTTTTATAATCTCATTATTGATTTTAAGTTGAATTTTTTTATGTTTTCGGTTAAGAAAGGTTATAAATAAATGTTTACCTTGAGAAACGCCAAGCGAAAGCCTTCCGTCGACAAGTAAAGTCCATTTATAGTCACCTATGCCTTTGAAAGCCTTATTACTCGCTTTGAATGGTTTTATAATCTCATTGTTGATTTTAAGTTGAATTTTTTTATATTTTCGGATAAGAAAGGTTGTAAATAAATGTTTACCTCGAGAAACGCGAAGCAAAAGCCATCTATTGACAAGAAAAGTCCATTTATAGTCACCTATGCCTTTCAAAGCCTTATTACTCGCTTTAAATGGTTTTATAATCTCATTATGTAATTTAGGTTGAATTTTTCTATGTTTTCAGTTGAGAAAGGTTATAAATAAATGTTTACCTCAATAAACGCGAAGCAAAAGCCATCCATTGACAAGAAAAGTCCATTTATAGTCACCTATGCCTTTGAAAGCCTTATTACTCACGTTAAATGGTTTTATAATCTTATTATTGATTTTGAATTAAATTTTTTTATGTTTTCGATTAAGAATGGTTATAAATAAATGTTTACCTCGAGCAACGCGAAACAAAAGCCATCCATTGACCAGAAAAGTTTATTTATAGTCACCTATGCCTTTGAAAGCCTTATTACTCGCTTTAAATGGTTTTATAATCTCATTATTGATTGTCAGTTGAATTTTTTTATGTTTTTGGTTAAGAAAGGTTCTAAATAAATGTTTACCTCGAGAAATGTGAAGCAAAAGCCATCCATTGACAAGAAAAGTCCATTTATGGTCACCTATGCCTTTGAAAGCCTTATTACTCGCTTTATATGGTTTTATAATCTCATTATTGATTTTAAGTTTAATTTTTTTATGTTTTCGGTTAAGAAAGGTTCTAAATAAATGTTTACCTCGAGAAATGTGAAGCAAAAGCCATCCATTGACAAGAAAAGTCCATTTATAGTCACCTATGCCTTTGAAAGCCTTATTACTCGCTTTAAATGGTTTTATAATCTCATTATTGATTTTAAGTTGAATTGTTTTATGTTTTTGGTTAAGAAAGGTTCTAAATAACTGTTTACCTTGAGAAATGTGAAGCAAAAGCCATCCATTGACAAGAAAAGTCCATTCATATTCACTTATACCGTTGAAAGCCTTATTACTCGCTTTAAATGGTTTTATAAACTCATTATTGATTTTAAGTTGAATTTTTTTATGTTTTCGGTTAACAAAGGTTATAAATAAATGTTTACCCTGAGAAACGTGAAGCAAAAGCCATCCATTGACAAGAAAAGTCCATTTATTGACTCCTATGCCTTTGAAAGCCTTATTACTCGCTTTAAATGGTTTTATAATCTCATTATTGATTTTAAGTTGAATTTTTTTATGTTTTCGGTTAAGAAAGGTTATAAATAAACGTTTACCTCGAGAAACGTGAAGCAAAAGCCATCCATTGACAAGAAAAGTCCATTTATAGTCACTTATACCTTTGAAAGCCTTATTAGTCACTTTAAATGGTTTTATAATCTCGTTATTGATTTTAAGTTGAAATTTTTTATATTTTCGGATAAGAAAGGTTATAAATAAATGTTTACCTCGAGAAACGTGAAGCAAAAGCCATCCATTGACAAGAAAAGTCCATTTATAGTCACCTATGCCTTTGAAAGCCTTATTACTCGCTTTAAATGGTTTTATAATCTCATTATTGATTTTAAGTTGAATTTTTTTATGTTTTTGGTTAAGAAAGGTTCAAAATAAATGTTTACCTCGAGAATTGTGAAGCAAAAGCCATCCATTGATAAAAAAAGTCCATTTATAGTCACCTATGCCTTTCAAAGCATTATTAGTCACTTTAAATGGTTTTATAATCTCATTATTGATTTTAAGTTGAAATTCTTTATGTTTTCGGTTAAGAAAGGTTATAAATAAATGTTTACCTTGAGAAACACGAAGCAAAAGCCATCCATTGGCAAGAAAAGTCCATTTATATTCACTTATACCGTTGAAAGCCTTATTACTCGCTTTAAATGCTTTTATAATCTCATTATTGATTTTAAGTTGAATTTTTTTATGTTTTCGGTTAACAAAGGTTATAAATAAATGTTTACCCCGAGAAATGTGAAGCAAAAGCCATCCATTGACAAGAAAAGTCCATTTATAGTCACCTATGCCTTTGAAAGCCTCGCTTTAAATGGTTTTATAATCTCATTATTGATTTTAAGTTGAATTTTTTTATGTTTTCGGTTAAGAAAGGTTATAAATAAATGTTTACCTCGAGAAATGTGAAGCAAAAGCCATCCATTGGCAAGAAAAGTCCATTTATAGTCACCCATGCCTTTGAAAGCCTTATTACTCGCTTTAAATGGTTTTATAATCTCATTATTGATTTTAAGTTGAATTTTTTTATGTTTTCGGTTAAGAAAGGTTATAAATAAATGTTTACCTTGAGAAACGCCAAGCGAAAGCCTTCCGTTGACAAGTAAAGTCTATTTATAGTCACCTATGCCTTTGAAAGCCTTATTACTCGTTTTGAATGGTTTTATAATCTCATTATTGATTTTAAGTTGAATTTTTTTATATTTTCGGATAAGAAAGGTTATAAATAAATGTTTACCTCGAGAAACGTGAAGCAAAAGCCATCCATTGACAAGAAAAGTCCCTTTATCGTCACCTATACCTTTGAAAGCCTTATTACTCGCTTTAAATGGTTTTATAATCTCATTATTGATTTTAAGTTGAATTTTTTTATGTTTTCGGTTAAGAAAGGTTATAAATAAATGTTTACCTCGAGAAACGCGAAGCAAAAGCCATCCATTGACAAGAAAAGTGCATTTATAGTCACCTATGCCTTTGAAAGCCTTATTACTCGCTTTAAATGGTTTTATAATCTCATTATTGATTTTAAGTTGAATTTTTTTATGTTTTTTGTTAAGAAAGATTATAAATAAATGTTTACCTCGAGAAACGCGAAGCAAAAGCCATCCATTGACAAGAAAAGTGCATTTATAGTCACCTATGCCTTTGAAAGCCTTATTACTCGCTTTAAATGGTTTTATAATCTCATTATTGATTTTAAGTTGAATTTTTTTATGTTTTCGGTTAAGAAAGGTTATAAATAAATGTTTACCTCGAGAAACGTGAAGCAAAAGCCATCTATTGACAAGAAAAGTCCATTTATAGTCACCTATGCCTTTGAAAGCCTTATTACTCGCTTTAAATGGTTTTATAATCTCATTATTGATTTTAAGTTGAATTTTTTTATGTTTTCGGTTAAGAAAGGTTATAAATAAATGTTTACCTCGAGAAAGGTGAAGCAAAAGCCATCCATTGACAAGAAAAGTCCATTTATGGTCACCTATACCTTTGAAAGCCTTATTACTCGCTTTAAATGGTTTTATAATCTCATTATATATTTTAGGTTGAATTTTTGTATGTTTTCAGTTGAGAAAGGTTATAAATAAATGTTTACCTCAAGAAACGCTAAGCAAAAGCCATCCATTGACAAGAAAAGTCTATTTGTAGTCACCTATGGCTTAGAAAGCCTTATTACTCACGTTAAATGGTTTTATAATCTTATTATTGATTTTGAATTGAATTTTTTTATGTTTTCAATTAAGAAAGGTTATAAATAAATGTTTACCTCGAGAAACGTGAAGCAAAAGCCATCCATTGAGAAGAAAAGTCCATTTATAGTCACCTATGCCTTTGAAAGCCCTATTACTCACGTTAAATGGTTTTATAATCTTATTATTGATTTTGAATTGAATATTTTTATGTTCACAATTAAGAAAGGTTATAAATAGATGTTTACCTCGAGAAACGCGAAGCAAAAGCCATCCATTGACAAGAAAAGTCCACTTATAGTCACCTATACCTTTTAAAGCCTTACTACTCGCTTTAAATGGTTTTATAATTTCATTATTGATTTTAAGTTGAATTTTTTTATGTTTTCGGTTAAGAAAGGTTATAAATAAATGTTTACCTTAAGAAACGCCAAGCGAAAGCCTTCCATTGACAAGTAAAGTCCATTTATAGTCACCTATGCCTTTGAAAGCCTTATTACTCGCTTTAAATGGTTTTATAATCTCATTATTGATTTTAAGTTGAATTTTTTTATGTTTTCGGTTAAGAAAGGTTATAATTAAATGTTTACCCTGAGAAACGCCAAGCGAAAGCCTTCCATTGACAAGTAAAGTCCATTTATAGTCACCTATGCCTGTGAAAGCCTTATTACTCACTTTAAATGGTTTTATAATCTCATTATTGATTTTAAGTTGAATTTTTTTATGTTTTCGGTTAAGAAAGGTTATAAATAAATGTTTACCTTGAGAAACGCCAAGCGAAAGCCTTCCGTCGACAAGTAAAGTCTATTTATAGTCACCTATGCCTTTGAAAGCCTTATTACTCGCTTTGAATGGTTTTATAATCTCATTGTTGATTTTAAGTTGAATTTTTTTATATTTTCGGATAAGAAAGGTTGTAAATAAATGTTTACCTCGAGAAACGCGAAGCAAAAGCAATCTATTGACAAGAAAAGTCCATTTATAGTCACCTATGCCTTTCAAAGCCTTATTACTCGCTTTAAATGGTTTTATAATCTCATTATGTAATTTAGGTTGAATTTTTCTATGTTTTCAGTTGAGAAAGGTTATAAATAAATGTTTACCTCAAGAAACGCGAAGCAAAAGCCATCCATTGACAAGAAAAGTCCATTTATAGTCACCTATGCCTTTGAAAGCCTTATTACTCACGTTAAATGGTTTTATAATGTTATTATTGATTTTGAATTAAATTTTTTTATGTTTTCGATTAAGAATGGTTATAAATAAATGTTTACCTCGAGCAACGTGAAACAAAAGCCATCCATTGACAAGAAAAGTTCATTTATAGTCACCTATGCCTTTGAAAGCCTTATTACTCGCTTTAAATGGTTTTATAATCTCATTATTGATTGTCAGTTGAATTTTTTTTATGTTTTTGGTTAAGAAAGGTTCTAAATAAATGTTTACCTCGAGAAATGTGAAGCAAAAGCCATCCATTGACAAGAAAAGTCCATTTATGGTCACCTATGCCTTTGAAAGCCTTATTACTCGCTTTATATGGTTTTATAATCTCATTATTGATTTTAAGTTGAATTTTTTTATGTTTTCGATTAAGAAAGGTTCTAAATAAATGTTTACCTCGAGAAATGTGAAGCAAAAGCCATCCATTGACAAGAAAAGTCCATTTATAGTCACCTATGCCTTTGAAAGCCTTATTACTCGCTTTAAATGGTTTTATAATCTCATTATTGATTTTAAGTTGAATTGTTTTATGTTTTTGGTTAATAAAGGTTCTAAATAACTGTTTACCTTGAGAAATGTGAAGCAAAAGCCATCCATTGACAAGAAAAGTCCATTCATATTCACTTATACCGTTGAAAGCCTTATTACTCGCTTTAAATGGTTTTATAAACTCATTATTGATTTTAAGTTGAATTTTTTAATGTTTTCGGTTAACAAAGGTTATAAATAAATGTTTACCCTGAGAAACGTGAAGCAAAAGCCATCCATTGACAACAAAAGTCCATTTATAGTCACCTATGCCTTTGAAAGCCTTATTACTCGCTTTAAATGGTTTTATAATCTCATTATTGATTTTAAGTTGAATTTTTTTATGTTTTTGGTTAAGAAAGGTTCTAAATAAATGTTTACCTCGAGAAATGTGAAGCAAAATCCATCCATTGACAAGAAAAGTCCATTATAGTCACCTATGCCTTTCAAAGCCTTATTGGTCACTTTAAACGGTTTTATAATCTCGTTATTGATTTTCACTTGAATATTTTCATGTTTTCGGTTAATAAAGGTTCTAAATAAATGTTTACATCGAGAAATGTGAAGCAAAAGCCATCCATTGAAAAGAAACGTCCATTTATAGTCACCTATGCCTTTCAAAGCCTTATTACTCGCTTTGAATGGTTTTATAATCTCATTATTGATTTTAAGTTGAATTTTTTTATGTTTTCGGTTAAGAAAGGTTATAAATAAACGTTTACCTCGAGAAACGTGAAGCAAAAGGAATCCATTGACAAGAAAAGTCCATTTATAGTCACTTATACCTTTGAAAGCCTTATTACTCGCTTTAAATGGTTTTATAATTTCATTCTTGATTTTATGTTGAGTTTTTTTATGTTTTTTGTTAAGCAAGGTTCTAAATAAATGTTTACATCGAGAAATGTGAAGCAAAAGCCATCCATTGACAAGAAAAGTCCATTTATAGTCACCTATGCCTTCGAAAGCCTTATTACTCGCTTTAAATGGTTTTATAATCTCGTTATTGATTTTAAGTTGAAATTCTTTATGTTTTCGGTTAAGAAAGGTTATAAATAAATGTTTACCTTGAGAAACACGAAGCAAAAGCCATCCATTGACAAGAAAAGTCCATTTATATTCACTTATACCGTTGAAAGCCTTATTACTCGCTTTAAATGGTTTTATAATCTCATTATTGATTTTAAGTTGAATTTTTTTATGTTTTCGGTTAACAAAGGTTATAAATAAATGTTTACCCTGAGAAACGTGAAGCAAAAGCCATCCATTGACAAGAAAAGTCCAGTTATAGTCACCTATGCCTTTAAAAGCCTTATTACTCGCTTTAAATGGTTTTATAATCTCGTTATTGATTTTAAGTTGAATTTGTTTATGTTTTCGGTTAAGAAAGGTTATAAATAAATGTTTACCTTGAGAAACGTGAAGGAAAAGCCATCCATTGATAAGAAAAGTCAATTTATAGTCACCTATGCCTTTCAAAGCCCTATTAGTCGCTTTAAATGGTTTTATAATCTCATTATTGATTTTAACTTGAATTTTTTTATGTTTTTGGTTAAGAAAGGTTCTAAATAAATGTTTACCTCGAGAAATGTGAAGTAAAAGCCATCCATTGACAAGAAAAGTCCATTTATAGTCACCTATGCCTTTGAAAGCCTTATTACTCGCTTTAAATGGTTTTATAAGCTCATTATTGATTTTAAGTTGAATTTTTTTACGTTTTCGGTTAAGAAAGGTTATAAATAAATGTTTACCCTGAGAAACGTGAAGCAAAAGCCATCCATTGATAAGAAAAGTCCATTTACAGTCACCTATGCCTTTGAAAGCCTTATTACTCGCTTTAAATGGTTTTATAATCTCATTATTGATTTTAAGTTGAATTTTTTTATATTTTCAGATAAGAAAGGTTGTAAATAAATGTTTACTTCGAGAAACGCGAAGCAAAAGCCATCTATTGACAAGAAAAGTCTATTTATAGTCACCTATGCCTTTGAAAGCCTTATTACTCGCTTTAAATGGTTTTATAATCTCATTATTGATTTTAAGTTGAATTTTTTTATGTTTTCGGTTAAGAAAGGTTATAAATAAACGTTTACCTCGAGAAACGTGAAGCAAAAGCCATCCATTGACAAGAAAAGTCCATTTATAGTCACTTATACCTTTGAAAGCCTTATTAGTCACTTTAAATGGTTTTATAATCTCGTTATTGATTTTAAGTTGAATTTTTTTATATTTTTGGATAAGAAAGGTTATAAATAAATGTTTACCTCGAGAAACGTGAAGCAAAAGCCATCCATTGACAAGAAAAGTCCATTTATAGTCACCTATGCCTTTGAAAGCCTTATTACTCGCTTTAAATGGTTTTATAATCTCGTTATTGATTTTAAGTTGAATTTTTTTATATTTTCGGATAAGAAAGGTTATAAATAAATGTTTACCTCGAGAAACGTGAAGCAAAAGCCATCCATTGACAAGAAAAGTCCATTTATAGTCACCTATGCCTTTGAAAGCCTTATTACTCGCTTTAAATGGTTTTATAATCTCGTTATTGATTGTAAGTTGAATTTTTTTATATTTTCGGATAAGAAAGGTTATAAATAAATGTTTACCTCGAGAAACGTGAAGCAAAAGCCATCCATTGACAAGAAAAGTCCATTTATAGTCACCTATGCCTTTGAAAGCCTTATTACTCGCTTTAAATGGTTTTATAATCTCATTATTGATTTTAAGTTGAATTTTTTTATGTTTTTAGTTAAGAAAGGTTCAAAATAAATGTTTACCTTGAGAAATGTGAAGCAAAAGCCATCCGTTGACAAAAAAAGTCCATTTATAGTCACCTATGCCTTTCAAAGCCTTATTAGTCACTTTAAATGGTTTTATAATCTCATTATTGATTTTAAGTTGAAATTCTTTATGTTTGCGGTTAAGAAAGGTTATAAATAAATGTTTACCTTGAGAAACACGAAGCAAAAGCCATCCATTGGCAAGAAAAGTCCATTTATATTCACTTATACCGTTGAAAGCCTTATTACTCGCTTTAAATGCTTTTATAATCTCATTATTGATTTTAAGTTGAATTTTTTTATGTTTTCGGTTAACAAAGGTTATAAATAAATGTTTACCCCGAGAAATGTGAAGCAAAAGCCATCCATTGGCAAGAAAAGTCCATTTATAGTCACCCATGCCTTTGAAAGCCTTATTACTCGCTTTAAATGGTTTTATAATCTCATTATTGATTTTAAGTTGAATTTTTTTATGTTTTCGGTTAAGAAAGGTTATAAATAAATGTTTACCTTGAGAAACGCCAAGCGAAAGCCTTCCGTTGACAAGTAAAGTCTATTTATAGTCACCTATGCCTTTGAAAGCCTTATTACTCGCTTTGAATGGTTTTATAATCTCATTGTTCATTTTAAGTTCAATTTTTTTATATTTTCGGATAAGAAAGGTTATAAATAAATGTTTACCTCGAGAAACGTGAAGCAAAAGCCATCCATTGACAAGAAAAGTCCCTTTATCGTCACCTATACCTTTGAAAGCCTTATTACTCGCTTTAAATGGTTTTATAATCTCATTATTGATTTTAAGTTAAATTCTTTTATGTTTTCGGTTAAGAAAGGTTATAAATAAACGTTTACCTCGAGAAACGTGAAGCAAAAGCCATCCATTGTCAAGAAAAGTCCATTTATAGTCACTTATACCTTTGAAAGCCTTATTAGTCACTTTAAATGGTTTTATAATCTCGTTATTGATTTTCTGTTGAATTTTTTTATGTTTTCGGTTAAGAAAGGTTCTAAATAAATGTTTACCTCGAGAAACGTGAAGCAAAAGCCATCCATTGACAAGAAAAGTCCATTTATAGTCACTTATACCTTTGAAAGCCTTATTACTCGCTTTAAATGGTTTTATAATCTCATTATTGATTTTAAGTTGAATTTTTTTATGTTTTTGGATAAGAAAGGTTCAAAATAAATGTTTACCTCGAGAAATGTGAAGCAAAAGCCATCCATTGACAAAAAAAGTCCATTTATAGTCACCTATGCCTTTCAAAGCCTTATTAGTCACTTTAAATGGTTTTATAATCTCGTTATTGATTTTAAGTTGAATTTTTTTATGTTTTCGGTTAAGAAAGGTTCTAAATAAATGTTTACCTCGGGAAATGTGAAGCAAAAGCCATCCATTGACAAGAAAAGTCCATTTATAGTCACCTATGCCTTTCAAAGCCTTATTAGTCACTTTAAATGGTTTTATAATCTCGTTATTGATTTTCAGTTGAATTGTTTTATGTTTTCGATTAAGAAAGGTTCTAAATAAATGTTTACATCGAGAAATGTGAAGCAAAAGCCATCCACTGACAAGAAAAGTCCATTTATAGTCACCTATGCATTTGAAAGCCTTATTACTCGCTTTAAATGGTTTTATAATCTCGTTATTGATTTTAAGTGGAATTTTTTTATATTTTCGGATAAAAAAGGTTATAAATAAATGTTTACCTCAAGAAACTTGAAGCAAAAGCCATCCATTGACAAGAAAAGTCCATTTATAGTCACCTATGCCTTCGAAAGCCTTATTACTCGCTTTATATGGTTTTATAATCTCAATATTGATTTTAAGTTGAATGTTTTTATGTTTTTGGTTAAGAAAGTTTCTAAATAAATGTTTACCTTGAGAAATGTGAAGCAAAAGCCATCCATTGACAAGAAAAGTCCATTCATATTCACTTATACCGTTGAAAGCCTTATTACTCGCTTTAAATGCTTTTATAATCTCATTATTGATTTTAAGTTGAATTTTTTTATGTTTTCGGTTAAGAAAGTTTCTAAATAAATGTTTACCTTGAGAAATGTGAAGCAAAAGCCATCCATTGACAAGAAAAGTCCATTCATATTCACTTATACCGTTGAAAGCCTTATTACTCGCTTTAAATGGTTTTATAATCTCATTATTGATTTTAAGTTGAATTTTTTTATGTTTTTTGTTAAGAAAGATTATAAATAAATGTTTACCTCGAGAAACGCGAAGCAAAAGCCATCCATTGACAAGAAAAGTGCATTTATAGTCACCTATGCCTTTGAAATCCTTATTACTCGCTTTAAATGGTTTTATAATCTCATTGTTGATTTTAAGTTGAATTTTTTTATATTTTCGGATAAGAAAGGTTATAAATAAATGTTTACCTCGAGAAACATGAAGCAAAAGCCATTCATTGACAAGAAAAGTCCCTTTATCGTCACCTATACCTTTGAAAGCCTTATTACTCGCTTTAAATGTTTTTATAATCTCATTATTGATTTTAAGTTGAATGCTTTTATGTTTTCAGTTAAGAAAGGTTATAAATAAATGTTTACCTCGAGAAACGTGAAGCAAAAGCCATCCATTGACAAGAAAAGTCCATTTATAGTCACCTATGCCTTTGAAAGCCTTATTACTCGCTTTAAATGGTTTTATAATCTCATTATTGATTTTAAGTTGAATTTTTTTATGTTTTCGGTTAAGAAAGGTTATAAATAAACGTTTACCTCGAGAAACGTGAAGCAAAAGCCATCCATTGACAAGAAAAGTCCATTTATAGTCACCTATGCCTTTGAAAGCCTTATTACTCGCTTTAAATGGTTTTATAATCTCATTATTGATTTTAAGTTGAATTGTTTTATGTTTTTGGTTAAGAAAGGTTCAAAATAAATGTTTACCTCGAGAAATGTGAAGCAAAAGCCATCCATTGATAAAAAAAGTCCATTTATAGTCACCTATGCCTTTCAAAGCCTTATTAGTCACTTTAAATGGTTTTATAATCTCATTATTGATTTTAAGTTGAAATTCTTTATGTTTTCGGTTAAGAAAGGTTATAAATAAATGTTTACCTTGAGAAACACGAAGCAAAAGCCATCCATTGGCAAGAAAAGTCCATTTATATTCACTTATACCGTTGAAAGCCTTATTACTCGCTTTAAATGCTTTTATAATCTCATTATTGATTTTAAGTTGAATTTTTTTATGTTTTCGGTTAACAAAGGTTATAAATAAATGTTTACCCCGAGAAATGTGAAGCAAAAGCCATCCATTGACAAGAAAAGTCCATTTATAGTCACCTATGCCTTTGAAAGCCTTATTACTCGCTTTAAATGGTTTTATAATCTCATTATTGATTTTAAGTTGAATTTTTTTATGTTTTCGGTTAAGAAAGGTTATAAATAAATGTTTACCTTGAGAAACGCCAAGCGAAAGCCTTACGTTGACAAGTAAAGTCTATTTATAGTCACCTATGCCTTTGAAAGCCTTATTACTCGCTTTGAATGGTTTTATAATCTCATTGTTGATTTTAAGTTGAATTTTTTTATATTTTCGGATAAGAAAGGTTATAAATAAATATTTACCTCGAGAAACGTAAAGCAAAAGCCATCCATTGACAAGAAAAGTCCCTTTATCGTCACCTATACCTTTGAAAGCCTTATTACTCGCTTTAAATGGTTTTATAATCTCATTATTGATTTTAAGTTAAATTTTTTTATGTTTTCGATTAAGAAAGGTTATAAATAAACGTTTACCTCGAGAAACGTGAAGCAAAAGCCATCCATTGACAAGAAAAGTCCATTTATAGTCACTTATACCTTTGAAAGCCTTATTAGTCACTTTAAATGGTTTTATAATCTCGTTATTGATTTTCAGTTGAATTTTTTTATGTTTTCGGTTAAGAAAGGTTCTAAATAAATGTTTACCTCGAGAAACGTGAAGCAAAAGCCATCCATTGACAAGAAAAGTCCATTTATAGTCACTTATACCTTTGAAAGCCTTATTACTCGCTTTAAATGGTTTTATAATCTCATTATTGATTTTAAGTTGAATTTTTTTATGTTTTTGGATAAGAAAGGTTCAAAATAAATGTTTACCTCGAGAAATGTGAAGCAAAAGCCATCCATTGACAAAAAAGTCCATTTATAGTCACCTATGCCTTTCAAGGCCTTATTAGTCACTTTAAATGGTTTTATAATCTCGTTATTGATTTTAAGTTGAATTTTTTTATGTTTTCAATTAAGAAAGGTTCTAAATAAATGTTTACCTCGGGAAATGTGAAGCAAAAGCCATCCATTGACAAGAAAAGTCCATTTATAGTCACCTATGCCTTTCAAAGCCTTATTAGTCGCTTTAAATGGTTTTATAATCTCGTTATTGATTTTCAGTTGAATTTTTTTATGTTTTCGATTAAGAAAGGTTCTAAATAAATGTTTACATCGAGAAATGTGAAGCAAAAGCCATCCACTGACAAGAAAAGTCCATTTATAGTCACCTATGCCTTTGAAAGCCTTATTACTCGCTTTAAATGGTTTTATAATCTCATTATTGATTTTAAGTTGAATGTTTTTATGTTTTCAGTTAAGAAAGGTTATAAATAAATGTTTACCTCGAGAAACGTAAAGCAAAAGCCATCCATTGACAAGAAAAGTCCATTTATAGTCACTTATACCTTTGAAAGCCTTATTACTCGCTTTAAATGATTTTATAATCTCACTATTGATTTTAAGTTGAATTTTTTTATGTTTTCAGATAAGAAAGGTTATAAATAAATGTTTACCTCAAGAAACGTGAAACAAAAGCCATCCATTGACAAGAAAAGTCCATTTATAGTCACCTATGCCTTTGAAAGCCTTATTACTCGCTTTAAATGGTTTTATAATCTCATTATTGATTTTAAGTTGAATTTTTTTATGTTTTCGGTTAAGAAAGGTTATAAATAAACGTTTACCTCGAGAAACGTGAAGCAAAAGCCATCCATTGACAAGAAAAGTCCATTTATAGTCACTTATACCTTTGAAAGCCTTATTAGTCACTTTAAATGGTTTTATAATCTCGTTATTGATTTTAAATTGAATTTTTTTATATTTTCGGATAAGAAAGGTTATAAATAAAAGTTTACCTCGAGAAACGTGAAGCAAAAGCCATCCATTGACAAGAAAAGTCCATTTATAGTCACCTATGCCTTTGAAAGCCTTATTACTCGCTTTAAATGGTTTTATAATCTCATTATTGATTTTAAGTTGAATTTTTTTTATATTTTCGGATAAAAAAGGTTATAAATAAATGTTTACCTCGAGAAACGTGAAGCAAAAGCCATCCACTGACAAGAAAATTCCATTTATAGTCACCTATGCCTTTGAAAGCCTTATTACTCGCTTTAAATGGTTTTATAATCTCATTATTGATTTTAAGTTGAATTTTTTTATGTTGTCGGTTAAGAAAGGTTATAAATAAACGTTTACCTCGAGAAACGTGAAGCAAAAGCCATCCATTGGCAAGAAAAGTCCATTTATATTCACTTATACCGTTGAAAGCCTTATTACTCGCTTTAAATGCTTTTATAATCTCATTATTGATTTTAAGTTGAATTTTTTTATGTTTTCGGTTAACAAAGATTATAAATAAATGTTTACCCTGAGAAACGTGAAGCAAAAGCCATCCATTGACAAGGAAAGTCCATTTATAGTCACCTATGCCTTTGAAAGCCTTATTACTCGCTTTAAATGGTTTTATAATCTCATTATTGATTTTAAGTTGAATTGTTTTATGTTTTCGGTTAAGAAAGGTTATAAATAAATGTTTACCTTGAGAAACGCGAAGGAAAAGCCATCCATTGATAAGAAAACTCAATTTATAGTCACCTATGCCTTTCAAAGCCCTATTAGTCGCTTTAAATGGTTTTATAATCTCATTATTGATTTTAAGTTGAACTTATTTTATGTTTTTGGTTAAGAAAGGTTCTAAATAAATGTTTACCTCGAGAAATGTGAAGCAAAAGCCATCCATTGACAAGAAAAGTCCATTTATAGTCACCTATGCCTTTGAAAGCCTTATTACTCGCTTTAAATGGTTTTATAAACTCATTATTGATTTTAAGTTGAATTTTTTTTTGTTTTCGTTTAACAAAGGTTATAAATAAATGTTTACCCTGAGAAACGGGAAGCAAAAGCCATCCATTGATAAGAAAAGTCCATTTATCGTCACCTATGCCTTTGAAAGCCTTATTACTCGCTTTAAATGGTTTTATAATCTCATTTTTGATTTTAAGTTGAATTTTTTTATATTTTCGGATAACAAAGGTTGTAAATAAATGTTTACCTCGAGAAACGTGAAGCAAAAGCCATCTATTGACAAGAAAAGTCCATTTATAGTCACCTATGCCTTTCAAAGCCTTATTACTCGCTTTAAATGTTTTTATAATCTCATTATGTAGTTTAGGTTGAATTTTTCTATGTTTTCAGTTGAGAAAGGTTATAAATAAATGTTTACCTCAAGAAACGCGAAGCAAAAGCCATCCATTGATAAGAAAAGTCCATTTATAGTCACCTATGCCTTTGAAAGCCTTATTACTCACGTTAAATGGTTTTATAATCTTATTATTGATTTTGAATTAAATTTTTTTATGTTTTCGATTAAGAAAGGTTATAAATAAATGTTTACCTTGAGAAACACGAAGCAAAAGCCATCCATTGACCAGAAAAGTCCATTTATAGTCACCTATGCCTTTGAAAGCCTTATTACTCGCTTTAAATAGTTTTATAATTTCATTATTGATTTATAGTTGAATTTTTTTATGTTTTCGGTTAAGAAAGGTTATAAATAAATGTTTACCTTGAGAAACGCCAAGCGAAAGCCTTCCATTGACAAGTAAAGTCCATTTATAGTAACCTATGCCTTTGAAAGCCTTATTACTCACGTTAAATGGTTTTATAATCTTATTATTGATTTTGAATTGAATATTTTTATGTTCTCAATTAAGAAAGGTTATAAATAGATGTTTACCTCGAGAAACGCGAAGCAAAAGCCATGCATTGACCAGAAAAGTCCATTTATAGTCACCTATGCCTTTGAAAGCCTTATTACTCGCTTTAAATGGTTTTATAATCTCATTATTGATTTTAAGTTGAATTGTTTTATGTTTTCGGTTAAGAAAGGTTATAAATAAATGTTTACCTCGAGAAACGTGAAGCAAAAGCCATCCATTGACAAGAAAAGTCCATTTATAGTCACTTATATCTTTGAAAGCCTTATTAGTCACTTTAAATGGTTTTATAATCTCGTTATAGATTTTCATTGAATTTTTTTATGTTTTCGGTTAAGAAAGGTTCTAAATAAATGTTTACCTCGAGAAACATGAAGCAAAAGCCATCCATTGACAAGAAAAGTCCATTTATAGTCACTTATACCATTGAAAGCCTTATTACTCGCATTAAATGGTTTTGTAATCTCATTATTGATTTTAAGTTGAATTTTTTTTTGTTTTTGGTTAAGAAAGGTTCAAAATAAAAGTTTACCTTGAGAAATGTGAAGCAAAAGCCATCCATTGACAAAAAAAGTCCATTTATAGTCACCTATGCCTTTCAAAGCCTTATTAGTCACTTTAAATGGTTTTATAATCTCGTTATTGATTTTAAGTTGAATTTTTTTATGTTTTCGGTTAAGAAAGGTTCTAAATAAATGTTTACCTCGGGAAATGTGAAGCAAAAGCCATCCATTGACAAGAAAAGTCCATTTATAGTCACCTATGCCTTTCAAAGCCTTATTAGTCACTTTAAATGGTTTTATAATCTCATTATTGATTTTCAGTTGAATTTTTTTATGTTTTCGATTAAGAAAGGTTCTAAATAAATGTTTACGTCGAGAAACGTGAAGCAAAAGCCATCCACTGACAAGAAAAGTCCATTTATAGTCACCTATGCCTTTGAAAGCCTTATTACTCGCTTTAAATGGTTTTATAATCTCATTATTGATTTTAAGTTGAATGTTTTTATGTTTTCGGTTAAGAAAGGTTATAAATAAATGTTTACCTCGAGAAACGTGAAGCAAAAGCCATCCATTGACAAGAAAAGTCCATTTATAGTCACCTATGCCTTTGAAAGCCTTATTACTCGCTTTAAATGGTTTTATAATCTCATTATTGATTTTAAGTTGAATTTTTTTATGTTTTTGGTTAAGAAAGGTTCTAAATTAATGTTTACCTCGAGAAATGTGAAGCAAAAGCCATCCATTGACAAGAAAAGTCCTTTTATAGTCACCTATACCTTTGAAAGCCTTATTACTCGCTTTAAATGGTTTTACAATCTCATTATTGATTTTAAGTTGAATTTTTTTATATTTTCGATTAAGAAAGGTTATAAATAAATGTTTACCTCGAGAAATGCGAAGCAAAAGCCATCCATTGACAAGAAAAGTCCATTTATAGTCACCTATGCCTTTGAAAGCCTTATTACTCACGTTAAATGGTTTTATAATCTTATTATTGATTTTGAATTAAATTTTTTTATGTTTTCGATTAAGAAAGGTTATAAATAAATGTTTACCTCGAGAAACGCGAAGCAAAAGCCATCCAATGACCAGAAAAGTCCATTTATAGTCACCTATGCCTTTGAAAGCCTTATTACTCGCTTTAAATAGTTTTATAATTTCATTATTGATTTATAGTTGAATTTTTTTATGTTTTCGGTTAAGAAAGGTTATAAATAAATGTTTACCTTGAGAAACGCCAAGCGAAAGCCTTCCATTGACAAGTAAAGTCCATTTATAGTCACCTATGCCTTTGAAAGCCTTATTACTCACGTTAAATGGTTTTATAATCTTACTATTGATTTTGAATTGAATATTTTTATGTTCGCAATTAAGAAAGGTTATAAATAGATGTTTACCTCGAGAAACGCGAAGCAAAAGCCATGCATTGACCAGAAAAGTCCGTTTATAGTCACCTATGCCTTTGAAAGCCTTATTACTCGCTTTAAATGGTTTTATAATCTCATTATTGATTTTAAGTTGAATTTTTTTATGTTTTTGGTTAAGAAAGGTTCTAAATTAATGTTTACCTCGAGAAATGTGAAGCAAAAGCCATCCATTGACAAGAAAAGTCCTTTTATAGTCACCTATGCCTTTCAAAGCCTTATTGGTCACTTTAAATGGTTTTATAATCTCGTTATTGATTTTCAGTTGAATTTTTTCATGTTTTCGGTTAATAAAGGTTCTAAATAAATGTTTACATCGAGAAATGTGAAGGAAAAGCCATCCATTGACAAGAAACGTCCATTTATAGTCACCTATGCCTTTCAAAGCCTTATTACTCGCTTTGAATGGTTTTATAATCTCATTATTGATTTTAAGTTGAATTTTTTTATGTTTTCGGTTAAGAAAGGTTATAAATAAACGTTTACCTCGAGAAACGTGAAGCAAAAGGAATCCATTGACAAGAAAAGTCCATTTATAGTCACTTATACCTTTGAAAGCCTTATTACTCGCTTTAAATGGTTTTATAATTTCATTCTTGATTTTAAGTTGAGTTTTTTTATGTTTTTTGTTAAGCAAGGTTCTAAATAAATGTTTACATCGAGAAATGTGAAGCAAAAGCCATCCATTGACAAGAAAAGTCCATTTATAGTCACCTATGCCTTCGAAAGCCTTATTACTCGCTTTAAATGGTTTTATAATCTCGTTATTGATTTTAAGTTGAATTTGTTTATGTTTTCGGTTAAGAAAGGTTATAAATAAATGTTTACCTTGAGAAACGTGAAGGAAAAGCCATCCATTGATAAGAAAAGTCCATTTATAGTCACCTATGCCTTTGAAAGCCTTATTACTCACTTTAAATGGTTTTATAATCTCATTATTGATTTTAAGTTGAATTTTTTTATGTTTTTGGTTAAGAAAGGTTCTAAATAAATGTTTACCTCGAGAAATGTGAAGTAAAAGCCATCCATTGACAAGAAAAGTCCATTTATAGTCACCTATGCCTTTGAAAGCCTTATTACTCGCTTTAAATGGTTTTATAAGCTCATTATTGATTTTAAGTTGAATTTTTTTATGTTTTCGGTTAAGAAAGGTTATAAATAAATGTTTACCCTGAGAAACGTGAAGCAAAAGCCATCCATTGATAAGAAAAGTCCATTTACAGTCACCTATGCCTTTGAAAGCCTTATTACTCACTTTAAATGGTTTTATAATCTCATTATTGATTTTAAGTTGAATTTTTTTATATTTTCAGATAAGAAAGGTTGTAAATAAATGTTTACTTCGAGAAACGCGAAGCAAAAGCCATCTATTGACAAGAAAAGTCCATTTGTAGTAACCTATGCCTTTGAAAGCCTTATTACTCGCTTTAAATGGTTTTATAATCTCATTATTGATTTTAAGTTGAATTTTTTTATGTTTTCGGTTAAGAAAGGTTATAAATAAACGTTTACCTCGAGAAACGTGAAGCAAAAGCCATCCATTGACAAGAAAAGTCCATTTATAGTCACTTATACCTTTGAAAGCCTTATTAGTCACTTTAAATGGTTTTATAATCTCGTTATTGATTTTAAGTTGAATTTTTTTATATTTTTGGATAAGAAAGGTTATAAATAAATGTTTACCTCGAGAAATGTGAAGCAAAAGCCATCCATTGACAAGAAAAGTCCATTTATGGTCACCTATACCTTTGAAAGCCTTATTACTCGCTTTAAATGGTTTTATAATCTCATTATATATTTTAGGTTGAATTTTTGTATGTTTTCAGTTGAGAAAGGTTATAAATAAATGTTTACCTCAAGAAACGCTAAGCAAAAGCCATCCATTGACAAGAAAAGTCTATTTGTAGTCACCTATGCCTTTGAAAGCCTTATTACTCACGTTAAATGGTTTTATAATCTTATTATTGATTTTGAATTGAATTTTTTTATGTTTTCAATTAAGAAAGGTTATAAATAAATGTTTACGTCGAGAAACGTGAAGCAAAAGCCATCCATTGAGAAGAAAAGTCCATTTATAGTCACCTATGCCTTTGAAAGCCCTATTACTCACGTTAAATGGTTTTATAATCTTATTATTGATTTTGAATTGAATATTTTTATGTTCACAATTAAGAAAGGTTATAAATAGATGTTTACCTTGAGAAACGCGAGGCAAAAGCCATCCATTGACAAGAAAAGTCCACTTATAGTCACCTATACCTTTTAAAGCCTTACTACTCGCTTTAAATGGTTTTATAATTTCATTATTGATTTTAAGTTGATTTTTTTTATGTTTTCGGTTAAGAAAGGTTATAAATAAATGTTTACCTTAAGAAACGCCAAGCGAAAGCCTTCCATTGACAAGTAAAGTCCATTTATAGTCACCTATGCCTTTGAAAGCCTTATTACTCGCTTTAAATGGTTTTATAATCTCATTATTGATTTTAAGTTGAATTTTTTTATATTTTCGGTTAAGAAAGGTTATAAATAAATGTTTACCCTGAGAAACGCCAAGCGAAAGCCTTCCATTGACAAGTAAAGTCCATTTATAGTCACCTATGCCTGTGAAAGCCTTATTACTCACTTTAAATGGTTTTATAATCTCATTATTGATTTTAAGTTGAATTTTTTTATGTTTTCGGTTAAGAAAGGTTATAAATAAATGTTTACCTTGAGAAACGCCAAGCGAAAGCCTTCCGTCGACAAGTAAAGTCTATTTATAGTCACCTATGCCTTTGAAAGCCTTATTACTCGCTTTGAATGGTTTTATAATCTCATTGTTGATTTTAAGTTGAATTTTTTTATATTTTCGGATAAGAAAGGTTGTAAATAAATGTTTACCTCGAGAAACGCGAAGCAAAAGCCATCTATTGACAAGAAAAGTCCATTTATAGTCACCTATGCCTTTGAAAGCCTTATTACTCGCTTTAAATGGTTTTATAATCTCATTATTGATTTTAAGTTGAATTTTTTTATGTTTTCGGTTAAGAAAGGTTCTAAATAAATGTTTACCTCGAGAAATGTGAAGCAAAAGCCATCCATTGACAAGAAAAGTCCATTTATAGTCACCTATGCCTTTGAAAGCCTTATTACTCGCTTTAAATGGTTTTATAATCTCATTATTGATTTTAAGTTGAATTGTTTTATGTTTTTGGTTAAGAAAGGTTCTAAATAACTGTTTACCTTGAGAAATGTGAAGCAAAAGCCATCCATTGACAAGAAAAGTCCATTCATATTCACTTATACCGTTGAAAGCCTTATTACTCGCTTTAAATGGTTTTATAAACTCATTATTGATTTTAAGTTGAAATTTTTTATGTTTTCGGTTAACAAAGGTTATAAATAAATGTTTACCCTGAGAAACGTGAAGCAAAAGCCATCCATTGACAACAAAAGTCCATTTATAGTCACCTATGCCTTTGAAAGCCTTATTACTCGCTTTAAATGGTTTTATAATCTCATTATTGATTTTAAGTTGAATTTTTTTATGTTTTTGGTTAAGAAAGGTTCTAAATAAATGTTTACCTCGAGAAATGTGAAGCAAAAGCCATCCATTGACAAGAAAAGTCCATTATAGTCACCTATGCCTTTCAAAGCCTTATTGGTCACTTTAAATGGTTTTATAATCTCGTTATTGATTTTCAGTTGAATTTTTTCATGTTTTCGGTTAATAAAGGTTCTAAATAAATGTTTACATCGAGAAATGTGAAGCAAAAGCCATCCATTGACAAGAAACGTCCATTTATAGTCACCTATGCCTTCCAAAGCCTTATTACTCGCTTTGAATGGTTTTATAATCTCATTATTGATTTTAAGTTGAATTTTTTTATGTTTTCAGTTAAGAAAGGTTATAAATAAACGTTTACCTCGAGAAACGTGAAGCAAAAGGAATCCATTGACAAGAAAAGTCCATTTATAGTCACTTATACCTTTGAAAGCCTTATTACTCGCTTTAAATGGTTTTATAATTTCATTCTTGATTTTAAGTTGAGTTTTTTTATGTTTTTTGTTAAGCAAGGTTCTAAATAAATGTTTACATCGAGAAATGTGAAGCAAAAGCCATCCATTGACAAGAAAAGTCCATTTATAGTCACCTATGCCTTCGAAAGCCTTATTACTCGCTTTAAATGGTTTTATAATCTCGTTATTGATTTTAAGTTGAAATTCTTTATGTTTTCGGTTAAGAAAGGTTATAAATAAATGTTTACCTTGAGAAACACGAAGCAAAAGCCATCCATTGACAAGAAAAGTCCATTTATATTCACTTATACCGTTGAAAGCCTTATTACTCGCTTTAAATGGTTTTATAATCTCATTATTGATTTTAAGTTGAATTTTTTTATGTTTTCGGTTAACAAAGGTTATAAATAAATGTTTACCCTGAGAAACGTGAAGCAAAAGCCATCCATTGACAAGAAAAGTCCAGTTATAGTCACCTATGCCTTTAAAAGCCTTATTACTCGCTTTAAATGGTTTTATAATCTCGTTATTGATTTTAAGTTGAATTTGTTTATGTTTTCGGTTAAGAAAGGTTATAAATAAATGTTTACCTTGAGAAACGTGAAGGAAAAGCCATCCATTGATAAGAAAAGTCAATTTATAGTCACCTATGCCTTTCAAAGCCCTATTAGTCGCTTTAAATGGTTTTATAATCTCATTATTGATTTTAAGTTGAATTTTTTTATGTTTTTGGTTAAGAAAGGTTCTAAATAAATGTTTACCTCGAGAAATGTGAAGTAAAAGCCATCCATTGACAAGAAAAGTCCATTTATAGTCACCTATGCCTTTGAAAGCCTTATTACTCGCTTTAAATGGTTTTATAAGCTCATTATTGATTTTAAGTTGAATTTTTTTATGTTTTCGGTTAAGAAAGGTTATAAATAAATGTTTACCCTGAGAAACGTGAAGCAAAAGCCATCCATTGATAAGAAAAGTCCATTTACAGTCACCTATGCCTTTGAAAGCCTTATTACTCGCTTTAAATAGTTTTATAATCTCATTATTGATTTTAAGTTGAATTTTTTTATATTTTCAGATAAGAAAGGTTGTAAATAAATGTTTACTTCGAGAAACGCGAAGCAAAAGCCATCTATTGACAAGAAAAGTCCATTTATAGTCACCTATGCCTTTGAAAGCCTTATTACTCGCTTTAAATGGTTTTATAATCTCATTATTGAATTTAAGTTGAATTTTTTTATGTTTTCGGTTAAGAAAGGTTATAAATAAACGTTTACCTCGAGAAACGTGAAGCAAAAGCCATCCATTGACAAGAAAAGTCCATTTATAGTCACTTATACCTTTGAAAGCCTTACTAGTCACTTTAAATGGTTTTATAATCTCGTTATTGATTTTAAGTTGAATTTTTTTATATTTTTGGATAAGAAAGGTTATAAATAAATTTTTACCTCGAGAAACGTGAAGCAAAAGCCATCCATTGACAAGAAAAGTCCATTTATAGTCACTTATGCCTTTGAAAGCCTTATTACTCGCTTTAAATGGTTTTATAATCTCGTTATTGATTTTAAGTTGAATTTTTTTATATTTTCGGATAAGAAAGGTTATAAATAAATGTTTACCTCAAGAAACGTGAAGCAAAAGCCATCCATTGACAAGAAAAGTCCATTTATAGTCACCTATGCCTTTGAAAGCCTTATTACTCGCTTTAAATGGTTTTATAATCTCGTTATTGATTTTAAGTTGAATTTTTTTATATTTTCGGATAAGAAAGGTTATAAATAAATGTTTACCTCGAGAAACGTGAAGCAAAAGCCATCCATTGACAAGAAAAGTCCATTTATAGTCACCTATGCCTTTGAAAGCCTTATTACTCGCTTTAAATGGTTTTATAATCTCATTATTGATTTTAAGTTGAATTTTTTTATGTTTTTGGTTAAGAAAGGTTCAAAATAAATGTTTACCTTGAGAAATGTGAAGCAAAAGCCATCCGTTGACAAAAAAAGTCCATTTATAGTCACCTATGCCTTTCAAAGCCTTATTAGTCACTTTAAATGGTTTTCTAATCTCATTATTGATTTTAAGTTGAAATTCTTTATGTTTTCGGTTAAGAAAGGTTATAAATAAATGTTTACCTTGAGAAACACGAAGCAAAAGCCATCCATTGGCAAGAAAAGTCCATTTATATTCACTTATACCGTTGAAAGCCTTATTACTCGCTTTAAATGCTTTTATAATCTCATTATTGATTTTAAGTTGAATTTTTTTATGTTTTCGGTTAACAAAGGTTATAAATAAATGTTTACCCCGAGAAATGTGAAGCAAAAGCCATCCATTGGCAAGAAAAGTCCATTTATAGTCACCCATGCCTTTGAAAGCCTTATTACTCGCTTTAAATGGTTTTATAATCTCATTATTGATTTTAAGTTGAATTTTTTTATGTTTTCGGTTAAGAAAGGTTATAAATAAATGTTTACCTTAAGAAACGCCAAGCGAAAGCCTTCCGTTGACGAGTAAAGTCTATTTATAGTCACCTATGCCTTTGAAAGCCTTATTACTCGCTTTGAATGGTTTTATAATCTCATTGTTCATTTTAAGTTCAATTTTTTTATATTTTCGGATAAGAAAGGTTATAAATAAATGTTTACCTCGAGAAACGTGAAGCAAAAGCCATCCATTGACAAGAAAAGTCCCTTTATCGTCAACTATACCTTTGAAAGCCTTATTACTCGCTTTAAATGGTTTTATAATCTCATTATTGATTTTAAGTTAAATTTTTTTATGTTTTCGGTTAAGAAAGGTTATAAATAAACGTTTACCTCGAGAAACGTGAAGCAAAAGCCATCCATTGTCAAGAAAAGTCCATTTATAGTCACTTATACCTTTGAAAGCCTTATTAGTCACTTTAAATGGTTTTATAATCTCGTTATTGATTTTCTGTTGAATTTTTTTATGTTTTCGGTTAAGAAAGGTTCTAAATAAATGTTTACCTCGAGAAACGTGAAGCAAAAGCCATCCATTGACAAGAAAAGTCCATTTATAGTCACTTATACCTTTGAAAGTTTTATTACTCGCTTTAAATGGTTTTATAATCTCATTATTGATTTTAAGTTGAATTTTTTTATGTTTTTGGATAAGAAAGGTTCAAAATAAATGTTTACCTCGAGAAATGTGAAGCAAAAGCCATCCATTGACAAAAAAAGTCAATTTATAGTCACCTATGCCTTTCAAAGCCTTATTAGTCACTTTAAATGGTTTTATAATCTCGTTATTGATTTTAAGTTGAATTTTTTTATGTTTTCGGTTAAGAAAGGTTCTAAATAAATGCTTACCTCGGGAAATGTGAAGCAAAAGCCATCCATTGACAAGAAAAGTCCATTTATAGTCACCTATGCCTTTCAAAGCCTTATTAGTCACTTTAAATGGTTTTATAATCTCGTTATTGATTTTCAGTTGAATTTTTTTATGTTTTCGATTAAGAAAGGTTCTAAATAAATGTTTACATCGAGAAATGTGAAGCAAAAGCCATCCACTGACAAGAAAAGTCCATTTATAGTCACCTATGCATTTGAAAGCCTTATTACTCGCTTTAAATGGTTTTATAATCTCGTTATTGATTTTAAGTGGAATTTTTTTATATTTTCGGATAAAAAAGGTTATAAATAAATGTTTACCTCAAGAAACGTGAAGCAAAAGCCATCCATTGACAAGAAAAGTCCATTTATAGTCACCTATGCCTTTGAAAGCCTTATTACTCGCTTTAAATGGTTTTATAATCTCAATATTGATTTTAAGTTGAATGTTTTTATGTTTTTGGTTAAGAAAGTTTCTAAATAAATGTTTACCTTGAGAAATGTGAAGCAAAAGCCATCCATTGACAAGAAAAGTCCATTCATATTCACTTATACCGTTGAAAGCCTTATTACTCGCTTTAAATGCTTTTATAATCTCATCATTGATTTTAAGTTGAATTTTTTTATGTTTTCGGTTAAGAAAGTTTCTAAATAAATGTTTACCTTGAGAAATGTGAAGCAAAAGCCATCCATTGACAAGAAAAGTCCATTCATATTCACTTATACCGTTGAAAGCCTTATTACTCGCTTTAAATGGTTTTATAATCTCATTATTGATTTTAAGTTGAATTTTTTTATGTTTTTTGTTAAGAAAGATTATAAATAAATGTTTACCTCGAGAAACGCGAAGCAAAAGCCATCCATTGACAAGAAAAGTGCATTTATAGTCACCTATGCCTTTGAAATCCTTATTACTCGCTTTGAATGGTTTTATAATCTCATTGTTGATTTTAAGTTGAATTTTTTTATATTTTCGGATAAGAAAGGTTATAAATAAATGTTTACCTCGAGAAACATGAAGCAAAAGCCATTCATTGACAAGAAAAGTCCCTTTATCGTCACCTATACCTTTGAAAGCCTTATTACTCGCTTTAAATGTTTTTATAATCTCATTATTGATTTTAAGTTGAATGCTTTTATGTTTTCAGTTAAGAAAGGTTATAAATAAATGTTTACCTCGAGAAACGTGAAGCAAAAGCCATCCATTGACAAGAAAAGTCCATTTATAGTCACCTATGCCTTTGAAAGCCTTATTACTCGCTTTAAATGGTTTTATAATCTCATTATTGATTTTAAGTTGAATTTTTTTATGTTTTCGGTTAAGAAAGGTTATAAATAAACGTTTACCTCGAGAAACGTGAAGCAAAAGCCATCCATTGACAAGAAAAGTCCATTTATAGTCACCTATGCCTTTGAAAGCCTTATTACTAGCTTTAAATGGTTTTATAATCTCATTATTGATTTTAAGTTCAATTGTTTTATGTTTTTGGTTAAGAAAGGTTCAAAATAAATGTTTACCTCGAGAAATGTGAAGCAAAAGCCATCCATTGATAAAAAAAGTCCATTTATAGTCACCTATGCCTTTCAAAGCCTTATTAGTCACTTTAAATGGTTTTATAATCTCATTATTGATTTTAAGTTGAAATTCTTTATGTTTTCGGTTAAGAAAGGTTATAAATAAATGTTTACCTTGAGAAACACGAAGCAAAAGCCATCCATTGGCAAGAAAAGTCCATTTATATTCACTTATACTGTTGAAAGCCTTATTACTCGCTTTAAATGCTTTTATAATCTCATTATTGATTTTAAGTTGAATTTTTTTATGTTTTCGGTTAACAAAGGTTATAAATAAATGTTTACCCCGAGAAATGTGAAGCAAAAGCCATCCATTGACAAGAAAAGTCCATTTATAGTCACCTATGCCTTTGAAAGCCTTATTACTCGCTTTAAATGGTTTTATAATCTCATTATTGATTTTAAGTTGAATTTTTTTATGTTTTCGGTTAAGAAAGGTTATAAATAAATGTTTACCTTGAGAAACGCCAAGCGAAAGCCTTACGTTGACAAGTAAAGTCTATTTATCGTCACCTATGCCTTTGAAAGCCTTATTACTCGCTTTGAATGGTTTTATAATCTCATTGTTGATTTTAAGTTGAATTTTTTTATATTTTCGGATAAGAAAGGTTATAAATAAATATTTACCTCGAGAAACGTAAAGCAAAAGCCATCCATTGACAAGAAAAGTCCCTTTATCGTCACCTATACCTTTGAAAGCCTTATTACTCGCTTTAAATGGTTTTATAATCTCATTATTGATTTTAAGTTAAATTTTTTTATGTTTTCGATTAAGAAAGGTTATAAATAAACGTTTACCTCGAGAAACGTGAAGCAAAAGCCATCCATTGACAAGAAAAGTCCATTTATAGTCACTTATACCTTTGAAAGCCTTATTAGTCACTTTAAATGGTTTTATAATCTCGTTATTGATTTTCAGTTGAATTTTTTTATGTTTTCGGTTAAGAAAGGTTCTAAATAAATGTTTACCTCGAGAAACGTGAAGCAAAAGCCATCCATTGACAAGAAAAGTCCATTTATAGTCACTTATACCTTTGAAAGCCTTATTACTCGCTTTAAATGGTTTTATAATCTCATTATTGATTTTAAGTTGAATTTTTTTATGTTTTTGGATAAGAAAGGTTCAAAATAAATGTTTACCTCGAGAAATGTGAAGCAAAAGCCATCCATTGACAAAAAAGTCCATTTATAGTCACCTATGCCTTTCAAGGCCTTATTAGTCACTTTAAATGGTTTTATAATCTCGTTATTGATTTTAAGTTGAATTTTTTTATGTTTTCAATTAAGAAAGGTTCTAAATAAATGTTTACCTCGGGAAATGTGAAGCAAAAGCCATCCATTGACAAGAAAAGTCCATTTATAGTCACCTATGCCTTTCAAAGCCTTATTAGTCGCTTTAAATGGTTTTATAATCTCGTTATTGATTTTCAGTTGAATTTTTTTATGTTTTCGATTAAGAAAGGTTCTAAATAAATGTTTACATCGAGAAATGTGAAGCAAAAGCCATCCACTGACAAGAAAAGTCCATTTATAGTCACCTATGCATTTGAAAGCCTTATTACTCGCTTTAAATGGTTTTATAAGCTCATTATTGATTTTAAGTTGAATTTTTTTATGTTGTCGGTTAAGAAAGGTTATAAATAAACGTTTACCTCGAGAAACGTGAAGCAAAAGCCATCCATTGGCAAGAAAAGTCCATTTATATTCACTTATACCGTTGAAAGCCTTATTACTCGCTTTAAATGCTTTTATAATCTCATTATTGATTTTAAGTTGAATTTTTTTATGTTTTCGGTTAACAAAGATTATAAATAAATGTTTACCCTGAGAAACGTGAAGCAAAAGCCATCCATTGACAAGGAAAGTCCATTTATAGTCACCTATGCCTTTGAAAGCCTTATTACTCGCTTTAAATGGTTTTATAATCTCATTATTGATTTTAAGTTCAATTTTTTTATGTTTTCGGTTAAGAAAGGTTATAAATAAATGTTTACCTTGAGAAACGCGAAGGAAAAGCCATCCATTGATAAGAAAACTCAATTTATAGTCACCTATGCCTTTCAAAGCCCTATTAGTCGCTTTAAATGGTTTTATAATCTCATTATTGATTTTAAGTTGAATTTTTTTTATGTTTTTGGTTAAGAAAGGTTCTAAATAAATGTTTACCTCGAGAAATGTGAAGCAAAAGCCATCCATTGACAAGAAAAGTCCATTTATAGTCACCTATGCCTTTGAAAGCCTTATTACTCGCTTTAAATGGTTTTATAAACTCATTATTGATTTTAAGTTGAATTTTTTTTTGTTTTCGTTTAGCAAAGGTTATAAATAAATGTTTACCCTGAGAAACGGGAAGCAAAAGCCATCCATTGATAAGAAAAGTCCATTTATCGTCACCTATGCCTTTGAAAGCCTTATTACTCGCTTTAAATGGTTTTATAATCTCATTTTTGATTTTAAGTTGAATTTTTTTATATTTTCGGATAACAAAGGTTGTAAATAAATGTTTACCTCGAGAAACGCGAAGCAAAAGCCATCTATTGACAAGAAAAGTCCATTTATAGTCACCTATGCCTTTCAAAGCCTTATTACTCGCTTTAAATGTTTTTATAATCTCATTATGTAGTTTAGGTTGAATTTTTCTATGTTTTCAGTTGAGAAAGGTTATAAATAAATGTTTACCTCAAGAAACGCGAAGCAAAAGCCATCCATTGATAAGAAAAGTCCATTTATAGTCACCTATGCCTTTGAAAGCCTTATTACTCACGTTAAATGGTTTTATAATCTTATTATTGATTTTGAATTAAATTTTTTTATGTTTTCGATTAAGAAAGGTTATAAATAAATGTTTACCTTGAAAAACGCGAAGCAAAAGCCATCCATTGACCAGAAAAGTCCATTTATAGTCACCTATGCCTTTGAAAGCCTTATTACTCGCTTTAAATAGTTTTATAATTTCATTATTGATTTATAGTTGAATTTTTTTATGTTTTCGGTTAAGAAAGGTTATAAATAAATGTTTACCTTGAGAAACGCCAAGCGAAAGCCTTCCATTGACAAGTAAAGTCCATTTATAGTAACCTATGCCTTTGAAAGCCTTATTACTCACGTTAAATGGTTTTATAATCTTATTATTGATTTTGAATTGAATATTTTTATGTTCTCAATTAAGACAGGTTATAAATAGATGTTTACCTCGAGAAACGCGAAGCAAAAGCCATGCATTGACCAGAAAAGTCCATTTATAGTCACCTATGCCTTTGAAAGCCTTATTACTCGCTTTAAATGGTTTTATAATCTCATTATTGATTTTAAGTTGAATTGTTTTATGTTTTCGGTTAAGAAAGGTTATAAATAAATGTTTACCTCGAGAAACGTGAAGCAAAAGCCATCCATTGACAAGAAAAGTTCATTTATAGTCACTTATATCTTTGAAAGCCTTATTACTCGCTTTAAATGGTTTTATAATCTCATTATTGATTTTAAGTTGAATGTTTTTATGTTTTCGGTTAAGAAAGGTTCTAAATAAATGTTTACCTCGAGAAACATGAAGCAAAAGCCATCCATTGACAAGAAAAGTCCATTTATAGTCACTTATAACTTTGAAAGCCTTATTACTCGCTTTAAATGGTTTTGTAATCTCATTATTGATTTTAAGTTGAATTTTTTTTTGTTTTTGGTTAAGAAAGGTTCAAAATAAAAGTTTACCTTGAGAAATGTGAAGCAAAAGCCATCCATTGACAAAAAAAGTCCATTTATAGTCACCTATGCCTTTCAAAGCCTTATTAGTCACTTTAAATGGTTTTATAATGTCGTTATTGATTTTAAGTTGAATTTTTTTATGTTTTCGGTTAAGAAAGGTTCTAAGTAAATGTTTACCTCGGGAAATGTGAAGCAAAAGCCATCCATTGACAAGAAAAGTCCATTTATAGTCACCTATGCCTTTCAAAGCCTTATTAGTCACTTTAAATGGTTTTATAATCTCATTATTGATTTTCAGTTGAATTTTTTTATGTTTTCGATTAAGAAAGGTTCTAAATAAATGTTTACGTCGAGAAACGTGAAGCAAAAGCCATCCACTGACAAGAAAAGTCCATTTATAGTCACCTATGCCTTTGAAAGCCTTATTACTCGCTTTAAATGGTTTTATAATCTCATTATTGATTTTAAGTTGAATGTTTTTATGTTTTCGGTTAAGAAAGGTTATAAATAAATGTTTACCTCGAGAAACGTGAAGCAAAAGCCATCCATTGACAAGAAAAGTCCATTTATAGTCACCTATGCCTTTGAAAGCCTTATTACTCGCTTTAAATGGTTTTATAATCTCATTATTGATTTTAAGTTGAATTTTTTTATGTTTTTGGTTAAGAAAGGTTCTAAATTAATGTTTACCTCGAGAAATGTGAAGCAAAAGCCATCCATTGACAAGAAAAGTCCTTTTATAGTCACCTATACCTTTGAAAGCCTTATTACTCGCTTTAAATGGTTTTATAATCTCATTATTGATTTTAAGTTGAATTTTTTTATATTTTCGATTAAGAAAGGTTATAAATAAATGTTTACCTCGAGAAATGCGAAGCAAAAGCCATCCATTGACAAGAAAAGTCCATTTATAGTCACCTATGCCTTTGAAAGCCTTATTACTCACGTTAAATGGTTTTATAATCTTATTATTGATTTTGAATTAAATTTTTTTATGTTTTCGATTAAGAAAGGTTATAAATAAATGTTTACCTCGAGAAACGCGAAGCAAAAGCCATCCATTGACCAGAAAAGTCCATTTATAGTCACCTGTGCCTTTGAAAGCCTTATTACTCGCTTTAAATAGTTTTATAATTTCATTATTGATTTATAGTTGAATTTTTTTATGTTTTCGGTTAAGAAAGGTTATAAATAAATGTTTACCTTGAGAAACGCCAAGCGAAAGCCTTCCATTGACAAGTAAAGTCCATTTATAGTCACCTATGCCTTTGAAAGCCTTATTACTCACGTTAAATGGTTTTATAATCTTACTATTGATTTTGAATTGAATATTTTTATGTTCGCAATTAAGAAAGGTTATAAATAGATGTTTACCTCGAGCAACGCGAAGCAAAAGCCATGCATTGACCAGAAAAGTCCATTTATAGTCACCTATGCCTTTCAAAGCCTTATTACTCGCTTTAAATGGTTTTATAATCTCATTATGTAATTTAGGTTGAATTTTTCTATGTTTTCAGTTGAGAAAGGTTATAAATAAATGTTTACCTCAAGAAACGCAAAGCAAAAGCCATCCATTGACAAGAAAAGTCCATTTATAGTCACTTATGCCTTTGAAAGCCTTATTACTCACGTTAAATGGTTTTATAATCTTATTATTGATTTTGAATTAAATTTTTTTATGTTTTCGATTAAGAATGGTTATAAATAAATGTTTACCTCGAGCAACGCGAAACAAAAGCCATCCATTGACAAGAAAAGTTCATTTATAGTCACCTATGCCTTTGAAAGCCTTATTACTCGCTTTAAATGGTTTTATAATCTCATTATTGATTGTCAGTTGAATTTTTTTTATGTTTTTGGTTAAGAAAGGTTCTAAATAAATGTTTACCTCGAAAAATGTGAAGCAAAAGCCATCCATTGACAAGAAAAGTCCATTTATGGTCACCTATGCCTTTGAAAGCCTTATTACTCGCTTTATATGGTTTTATAATCTCATTATTGATTTTAAGTTGAATTTTTTTATGTTTTCGGTTAAGAAAGGTTCTAAATAAATGTTTACCTCGAGAAATGTGAAGCAAAAGCCATCCATTGACAAGAAAAGTCCATTTATAGTCACCTATGCCTTTGAAAGCCTTATTACTCGCTTTAAATGGTTTTATAATCTCATTATTGATTTTAAGTTGAATTGTTTTATGTTTTTGGTTAAGAAAGGTTCTAAATAACTGTTTTCCTTGAGAAATGTGAAGCAAAAGCCATCCATTGACAAGAAAAGTCCATTCATATTCACTTATACCGTTGAAAGCCTTATTACTCGCTTTAAATGGTTTTATAAACTCATTATTGATTTTAAGTTGAATTTTTTTATGTTTTCGGTTAACAAAGGTTATAAATAAATGTTTACCCTGAGAAACGTGAAGCAAAAGCCATCCATTGAAAACAAAAGTCCATTTATAGTCACCTACGCCTTTGAAAGCCTTATTACTCGCTTTAAATGGTTTTATAATCTCATTATTGATTTTAAGTTGAATTTTTTTATGTTTTTGGTTAAGAAAGGTTCTAAATAAATGTTTACCTCGAGAAATGTGAAGCAAAAGCCATCCATTGACAAGAAAAGTCCATTATAGTCACCTATGCCTTTCAAAGCCTTATTGGTCACTTTAAATGGTTTTATAATCTCGTTATTGATTTTCAGTTGAATTTTTTCATGTTTTCGGTTAATAAAGGTTCTAAATAAATGTTTACATCGAGAAATGTGAAGCAAAAGCCATCCATTGACAAGAAACGTCCATTTATAGTCACCTATGCCTTTCAAAGCCTTATTACTCGCTTTGAATGGTTTTATAATCTCATTATTGAATTTAAGTTGAATTTTTTTATGTTTTCGGTTAAGAAAGGTTATAAATAAACGTTTACCTCGAGAAACGTGAAGCAAAAGGAATCCATTGACAAGAAAAGTCCATTTATAGTCACTTATACCTTTGAAAGCCTTATTACTCGCTTTAAATGGTTTTATAATTTCATTCTTGATTTTAAGTTGAGTTTTTTTATGTTTTTTGTTAAGCAAGGTTCTAAATAAATGTTTACATCGAGAAATGTGAAGCAAAAGCCATCCATTGACAAGAAAAGTCCATTTATAGTCACCTATGCCTTCGAAAGCCTTATTACTCGCTTTAAATGGTTTTATAATCTCGTTATTGATTTTAAGTTGAAATTCTTTATGTTTTCGGTTAAGAAAGGTTATAAATAAATGTTTACCTTGAGAAACACGAAGCAAAAGCCATCCATTGACAAGAAAAGTCCATTTATATTCACTTATACCGTTGAAAGCCTTATTACTCGCTTTAAATGGTTTTATAATCTCATTATTGATTTTAAGTTGAATTTTTTTATGTTTTCGGTTAACAAAGGTTATAAATAAATGTTTACCCTGAGAAACGTGAAGCAAAAGCCATCCATTGACAAGAAAAGTCCAGTTATAGTCACCTATGCCTTTGAAAGCCTTATTACTCGCTTTAAATGGTTTTATAATCTCGTTATTGATTTTAAGTTGAATTTGTTTATGTTTTCGGTTAAGAAAGGTTATAAATAAATGTTTACCTTGAGAAACGTGAAGGAAAAGCCATCCATTGATAAGAAAAGTCAATTTATAGTCACCTATGCCTTTCAAAGCCCTATTAGTCGCTTTAAATGGTTTTATAATCTCATTATTGATTTTAAGTTGAATTTTTTTATGTTTTTGGTTAAGAAAGGTTCTAAATAAATGTTTACCTCGAGAAATGTGAAGTAAAAGCCATCCATTGACAAGAAAAGTCCATTTATAGTCACCTATGCCTTTGAAAGCCTTATTACTCGCTTTAAATGGTTTTATAAGCTCATTATTGATTTTAAGTTGAATTTTTTTATGTTTTCGGTTAAGAAAGGTTATAAATAAATGTTTACCCTGAGAAACGTGAAGCAAAAGCCATCCATTGATAAGAAAAGTCCATTTACAGTCACCTATGCCTTTGAAAGCCTTATTACTCGCTTTAAATGGTTTTATAATCTCATTATTGATTTTAAGTTGAATTTTTTTATATTTTCAGATAAGAAAGGTTGTAAATAAATGTTTACTTCGAGAAACGCGAAGCAAAAGCCATCTATTGACAAGAAAAGTCCATTTATAGTCACCTATGCCTTTGAAAGCCTTATTACTCGCTTTAAATGGTTTTATAATCTCATTATTGATTTTAAGTTGAATTTTTTTATGTTTTCGGTTAAGAAAGGTTATAAATAAACGTTTACCTCGAGAAACGTGAAGCAAAAGCCATCCATTGACAAGAAAAGTCTATTTATAGTCACTTATACCTTTGAAAGCCTTATTAGTCACTTTAAATGGTTTTATAATCTCGTTATTGATTTTAAGTTGAATTTTTTTATATTTTTGGATAAGAAAGGTTATAAATAAATGTTTACCTCGAGAAACGTGAAGCAAAAGCCATCCATTGACAAGAAAAGTCCATTTATAGTCACCTATGCCTTTGAAAGCCTTATTACTCGCTTTAAATGGTTTTATAATCTCGTTATTGATTTTAAGTTGAATTTTTTTATATTTTCGGATAAGAAAGGTTATAAATAAATGTTTACCTCGAGAAACGTGAAGCAAAAGCCATCCATTGACAAGAAAAGTCCATTTATAGTCACCTATGCCTTTGAAAGCCTTATTACTCGCTTTAAATGGTTTTATAATCTCGTTATTGATTTTAAGTTGAATGTTTTTATATTTTCGGATAAGAAAGGTTATAAATAAATGTTTACCTCGAGAAACGTGAAGCAAAAGCCATCCATTGACAAGAAAAGTCCATTTATAGTCACCTATGCCTTTGAAAGCCTTATTACTCGCTTTAAATGGTTTTATAATCTCATTATTGATTTTAAGTTGAATTTTTTTATGTTTTTGGTTAAGAAAGGTTCAAAATAAATGTTTACCTTGAGAAATGTGAAGCAAAAGCCATCCGTTGACAAAAAAAGTCCATTTATAGTCACCTATGCCTTTCAAAGCCTTATTAGTCACTTTAAATGGTTTTATAATCTCATTATTGATTTTAAGTTGAAATTCTTTATGTTTTCGATTAAGAAAGGTTATAAATAAATGTTTACCTTGAGAAACACGAAGGAAAAGCCATCCATTGGCAAGAAAAGTCCATTTATATTCACTTATACCGTTGAAAACCTTATTACTCGCTTTAAATGCTTTTATAATCTCATTATTGATTTTAAGTTGAATTTTTTTATGTTTTCGGTTAAGAAAGGTTATAAATAAACGTTTACCTCGAGAAACGTGAAGCAAAAGCCATCCATTGACAAGAAAAGTCCATTTATAGTCACTTATACCTTTGAAAGCCTTATTACTCGCTTTAAATGGTTTTATAATCTCATTATTGATTTTAAGTTGAATTTTTTTATGTTTTTGGATAAGAAAGGTTCAAAATAAATGTTTACCTCGAGAAATGTGAAGCAAAAGCCATCCATTGACAAAAAAAGTCCATTTATAGTCACCTATGCCTTTCAAAGCCTTATTAGTCACTTTAAATGGTTTTATAATCTCGTTATTGATTTTAAGTTGAATTTTTTTATGTTTTCGGTTAAGAAAGGTTCTAAATAAATGTTTACCTCGGGAAATGTGAAGCAAAAGCCATCCATTGACAAGAAAAGTCCATTTATAGTCACCTATGCCTTTCAAAGCCTTATTAGTCACTTTAAATGGTTTTATAATCTCGTTATTGATTTTCAGTTGAATTTTTTTATGTTTTCGATTAAGAAAGGTTCTAAATAAATGTTTACATCGAGAAATGTGAAGCAAAAGCCATCCACTGACAAGAAAAGTCCATTTATAGTCACCTATGCATTTGAAAGCCTTATTACTCGCTTTAAATGGTTTTATAATCTCGTTATTGATTTTAAGTGGAATTTTTTTATATTTTCGGATAAAAAAGGTTATAAATAAATGTTTACCTCAAGAAACGTGAAGCAAAAGCCATCCATTGACAAGAAAAGTCCATTTATAGTCACCTATGCCTTTGAAAGCCTTATTACTCGCTTTAAATGGTTTTATAATCTCAATATTGATTTTAAGTTGAATGTTTTTATGTTTTTGGTTAAGAAAGTTTCTAAATAAATGTTTACCTTGAGAAATGTGAAGCAAAAGCCATCCATTGACAAGAAAAGTCCATTCATATTCACTTATACCGTTGAAAGCCTTATTACTCGCTTTAAATGCTTTTATAATCTCATTATTGATTTTAAGTTGAATTTTTTTATGTTTTCGGTTAAGAAAGTTTCTAAATAAATGTTTACCTTGAGAAATGTAAAGCAAAAGCCATCCATTGACAAGAAAAGTCCATTCATATTCACTTATACCGTTGAAAGCCTTATTACTCGCTTTAAATGGTTTTATAATCTCATTATTGATTTTAAGTTGAATTTTTTTATGTTTTTTGTTAAGAAAGATTATAAATAAATGTTTACCTCGAGAAACGCGAAGCAAAAGCCATCCATTGACAAGAAAAGTGCATTTATAGTCACCTATGCCTTTGAAAGCCTTATTACTTGCTTTGAATGGTTTTATAATCTCATTGTTGATTTTAAGTTGAATTTTTTTATATTTTCGGATAAGAAAGGTTATAAATAAATGTTTACCTCGAGAAACATGAAGCAAAAGCCATTCATTGACAAGAAAAGTCCCTTTATCGTCACCTATACCTTTGAAAGCCTTATTACTCGCTTTAAATGTTCTTATAATCTCATTATTGATTTTAAGTTGAATGCTTTTATGTTTTCAGTTAAGAAAGGTTATAAATAAATGTTTACCTCGAGAAACGTGAAGCAAAAGCCATCCATTGACAAGAAAAGTCCATTTATAGTCACCTATGCCTTTGAAAGCCTTATTACTCGCTTTAAATGGTTTTATAATCTCATTATTGATTTTAAGTTGAATTTTTTTATGTTTTCGGTTAAGAAAGGTTATAAATAAACGTTTACCTCGAGAAACGTGAAGCAAAAGCCATCCATTGACAAGAAAAGTCCATTTATAGTCACCTATGCCTTTGAAAGCCGTATTACTCGCTTTAAATGGTTTTATAATCTCATTATTGATTTTAAGTTGAATTGTTTTATGTTTTTGGTTAAGAAAGGTTCAAAATAAATGTTTACCTCGAGAAATGTGAAGCAAAAGCCATCCATTGATAAAAAAAGTCCATTTATAGTCACCTATTCCTTTCAAAGCCTTATTAGTCACTTTAAATGGTTTTATAATCTCATTATTGATTTTAAGTTGAAATTCTTTATGTTTTCGGTTAAGAAAGGTTATAAATAAATGTTTACCTTGAGAAACACGAAGCAAAAGCCATCCATTGGCAAGAAAAGTCCATTTGTATTCACTTATACCGTTGAAAGCCTTATTACTCGCTTTAAATGCTTTTATAATCTCATTATTGATTTTAAGTTGAATTTTTTTATGTTTTCGGTTAAGAAAGGTTATAAATAAATGTTTACCTTGAGAAACGCCAAGCGAAAGCCTTACGTTGACAAGTAAAGTCTATTTATAGTCACCTATGCCTTTGAAAGCCTTATTACTCGCTTTGAATGGTTTTATAATCTCATTGTTGATTTTAAGTTGAATTTTTTTATATTTTCGGATAAGAAAGGTTATAAATAAATATTTACCTCGAGAAACGTAAAGCAAAAGCCATCCATTGACAAGAAAAGTCCCTTTATCGTCACCTATACCTTTGAAAGCCTTATTACTCGCTTTAAATGGTTTTATAATCTCATTATTGATTTTAAGTTAAATTTTTTTATGTTTTCGATTAAGAAAGGTTATAAATAAACGTTTACCTCGAGAAACGTGAAGCAAAAGCCATCCATTGACAAGAAAAGTCCATTTATAGTCACTTATACCTTTGAAAGCCTTATTAGTCACTTTAAATGGTTTTATAATCTCGTTATTGATTTTCAGTTGAATTTTTTTATGTTTTCGGTTAAGAAAGGTTCTAAATAAATGTTTACCTCGAGAAACGTGAAGCAAAAGCCATCCATTGACAAGAAAAGTCCATTTATAGTCACTTATACCTTTGAAAGCCTTATTACTCGCTTTAAATGGTTTTATAATCTAATTATTGATTTTAAGTTGAATTTTTTTATGTTTTTGGATAAGAAAGGTTCAAAATAAATGTTTACCTCGAGAAATGTGAAGCAAAAGCCATCCATTGACAAAAAAGTCCATTTATAGTCACCTATACCTTTGAAAGCCTTATTACTCGCTTTAAATGGTTTTATAATCTCATTATTGATTTTAAGTTGAATTTTTTTATATTTTCGATTAAGAAAGGTTATAAATAAATGTTTACCTCGAGAAATGCGAAGCAAATGCCATCCATTGACAAGAAAAGTCCATTTATAGTCACCTATGCCTTTGAAAGCCTTATTACTCACGTTAAATGGTTTTATAATCTTATTATTGATTTTGAATTAAATTTTTTTATGTTTTCGATTAAGAAAGGTTATAAATAAATGTTTACCTCGAGAAACGCGAAGCAAAAGCCATCCATTGACCAGAAAAGTCCATTTATAGTCACCTATGCCTTTGAAAGCCTTATTACTCGCTTTAAATAGTTTTATAATTTCATTATTGATTTATAGTTGAATTTTTTTATGTTTTCGGTTAAGAAAGGTTATAAATAAATGTTTACCTTGAGAAACGCCAAGCGAAAGCCTTCCATTGACAAGTAAAGTCCATTTATAGTCACCTATGCCTTTGAAAGCCTTATTACTCACGTTAAATGGTTTTATAATCTTACTATTGATTTTGAATTGAATATTTTTATGTTCTCAATTAAGAAAGGTTAAAAATATATGTTTACCTTGAGAAACGCGAAGCAAAAGCCATGCATTGACCAGAAAAGTCCATTTATAGTCACCTATGCCTTTGAAAGCCTTATTACTCGCTTTAAATGGTTTTATAATCTCATTATTGATTTTAAGTTGAATTTTTTTATGTTTTCGGTTAAGAAAGGTTATAAATAAATGTTTACCTTGAGAAACGCCAAGCGAAAGCCTTCCGTTTACAAGTAAAGTCTATTTATAGTCACCTATGCCTTTGAAAGCCTTATTACTCGCTTTGAATGGTTTTATAATCTCGTTGTTGATTTTAAGTTGAACTTTTTTTATTTTCGGATAAGAAAGGTTATAAATAAATGTTTACCTCGAGAAACGTGAAGCAAAAGCCATCCATTCACAAGAAAAGTCCCTTTATCGTCACCTATACCTTTGAAAGCCTTATTACTCGCTTTAAATGGTTTTATAATCTCATTATTGATTTTAAGTTGAATTTTTTTATGTTTTCGGTTAAGAAAGGTTATAAATAAACGTTTACCTCGAGAAGCGTGAAGTAAAAGCCATCCATTGACAAGAAAAGTCCATTTATAGTCACTTATATCTTTGAAAGCCTTATTAGTCACTTTAAATGGTTTTATAATCTCGTTATAGATTTTCAGTTGAATTTTTTTATGTTTTCGGTTAAGAAAGGTTCTAAATAAATGTTTACCTCGAGAAACATGAAGCAAAAGCCATCCATTGACAAGAAAAGTCCATTTATAGTCACTTATACCTTTGAAAGCCTTATTACTCGCTTTAAATGGTTTTATAATCTCATTATTGATTTTAAGTTGAATTTTTTTATGTTTTTGGTTAAGAAAGGTTCAAAATAAAAGTTTACCTTGAGAAATGTGAAGCAAAAGCCATCCATTGACAAAAAAAGTCCATTTATAGTCACCTATGCCTTTCAAAGCCTTATTAGTCACTTTAAATGGTTTTATATTCTCGTTATTGATTTTAAGTTGAATTTTTTTATGTTTTCGGTTAAGAAAGGTTCTAAATAAATGTTTACCTCGAGAAATGTGAAGCAAAAGCCATCCATTGACAAGAAAAGTCCATTTATAGTCACCTATGCCTTTCAAAGCCTTATTAGTCACTTTAAATGGTTTTATAATCTCATTATTGATTTTCAGTTGAATTTTTTTATGTTTTCGATTAAGAAAGGTTCTAAATAAATGTTTACGTCGAGAAATGTGAAGCAAAAGCCATCCACTGATAAGAAAAGTCCATTTATAGTCACCTATGCCTTTGAAAGCCTTATTACTCGCTTTAAATGGTTTTATAATCTCATTATTGATTTTAAGTTGAATGTTTTTATGTTTTCGGTTAAGAAAGGTTATAAATAAATGTTTACCTCGAGAAACATGAAGCAAAAGCCATCCATTGACAAGAAAAGTCCATTTATAGTCACTTATACCTTTGAAAGCCTTATTACTCGCTTTAAATGGTTTTATAATCTCATTATTGATTTTAAGTTGAATTTTTTTATATTTTCGGACAAGAAAGGTTATAAATAAATGTTTACCTCGAGAAACGTGAAGCAAAAGCCATCCATTGCCAAGAAAAGTCCATTTATAGTCACCTATGCCTTTGAAAGCCTTATTACTCGCTTTAAATGGTTTTATAATCTCATTATTGATTTTAAGTTGAATTTTTTTATGTTTTCGGTTAAGAAAGGTTATAAATAAACGTTTACCTCGAGAAACGTGAAGCAAAAGCCATCCATTGACAAGAAAAGTCCATTTATAGTCACTTATACCTTTGAAAGCCTTATTAGTCACTTTAAATGGTTTTATAATCTCGTTATTGATTTTAAGTTGAATTTTTTTATATTTTCGGATAAGAAAGGTTATAAATAAATGTTTACCTCGAGAAACGTGAAGCAAAAGCCATCCATTGACAAGAAAAGTCCATTTATAGTCACCTATGCCTTTGAAAGCCTTATTACTCGCTTTAAATGGTTTTATAATCTCATTATTGATTTTAAGTTGAATTTTTTTATGTTTTCGGTTAAGAAAGGTTATAAATAAACGTTTACCTCGAGAAACGTGAAGCAAAAGCCATCCATTGACAAGAAAAGTCCATTTATAGTCACTTATACCTTTGAAAGCCTTATTAGTCACTTTAAATGGTTTTATAATCTCATTATTGATTTTAAGTTGAATTTTTTTATATTTTCGGATAAGAAAGGTTATAAATAAATGTTTACCTCGAGAAACGTGAAGCAAAAGCCATCCATTGACAAGAAAAGTCCATTTATAGTCACCTATGCCTTTGAAAGCCTTATTACTCGCTTTAAATGGTTTTATAATCTCGTTATTGATTTTAAGTTGAATTTTTTTATGTTTTCGGTTAAGAAAGGTTATAAATAAATGTTTACCTTGAGAAAGGCGAAGGAAAAGCCATCCATTGATAAGAAAAGTCAATTTATAGTCACCTATGCCTTTCAAAGCCCTATTAGTCGCTTTAAATGGTTTTATAATCTCATTATTGATTTTAAGTTGAATTTTTTTATGTTTTTGAATAAGAAAGGTTCTAAATAATATTTACATCGAGAAATGTGAAGCAAAAGCCTTCCATTGACAAGAAAAGTCCATTTATAGTCACCTATGCCTTTGAAAGCCTTATTACTCACTTTAAATGGTTTTATAAACTCATTATTGATTTTAAGTTGAATTTTTTTATGTTTTCGGTTAAGAAAGGTTATAAATAAATGTTTACCCTGAGAAACGTGAAGCAAAAGCCATCCATTGATAAGAAAAGTCCATTTACAGTCACCTATGCCATTGAAAGCCTTATTACTCGCTTTAAATGGTTTTATAATCTCATTATTGATTTTAAGTTGAATTTTTTTATATTTTCGGATAAGAAAGGTTGTAAATAAATGTTTACCTCGAGAAACGCAAAGCAAAAGCCATCTATTGACAAGAAAAGTCCATTTATAGTCACCTATGCCTTTCAAAGCCTTATTACTCGCTTTAAATGGTTTTATAATCTCATTATTGATTTTAAGTTGAATTTTTTTATGTTTTCGGTTAAGAAAGGTTATTAATAAATGTTTACCTCGAGAAACATGAAGCAAAAGCCATTCATTGACAAGAAAAGTCCCTTTATCGTCACCTATACCTTTGAAAGCCTTATTACTCGCTTTAAATGGTTTTATAATCTCATTATTGATTTTAAGTTAAATTTTTTTATGTTTTCGATTAAGAAAGGTTATAAATAAACGTTTACCTCGAGAAACGTGAAGCAAAAGCCATCCATTGACAAGAAAAGTCCATTTATAGTCACTTATACCTTTGAAAGCCTTATTAGTCACTTTAAATGGTTTTATAATCTCGTTATTGATTTTCAGTTGAATTTTTTTATGTTTTCGATTAAGAAAGGTTCTAAATAAATGTTTACCTCGAGAAACGTGAAGCAAAAGCCATCCATTGACAAGAAAAGTCCATTTATAGTCACTTATACCTTTGAAAGCCTTATTACTCGCTTTAAATGGTTTTATAATCTCATTATTGATTTTAAGTTGAATTTTTTTATGTTTTTGGATAAGAAAGGTTCAAAATAAATGTTTACCTCGAGAAATGTGAAGCAAAAGCCATCCATTGACAAAAAAGTCCATTTATAGTCACCTATACCTTTGAAAGCCTTATTACTCGCTTTAAATGGTTTTATAATCTCATTATTGATTTTAAGTTGAATTTTTTTATATTTTCGATTAAGAAAGGTTATAAATAAATGTTTACCTCGAGAAATGCGAAGCAAATGCCATCCATTGACAAGAAAAGTCCATTTATAGTCACCTATGCCTTTGAAAGCCTTATTACTCACGTTAAATGGTTTTATAATCTTATTATTGATTTTGAATTAAATTTTTTTATGTTTTCGATTAAGAAAGGTTATAAATAAATGTTTACCTCGAGAAACGCGAAGCAAAAGCCATCCATTGACCAGAAAAGTCCATTTATAGTCACCTATGCCTTTGAAAGCCTTATTACTCGCTTTAAATAGTTTTATAATTTCATTATTGATTTATAGTTGAATTTTTTTATGTTTTCGGTTAAGAAAGGTTATAAATAAATGTTTACCTTGAGAAACGCCAAGCGAAAGCCTTCCATTGACAAGTAAAGTCCATTTATAGTCACCTATGCCTTTGAAAGCCTTATTACTCACGTTAAATGGTTTTATAATCTTACTATTGATTTTGAATTGAATATTTTTATGTTCTCAATTAAGAAAGGTTAAAAATAGATGTTTACCTCGAGAAACGCGAAGCAAAAGCCATGCATTGACCAGAAAAGTCCATTTATAGTCACCTATGCCTTTGAAAGCCTTATTACTCGCTTTAAATGGTTTTATAATCTCATTATTGATTTTAAGTTGAATTTTTTTATGTTTTCGGTTAAGAAAGGTTATAAATAAATGTTTACCTTGAGAAACGCCAAGCGAAAGCCTTCCGTTTACAAGTAAAGTCTATTTATAGTCACCTATGCCTTTGAAAGCCTTATTACTCGCTTTGAATGGTTTTATAATCTCATTGTTGATTTTAAGTTGAACTTTTTTTATTTTCGGATAAGAAAGGTTATAAATAAATGTTTACCTTGAGAAACACGAAGCAAAAGCCATCCATTGACAAGAAAAGTCCATTTATATTCACTTATACCGTTGAAAGCCTTATTACTCGCTTTAAATGGTTTTATAATCTCATTATTGATTTTAAGTTGAATTTTTTTATGTTTTCGGTTAACAAAGGTTATAAATAAATGTTTACCCTGAGAAACGTGAAGCAAAAGCCATCCATTGACAAGAAAAGTCCATTTATAGTCACCTATGCCTTTGAAAGCCTTATTACTCGCTTTAAATGGTTTTATAATCTCGTTATTGATTTTAAGTTGAATTTTTTTATGTTTTCGGTTAAGAAAGGTTATAAATAAATGTTTACCTTGAGAAAGGCGAAGGAAAAGTCATCCATTGATAAGAAAAGTCAATTTATAGTCACCTATGCCTTTCAAAGCCCTATTAGTCGCTTTAAATGGTTTTATAATCTCATTATTGATTTTAAGTTGAATTTTTTTATGTTTTTGAATAAGAAAGGTTCTAAATAATATTTACATCGAGAAATGTGAAGCAAAAGCCTTCCATTGACAAGAAAAGTCCATTTATAGTCACCTATGCCTTTGAAAGCCTTATTACTCACTTTAAATGGTTTTATAAACTCATTATTGATTTTAAGTTGAATTTTTTTATGTTTTCGGTTAAGAAAGGTTATAAATAAATGTTTACCCTGAGAAACGTGAAGCAAAAGCCATCCATTGATAAGAAAAGTCCATTTACAGTCACCTATGCCATTGAAAGCCTTATTACTCGCTTTAAATGGTTTTATAATCTCATTATTGATTTTAAGTTGAATTTTTTTATATTTTCGGATAAGAAAGGTTGTAAATAAATGTTTACCTCGAGAAACGCAAAGCAAAAGCCATCTATTGACAAGAAAAGTCCATTTATAGTCACCTATGCCTTTCAAAGCCTTATTACTCGCTTTAAATGGTTTTATAATCTCATTATTGATTTTAAGTTGAATTTTTTTATGTTTTCGGTTAAGAAAGGTTATTAATAAATGTTTACCTCGAGAAACATGAAGCAAAAGCCATTCATTGACAAGAAAAGTCCCTTTATCGTCACCTATACCTTTGAAAGCCTTATTACTCGCTTTAAATGGTTTTATAATCTCATTATTGATTTTAAGTTAAATTTTTTTATGTTTTCGATTAAGAAAGGTTATAAATAAACGTTTACCTCGAGAAACGTGAAGCAAAAGCCATCCATTGACAAGAAAAGTCCATTTATAGTCACTTATACCTTTGAAAGCCTTATTAGTCACTTTAAATGGTTTTATAATCTCGTTATTGATTTTCAGTTGAATTTTTTTATGTTTTCGGTTAAGAAAGGTTCTAAATAAATGTTTACCTCGAGAAACGTGAAGCAAAAGCCATCCATTGACAAGAAAAGTCCATTTATAGTCACTTATACCTTTGAAAGCCTTATTACTCGCTTTAAATGGTTTTATAATCTCATTATTGATTTTAAGTTGAATTTTTTTATGTTTTTGGATAAGAAAGGTTCAAAATAAATGTTTACCTCGAGAAATGTGAAGCAAAAGCCATCCATTGACAAAAAAGTCCATTTATAGTCACCTATACCTTTGAAAGCCTTATTACTCGCTTTAAATGGTTTTATAATCTCATTATTGATTTTAAGTTGAATTTTTTTATATTTTCGATTAAGAAAGGTTATAAATAAATGTTTACCTCGAGAAATGCGAAGCAAATGCCATCCATTGACAAGAAAAGTCCATTTATAGTCACCTATGCCTTTGAAAGCCTTATTACTCACGTTAAATGGTTTTATAATCTTATTATTGATTTTGAATTAAATTTTTTTATGTTTTCGATTAAGAAAGGTTATAAATAAATGTTTACCTCGAGAAACGCGAAGCAAAAGCCATCCATTGACCAGAAAAGTCCATTTATAGTCACCTATGCCTTTGAAAGCCTTATTACTCGCTTTAAATAGTTTTATAATTTCATTATTGATTTATAGTTGAATTTTTTTATGTTTTCGGTTAAGAAAGGTTATAAATAAATGTTTACCTTGAGAAACGCCAAGCGAAAGCCTTCCATTGACAAGTAAAGTCCATTTATAGTCACCTATGCCTTTGAAAGCCTTATTACTCACGTTAAATGGTTTTATAATCTTACTATTGATTTTGAATTGAATATTTTTATGTTCTCAATTAAGAAAGGTTAAAAATAGATGTTTACCTCGAGAAACGCGAAGCAAAAGCCATGCATTGACCAGAAAAGTCCATTTATAGTCACCTATGCCTTTGAAAGCCTTATTACTCGCTTTAAATGGTTTTATAATCTCATTATTGATTTTAAGTTGAATTTTTTTATGTTTTCGGTTAAGAAAGGTTATAAATAAATGTTTACCTTGAGAAACGCCAAGCGAAAGCCTTCCGTTTACAAGTAAAGTCTATTTATAGTCACCTATGCCTTTGAAAGCCTTATTACTCGCTTTGAATGGTTTTATAATCTCATTGTTGATTTTAAGTTGAACTTTTTTTATTTTCGGATAAGAAAGGTTATAAATAAATGTTTACCTTGAGAAACACGAAGCAAAAGCCATCCATTGACAAGAAAAGTCCATTTATATTCACTTATACCGTTGAAAGCCTTATTACTCGCTTTAAATGGTTTTATAATCTCATTATTGATTTTAAGTTGAATTTTTTTATGTTTTCGGTTAACAAAGGTTATAAATAAATGTTTACCCTGAGAAACGTGAAGCAAAAGCCATCCATTGACAAGAAAAGTCCATTTATAGTCACCTATGCCTTTGAAAGCCTTATTACTCGCTTTAAATGGTTTTATAATCTCGTTATTGATTTTAAGTTGAATTTTTTTATGTTTTCGGTTAAGAAAGGTTATAAATAAATGTTTACCTTGAGAAAGGCGAAGGAAAAGTCATCCATTGATAAGAAAAGTCAATTTATAGTCACCTATGCCTTTCAAAGCCCTATTAGTCGCTTTAAATGGTTTTATAATCTCATTATTGATTTTAAGTTGAATTTTTTTATGTTTTTGAATAAGAAAGGTTCTAAATAATATTTACATCGAGAAATGTGAAGCAAAAGCCTTCCATTGACAAGAAAAGTCCATTTATAGTCACCTATGCCTTTGAAAGCCTTATTACTCACTTTAAATGGTTTTATAAACTCATTATTGATTTTAAGTTGAATTTTTTTATGTTTTCGGTTAAGAAAGGTTATAAATAAATGTTTACCCTGAGAAACGTGAAGCAAAAGCCATCCATTGATAAGAAAAGTCCATTTACAGTCACCTATGCCATTGAAAGCCTTATTACTCGCTTTAAATGGTTTTATAATCTCATTATTGATTTTAAGTTGAATTTTTTTATATTTTCGGATAAGAAAGGTTGTAAATAAATGTTTACCTCGAGAAACGCAAAGCAAAAGCCATCTATTGACAAGAAAAGTCCATTTATAGTCACCTATGCCTTTCAAAGCCTTATTACTCGCTTTAAATGGTTTTATAATCTCATTATTGATTTTAAGTTGAATTTTTTTATGTTTTCGGTTAAGAAAGGTTATTAATAAATGTTTACCTCGAGAAACATGAAGCAAAAGCCATTCATTGACAAGAAAAGTCCCTTTATCGTCACCTATACCTTTGAAAGCCTTATTACTCGCTTTAAATGGTTTTATAATCTCATTATTGATTTTAAGTTAAATTTTTTTATGTTTTCGATTAAGAAAGGTTATAAATAAACGTTTACCTCGAGAAACGTGAAGCAAAAGCCATCCATTGACAAGAAAAGTCCATTTATAGTCACTTATACCTTTGAAAGCCTTATTAGTCACTTTAAATGGTTTTATAATCTCGTTATTGATTTTCAGTTGAATTTTTTTATGTTTTCGGTTAAGAAAGGTTCTAAATAAATGTTTACCTCGAGAAACGTGAAGCAAAAGCCATCCATTGACAAGAAAAGTCCATTTATAGTCACTTATACCTTTGAAAGCCTTATTACTCGCTTTAAATGGTTTTATAATCTCATTATTGATTTTAAGTTGAATTTTTTTATGTTTTTGGATAAGAAAGGTTCAAAATAAATGTTTACCTCGAGAAATGTGAAGCAAAAGCCATCCATTGACAAAAAAGTCCATTTATAGTCACCTATACCTTTGAAAGCCTTATTACTCGCTTTAAATGGTTTTATAATCTCATTATTGATTTTAAGTTGAATTTTTTTATATTTTCGATTAAGAAAGGTTATAAATAAATGTTTACCTCGAGAAATGCGAAGCAAATGCCATCCATTGACAAGAAAAGTCCATTTATAGTCACCTATGCCTTTGAAAGCCTTATTACTCACGTTAAATGGTTTTATAATCTTATTATTGATTTTGAATTAAATTTTTTTATGTTTTCGATTAAGAAAGGTTATAAATAAATGTTTACCTCGAGAAACGCGAAGCAAAAGCCATCCATTGACCAGAAAAGTCCATTTATAGTCACCTATGCCTTTGAAAGCCTTATTACTCGCTTTAAATAGTTTTATAATTTCATTATTGATTTATAGTTGAATTTTTTTATGTTTTCGGTTAAGAAAGGTTATAAATAAATGTTTACCTTGAGAAACGCCAAGCGAAAGCCTTCCATTGACAAGTAAAGTCCATTTATAGTCACCTATGCCTTTGAAAGCCTTATTACTCACGTTAAATGGTTTTATAATCTTACTATTGATTTTGAATTGAATATTTTTATGTTCTCAATTAAGAAAGGTTAAAAATAGATGTTTACCTCGAGAAACGCGAAGCAAAAGCCATGCATTGACCAGAAAAGTCCATTTATAGTCACCTATGCCTTTGAAAGCCTTATTACTCGCTTTAAATGGTTTTATAATCTCATTATTGATTTTAAGTTGAATTTTTTTATGTTTTCGGTTAAGAAAGGTTATAAATAAATGTTTACCTTGAGAAACGCCAAGCGAAAGCCTTCCGTTTACAAGTAAAGTCTATTTATAGTCACCTATGCCTTTGAAAGCCTTATTACTCGCTTTGAATGGTTTTATAATCTCATTGTTGATTTTAAGTTGAACTTTTTTTATTTTCGGATAAGAAAGGTTATAAATAAATGTTTACCTTGAGAAACACGAAGCAAAAGCCATCCATTGACAAGAAAAGTCCATTTATATTCACTTATACCGTTGAAAGCCTTATTACTCGCTTTAAATGGTTTTATAATCTCATTATTGATTTTAAGTTGAATTTTTTTATGTTTTCGGTTAACAAAGGTTATAAATAAATGTTTACCCTGAGAAACGTGAAGCAAAAGCCATCCATTGACAAGAAAAGTCCATTTATAGTCACCTATGCCTTTGAAAGCCTTATTACTCGCTTTAAATGGTTTTATAATCTCGTTATTGATTTTAAGTTGAATTTTTTTATGTTTTCGGTTAAGAAAGGTTATAAATAAATGTTTACCTTGAGAAAGGCGAAGGAAAAGTCATCCATTGATAAGAAAAGTCAATTTATAGTCACCTATGCCTTTCAAAGCCCTATTAGTCGCTTTAAATGGTTTTATAATCTCATTATTGATTTTAAGTTGAATTTTTTTATGTTTTTGAATAAGAAAGGTTCTAAATAATATTTACATCGAGAAATGTGAAGCAAAAGCCTTCCATTGACAAGAAAAGTCCATTTATAGTCACCTATGCCTTTGAAAGCCTTATTACTCACTTTAAATGGTTTTATAAACTCATTATTGATTTTAAGTTGAATTTTTTTATGTTTTCGGTTAAGAAAGGTTATAAATAAATGTTTACCCTGAGAAACGTGAAGCAAAAGCCATCCATTGATAAGAAAAGTCCATTTACAGTCACCTATGCCATTGAAAGCCTTATTACTCGCTTTAAATGGTTTTATAATCTCATTATTGATTTTAAGTTGAATTTTTTTATATTTTCGGATAAGAAAGGTTGTAAATAAATGTTTACCTCGAGAAACGCAAAGCAAAAGCCATCTATTGACAAGAAAAGTCCATTTATAGTCACCTATGCCTTTCAAAGCCTTATTACTCGCTTTAAATGGTTTTATAATCTCATTATTGATTTTAAGTTGAATTTTTTTATGTTTTCGGTTAAGAAAGGTTATTAATAAATGTTTACCTCGAGAAACATGAAGCAAAAGCCATTCATTGACAAGAAAAGTCCCTTTATCGTCACCTATACCTTTGAAAGCCTTATTACTCGCTTTAAATGGTTTTATAATCTCATTATTGATTTTAAGTTAAATTTTTTTATGTTTTCGATTAAGAAAGGTTATAAATAAACGTTTACCTCGAGAAACGTGAAGCAAAAGCCATCCATTGACAAGAAAAGTCCATTTATAGTCACTTATACCTTTGAAAGCCTTATTAGTCACTTTAAATGGTTTTATAATCTCGTTATTGATTTTCAGTTGAATTTTTTTATGTTTTCGGTTAAGAAAGGTTCTAAATAAATGTTTACCTCGAGAAACGTGAAGCAAAAGCCATCCATTGACAAGAAAAGTCCATTTATAGTCACTTATACCTTTGAAAGCCTTATTACTCGCTTTAAATGGTTTTATAATCTCATTATTGATTTTAAGTTGAATTTTTTTATGTTTTTGGATAAGAAAGGTTCAAAATAAATGTTTACCTCGAGAAATGTGAAGCAAAAGCCATCCATTGACAAAAAAGTCCATTTATAGTCACCTATACCTTTGAAAGCCTTATTACTCGCTTTAAATGGTTTTATAATCTCATTATTGATTTTAAGTTGAATTTTTTTATATTTTCGATTAAGAAAGGTTATAAATAAATGTTTACCTCGAGAAATGCGAAGCAAATGCCATCCATTGACAAGAAAAGTCCATTTATAGTCACCTATGCCTTTGAAAGCCTTATTACTCACGTTAAATGGTTTTATAATCTTATTATTGATTTTGAATTAAATTTTTTTATGTTTTCGATTAAGAAAGGTTATAAATAAATGTTTACCTCGAGAAACGCGAAGCAAAAGCCATCCATTGACCAGAAAAGTCCATTTATAGTCACCTATGCCTTTGAAAGCCTTATTACTCGCTTTAAATAGTTTTATAATTTCATTATTGATTTATAGTTGAATTTTTTTATGTTTTCGGTTAAGAAAGGTTATAAATAAATGTTTACCTTGAGAAACGCCAAGCGAAAGCCTTCCATTGACAAGTAAAGTCCATTTATAGTCACCTATGCCTTTGAAAGCCTTATTACTCACGTTAAATGGTTTTATAATCTTACTATTGATTTTGAATTGAATATTTTTATGTTCTCAATTAAGAAAGGTTAAAAATAGATGTTTACCTCGAGAAACGCGAAGCAAAAGCCATGCATTGACCAGAAAAGTCCATTTATAGTCACCTATGCCTTTGAAAGCCTTATTACTCGCTTTAAATGGTTTTATAATCTCATTATTGATTTTAAGTTGAATTTTTTTATGTTTTCGGTTAAGAAAGGTTATAAATAAATGTTTACCTTGAGAAACGCCAAGCGAAAGCCTTCCGTTTACAAGTAAAGTCTATTTATAGTCACCTATGCCTTTGAAAGCCTTATTACTCGCTTTGAATGGTTTTATAATCTCATTGTTGATTTTAAGTTGAACTTTTTTTATTTTCGGATAAGAAAGGTTATAAATAAATGTTTACCTCGAGAAACGTGAAGCAAAAGCCATCCATTGACAAGAAAAGTCCCTTTATCGTCACCTATACCTTTGAAAGCCTTATTACTCGCTTTAAATGGTTTTATAATCTCATTATTGATTTTAAGTTGAATTTTTTTATGTTTTCGGTTAAGAAAGGTTATAAATAAACGTTTACCTCGAGAAACGTGAAGTAAAAGCCATGCATTGACAAGAAAAGTCCATTTATAGTCACTTATATCTTTGAAAGCCTTATTAGTCACTTTAAATGGTTTTATAATCTCGTTATAGATTTTCAGTTGAATTTTTTTATGTTTTCGGTTAAGAAAGGTTCTAAATAAATGTTTACCTCGAGAAACATGAAGCAAAAGCCATCCATTGACAAGAAAAGTCCATTTATAGTCACTTATACCTTTGAAAGCCTTATTACTCGCTTTAAATGGTTCTATAATCTCATTATTGATTTTAAGTTGAATTTTTTTATGTTTTTGGTTAAGAAAGGTTCAAAATAAAAGTTTACCTTGAGAAATGTGAAGCAAAAGCCATCCATTGACAAAAAAAGTCCATTTATAGTCACCTATGCCTTTCAAAGCCTTATTAGTCACTTTAAATGGTTTTATAATCTCGTTATTGATTTTAAGTTGAATTTTTTTATGTTTTCGGTTAAGAAAGGTTCTAAATAAATGTTTACCTCGAGAAATGTGAAGCAAAAGCCATCCATTGACAAGAAAAGTCCATTTATAGTCACCTATGCCTTTCAAAGCCTTATTAGTCACTTTAAATGGTTTTATAATCTCATTATTGATTTTCAGTTGAATTTTTTTATGTTTTCGATTAAGAAAGGTTCTAAATAAATGTTTACGTCGAGAAATGTGAAGCAAAAGCCATCCACTGACAAGAAAAGTCCATTTATAGTCACCTATGCCTTTGAAAGCCTTATTACTCGCTTTAAATGGTTTTATAATCTCATTATTGATTTTAAGTTGAATGTTTTTATGTTTTCGGTTAAGAAAGGTTATAAATAAATGTTTACCTCGAGAAACATGAAGCAAAAGCCATCCATTGACAAGAAAAGTCCATTTATAGTCACTTATACCTTTGAAAGCCTTATTACTCACTTTAAATGGTTTTATAATCTCATTATTGATTTTAAGTTGAATTTTTTTATATTTTCGGACAAGAAAGGTTATAAATAAATGTTTACCTCGAGAAACGTGAAGCAAAAGCCATCCATTGCCAAGAAAAGTCCATTTATAGTCACCTATGCCTTTGAAAGCCTTATTACTCGCTTTAAATGGTTTTATAATCTCATTATTGATTTTAAGTTGAATTTTTTTATGTTTTCGGTTAAGAAAGGTTATAAATAAACGTTTACCTCGAGAAACGTGAAGCAAAAGCCATCCATTGACAAGAAAAGTCCATTTATAGTCACTTATACCTTTGAAAGCCTTATTAGTCACTTTAAATGGTTTTATAATCTCGTTATTGATTTTAAGTTGAATTTTTTTATATTTTCGGATAAGAAAGGTTATAAATAAATGTTTACCTCGAGAAACGTGAAGCAAAAGCCGTCCATTGACAAGAAAAGTCCATTTATAGTCACCTATGCCTTTGAAAGCCTTATTACTCGCTTTAAATGGTTTTATAATCTCATTATTGATTTTAAGTTGAATTTTTTTATGTTTTTGGTTAAGAAAGGTTCAAAATAAATGTTTACCTCGAGAAATGTGAAGCAAAAGCCATCCATTGACAAAAAAAGTCCATTTTATAGTCACCTATGCCTTTCAAAGCCTTATTAGTCACTTTAAATGGTTTTATAATCTCATTATTGATTTTAAGTTGAAATTCTTTATGTTTTCGGTTAAGAAAGGTTATAAATAAATGTTTACCTTGAGAAACACGAAGCAAAAGCCATCCATTGACAAGAAAAGTCCATTTATATTCACTTATACCGTTGAAAGCCTTATTACTCGCTTTAAATGGTTTTATAATCTCATTATTGATTTTAAGTTGAATTTTTTTATGTTTTCGGTTAACAAAGGTTATAAATAAATGTTTACCCTGAGAAACGTGAAGCAAAAGCCATCCATTGACAAGAAAAGTCCATTTATAGTCACCTATGCCTTTGAAAGCCTTATTACTCGCTTTAAATGGTTTTATAATCTCGTTATTGATTTTAAGTTGAATTTTTTTATGTTTTCGGTTAAGAAAGGTTATAAATAAATGTTTACCTTGAGAAAGGCGAAGGAAAAGCCATCCATTGATAAGAAAAGTCAATTTATAGTCACCTATGCCTTTCAAAGCCCTATTAGTCGCTTTAAATGGTTTTATAATCTCATTATTGATTTTAAGTTGAATTTTTTTATGTTTTTGAATAAGAAAGGTTCTAAATAATATTTACATCGAGAAATGTGAAGCAAAAGCCTTCCATTGACAAGAAAAGTCCATTTATAGTCACCTATGCCTTTGAAAGCCTTATTACTCACTTTAAATGGTTTTATAAACTCATTATTGATTTTAAGTTGAATTTTTTTATGTTTTCGGTTAAGAAAGGTTATAAATAAATGTTTACCCTGAGAAACGTGAAGCAAAAGCCATCCATTGATAAGAAAAGTCCATTTACAGTCACCTATGCCATTGAAAGCCTTATTACTCGCTTTAAATGGTTTTATAATCTCATTATTGATTTTAAGTTGAATTTTTTTATATTTTCGGATAAGAAAGGTTGTAAATAAATGTTTACCTCGAGAAACGCAAAGCAAAAGCCATCTATTGACAAGAAAAGTCCATTTATAGTCACCTATGCCTTTCAAAGCCTTATTACTCGCTTTAAATGGTTTTATAATCTCATTATTGATTTTAAGTTGAATTTTTTTATGTTTTCGGTTAAGAAAGGTTATTAATAAATGTTTACCTCGAGAAACATGAAGCAAAAGCCATTCATTGACAAGAAAAGTCCCTTTATCATCACCTATACCTTTGAAAGCCTTATTACTCGCTTTAAATGGTTTTATAATCTCATTATTGATTTTAAGTTAAATTTTTTTATGTTTTCGATTAAGAAAGGTTATAAATAAACGTTTACCTCGAGAAACGTGAAGCAAAAGCCATCCATTGACAAGAAAAGTCCATTTATAGTCACTTATACCTTTGAAAGCCTTATTAGTCACTTTAAATGGTTTTATAATCTCGTTATTGATTTTCAGTTGAATTTTTTTATGTTTTCGGTTAAGAAAGGTTCTAAATAAATGTTTACCTCGAGAAACGTGAAGCAAAAGCCATCCATTGACAAGAAAAGTCCATTTATAGTCACTTATACCTTTGAAAGCCTTATTACTCGCTTTAAATGGTTTTATAATCTCATTATTGATTTTAAGTTGAATTTTTTTATGTTTTTGGATAAGAAAGGTTCAAAATAAATGTTTACCTCGAGAAATGTGAAGCAAAAGCCATCCATTGACAAAAAAGTCCATTTATAGTCACCTATACCTTTGAAAGCCTTATTACTCGCTTTAAATGGTTTTATAATCTCATTATTGATTTTAAGTTGAATTTTTTTATATTTTTGATTAAGAAAGGTTATAAATAAATGTTTACCTCGAGAAATGCGAAGCAAATGCCATCCATTGACAAGAAAAGTCCATTTATAGTCACCTATGCCTTTGAAAGCCTTATTACTCACGTTAAATGGTTTTATAATCTTATTATTGATTTTGAATTAAATTTTTTTATGTTTTCGATTAAGAAAGGTTATAAATAAATGTTTACCTCGAGAAACGCGAAGCAAAAGCCATCCATTGACCAGAAAAGTCCATTTATAGTCACCTATGCCTTTGAAAGCCTTATTACTCGCTTTAAATAGTTTTATAATTTCATTATTGATTTATAGTTGAATTTTTTTATGTTTTCGGTTAAGAAAGGTTATAAATAAATGTTTACCTTGAGAAACGCCAAGCGAAAGCCTTCCATTGACAAGTAAAGTCCATTTATAGTCACCTATGCCTTTGAAAGCCTTATTACTCACGTTAAATGGTTTTATAATCTTACTATTGATTTTGAATTGAATATTTTTATGTTCTCAATTAAGAAAGGTTAAAAATAGATGTTTACCTCGAGAAACGCGAAGCAAAAGCCATGCATTGACCAGAAAAGTCCATTTATAGTCACCTATGCCTTTGAAAGCCTTATTACTCGCTTTAAATGGTTTTATAATCTCATTATTGATTTTAAGTTGAATTTTTTTATGTTTTCGGTTAAGAAAGGTTATAAATAAATGTTTACCTTGAGAAACGCCAAGCGAAAGCCTTCCGTTTACAAGTAAAGTCTATTTATAGTCACCTATGCCTTTGAAAGCCTTATTACTCGCTTTGAATGGTTTTATAATCTCATTGTTGATTTTAAGTTGAACTTTTTTTATTTTCGGATAAGAAAGGTTATAAATAAATGTTTACCTCGAGAAACGTGAAGCAAAAGCCATCCATTGACAAGAAAAGTCCCTTTATCGTCACCTATACCTTTGAAAGCCTTATTAGTCGCTTTAAATGGTTTTATAATCTCATTATTGATTTTAAGTTGAATTTTTTTATGTTTTCGGTTAAGAAAGGTTATAAATAAACGTTTACCTCGAGAAACGTGAAGTAAAAGCCATCCATTGACAAGAAAAGTCCATTTATAGTCACTTATATCTTTGAAAGCCTTATTAGTCACTTTAAATGGTTTTATAATCTCGTTATAGATTTTCAGTTGAATTTTTTTATGTTTTCGGTTAAGAAAGGTTCTAAATAAATGTTTACCTCGAGAAACATGAAGCAAAAGCCATCCATTGACAAGAAAAGTCCATTTATAGTCACTTATACCTTTGAAAGCCTTATTACTCGCTTTAAATGGTTTTATAATCTCATTATTGATTTTAAGTTGAATTTTTTTATGTTTTTGGTTAAGAAAGGTTCAAAATAAAAGTTTACCTTGAGAAATGTGAAGCAAAAGCCATCCATTGACAAAAAAAGTCCATTTATAGTCACCTATGCCTTTCAAAGCCTTATTAGTCACTTTAAATGGTTTTATAATCTCGTTATTGATTTTAAGTTGAATTTTTTTATGTTTTCGGTTAAGAAAGGTTCTAAATAAATGTTTACCTCGAGAAATGTGAAGCAAAAGCCATCCATTGACAAGAAAAGTCCCTTTATCGTCACCTATACCTTTGAAAGCCTTATTACTCGCTTTAAATGGTTTTATAATCTCATTATTGATTTTAAGTTGAATTTTTTTATGTTTTCGGTTAAGAAAGGTTATAAATAAACGTTTACCTCGAGAAACGTGAAGTAAAAGCCATCCATTGACAAGAAAAGTCCATTTATAGTCACTTATATCTTTGAAAGCCTTATTAGTCACTTTAAATGGTTTTATAATCTCGTTATAGACTTTCAGTTGAATTTTTTTATGTTTTCGGTTAAGAAAGGTTCTAAATAAATGTTTACCTCGAGAAACATGAAGCAAAAGCCATCCATTGACAAGAAAAGTCCATTTATAGTCACTTATACCTTTGAAAGCCTTATTACTCGCTTTAAATGGTTTTATAATCACATTATTGATTTTAAGTTGAATTTTTTTATGTTTTTGGTTAAGAAAGGTTCAAAATAAAAGTTTACCTTGAGAAATGTGAAGCAAAAGCCATCCATTGACAAAAAAAGTCCATTTATAGTCACCTATGCCTTTCAAAGCCTTATTAGTCACTTTAAATGGTTTTATAATCTCGTTATTGATTTTAAGTTGAATTTTTTTATGTTTTCGGTTAAGAAAGGTTCTAAATAAATGTTTACCTCGAGAAATGTGAAGCAAAAGCCATCCATTGACAAGAAAAGTCCATTTATAGTCACCTATGCCTTTCAAAGCCTTATTAGTCACTTTAAATGGTTTTATAATCTCATTATTGATTTTCAGTTGAATTTTTTTATGTTTTCGATTAAGAAAGGTTCTAAATAAATGTTTACGTCGAGAAATGTGAAGCAAAAGCCATCCACTGACAAGAAAAGTCCATTTATAGTCACCTATGCCTTTGAAAGCCTTATTACTCGCTTTAAATGGTTTTATAATCTCATTATTGATTTTAAGTTGAATGTTTTTATGTTTTCGGTTAAGAAAGGTTATAAATAAATGTTTACCTCGAGAAACATGAAGCAAAAGCCATCCATTGACAAGAAAAGTCCATTTATAGTCACTTATACCTTTGAAAGCCTTATTACTCGCTTTAAATGGTTTTATAATCTCATTATTGATTTTAAGTTGAATTTTTTTATATTTTCGGACAAGAAAGGTTATAAATAAATGTTTACCTCGAGAAACGTGAAGCAAAAGCCATCCATTGCCAAGAAAAGTCCATTTATAGTCACCTATGCCTTTGAAAGCCTTATTACTCGCTTTAAATGGTTTTATAATCTCATTATTGATTTTAAGTTGAATTTTTTTATGTTTTCGGTTAAGAAAGGTTATAAATAAACGTTTACCTCGAGAAACGTGAAGCAAAAGCCATCCATTGACAAGAAAAGTCCATTTATAGTCACTTATACCTTTGAAAGCCTTATTAGTCACTTTAAATGGTTTTATAATCTCGTTATTGATTTTAAGTTGAATTTTTTTATATTTTCGGATAAGAAAGGTTATAAATAAATGTTTACCTCGAGAAACGTGAAGCAAAAGCCATCCATTGACAAGAAAAGTCCATTTATAGTCACCTATGCCTTTGAAAAGCCTTATTACTCGCTTTAAATGGTTTTATAATCTCATTATTGATTTTAAGTTGAATTTTTTTATGTTTTTGGTTAAGAAAGGTTCAAAATAAATGTTTACCTCGAGAAATGTGAAGCAAAAGCCATCCATTGACAAAAAAAGTCCATTTATAGTCACCTATGCCTTTCAAAGCCTTATTAGTCACTTTAAATGGTTTTATAATCTCATTATTGATTTTAAGTTGAAATTCTTTATGTTTTCGGTTAAGAAAGGTTATAAATAAATGTTTACCTTGAGAAACACGAAGCAAAAGCCATCCATTGACAAGAAAAGTCCATTTATATTCACTTATACCGTTGAAAGCCTTATTACTCGCTTTAAATGGTTTTATAATCTCATTATTGATTTTAAGTTGAATTTTTTTATGTTTTCGGTTAACAAAGGTTATAAATAAATGTTTACCCTGAGAAACGTGAAGCAAAAGCCATCCATTGACAAGAAAAGTCCATTTATAGTCACCTATGCCTTTGAAAGCCTTATTACTCGCTTTAAATGGTTTTATAATCTCGTTATTGATTTTAAGTTGAATTTTTTTATGTTTTCGGTTAAGAAAGGTTATAAATAAATGTTTACCTTGAGAAAGGCGAAGGAAAAGCCATCCATTGATAAGAAAAGTCAATTTATAGTCACCTATGCCTTTCAAAGCCCTATTAGTCGCTTTAAATGGTTTTATAATCTCATTATTGATTTTAAGTTGAATTGTTTTATGTTTTTGAATAAGAAAGGTTCTAAATAATATTTACATCGAGAAATGTAAAGCAAAAGCCTTCCATTGACAAGAAAAGTCCATTTATAGTCACCTATGCCTTTGAAAGCCTTATTACTCACTTTAAATGGTTTTATAAACTCATTATTGATTTTAAGTTGAATTTTTTTATGTTTTCGGTTAAGAAAGGTTATAAATAAATGTTTACCCTGAGAAACGTGAAGCAAAAGCCATCCATTGATAAGAAAAGTCCATTTACAGTCACCTAAGCCATTGAAAGCCTTATTACTCGCTTTAAATGGTTTTATAATCTCATTATTGATTTTAAGTTGAATTTTTTTATATTTTCGGATAAGAAAGGTTGTAAATAAATGTTTACCTCGAGAAACGCAAAGCAAAAGCCATCTATTGACAAGAAAAGTCCATTTATAGTCACCTATGCCTTCCAAAGCCTTATTACTCGCTTTAAATGGTTTTATAATCTCATTATTGATTTTAAGTTGAATTTTTTTATGTTTTCGGTTAAGAAAGGTTATTAATAAACGTTTACCTCGAGAAACATGAAGCAAAAGCCATCCATTGACAAGAAAAGTCCATTTATAGTCACCTATGCCTTTGAAAGCCTTATTACTCGCTTTGAATGGTTTTATAATCTCATTATTGATTTTAAGTTGAATTTTTTTATGTTTTCGGTTAAGAAAGGTTATAAATAAACGTTTACCTCGAGAAACATGAAGCAAAAGCCATCCATTGACAAGAAAAGTCCATTTATAGTCACTTATACCTTTGAAAGCCTTATTACTCGCTTTAAATGGTTTTATAATTTCATTATTTATTTTAAGTTGAGTTTTTTTATGTTTTTTGTTAAGAAAGGTTCTAAATAAATGTTTACATCGAGAAATGTGAAGCAGAAGCCATCCATTGACACGAAAAGTCCATTTATAGTCACCTATGCCTTCGAAAGCCTTATTACTCGCTTTAAATGGTTTTATAATCTCATTATTGATTTTAAGTTGAATTTTTTTATGTTTTTGGTTAAGAAAGGTTCTAAATTAATGTTTACCTCGAGAAATGTGAAGCAAAAGCCATCCATTGACAAGAAAAGTCCTTTTATAGTCACCTATACCTTTGAATGCCTTATTACTCGCTTTAAATGGTTTTATAATCTCATTATTGATTTTAAGTTGAATTTTTTTATATTTTCGGTTAAGAAAGGTTATAAATAAATGTTTACCTCGAGAAACGCGAAGCAAAAGCCATCCATTGACAAGAAAAGTCCATTTATAGTCACCTATGCCTTTGAAAGCCTTATTACTCACGTTAAATGGTTTTATAATCTTATTATTGATTTTGAATTAAATTTTTTTATGTTTTCGATTAAGAAAGGTTATAAATAAACGTTTACCTCGAGAAACGCGAAGCAAAAGCCATCCATTGACTAGAAAAGTCCATTTATAGTCACCTATGCCTTTGAAAGCCTTATTACTCGCTTTAAATAGTTTTATAATTTCATTATTGATTTATAGTTGAATTTTTTTATGTTTTCGGTTAAGAAAGGTTATAAATAAATGTTTACCTTGAGAAACGCCAAGCGAAAGCCTTCCATTGACAAGTAAAGTCCATTTATAGTCACCTATGCCTTTGAAAGCCTTATTACTCACGTGAAATGGTTTTATAATCTTATTATTGATTTTGAATTGAATATTTTTATGTTCTCAATTAAGAAAGGTTATAAATAGATGTTTACCTCGAGAAACGCGAAGCAAAGGCATGCATTGACCAGAAAAGTCCATTTATAGTCACCTATGCCTTTGAAAGCCTTATTACTCGCTTTAAATGGTTTTATAATCTCATTATTGATTTTAAGTTGAATTTTTTTATGTTTTTGGTTAAGAAAGGTTCTAAATTAATGTTTACCTCGAGAAATGTGAAGCAAAAGGCATCCATTGACAAGAAAAGTCCTTTTATAGTCACCTATACCTTTGAAAGCCTTATTACTCGCTTTAAATGGTTTTATAATCTCATTATTGAATTTAAGTTGAATTTTTTTATATTTTCGGTTAAGAAAGGTTATAAATAAATGTTTACCTCGAGAAACGCGAAGCAAAAGCCATCCATTGACAAGAAAAGTCCATTTATAGTCACCTATGCCTTTGAAAGCCTTATTACTCACGTTAAATGGTTTTATAATCTTATTATTGATTTTGAATTAAATTTTTTTATGTTTTCGATTAAGAAAGGTTATAAATAAATGTTTACCTCGAGAAACGCGAAGCAAAAGCCATACATTGACAAGAAAAGTCCATTTATAGTCACCTATGCCTTTGAAAGCCTTATTACTCACGTTAAATGGTTTTATAATCTTATTATTGATTTTGACTTAAATTTTTTTATATTTTCGGTTAAGAAAGGTTATAAATAAATGTTTACCTCGAGAAACGCGAAGCAAAAGCCATCCATTGACAAGAAAAGTCCATTTATAGTCACCTATGCCTTTGAAAGCCTTATTACTCACGTTAAATGGTTTTATAATCTTATTATTGATTTTGAATTAAATTTTTTTATGTTTTCGATTAAGAAAGGTTATAAATAAATGTTTACCTCGAGAAACGCGAATCAAAAGCCATCCATTGACCAGAAAAGTCCATTTATAGTCACCTATGCCTTTGAAAGGCTTATTACTCGCTTTAAATAGTTTTATAATTTCATTATTGATTTATAGTTGAATTTTTTTATGTTTTCGGTTAAGAAAGGTTATAAATAAATGTTTACCTTGAGAAACGCCAAGCGAAAGCCTTCCATTGACAAGTAAAGTCCATTTATAGTCACCTATGCCTTTGAAAGCCTTATTACTCACGTGAAATGGTTTAATAATCTTATTATTGATTTTGAATTGAATATTTTTATGTTCTCGATTAAGAAAGGTTATAAATAGATGTTTACCTCGAGAAACGCGAAGCAAAATCCATGCATTGACCAGAAAAGTCCATTTATAGTCACCTATGCCTTTGAAAGCCTTATTACTCGCTTTAAATGGTTTTATAATCTCATTATTGATTTTAAGTTGAATTTTTTTATGTTTTCGGTTAAGAAAGGTTATAAATAAATGTTTACCTTGAGAAACGCTAAGCGAAAGCCTTCCGTTGACAAGTAAAGTCTATTTATAGTCACCTATGCCTTTAAAAGCCTTATTACTCGCTTTGAATGGTTTTATAATCTCATTGTTGATTTTAAGTTGAACTTTTTTTATTTTCGGATAAGAAAGGTTATAAATAAATGTTTACCTCGAGAAACGTGAAGCAAAAGCCATCCATTTACAAGAAAAGTCCATTTATAGTCACTTATACCTTTGAAAGCCTTATTAGTCACTTTAAATGGTTTTATAATCTCGTTATTGATTTTCAGTTGAATTTTTTTATGTTTTCGGTTAAGAAAGGTTCTAAATAAATGTTTACCTCGGGAAACGTGAACCAAAAGCCATCCATTGACAAGAAAAGTCCATTTATAGTCACTTATACCTTTGAAAGCCTTATTACTCGCTTTAAATGGTTTTATAATCTCATTATTGATTTTAAGGTGAATTTTTTTATGTTTTTGGTTAAGAAAGGTTCAAAATAAATGTTTACCTCGAGAAATGTGAAGCAAAAGCCATCCATTGACAAAAAAAAGTCCATTTATAGTCACCTATGCCTTTCAAAGCCTTATTAGTCACTTTAAATGGTTTTATAATCTAATTATTGATTTTAAGTTGAAATTCTTTATGTTTTCAGTTAAGAAAGGTTATAAATAAATGTTTACCTTGAGAAACACGAAGCAAAAGCCATCCATTGACAAGAAAAGTCCATTTATATTCACTTATACCGTTGAAAGCCTTATTACTCGCTTTAAACGGTTTTATAATCTCATTATTGATTTTAAGTTGAATTTTTTTATGTTTTCGGTTAACAAAGGTTATAAATAAATGTTTACCCTGAGAAACGTGAAGCAAAAGCCATCCATTGACAAGAAAAGTCTATTTATAGTCACCTATGCCTTTGAAAGCCTTATTACTCGCTTTAAATGGTTTTATAATCTCATTATTGATTTTAAGTTGAATTTTTTTATATTTTCGGATAAGAAAGGTTGTAAATAAATGTTTACCTCGAGAAACGCGAAGCAAAAGCCATCTATTGACAAGAAAAGTCCATTTATAGTCACCTATGCCTTTCAAAGCCTTCTTACTCGCTTTAAATGGTTTTATAATCTCATTATGTAGTTTAGGTTGAATTTTTCTATGTTTTCAGTTGTGAAAGGTTATAAATAAATATTTACCTCAAGAAACGCGAAGCAAAAGCCATCCATTGACAAGAAAAGTCCATTTATAGTCACCTATGCCTTTGAAAGCCTTATTACTCGCTTTAAATGGTTTTATAATCTCGTTATTGATTTTAAGTTGAATTTTTTTATATTTTCGGATAAGAAAGGTTATAAATAATTGTTTACCTCGAGAAACGTGAAGCAAAAGCCATCCATTGACAAGAAAAGTCCATTTATAGTCACCTATGCCTTTGAAAGCCTTATTACTCGCTTTAAATGGTTTTATAATCTCATTATTGATTTTAAGTTGAATTTTTTTATGTTTTTGGTTAAGAAAGGTTCAAAATAAATGTTTACCTCGAGAAATGTGAAGCAAAAGCCATCCATTGACAAAAAAAAGTCCATTTATAGTCACCTATGCCTTTCAAAGCCTTATTAGTCACTTTAAATGGTTTTATAATCTAATTATTGATTTTAAGTTGAAATTCTTTATGTTTTCAGTTAAGAAAGGTTATAAATAAATGTTTACCTTGAGAAACACGAAGCAAAAGCCATCCATTGACAAGAAAAGTCCATTTATATTCACTTATACCGTTGAAAGCCTTATTACTCGCTTTAAATTGTTTTATAATCTCATTATTGATTTTAAATTGAATTTTTTTATGTTTTCGGTTAACAAAGGTTATAAATAAATGTTTACCCTGAGAAATGTGAAGCAAAAGCCATCCATTGACAAGAAAAGTCCATTTATAGTCACCTATGCCTTTGAAAGCCTTATTACTCGCTTTAAATGGTTTTATAATCTCGTTATTGATTTTAAGTTGAATTTTTTTATATTTTCGGATAAGAAAGGTTATAAATAATTGTTTACCTCGAGAAACGTGAAGCAAAAGCCATCCATTGACAAGAAAAGTCCATTTATAGTCACCTATGCCTTTGAAAGCCTTATTACTCGCTTTAAATGGTTTTATAATCTCATTATTGATTTTAAGTTGAATTTTTTTATGTTTTTGGTTAAGAAAGGTTCAAAATAAATGTTTACCTCGAGAAATGTGAAGCAAAAGCCATCCATTGACAAAAAAAAGTCCATTTATAGTCACCTATGCCTTTCAAAGCCTTATTAGTCACTTTAAATGGTTTTATAATCTAATTATTGATTTTAAGTTGAAATTCTTTATGTTTTCAGTTAAGAAAGGTTATAAATAAATGTTTACCTTGAGAAACACGAAGCAAAAGCCATCCATTGACAAGAAAAGTCCATTTATATTCACTTATACCGTTGAAAGCCTTATTACTCGCTTTAAACGGTTTTATAATCTCATTATTGATTTTAAGTTGAATTTTTTTATGTTTTCGGTTAACAAAGGTTATAAATAAATGTTTACCCTGAGAAACGTGAAGCAAAAGCCATCCATTGACAAGAAAAGTCCATTTATAGTCACCTATGCCTTTGAAAGCCTTATTACTCGCTTTAAATGGTTTTATAATCTCGTTATTGATTTTAAGTTGAATTTTTTTATATTTTCGGATAAGAAAGGTTATAAATAATTGTTTACCTCGAGAAACGTGAAGCAAAAGCCATCCATTGACAAAAAAAGTCCATTTATAGTCACCTATGCCTTTCAAAGCCTTATTAGTCACTTTAAATGGTTTTATAATCTAATTATTGATTTTATGTTGAAATTCTTTATGTTTTCAGTTAAGAAAGGTTATAAATAAATGTTTACCTTGAGAAACACGAAGCAAAAGCCATCCATTGACAAGAAAAGTCCATTTATATTCACTTATACCGTTGAAAGCCTTATTACTCGCTTTAAATTGTTTTATAATCTCATTATTGATTTTAAATTGAATTTTTTTATGTTTTCGGTTAACAAAGGTTATAAATAAATGTTTACCCTGAGAAATGTGAAGCAAAAGCCATCCATTGACAAGAAAAGTCCATTTATAGTCACCTATGCCTTTGAAAGCCTTATTACTCGCTTTAAATGGTTTTATAATCTCGTTATTGATTTTAAGTTGAATTTTTTTATATTTTCGGATAAGAAAGGTTATAAATAATTGTTTACCTCGAGAAACATGAAGCAAAAGCCATCCATTGACAAGAAAAGTCCATTTATAGTCACCTATGCCTTTGAAAGCCTTCTTACTCGCTTTAAATGGTTTTATAATCTCATTATGTAGTTTAGGTTGAATTTTTCTATGTTTTCAGTTGAGAAAGGTTATAAATAAATATTTACCTCAAGAAACGCGAAGCAAAAGCCATCCATTGACAAGAAAAGTCCATTTATAGTCACCTATGCCTTTGAAAGCCTTATTACTCGCTTTAAATGGTTTTATAATCTCGTTATTGATTTTAAGTTGAATTTTTTTATATTTTCGGATAAGAAAGGTTATAAATAATTGTTTACCTCGAGAAACGTGAAGCAAAAGCCATCCATTGACAAGAAAAGTCCATTTATAGTCACCTATGCCTTTGAAAGCCTTATTACTCGCTTTAAATGGTTTTATAATCTCATTATTGATTTTAAGTTGAATTTTTTTATGTTTTTGGTTAAGAAAGGTTCAAAATAAATGTTTACCTCGAGAAATGTGAAGCAAAAGCCATCCATTGACAAAAAAAAGTCCATTTATAGTCACCTATGCCTTTCAAAGCCTTATTAGTCACTTTAAATGGTTTTATAATCTAATTATTGATTTTAAGTTGAAATTCTTTATGTTTTCAGTTAAGAAAGGTTATAAATAAATGTTTACCTTGAGAAACACGAAGCAAAAGCCATCCATTGACAAGAAAAGTCCATTTATATTCACTTATACCGTTGAAAGCCTTATTACTCGCTTTAAATGGTTTTATAATCTCATTATTGATTTTAACTTGAATTTTTTTATATTTTCGGATAAGAAAGGTTATAAATAAATGTTTACCTCGAGAAACGTGAAGCAAAAGCCATCCATTGACAAGAAAAGTCCATTTATAGTCACCTATGCCTTTGAAAGCCTTATTACTCGCTTTAAATGGTTTTATAATCTCATTATTGATTTTAAGTTGAATTTTTTTATGTTTTTGGTTAAGAAAGGTTCAAAATAAATGTTTACCTCGAGAAATGTGAAGCAAAAGCCATCCATTGACAAAAAAAGTCCATTTATAGTCACCTATGCCTTTCAAAGCCTTATTAGTCACTTTAAATGGTTTTATAATCTAATTATTGATTTTAAGTTGAAATTCTTTATGTTTTCAGTTAAGAAAGGTTATAAATAAATGTTTACCTTGAGAAACACGAAGCAAAAGCCATCCATTGACAAGAAAAGTCCATTTATATTCACTTATACCGTTGAAAGCCTTATTACTCGCTTTAAACGGTTTTATAATCTCATTATTGATTTTAAGTTGAATTTTTTTATGTTTTCGGTTAACAAAGGTTATAAATAAATGTTTACCCTGAGAAACGTGAAGCAAAAGCCATTCATTGACAAGAAAAATCCATTTATAGTCACCTATGCCTTTGAAAGCCTTATTACTCGCTTTAAATGGTTTTATAATCTCGTTATTGATTTTAAGTTGAATTTTTTTATATTTTCGGATAAGAAAGGTTATAAATAATTGTTTACCTCGAGAAACGTGAAGCAAAAGCCATCCATTGACAAGAAAAGTCCATTTATAGTCACCTATGCCTTTGAAAGCCTTATTACTCGCTTTAAATGGTTTTATAATCTCATTATTGATTTTAAGTTGAATTTTTTTATGTTTTTGGTTAAGAAAGGTTCAAAATAAATGTTTACCTCGAGAAATGTGAAGCAAAAGCCATCCATTGACAAAAAAAAGTCCATTTATAGTCACCTATGCCTTTCAAAGCCTTATTAGTCACTTTAAATGGTTTTATAATCTAATTATTGATTTTAAGTTGAAATTCTTTATGTTTTCAGTTAAGAAAGGTTATAAATAAATGTTTACCTTGAGAAACACGAAGCAAAAGCCATCCATTGACAAGAAAAGTCCATTTATATTCACTTATACCGTTGAAAGCCTTATTACTCGCTTTAAATGGTTTTATAATCTCATTATTGATTTTAACTTGAATTTTTTTATATTTTCGGATAAGAAAGGTTATAAATAAATGTTTACCTCGAGAAACGTGAAGCAAAAGCCATCCATTGACAAGAAAAGTCCATTTATAGTCACCTATGCCTTTGAAAGCCTTATTACTCGCTTTAAATGGTTTTATAATCTCATTATTGATTTTAAGTTGAATTTTTTTATGTTTTTGGTTAAGAAAGGTTCAAAATAAATGTTTACCTCGAGAAATGTGAAGCAAAAGCCATCCATTGACAAAAAAAGTCCATTTATAGTCACCTATGCCTTTCAAAGCCTTATTAGTCACTTTAAATGGTTTTATAATCTAATTATTGATTTTAAGTTGAAATTCTTTATGTTTTCAGTTAAGAAAGGTTATAAATAAATGTTTACCTTGAGAAACACGAAGCAAAAGCCATCCATTGACAAGAAAAGTCCATTTATATTCACTTATACCGTTGAAAGCCTTATTACTCGCTTTAAATTGTTTTATAATCTCATTATTGATTTTAAATTGAATTTTTTTATGTTTTCGGTTAACAAAGGTTATAAATAAATGTTTACCCTGAGAAATGTGAAGCAAAAGCCATCCATTGACAAGAAAAGTCCATTTATAGTCACCTATGCCTTTGAAAGCCTTATTACTCGCTTTAAATGGTTTTATAATCTCATTATTGATTTTAAGTTGAATTTTTTTATGTTTTTGGTTAAGAAAGGTTCAAAATAAATGTTTACCTCGAAAAATGTGAAGCAAAAGCCATCCATTGACAAAAAAAAGTCCATTTATAGTCACCTATGCCTTTCAAAGCCTTATTAGTCACTTTAAATGGTTTTATAATCTAATTATTGATTTTAAGTTGAAATTCTTTATGTTTTCAGTTAAGAAAGGTTATAAATAAAGGTTTACCTTGAGAAACACGAAGCAAAAGCCATCCATTGACAAGAAAAGTCCATTTATATTCACTTATACCGTTGAAAGCCTTATTACTCGCTTTAAATTGTTTTATAATCTCATTATTGATTTTAAATTGAATTTTTTTATGTTTTCGGTTAACAAAGGTTATAAATAAATGTTTACCCTGAGAAATGTGAAGCAAAAGCCATCCATTGACAAGAAAAGTCCATTTATAGTCACCTATGCCTTTGAAAGCCTTATTACTCGCTTTAAATGGTTTTATAATCTCATTATTGATTTTAAGTTGAATTTTTTTATATTTTCGGATAAGAAAGGTTGTAAATAAATGTTTACCTCGAGAAACGCGAAGCAAAAGCCATCTATTGACAAGAAAAGTCCATTTATAGTCACCTATGCCTTTCAAAGCCTTCTTACTCGCTTTAAATGGTTTTATAATCTCATTATGTAGTTTAGGTTGAATTTTTCTATGTTTTCAGTTGAGAAAGGTTATAAATAAATATTTACCTCAAGAAACGCGAAGCAAAAGCCATCCATTGACAAGAAAAGTCCATTTATAGTCACCTATGCCTTTGAAAGCCTTATTACTCGCTTTAAATGGTTTTATAATCTCGTTATTGATTTTAAGTTGAATTTTTTTATATTTTCGGATAAGAAAGGTTATAAATAATTGTTTACCTCGAGAAACGTGAAGCAAAAGCCATCCATTGACAAGAAAAGTCCATTTATAGTCACCTATGCCTTTGAAAGCCTTATTACTCGCTTTAAATGGTTTTATAATCTCATTATTGATTTTAAGTTGAATTTTTTTATGTTTTTGGTTAAGAAAGGTTCAAAATAAATGTTTACCTCGAGAAATGTGAAGCAAAAGCCATCCATTGACAAAAAAAAGTCCATTTATAGTCACCTATGCCTTTCAAAGCCTTATTAGTCACTTTAAATGGTTTTATAATCTAATTATTGATTTTAAGTTGAAATTCTTTATGTTTTCAGTTAAGAAAGGTTATAAATAAATGTTTACCTTGAGAAACACGAAGCAAAAGCCATCCATTGACAAGAAAAGTCCATTTATATTCACTTATACCGTTGAAAGCCTTATTACTCGCTTTAAACGGTTTTATAATCTCATTATTGATTTTAAGTTGAATTTTTTTATGTTTTCGGTTAACAAAGGTTATAAATAAATGTTTACCCTGAGAAACGTGAAGCAAAAGCCATCCATTGACAAGAAAAATCCATTTATAGTCACCTATGCCTTTGAAAGCCTTATTACTCGCTTTAAATGGTTTTATAATCTCGTTATTGATTTTAAGTTGAATTTTTTTATATTTTCGGATAAGAAAGGTTATAAATAATTGTTTACCTCGAGAAACGTGAAGCAAAAGCCATCCATTGACAAGAAAAGTCCATTTATAGTCACCTATGCCTTTGAAAGCCTTATTACTCGCTTTAAATGGTTTTATAATCTCATTATTGATTTTAAGTTGAATTTTTTTATGTTTTTGGTTAAGAAAGGTTCAAAATAAATGTTTACCTCGAGAAATGTGAAGCAAAAGCCATCCATTGACAAAAAAAAGTCCATTTATAGTCACCTATGCCTTTCAAAGCCTTATTAGTCACTTTAAATGGTTTTATAATCTAATTATTGATTTTAAGTTGAAATTCTTTATGTTTTCAGTTAAGAAAGGTTATAAATAAATGTTTACCTTGAGAAACACGAAGCAAAAGCCATCCATTGACAAGAAAAGTCCATTTATATTCACTTATACCGTTGAAAGCCTTATTACTCGCTTTAAATGGTTTTATAATCTCATTATTGATTTTAACTTGAATTTTTTTATATTTTCGGATAAGAAAGGTTATAAATAAATGTTTACCTCGAGAAACGTGAAGCAAAAGCCATCCATTGACAAGAAAAGTCCATTTATAGTCACCTATGCCTTTGAAAGCCTTATTACTCGCTTTAAATGGTTTTATAATCTCATTATTGATTTTAAGTTGAATTTTTTTATGTTTTTGGTTAAGAAAGGTTCAAAATAAATGTTTACCTCGAGAAATGTGAAGCAAAAGCCATCCATTGACAAAAAAAGTCCATTTATAGTCACCTATGCCTTTCAAAGCCTTATTAGTCACTTTAAATGGTTTTATAATCTAATTATTGATTTTAAGTTGAAATTCTTTATGTTTTCAGTTAAGAAAGGTTATAAATAAATGTTTACCTTGAGAAACACGAAGCAAAAGCCATCCATTGACAAGAAAAGTCCATTTATATTCACTTATACCGTTGAAAGCCTTATTACTCGCTTTAAATTGTTTTATAATCTCATTATTGATTTTAAATTGAATTTTTTTATGTTTTCGGTTAACAAAGGTTATAAATAAATGTTTACCCTGAGAAATGTGAAGCAAAAGCCATCCATTGACAAGAAAAGTCCATTTATAGTCACCTATGCCTTTGAAAGCCTTATTACTCGCTTTAAATGGTTTTATAATCTCATTATTGATTTTAAGTTGAATTTTTTTATATTTTCGGATAAGAAAGGTTGTAAATAAATGTTTACCTCGAGAAACGCGAAGCAAAAGCCATCTATTGACAAGAAAAGTCCATTTATAGTCACCTATGCCTTTCAAAGCCTTCTTACTCGCTTTAAATGGTTTTATAATCTCATTATGTAGTTTAGGTTGAATTTTTCTATGTTTTCAGTTGAGAAAGGTTATAAATAAATATTTACCTCAAGAAACGCGAAGCAAAAGCCATCCATTGACAAGAAAAGTCCATTTATAGTCACCTATGCCTTTGAAAGCCTTATTACTCGCTTTAAATGGTTTTATAATCTCGTTATTGATTTTAAGTTGAATTTTTTTATATTTTCGGATAAGAAAGGTTATAAATAATTGTTTACCTCGAGAAACGTGAAGCAAAAGCCATCCATTGACAAGAAAAGTCCATTTATAGTCACCTATGCCTTTGAAAGCCTTATTACTCGCTTTAAATGGTTTTATAATCTCATTATTGATTTTAAGTTGAATTTTTTTATGTTTTTGGTTAAGAAAGGTTCAAAATAAATGTTTACCTCGAGAAATGTGAAGCAAAAGCCATCCATTGACAAAAAAAAGTCCATTTATAGTCACCTATGCCTTTCAAAGCCTTATTAGTCACTTTAAATGGTTTTATAATCTAATTATTGATTTTAAGTTGAAATTCTTTATGTTTTCAGTTAAGAAAGGTTATAAATAAATGTTTACCTTGAGAAACACGAAGCAAAAGCCATCCATTGACAAGAAAAGTCCATTTATATTCACTTATACCGTTGAAAGCCTTATTACTCGCTTTAAATTGTTTTATAATCTCATTATTGATTTTAAATTGAATTTTTTTATGTTTTCGGTTAACAAAGGTTATAAATAAATGTTTACCCTGAGAAATGTGAAGCAAAAGCCATCCATTGACAAGAAAAGTCCATTTATAGTCACCTATGCCTTTGAAAGCCTTATTACTCGCTTTAAATGGTTTTATAATCTCATTATTGATTTTAAGTTGAATTTTTTTATGTTTTTGGTTAAGAAAGGTTCAAAATAAATGTTTACCTCGAGAAATGTGAAGCAAAAGCCATCCATTGACAAAAAAAAGTCCATTTATAGTCACCTATGCCTTTCAAAGCCTTATTAGTCACTTTAAATGGTTTTATAATCTAATTATTGATTTTAAGTTGAAATTCTTTATGTTTTCAGTTAAGAAAGGTTATAAATAAAGGTTTACCTTGAGAAACACGAAGCAAAAGCCATCCATTGACAAGAAAAGTCCATTTATATTCACTTATACCGTTGAAAGCCTTATTACTCGCTTTAAATTGTTTTATAATCTCATTATTGATTTTAAATTGAATTTTTTTATGTTTTCGGTTAACAAAGGTTATAAATAAATGTTTACCCTGAGAAATGTGAAGCAAAAGCCATCCATTGACAAGAAAAGTCCATTTATAGTCACCTATGCCTTTGAAAGCCTTATTACTCGCTTTAAATGGTTTTATAATCTCATTATTGATTTTAAGTTGAATTTTTTTATATTTTCAGATAAGAAAGGTTGTAAATAAATGTTTACCTCGAGAAACGCGAAGCAAAAGCCATCTATTGACAAGAAAAGTCCATTTATAGTCACCTATGCCTTTCAAAGCCTTCTTACTCGCTTTAAATGGTTTTATAATCTCATTATGTAGTTTAGGTTGAATTTTTCTATGTTTTCAGTTGAGAAAGGTTATAAATAAATATTTACCTCAAGAAACGCGAAGCAAAAGCCATCCATTGACAAGAAAAGTCCATTTATAGTCACCTATGCCTTTGAAAGCCTTATTACTCGCTTTAAATGGTTTTATAATCTCGTTATTGATTTTAAGTTGAATTTTTTTATATTTTCGGATAAGAAAGGTTATAAATAATTGTTTACCTCGAGAAACGTGAAGCAAAAGCCATCCATTGACAAGAAAAGTCCATTTATAGTCACCTATGCCTTTGAAAGCCTTATTACTCGCTTTAAATGGTTTTATAATCTCATTATTGATTTTAAGTTGAATTATTTTATGTTTTTGGTTAAGAAAGGTTCAAAATAAATGTTTACCTCGAGAAATGTGAAGCAAAAGCCATCCATTGACAAAAAAAAGTCCATTTATAGTCACCTATGCCTTTCAAAGCCTTATTAGTCACTTTAAATGGTTTTATAATCTAATTATTGATTTTAAGTTGAAATTCTTTATGTTTTCAGTTAAGAAAGGTTATAAATAAATGTTTACCTTGAGAAACACGAAGCAAAAGCCATCCATTGACAAGAAAAGTCCATTTATATTCACTTATACCGTTGAAAGCCTTATTACTCGCTTTAAACGGTTTTATAATCTCATTATTGATTTTAAGTTGAATTTTTTTATGTTTTCGGTTAACAAAGGTTATAAATAAATGTTTACCCTGAGAAACGTGAAGCAAAAGCCATCCATTGACAAGAAAAGTCCATTTATAGTCACCTATGCCTTTGAAAGCCTTATTACTCGCTTTAAATGGTTTTATAATCTCGTTATTGATTTTAAGTTGAATTTTTTTATATTTTCGGATAAGAAAGGTTATAAATAATTGTTTACCTCGAGAAACGTGAAGCAAAAGCCATCCATTGACAAGAAAAGTCCATTTATAGTCACCTATGCCTTTGAAAGCCTTATTACTCGCTTTAAATGGTTTTATAATCTCATTATTGATTTTAAGTTGAATTTTTTTATGTTTTTGGTTAAGAAAGGTTCAAAATAAATGTTTACCTCGAGAAATGTGAAGCAAAAGCCATCCATTGACAAAAAAAAGTCCATTTATAGTCACCTATGCCTTTCAAAGCCTTATTAGTCACTTTAAATGGTTTTATAATCTAATTATTGATTTTAAGTTGAAATTCTTTATGTTTTCAGTTAAGAAAGGTTATAAATAAATGTTTACCTTGAGAAACACGAAGCAAAAGCCATCCATTGACAAGAAAAGTCCATTTATATTCACTTATACCGTTGAAAGCCTTATTACTCGCTTTAAACGGTTTTATAATCTCATTATTGATTTTAAGTTGAATTTTTTTATGTTTTCGGTTAACAAAGGTTATAAATAAATGTTTACCCTGAGAAACGTGAAGCAAAAGCCATCCATTGACAAGAAAAGTCCATTTATAGTCACCTATGCCTTTGAAAGCCTTATTACTCGCTTTAAATGGTTTTATAATCTCGTTATTGATTTTAAGTTGAATTTTTTTATATTTTCGGATAAGAAAGGTTATAAATAATTGTTTACCTCGAGAAACGTGAAGCAAAAGCCATCCATTGACAAGAAAAGTCCATTTATAGTCACCTATGCCTTTGAAAGCCTTATTACTCGCTTTAAATGGTTTTATAATCTCATTATTGATTTTAAGTTGAATTTTTTTATGTTTTTGGTTAAGAAAGGTTCAAAATAAATGTTTACCTCGAGAAATGTGAAGCAAAAGCCATCCATTGACAAAAAAAAGTCCATTTATAGTCACCTATGCCTTTCAAAGCCTTATTAGTCACTTTAAATGGTTTTATAATCTAATTATTGATTTTAAGTTGAAATTCTTTATGTTTTCAGTTAAGAAAGGTTATAAATAAATGTTTACCTTGAGAAACACGAAGCAAAAGCCATCCATTGACAAGAAAAGTCCATTTATATTCACTTATACCGTTGAAAGCCTTATTACTCGCTTTAAATGGTTTTATAATCTCATTATTGATTTTAACTTGAATTTTTTTATATTTTCGGATAAGAAAGGTTATAAATAAATGTTTACCTCGAGAAACGTGAAGCAAAAGCCATCCATTGACAAGAAAAGTCCATTTATAGTCACCTATGCCTTTGAAAGCCTTATTACTCGCTTTAAATGGTTTTATAATCTCATTATTGATTTTAAGTTGAATTTTTTTATGTTTTTGGTTAAGAAAGGTTCAAAATAAATGTTTACCTCGAGAAATGTGAAGCAAAAGCCATCCATTGACAAAAAAAGTCCATTTATAGTCACCTATGCCTTTCAAAGCCTTATTAGTCACTTTAAATGGTTTTATAATCTAATTATTGATTTTAAGTTGAAATTCTTTATGTTTTCAGTTAAGAAAGGTTATAAATAAATGTTTACCTTGAGAAACACGAAGCAAAAGCCATCCATTGACAAGAAAAGTCCATTTATATTCACTTATACCGTTGAAAGCCTTATTACTCGCTTTAAATTGTTTTATAATCTCATTATTGATTTTAAATTGAATTTTTTTATGTTTTCGGTTAACAAAGGTTATAAATAAATGTTTACCCTGAGAAATGTGAAGCAAAAGCCATCCATTGACAAGAAAAGTCCATTTATAGTCACCTATGCCTTTGAAAGCCTTATTACTCGCTTTAAATGGTTTTATAATCTCATTATTGATTTTAAGTTGAATTTTTTTATATTTTCGGATAAGAAAGGTTGTAAATAAATGTTTACCTCGAGAAACGCGAAGCAAAAGCCATCTATTGACAAGAAAAGTCCATTTATAGTCACCTATGCCTTTCAAAGCCTTCTTACTCGCTTTAAATGGTTTTATAATCTCATTATGTAGTTTAGGTTGAATTTTTCTATGTTTTCAGTTGAGAAAGGTTATAAATAAATATTTACCTCAAGAAACGCGAAGCAAAAGCCATCCATTGACAAGAAAAGTCCATTTATAGTCACCTATGCCTTTGAAAGCCTTATTACTCGCTTTAAATGGTTTTATAATCTCGTTATTGATTTTAAGTTGAATTTTTTTATATTTTCGGATAAGAAAGGTTATAAATAATTGTTTACCTCGAGAAACGTGAAGCAAAAGCCATCCATTGACAAGAAAAGTCCATTTATAGTCACCTATGCCTTTGAAAGCCTTATTACTCGCTTTAAATGGTTTTATAATCTCATTATTGATTTTAAGTTGAATTTTTTTATGTTTTTGGTTAAGAAAGGTTCAAAATAAATGTTTACCTCGAGAAATGTGAAGCAAAAGCCATCCATTGACAAAAAAAAGTCCATTTATAGTCACCTATGCCTTTCAAAGCCTTATTAGTCACTTTAAATGGTTTTATAATCTAATTATTGATTTTAAGTTGAAATTCTTTATGTTTTCAGTTAAGAAAGGTTATAAATAAATGTTTACCTTGAGAAACACGAAGCAAAAGCCATCCATTGACAAGAAAAGTCCATTTATATTCACTTATACCGTTGAAAGCCTTATTACTCGCTTTAAATTGTTTTATAATCTCATTATTGATTTTAAATTGAATTTTTTTATGTTTTCGGTTAACAAAGGTTATAAATAAATGTTTACCCTGAGAAATGTGAAGCAAAAGCCATCCATTGACAAGAAAAGTCCATTTATAGTCACCTATGCCTTTGAAAGCCTTATTACTCGCTTTAAATGGTTTTATAATCTCATTATTGATTTTAAGTTGAATTTTTTTATGTTTTTGGTTAAGAAAGGTTCAAAATAAATGTTTACCTCGAGAAATGTGAAGCAAAAGCCATCCATTGACAAAAAAAAGTCCATTTATAGTCACCTATGCCTTTCAAAGCCTTATTAGTCACTTTAAATGGTTTTATAATCTAATTATTGATTTTAAGTTGAAATTCTTTATGTTTTCAGTTAAGAAAGGTTATAAATAAAGGTTTACCTTGAGAAACACGAAGCAAAAGCCATCCATTGACAAGAAAAGTCCATTTATATTCACTTATACCGTTGAAAGCCTTATTACTCGCTTTAAATTGTTTTATAATCTCATTATTGATTTTAAATTGAATTTTTTTATGTTTTCGGTTAACAAAGGTTATAAATAAATGTTTACCCTGAGAAATGTGAAGCAAAAGCCATCCATTGACAAGAAAAGTCCATTTATAGTCACCTATGCCTTTGAAAGCCTTATTACTCGCTTTAAATGGTTTTATAATCTCATTATTGATTTTAAGTTGAATTTTTTTATATTTTCAGATAAGAAAGGTTGTAAATAAATGTTTACCTCGAGAAACGCGAAGCAAAAGCCATCTATTGACAAGAAAAGTCCATTTATAGTCACCTATGCCTTTCAAAGCCTTCTTACTCGCTTTAAATGGTTTTATAATCTCATTATGTAGTTTAGGTTGAATTTTTCTATGTTTTCAGTTGAGAAAGGTTATAAATAAATATTTACCTCAAGAAACGCGAAGCAAAAGCCATCCATTGACAAGAAAAGTCCATTTATAGTCACCTATGCCTTTGAAAGCCTTATTACTCGCTTTAAATGGTTTTATAATCTCGTTATTGATTTTAAGTTGAATTTTTTTATATTTTCGGATAAGAAAGGTTATAAATAATTGTTTACCTCGAGAAACGTGAAGCAAAAGCCATCCATTGACAAGAAAAGTCCATTTATAGTCACCTATGCCTTTGAAAGCCTTATTACTCGCTTTAAATGGTTTTATAATCTCATTATTGATTTTAAGTTGAATTTTTTTATGTTTTTGGTTAAGAAAGGTTCAAAATAAATGTTTACCTCGAGAAATGTGAAGCAAAAGCCATCCATTGACAAAAAAAAGTCCATTTATAGTCACCTATGCCTTTCAAAGCCTTATTAGTCACTTTAAATGGTTTTATAATCTAATTATTGATTTTAAGTTGAAATTCTTTATGTTTTCAGTTAAGAAAGGTTATAAATAAATGTTTACCTTGAGAAACACGAAGCAAAAGCCATCCATTGACAAGAAAAGTCCATTTATATTCACTTATACCGTTGAAAGCCTTATTACTCGCTTTAAACGGTTTTATAATCTCATTATTGATTTTAAGTTGAATTTTTTTATGTTTTCGGTTAACAAAGGTTATAAATAAATGTTTACCCTGAGAAACGTGAAGCAAAAGCCATCCATTGACAAGAAAAGTCCATTTATAGTCACCTATGCCTTTGAAAGCCTTATTACTCGCTTTAAATGGTTTTATAATCTCGTTATTGATTTTAAGTTGAATTTTTTTATATTTTCGGATAAGAAAGGTTATAAATAATTGTTTACCTCGAGAAACGTGAAGCAAAAGCCATCCATTGACAAGAAAAGTCCATTTATAGTCACCTATGCCTTTGAAAGCCTTATTACTCGCTTTAAATGGTTTTATAATCTCATTATTGATTTTAAGTTGAATTTTTTTATGTTTTTGGTTAAGAAAGGTTCAAAATAAATGTTTACCTCGAGAAATGTGAAGCAAAAGCCATCCATTGACAAAAAAAAGTCCATTTATAGTCACCTATGCCTTTCAAAGCCTTATTAGTCACTTTAAATGGTTTTATAATCTAATTATTGATTTTAAGTTGAAATTCTTTATGTTTTCAGTTAAGAAAGGTTATAAATAAATGTTTACCTTGAGAAACACGAAGCAAAAGCCATCCATTGACAAGAAAAGTCCATTTATATTCACTTATACCGTTGAAAGCCTTATTACTCGCTTTAAACGGTTTTATAATCTCATTATTGATTTTAAGTTGAATTTTTTTATGTTTTCGGTTAACAAAGGTTATAAATAAATGTTTACCCTGAGAAACGTGAAGCAAAAGCCATCCATTGACAAGAAAAGTCCATTTATAGTCACCTATGCCTTTGAAAGCCTTATTACTCGCTTTAAATGGTTTTATAATCTCGTTATTGATTTTAAGTTGAATTTTTTTATATTTTCGGATAAGAAAGGTTATAAATAATTGTTTACCTCGAGAAACGTGAAGCAAAAGCCATCCATTGACAAGAAAAGTCCATTTATAGTCACCTATGCCTTTGAAAGCCTTATTACTCGCTTTAAATGGTTTTATAATCTCATTATTGATTTTAAGTTGAATTTTTTTATGTTTTTGGTTAAGAAAGGTTCAAAATAAATGTTTACCTCGAGAAATGTGAAGCAAAAGCCATCCATTGACAAAAAAAAGTCCATTTATAGTCACCTATGCCTTTCAAAGCCTTATTAGTCACTTTAAATGGTTTTATAATCTAATTATTGATTTTAAGTTGAAATTCTTTATGTTTTCAGTTAAGAAAGGTTATAAATAAATGTTTACCTTGAGAAACACGAAGCAAAAGCCATCCATTGACAAGAAAAGTCCATTTATATTCACTTATACCGTTGAAAGCCTTATTACTCGCTTTAAATGGTTTTATAATCTCATTATTGATTTTAACTTGAATTTTTTTATATTTTCGGATAAGAAAGGTTATAAATAAATGTTTACCTCGAGAAACGTGAAGCAAAAGCCATCCATTGACAAGAAAAGTCCATTTATAGTCACCTATGCCTTTGAAAGCCTTATTACTCGCTTTAAATGGTTTTATAATCTCATTATTGATTTTAAGTTGAATTTTTTTATGTTTTTGGTTAAGAAAGGTTCAAAATAAATGTTTACCTCGAGAAATGTGAAGCAAAAGCCATCCATTGACAAAAAAAGTCCATTTATAGTCACCTATGCCTTTCAAAGCCTTATTAGTCACTTTAAATGGTTTTATAATCTAATTATTGATTTTAAGTTGAAATTCTTTATGTTTTCAGTTAAGAAAGGTTATAAATAAATGTTTACCTTGAGAAACACGAAGCAAAAGCCATCCATTGACAAGAAAAGTCCATTTATATTCACTTATACCGTTGAAAGCCTTATTACTCGCTTTAAATTGTTTTATAATCTCATTATTGATTTTAAATTGAATTTTTTTATGTTTTCGGTTAACAAAGGTTATAAATAAATGTTTACCCTGAGAAATGTGAAGCAAAAGCCATCCATTGACAAGAAAAGTCCATTTATAGTCACCTATGCCTTTGAAAGCCTTATTACTCGCTTTAAATGGTTTTATAATCTCATTATTGATTTTAAGTTGAATTTTTTTATATTTTCGGATAAGAAAGGTTGTAAATAAATGTTTACCTCGAGAAACGCGAAGCAAAAGCCATCTATTGACAAGAAAAGTCCATTTATAGTCACCTATGCCTTTCAAAGCCTTCTTACTCGCTTTAAATGGTTTTATAATCTCATTATGTAGTTTAGGTTGAATTTTTCTATGTTTTCAGTTGAGAAAGGTTATAAATAAATATTTACCTCAAGAAACGCGAAGCAAAAGCCATCCATTGACAAGAAAAGTCCATTTATAGTCACCTATGCCTTTGAAAGCCTTATTACTCGCTTTAAATGGTTTTATAATCTCGTTATTGATTTTAAGTTGAATTTTTTTATATTTTCGGATAAGAAAGGTTATAAATAATTGTTTACCTCGAGAAACGTGAAGCAAAAGCCATCCATTGACAAGAAAAGTCCATTTATAGTCACCTATGCCTTTGAAAGCCTTATTACTCGCTTTAAATGGTTTTATAATCTCATTATTGATTTTAAGTTGAATTTTTTTATGTTTTTGGTTAAGAAAGGTTCAAAATAAATGTTTACCTCGAGAAATGTGAAGCAAAAGCCATCCATTGACAAAAAAAAGTCCATTTATAGTCACCTATGCCTTTCAAAGCCTTATTAGTCACTTTAAATGGTTTTATAATCTAATTATTGATTTTAAGTTGAAATTCTTTATGTTTTCAGTTAAGAAAGGTTATAAATAAATGTTTACCTTGAGAAACACGAAGCAAAAGCCATCCATTGACAAGAAAAGTCCATTTATATTCACTTATACCGTTGAAAGCCTTATTACTCGCTTTAAACGGTTTTATAATCTCATTATTGATTTTAAGTTGAATTTTTTTATGTTTTCGGTTAACAAAGGTTATAAATAAATGTTTACCCTGAGAAACGTGAAGCAAAAGCCATCCATTGACAAGAAAAGTCCATTTATAGTCACCTATGCCTTTGAAAGCCTTATTACTAGCTTTAAATGGTTTTATAATCTCATTATTGATTTTAAGTTGAATTTTTTTATATTTTCGGATAAGAAAGGTTGTAAATAAATGTTTACCTCGAGAAACGCGAAGCAAAAGCCATCTATTGACAAGAAAAGTCCATTTATAGTCACCTATGCCTTTCAAAGCCTTCTTACTCGCTTTAAATGGTTTTATAATCTCATTATGTAGTTTAGGTTGAATTTTTCTATGTTTTCAGTTGAGAAAGGTTATAAATAAATATTTACCTCAAGAAACGCGAAGCAAAAGCCATCCATTGACAAGAAAAGTCCATTTATAGTCACCTATGCCTTTGAAAGCCTTATTACTCGCTTTAAATGGTTTTATAATCTCATTATTGATTTTAAGTTGAATTTTTTTATGTGTTCGGTTAAGAAAGGTTATAAATAAATGTTTACCTTGAGAAACGCGAAGGAAAAGCCATCCATTGATAAGAAAAGTCAATTTATAGTCACCTATGCCTTTCAAAGCCCTATTAGTCGCTTTAAATGGTTTTATAATCTCATTATTGATTTTAGGTTGAATTTTTTTCTGTTTTTGGTTAAGAAAGGTTCTAAATAAATGTTTACCTCGAGAAATGTAAAGCAAAAGCCATTCATTGACAAGAAAAGTCCATTTATAGTCACCTATGCCTTTCAAAGCCTTATTAGTCACTTTAAATGGTTTTATACTCTCGTTATTGATTTTCAGTTGAATTTTTTTATGTTTTCGATTAAGAAAGGTTGTAAATAAATGTTTACATCGAGAAATGTGAAGCAAAAGCCATCCATTGACAAGAAAAGTCCATTTATAGTCACCTATGCCTTTGGAAGCCTTATTACTCGCTTTAAATGGTTTTATAATCTCATTATTGATTTTAAGTTGAATTGTTTTATGTTTTCGGTTAAGAAAGGTTATAAATAAATGTTTACCTTGAGAAACGCGAAGCAAAAGCCATCCATTGACAAGAAAAGTCCATTTATAGTCACCTATGCCTTTGAAAGCCTTATTACTCACGTTAAATGGTTTTATAATCTTATTATTGATTTTGAATTGAATATTTTTATTTTCACAAATAAGAAAGGTTATAAATAGATGTTTACCTCGAGAAACGCGAAGCAAAAGCCATCCATTGACAAGAAAAGTCCATTTATAGTCACCTATACCTTTTAAAGCCTTATTACTCGCTTTAAATGGTTTTATAATTTCATTATTGATTTTAAGTTGAATTTTTTTATGTTTTCGGTTAAGAAAGGTTATAAATAAATGTTTACCTTGAGAAACGCCAAGCGAAAGCCTTCCATTGACAAGAAAAGTCCATTTATAGTCACCTATGCCTTTGAAAGCCTTATTACTCGCTTTAAATGGTTTTATAATTTCATTATTGATTTTAAGTTGAATTTTTTTATGTTTTCGGTTAAGAAAGGTTCTAAATAAATGTTTACCTCCAGAAACGCAAAGCAAAAGCCATCCATTGACAAGAAAAGTCCATTTATAGTCACCTATGCCTTTGAAAGCCTTATTACTCACGTTAAATGGTTTTATAATCTTATTATTGATTTTGAATTAAATTTTTTTATGTTTTCGATTAAGAAAGGTTATAAATAAATGTTTACCTCGAGCAACGCGAAACAAAAGCCATCCATTGATCAGAAAAGTCCATTTATAGTCACCTATGCCTTTGAAAGCCTTATTACTCGCTTTAAATGGTTTTATAATCTCATTATTGATTTTAAGTTGAATTTTTTTATATTTTCAGATAAGAAAGGTTATAAATAAATGTTTACCTCGAGAAATGTGAAGCAAAAGCCATCCATTGACAAGAAAAGTCCATTTATAGTCACCTATGCCTTTGAAAGCCTTATTACTCACGTTAAATGGTTTTATAATCTTATTATTGATTTTGAATTAAATTTTTTTATGTTTTCGATTAAGAAAGGTTATAAATAAATGTTTACCTCGAGCAACGCGAAACAAAAGCCATTCATTGACCAGAAAAGTCCATTTATAGTCACCTATGCCGTTGAAAGCCTTATTACTCGCTTTAAATGGTTTTATAATCTCATTATTGATTTTAAGTTGAATTTTTTTATATTTTCGGATAAGAAAGGTTATAAATAAATGTTTACCTCGAGAACCGTGAAGCAAAAGCCATCCATTGACAAGAAAAGTCCATTTATAGTCACCTATGCCTTTGAAAGCCTTATTACTCGCTTTAAATGGTTTTATAAACTCATTATTGATTTTAAGTTGAATTTTTTTATGTTTTCGGTTAAGAAAGGTTATAAATAAATGTTTACCTTGAGAAACGCGAAGGAAAAGCCATCCATTGATAAGAAAAGTCAATTTATAGTCACCTATGCCTTTCAAAGCCCTATTAGTCGCTTTAAATTGTTTTATAATCTCATTATTGATTTTAGGTTGAATTTTTTTCTGTTTTTGGTTAAGAAAGGTTCTAAATAAATGTTTACCTCGATAAATGTGAAGCAAAAGCCATCCATTAACAAGAAAAGTCCATTTATAGTCACCTATGCCTTTCAAAGCCTTATTAGTCACTTTAAATGGTTTTATATTGTCGTTATTGATTTTCAGTTGAATATTTTTATGTTTTCGATTAAGAAAGGTTATAAATAAATGTTTACCTCGAGAAAAGTGAAGCAAAAGCCATCCATTGACAAGAAAAGTCCATTTATAGTCACTTATACCTTTGAAAGCCTTATTAGTCACTTTAAATGGTTTTATAATCTCGTTATTGATTTTCAGTTGAATTTTTTTGTGTTTTCAGTTAAGAAAGGTTCTAAATAAATGTTTACCTTGAGAAACGCGAAGGAAAAGCCATCCATTGATAAGAAAAGTCAATTTTTAGTCACCTATGCCTTTGAAAGCCTTATTACTCGCTTTAAATGGTTTTATAAACTCATTATTGATTTTAAGTTGAATTTTTTTATGTTTTCGGTTAAGAAAGGTTATAAATAAATGTTTACCTTGAGAAACGTGAAGGAAAAGCCATCCATTGATAAGAAAAGTCAATTTATAGTCACCTATGCCTTTCAAAGCCCTATTAGTCGCTTTAAATGGTTTTATAATCTCATTATTGATTTTAGGTTGAACTTTTTTCTGTTTTTGGTTAAGAAAGGTTCTAAATAAATGTTTACCTCGAGAAATGTGAAGCAAAAGCCATCCATTGACAAGAAAAGTCCATTTATAGTCACCTATGCCTTTCAAAGCCTTATTAGTCACTTTAAATGGTTTTATAATCTAATTATTGATTTTCAGTTGAATTTTTTTATGTTTTCGATTAAGAAAGGTTCTAAATAAATGTTTACATCGAGAAATGTGAAGCAAAAGCCATCCATTGACAAGAAAAGTCCATTTATAGTCACCTATACCTTTGGAAGCCTTATTACTCGCTTTAAATGGTTTTATAATCTCGTTATTGATTTTAAGTTGAATTTTTTTATGTTTTCGGTTAAGAAAGGTTATATATAAATGTTTACCTCGAGAAACGCGAAGCAAAAGCCATCCATTGACAAGAAAAGTCCATTTATAGTCACCTATGCCTTTGAAAGCCTTATTACTCACGTTAAATAGTTTTATAATCTTATTATTGATTTTGAATTGAATATTTTTATGTTCACAAATAAGAAAGGTTATAAATAGATGTTTACCTCGAGAAATGCGAAGCAAAAGCTATCCATTGACAAGAAAAGTCCATTTATAGTCACCTATACCTTTGGAAGCCTTATTACTCGCTTTAAATGGTTTTATAATCTCGTTATTGATTTTAAGTTGAATTTTTTTATGTTTTCGGTTAAGAAAGGTTATATATAAATGTTTACCTCGAGAAACGCGAAGCAAAAGCCATCCATTGACAAGAAAAGTCCATTTATAGTCACCTATGCCTTTGAAAGCCTTATTACTCACGTTAAATAGTTTTATAATCTTATTATTGATTTTGAATTGAATATTTTTATGTTCACAAATAAGAAAGGTTATAAATAGATGTTTACCTCGAGAAATGCGAAGCAAAAGCCATCCATTGACAAGAAAAGTCCATTTATAGTCACCTATACCTTTGGAAGCCTTATTACTCGCTTTAAATGGTTTTATAATCTCGTTATTGATTTTAAGTTGAATTTTTTTATGTTTTCGGTTAAGAAAGGTTATATATAAATGTTTACCTCGAGAAACGCGAAGCAAAAGCCATCCATTGACAAGAAAAGTCCATTTATAGTCACCTATGCCTTTGAAAGCCTTATTACTCATGTTAAATGGTTTTATAATCTTATTATTGATTTTGAATTGAATATTTTTATGTTCACAAATAAGAAAGGTTATAAATAGATGTTTACCTCGAGAAATGCGAAGCAAAAGCCATCCATTGACAAGAAAAGTCCATTTATAGTCACCTATACCTTTTAAAGCCTTATTACTCGCTTTAAATGGTTTTATAATTTCATTATTGATTTTAAGTTGAATTTTTTTATGTTTTCGGTTAAGAAAGGTTATAAATAAATGTTTACTTTGAGAAACGCCAAGCGAAAGCCTTCCATTGACAAGTAAAGTCCATTTATCGTCACCTATGCCTTTGAAAGCCTTATTACTCGCTTTAAATGGTTTTATAATCTCATTATTGATTTTAAGTTGAATGTTTTTATGTTTTCGTTTAACAAAGGTTGTAAATAAATGTTTACCCTGAGAAACGCCAAGCGTAAGCCTTCCATTGACAAGTAAAGTCCATTTATAGTCACCTATGCCTTTGAAAGCCTTATTAGTCACTTTAAATGGTTTTATAATCTCATTATTGATTTTAAGTTGAATTTTTTTATGTGTTCGGTTAAGAAAGGTTATAAATAAATGTTTACCTTGAGAAACGCCAAGCGAAAGCCTTCCGTCGACAAGTAAAGTCTATTTATAGTCACCTATGCCTTTGAAAGCCTTATTACTCGCTTTGAATGGTTTTATAATCTCATTGTTGATTTTAAGTTGAATTTTTTTATATTTTCGGATAAGAAAGGGTATAAATAAATGTTTACCTCGAAAAACGTGAAGCAAAAGCCATCCATTGACAAGAAAAGTCCATTTATGGTCACCTATACCTTTGAAAGCCTTATTACTCGCTTTAAATGGTTTTATAAGCTCATTATTGATTTTAAGTTGAATTTTTTTATGTTTTCGGTTATGAAAGGTTCTAAATAAATGTTTACCTCGAGAAATGTGAAGCAAAAGCCATCCATTGACAAGAAAAGTCCATTTATAGTCACCTATGCCTTTGAAAACCTTATTACTCGCTTTAAATGGTTTTATAAACTCATTATTGATTTTAAGTTGAATTTTTTTATGTTTTCGGTTAAGAAAGGTTATAAATAAATTTTTACCCTGAGAAACGTGAAGCAAAAGCCATCCATTGATAAGAAAAGTCCATTTATAGTCACATATGCCTTTGAAAGCCTTATTACTCGCTTTAAATGGTTTTATAATCTCATTATTGATTTTAAGTTGAATTTTTTTATATTTTAGGATAAGAAAGGTTGTAAATAAATGTTTACCTCGAGAAACGCGAAGCAAAAGCCATCTATTGACAAGAAAAGTCTATTTATAGTCACCTATGCCTTTCAAAGCCTTATTACTCGCTTTAAATGGTTTTATAATCTCATTATGTAGTTTAGGTTGAATTTTTCTATGTTTTCAGTTGAGAAAGGTTATAAATAAATGTTTACCTCAAGAAACGCGAAGCAAAACCATCCATTGACAAGAAAAGTCCATTTATAGTCACCTATGCCTTTGAAAGCCTTATTACTCACGTTAAATGGTTTTATAATCTTATTATTGATTTTGAATTAAATTTTTTTATGTTTTCGATTAAGAAAGGTTATAAATAAATGTTTACCTCGAGCAACGCGAAACAAAAGCCATTCATTGACCAGAAAAGTCCATTTATAGTCACCTATGCCTTTAAAAGCCTTATTACTCGCTTTAAATGGTTTTATAATCTCATTATTGATTTTAAGTTGAATTTTTTTATATTTTCGGATAAGAAAGGTTATAAATAAATGTTTACCTCGAGAAACGTGAAGCAAAAGCCATCCATTGACAAGAAAAGTCCATTTATAGTCACCTATGCCTTTGAAAGCCTTATTACTCGCTTTAAATGGTTTTATAAACTCATTATTGATTTTAAGTTGAATTTTTTTATGTTTTCGGTTAAGAAAGGTTATAAATAAATGTTTACCTTGAGAAACGCGAAGGAAAAGCCATCCATTGATAAGAAAAGTCAATTTATAGTCACCTATGCCTTTCAAAGCCCTATTAGTCGCTTTAAATGGTTTTATAATCTCATTATTGATTTTAGGTTGAATTTTTTTCTGTTTTTGGTTAAGAAAGGTTCTAAATAAATGTTTACCTCGAGAAATGTGAAGCAAAAGCCATCCATTGACAAGAAAAGTCCATTTATAGTCACCTATGCCTTTGAAAGCCTTATTACTCGCTTTAAATGGTTTTATAATCTCATTATTGATTTTAAGTTGAATTTTTTTATGTTTTCGATTAAGAAAGGTTCTAAATAAATGTTTACATCGAGAAATGTGAAGCAAAAGCCATCCACTGACAAGAAATGTCACGACCTAGAACTCCCCATCGGGCCCGTGACAACCGCCGCGAGGCCTCGACAGACATTCTTCACCTCGAATGCCGATTGAAACCTCGCAAGGCTTAGCATTAACTTCCGCATCTCCCCGGTGAGCAACAATTATTAAATCTCGTATTTCAAAAAAATCATAAGTCATTTTCAAATAAGAACAATAAAATATTATTTTTTGGCTCACAGGGGTATTTTCGTAATTTTTCGTCAAAAATCTCAAAACTTGCTAAAAATGTAGTAAATAAGCAGAAAATATATATTTAATGATTTAAAAACAATTAAGTATCTAAAACGTTCATTTGAAAGCAAATTGTTGACAACTAGTACTATTCAAAAATAATAAATAAGATATTCTATTTTCTCATAAAATAAATTATTATAGAAATATTCGTAAATAATTTTTCGCACATGAAAGTAAAATAAAAATTGTATGAATAGAAATACAAATAACCAAAATATAAGTTTTGATCTACACTGACACGTGGGCTCCAATTGACCAAGAGGATGTAAGACTGTGAACTCTTACTTTTTATAATGCAGTTCCGAGCTTAGTTCTCGTCCTACTCGACTATCTACAAACTGTCCTGAGCCTGAAAAATGTATAGGAAGAAGGGGTGAGATTTTATAATCCCAGTGAGTAAACAGATACCATCTAAAGTATCTAAAGCCGAGTAAATGGAGACAATTAAATAAGTCATCATACTGTAATTTCATTACCTTTCAGTTCATTTCAACCAAATAAAATCAATCCATATAAATCGACTAATCAACTTGGCTTATGAATTTCTTAAAACTTTGGCTCGTGCCAAAACTCATACTCAGTGATACCTTGCGCAGGGCATCCAACCGAGTCCGCCAAGGCTGTTAAAATTTCATATACACTTAAAATATATTTTTAGTTTGAGAAAAATACAGCCGTTCCTTGGCGTTGGCTGAGTTCCCCTTCACGTGGTGGTTTAGCGTGAAGTGAACCCTAAGCTTTACCCCAGGAGATACCCTACGCGCCTCTCCGTTCGGGGTAAAAATATACTGGAGTTTACCGTGCCCCTCTAATAGGCTGGTCCACGGAACCCCCTCTGCAGTAAATAATTAATATATACTCCACCAATTCAATAAAATTCATTCTAGCATGGCATGACAATTTATCGCAATCTAGCCTCTCAAGGCTGAATACACAGTATAAATAATTCTAACACCAAAATCCGTTTAGCCATTCATGCTCATTTATTGTCATAAGCCATTCAATTCAAAACCATAAATTTGCAACACAAACTAGCAGTCTCCAATTACTCTATTTTCAAAACCAATATTCGATTTTCTAGAAAATTTATAAAATCATTTTATAAAATCACAATTTCCCTTAAAACATAACAATTTACCATTTAAACCCATTTTTCATAAAATCACACAGTTGTATAAAACTACTCTAGATAATTAAGACGATAATAAGTTTACTCACAGTATTAGGAGTAGAAATACTCCTATCTTCCGCCCTCGGGTGTAGTTTCTTACCCGAAACAATTGAGTCACCACCTATCCATAATCCATGACACAAAATTCAATAAATTGTGTCAATTTATCATAAATTATTTCAGGCTCTTATCCATGCGTATGCACTAGATAGGATTTGAAATGTCTAGACAATCGCCTAATTGCGATGTCCGACCTAACTCGCCTATACACGGTGTAAATTCCTAAAATCCCCAATTTGACTCCAATTCCATCCATTTCAATTTCAATTATCCAATTATATCCACAATACCTCAATGACTGTGAATTTGGTCCAATTTATCAGTCCGAACTATAAATTACGCTTTTACCCCTAGTGGGTAAAAATTTCAATTTATTGCACCGAAAATTCCCATTTAATTTCCAACCTCATAATTCATCATTTTTCCACCCAATTCTCTTAAAATAAAGTCAACCTCATCCTCACATACCATTGGCTAGATTCGGCCTAGGGAAATTCATGGAGAAGATAAATATTTTTCTTGTTGTTTTACTCATAAACATGCTAAACTAACACTAAACACTAATATAGCTCAAAATCAAATTTATCTAACAACTTTCTCTCTCTAAACCCATATGACCAGAATTCAAATCATCCTCAAATCACATGATTCAACCATGAAAAATGATGGAAAATGCATGGGAAAGGTAAAGCACAAGACAAATTTAAGAAATATTACCTTTTTTCACTTGATTTTTGAATTTCCACCTATTTTCCCTTTAAATTTCTTAGCTAGGGTTTTATTTTCTCCTTTCTCTCTCTTGTTTCTTGCTTGGCCGAATGTTGAAGAAGAAGAATGGGTGGGCTGATTTTTTTATGCCTTTTTTATTGTTTAATGAAATAATATTATTTTATTCATATTTTAAATATTTTATTAATTCATTTTTTTTCTAGCCATCCATTTGTCCTACTTTTTCCACCATGCATTCCCTTTGACTTATCCAAGTCTTAAGTGAAATTTCCAGATTTTTTCCAAAGTTTTGGTGGAGCAAATTTTTCAAAATTACACTTTTGCCCCCGAACTTTTTAAAAATTACATTTTTACCCCAAAAATTGAAAATTTTCCATAATGCATAATTTTCACTCCTCATACTCATTTCACACTCCAAATAATTAAATTTGATCAAAATCCTTTCAAAAAATTAAATTTTCGATTTCGAATGGTAAAATTACCATTTTACCCTTTTGCTCCAAATTATACCGAAATTAAAATTTTTCACTTCTAAACCTCAAATCTTACTCCAATAAGTCAAATGGGGTCAAAAATATTTTCTAAAAATTCCCATTTTGTCCCTAGGTGGCAAATGACCATTTTACCCCTAGATAGCGAAAATTCTGATTTGACTTCAAATTGATCCTCGAACTCCGAATCACCATATTAACCCATTCTGGGACTTTAAAATTCTTAATTTCATCATAAATTCTCTATTTGATCTAGTTCGAGGTTTAAATCAACTTTGTTGTACGTCTAGGTACAATACCGACTTTTGTAAATTTTTTTTTTCGGGACTCTCTTAGCATGCAAACATGCTATCCATCACGTGTATGTCATGACAAATATTTTTATAGAGTCGCGCTTGTCATCTTCTCCCCCACTTGGATCCACCATATGATCCTTCTTCTTGACTGATTTCGACATCCGGTTAAATATTAATATTTTAAAAATTTTATCTTGTCTCCTTGGTACTTGAAATACCTTATTATGCCTCACTTCACTTCTGAATTGCCTTTTATCTCACAAATTCTCCTCTGATAAAATTATTATTATTTTATTGTTATTTTCTCACTTACGAAATATTTTATCCTAAACTACTCCTTTCGTGTCTTATCACTTTTAAACATTTTAATTGACTTCAATTTGCATTCGATCAACTTTATTTATCACTATATCAAAGTATGGGGTATTTCAAGAAAAGTCCATTTATAGTCACCTATGCCTTTGAAAGCCTTATTACTCGCTTTAAATGGTTTTATAATCTCATTATTGATTTTAAGTTGAATGTTTTTATGTTTTCGGTTAAGAAAGGTTATAAATAAATGTTTACCTCGATAAACGTGAAGCAAAAGCCATCATTGACAAGAAAAGTCAATTTATAGTCACTTATACCTTTGAAAGCCTTATTACTCGCTTTAAATGGTTTTATAATCTCATTATTGATTTTAAGTTGAATTTTTTTATATTTTCGGATAAGAAAGGTTATAAATAAATGTTTACCTCGAGAAACGTGAAGCAAAAGCCATCCATTGACAAGAAAAGTCCATTTACAGTCACCTATGCCTTTGAAAGCCTTATTACTCGCTTTAAATGGTTTTATAATCTCATTATTGATTTTAAGTTGAATTTTTTTATGTTTTCGGTTAAGAAAGGTTATAAATAAATGTTTACCTTGAGAAACGCCAAGCGAAAGCCTTCCATTGACAAGTAAAGTCCATTTATCGCCACCTATGCCTTTGAAAGCCTTATTACTCGCTTTAAATGGTTTTATAATCTCATTATTGATTTTAAGTTGAATTTTTTTATGTTTTCGGTTAACAAAGGTTATAAATAAATGTTTACCCTGAGAAACCCCAAGCGAAAGCCTTCCATTGACAAGTAAAGTCCATTTATAGTCACCTATGCCTTTGAAAGCCTTATTACTCACTTTAAATGGTTTTATAATCTCATTATTGATTTTAAGTTGAATTTTTTTATGTTTTCGGTTAAGAAAGGTTATGAATAAATGTTTACCTTGACAAAAGCCAAGTGAAAGCCTTCCGTCGACAAGTAAAGTCTATTTATAGTCACCTATGCCTTTGAAAGCCTTATTACTCGCTTTGAATGGTTTTATAATCTCATTGTTGATTTTAAGTTGAATTTTTTTATATTTTCGGATAAGAAAGGGTATAAATAAATGTTTACCTCGAAAAACGTGAAGCAAAAGCCATCCATTGACAAGAAAAGTTCATTTATGGTCACCTATACCTTTGAAAGCCTTATTACTCGCTTTAAATGGTTTTATAATCTCATTATTGATTTTAAGTTGAATTTTTTTATGTTTTCGGTTATGAAAGGTTCTAAATAAATGTTTACCTCGAGAAATGTGAAGCAAAAGCCATCCATTGACAAGAAAAGTCCATTTATAGTCACCTATGCCTTTGAAAGCCTTATTACTCGCTTTAAATGGTTTTATAAACTCATTATTGATTTTAAGTTGAATTTTTTTATGTTTTCGGTTAAGAAAGGTTATAAATAAATGTTTACCCTGAGAAACGTGAAGCAAAAGCCATCCATTGATAAGAAAAGTCCATTTATAGTCACCTATGCCTTTGAAAGCCTTATTACTCGCTTTAAACGGTTTTATAATCTCATTATTGATTTTAAGTTGAATTTTTTTATATTTTCGGAAAAGAAAGGTTGTAAATAAATGTTTACCTCGAGAAACGCAAAGCAAAAGCCATCTATTGACAAGAAAAGTCCATTTATAGTCACATATGCCTTTCAAAGCCTTATTACTCTCTTTAAATGGTTTTATAATCTCATTATGTAGTTTAGGTTGAATTTTTCTATGTTTTCAGTTGAGAAAGGTTATAAATAAATGTTTACCTCAAGAAACGCGAAGCAAAAGCCATCTATTGACAAGAAAAGTCCATTTATAGTCACCTATGCCTTTGAAAGCCTTATTACTCACGTTAAATGGTTTTATAATCGTATTATTGATTTTGAATTAAATTTTTTTATGTTTTCGATTAAGAAAGGTTATAAATAAATGTTTACCTCGAGCAACGTGAAACAAAAGCCATCCATTGACCAGAAAAGTCCATTTATAGTCACCTATGCCTTTGAAAGCCTTATTACTCGCTTTAAATGGTTTTATAATCTCATTATTAATTTTAAGTTGAATTTTTTTATATTTTCGGATAAGAAAGGTTATAAATAAATGTTTACCTCGAGAAACGTGAAGCAAAAGCCATCCATTGACAAGAAAAGTCCATTTATAGTCACCTATGCCTTTGAAAGCTTTATTACTCGCTTTAAATGGTTTTATAATCTCATTATTGATTTTGAGTTGAATTTTTTTATGTTTTCGATTAAGAAAGGTTCTAAATAAATGTTTACATCGAGAAATGTGAAGCAAAAGCCATCCACTGACAAGAAAAGTCCATTTATAGTCAACTATGCCTTTGAAAGCCTTATTACTCGCTTTAAATGATTTTATAATCTCATTATTGATTTTAAGTTGAATGTTTTTATGTTTTCGGTTAAGAAAAGTTATAAATAAATGTTTACCTCGATAAACGTGAAGCAAAAGCCATCATTGACAAGAAAAGTCCATTTATAGTCACTTATACCTTTGAAAGCCTTATTACTCGCTTTAAATGGTTTTATAATCTCATTATTGATTTTAAGTTGAATTTTTTTATATTTTCGGATAAGAAAGGTTATAAATAAATGTTTACCTCGAGAAACATGAAGCAAAAGCCATCCATTGACAAGAAAAGTCCATTTATAGTCACCTATGCCTTTGAAAACCTTATTACTCGCTTTAAATGGTTTTATAATCTCATTATTGATTTTAAGTTGAATTTTTTTATGTTTTCGGTTAAGAAAGGTTCGAAATAAATGTTTACCTCGAGAAATGTGAAGCAAAAGCCATCCATTGACAAGAAAAGTCCATTTATAGTCACCTATGCCTTTGAAAGCGTTATTACTCGCTTTAAATGGTTTTATAATCTCATTATTGATTTTAAATTGAATTTTTTTATGTTTTCGGCTAAGAAAGGTTCTAAATAAATGTTTACCTCGAGAAATGTGAAGCAAAAGCCATCCATTGACAAGAAAAGTCCATTTATAGTCACCTATACCTTTGAAAGCCTTATTACTCGCTTTAAATGGTTTTATAATCTCATTATTGATTTTAAGTTGACTTTTTTTATGTTTTTGGTTAAGAAAGGTTCTAAATAAATGTTTACCTTGAGAAATGTGAAGCAAAAGCCATCCATTGACAAGAAAAGTCCATTCATATTCACTTATACCGTTGAAAGCCTTATTACTCGCTTTAAATGGTTTTATAAACTCATTATTGATTTTAAGTTGAATTTTTTTATGTTTTCGGTTAAGAAAGGTTATAAATAAATGTTTACTCTGAGAAACGTGAAGCAAAAGCCATCCATTGACAAGAAAAGTCCATTTATAGTCACCTATGCCTTTCAAAGCCTTATTAGTCACTTTAAATGGTTTTATAATCTCGTTATTGATTTTCAGTTGAATTTTTTCATGTTTTCGGTTAATAAAGGTTCTAAATAAATGTTTACATCGAGAAATGTGAAGCAAAAGCCATCCATTGACAAGAAAAGTCCATTTATAGTCACCTATGCCTTTGAAAGCCTTATTACTCGCTTTAAATGGTTTTATAATCTCATTATTGATTTTAAGTTGAATTTTTTTATGTTTTCGGTTAAGAAAGGTTATAAATAAATGTTTACCCTGAGAAACGTGAAGCAAAAGCCATCCATTGATAAGAAAAGTCCATTTATAGTCACCTATGCCTTTGAAAGGCTTATTACTCGCTTTAAACGGTTTTATAATCTCATTATTGATTTTAAGTTGAATTTTTTTATATTTTCGGAAAAGAAAGGTTGTAAATAAATGTTTACCTCGAGAAACGCAAAGCAAAAGCCATCTATTGACAAGAAAAGTCCATTTATAGTCACCTATGCCTTTCAAAGCCTTATTACTCTCTTTAAATGGTTTTATAATCTCATTATGTAGTTTAGGTTGAATTTTTCTATGTTTTCAGTTGAGAAAGGTTATAAATAAATGTTTACCTCAAGAAACGAGAAGCAAAAGCCATCTATTGACAAGAAAAGTCCATTTATAGTCACCTATGCCTTTGAAAGCCTTATTACTCACGTTAAATGGTTTTATAATCGTATTATTGATTTTGAATTAAATTTTTTTATGTTTTCGATTAAGAAAGGTTATAAATAAATGTTTACCTCGAGCAACGCAAAACAAAAGCCATCCATTGACCAGAAAAGTCCATTTATAGTTACCTATGCCTTTGAAAGCCTTATTACTCGCTTTAAATGGTTTTATAATCTCATTATTAATTTTAAGTTGAATTTTTTTATATTTTCGGATAAGAAAGGTTATAAATAAATGTTTACCTCGAGAAACGTGAAGCAAAAGCCATCCATTGACAAGAAAAGTCCATTTATAGTCACCTATGCCTTTGAAAGCCTTATTACTCGCTTTAAATGGTTTTATAATCTCATTATTGATTTTGAGTTGAATTTTTTTATGTTTTCGATTAAGAAAGGTTCTAAATAAATGTTTACATCGAGAAATGTGAAGCAAAAGCCATCCACTGACAAGAAAAGTCCATTTATAGTCACCTATGCCTTTGAAAGCCTTATTACTCGCTTTAAATGGTTTTATAATCTCATTATTGATTTTAAGTTGAATGTTTTTATGTTTTCGGTTAAGAAAGGTTATAAATAAGTGTTTACCTCGATAAACGTGAAGCAAAAGCCATCATTGACCAGAAAAGTCCATTTATAGTCACTTATACCTTTGAAAGCCTTATTACTCGCTTTAAATGGTTTTATAATCTCATTATTGATTTTAAGTTGAATTTTTTTATATTTTCGGATAAGAAAGGTTATAAATAAATGTTTACCTCGAGAAACATGAAGCAAAAGCCATCCATTGACAAGAAAAGTCCATTTATAGTCACCTATGCCTTTGAAAACCTTATTACTCGCTTTAAATGGTTTTATAATCTCATTATTGATTTTAAGTTGAATTTTTTTATGTTTTCGGTTAAGAAAGGTTCTAAATAAGTGTTTACCTCGAGAAATGTGAAGCAAAAGCCATCCATTGACAAGAAAAGTCCATTTATAGTCACCTATGCCTTTGAAAGCCTTATTACTCGCTTTAAATGGTTTTATAATCTCATTATTGATTTTAAATTGAATTTTTTTATGTTTTCGGCTAAGAAAGGTTCTAAATAAATGTTTACCTCGAGAAATGTGAAGCAAAAGCCATCCATTGACAAGAAAAGTCCATTTATAGTCACCTATACCTTTGAAAGCCTTATTACTCGCTTTAAATGGTTTTATAATCTCATTATTGATTTTAAGTTGACTTTTTTTATGTTTTTGGTTAAGAAAGGTTCTAAATAAATGTTTACCTTGAGAAATGTGAAGCAAAAGCCATCCATTGACAAGAAAAGTCCATTCATATTCACTTATACCGTTGAAAGCCTTATTACTCGCTTTAAATGGTTTTATAAACTCATTATTGATTTTAAGTTGAATTTTTTTATGTTTTCGGTTAAGAAAGGTTATAAATAAATGTTTACTCTGAGAAACGTGAAGCAAAAGCCATCCATTGACAAGAAAAGTCCATTTATAGTCACCTATGCCTTTGAAAGCCTTATTACTCGCTTTAAATGGTTTTATAATCTCATTATTGATTTTAAGTTGAATTTTTTTATGTTTTTGGTTAAGAAAGGTTGTAAATAAATGTTCACCTCAAGAAATGTGAAGCAAAAGCCATCCTTTGACAAGAAAAGTCCATTTATAGTCACCTATGCCTTTCAAAGCCTTATTAGTCACTTTAAATGGTTTTATAATCTCGTTATTGATTTTCAGTTGAATTTTTTCATGTTTTCGGTTAATAAAGGTTCTAAATAAATGTTTACATCGAGAAATGTGAAGAAAAAGCCATCCATTGACAAGAAAAGTCCATTTATAGTCACCTATGCCTTTGAAAGCCTTATTACTCGCTTTAAATGGTTTTATAATCTCATTATTGATTTTAAGTTGAATTTTTTTATGTTTTCGGTTAAGAAAGGTTATAAATAAATGTTTACCCTGAGAAACGTGAAGCAAAAGCCATCCATTGATAAGAAAAGTCCATTTATGATCACCTATACCTTTGAAAGCCTTATTACTCGCTTTAAATGGTTTTATAATCTCATTATTGATTTTAAGTTGAATTTTTTTATGTTTTTGGTTAAGAAAGGTTGTAAATAAATGTTTACCTCAAGAAATGTGAAGCAAAAGCCATCCATTGACAAGAAAAGTCCATTTATAGTCACCTATGCCTTTCAAAGCCTTATTAGTCACTTTAAATGGTTTTATAATCTCGTTATTGATTTTCAGTTGAATTTTTTCATGTTTTCGGTTAATAAAGGTTCTAAATAAATGTTTACATCGAGAAATGTGAAGCAAAAGCCATCCATTGACAAGAAAAGTCCATTTATAGTCACCTATGCCTTTGAAAGCCTTATTACTCGCTTTAAATGGTTATTATAATCTCATTATTGATTTTAAGTTGACTTTTTTTATGTTTTTGGTTAAGAAAGGTTCTAAATAAATGTTTACCTTGAGAAATTTGAAGCAAAAGCCATCCATTGACAAGAAAAGTCCATTCATTTTCACTTATACCGTTGAAAGCCTTATTACTCACTTTAAATGGTTTTATAAACTCATTATTGATTTTAAGTTGAATTTTTTTATGTTTTCGGTTAAGAAAGGTTATAAATAAATGTTTACTCTGAGAAACGTGAAGCAAAAGCCATCCATTGACAAGAAAAGTCTATTTATAGTCACCTATGCCTTTGAAAGCCTTATTACTCGCTTTAAATGGTTTTATAATCTCATTATTGATTTTAAGTTGAATTTTTTTATATTTTAGGATAAGAAAGGTTATAAATAAATGTTTACCTCGAGAAACGTGAAGCAAAAGCCATCCATTGACAAGAAAAGTCCATTTATAGTCACCTATGCCTTTGAAAGCCTTATTACTCGCTTTGAATGGTTTTATAATCTCATTATTGATTTTAAGTTGAATTTTTTTATGTTTTCGGTTAAGAAAGGTTATAAATAAATGTTTATCTCGAGAAACATGAAGCAAAAGCCATCCATTGACAAGAAAAGTCCATTTATAGTCACTTATACCTTTGAAAGCCTTATTACTCGCTTTAAATGGTTTTATAATTTCATTATTGATTTTAAGTTGAGTTGTTTTATGTTTTTTGTTAAGAAAGGTTCTAAATAAATGTTTACATCGAGAAATGTGAAGCAAAAGCCATCCATTGACAAGAAAAGTCTATTTATAGTCACCTATGCCTTCGAAAGCCTTATCACTCGCTTCACATGGTTTTATAATCTCATTATTGATTTTAAGTTGAATTTTTTTTTGTTTTTGGTTAAGAAAGGTTCTAAATTAGTGTTTACCTCGAGAAATGTGAAGCGAAAGCCATGCATTGACAAGAAAAGTCCATTTATAGTCACCTATGCCTTTGAAAGCCTTATTACTCGCTTTAAATGGTTTTCTAAACTCATTATTGATTTTAAGTTGAATTTTTTTATGTTTTCGGTTAAGAAAGGTTATAAATAAATGTTTACCCTGAGAAACGTGAAGCAAAAGCCATCCATTGATAAGAAAAGTCCATTTATGATCACCTATACCTTTGAAAGCCTTATTACTCGCTTTAAATGGTTTTATAATCTCATTATTGATTTTAAGTTGAATTTTTTTATGTTTTCGGTTAAGAAAGGTTCTAAATAAATGTTTACCTCAAGAAATGTGAAGCAAAAGCCATCCATTGACAAGAAAAGTCCATTTATAGTCACCTATGCCTTTGAAAGCCTTATTACTCGCTTTAAATGGTTTTATAATCTCATTATTGATTTTAAGTTGAATTTTTTTATGTTTTTGGTTAAGAAAGGTTGTAAATAAATGTTTACCTTGAGAAATGTGAAGCAAAAGCCATCCATTGACAAGAAAAGTCCATTTATAGACACCTAGGCCTTTCAAAGCCTTATTAGTCACTTTAAATGGTTTTATAATCTCGTTATTGATTTTCAGTTGAATTTTTTCATGTTTTCGGTTAATAAAGGTTCTAAATAAATGTTTACATCGAGAAATGTGAAGCAAAAGCCATCCATTGAAAAGAAAAGTCCATTTATAGTCACCTATGCCTTTGAAAGCCTTACTACTCGCTTTGAATGGTTTTATAATCTCATTATTGATTTTAAGTTGAATTTTTTTATGTTTTCGGTTAAGAAAGGTTATAAATAAATGTTTACCTCGAGAAACGTGAAGCAAAAGCCATCCATTGACAAGAAAAGTCCATTTATAGTCACCTATGCCTTTGAAAGCCTTATTACTCGCTTTAAATGGTTTTATAATCTCATTATTGATTTTAAATTGAATTTTTTTATGTTTTCGGCTAAGAAAGGTTCTAAATAAATGTTTACCTCGAGAAATGTGAAGCAAAAGCCATCCATTGACAAGAAAAGTCCATTTATAGTCACCTATGCCTTTCAAAGCCTTATTACTCGCTTTAAATGGTTTTATAATCTCATTATGTAGTTTAGGTTGAATTTTTCTATGTTTTCAGTTGAGAAAGGTTATAAATAAATGTTTACCTCAAGAAACGCGAAGCAAAAGCCATCCATTGACAATAAAAGTCCATTTATAGTCACCTATGCCTTTGAAAGCCTTATTACTCACGTTAAATGGTTTTATAATCTTATTATTGATTTTGAATTAAATTTTTTTATGTTTTCGATTAAGAAAGGTTATAAATAAATGTTTACCTCGAGCAACGCGAAACAAAAGCCATCCATTGACCAGAAAAGTCCATTTATAGTCACCTATGCCTTTGAAAGCCTTATTACTCGCTTTAAACGGTTTTATAATCTCATTATTGATTTTAAGTTGAATTTTTTTATATTTTCGGATAAGAAAGGTTATAAATAAATGTTTACCTCGAGAAACGTGAAGCAAAAGCCATCCATTGACAAGAAAAGTCCATATATAGTCACCTATGCCTTTGAAAGCCTTATTACTCGCTTTGAATGGTTTTATAATCTCATTATTGATTTTAAGTTGAATTTTTTTATGTTTTCGGTTAAGAAAGGTTCTAAATAAATGTTTACCTCGAGAAACGTGAAGCAATAGCCATCCATTGACAAGAAAAGTCCATTTATAGTCACTTATACCTTTGAAAGCCTTATTACTCGCTTTAAATGGTTTTATAATTTCATTATTGATTTTAAGTTGAGTTTTTTTATGTTTTTTGTTCAGAAAGGTTCTAAATAAATGTTTACATCGAGAAATGTGAAGCAAAAGCCATCCATTGACAAGAAAAGTCCATTTATAGTCACCTATGCCTTTGAAAGCCTTATTACTCGCTTTGAATGGTTTTATAATCTCATTATTGATTTTAAGTTGAATTTTTTTATGTTTTCGGTTAAGAAAGGTTATAAATAAATGTTTACCTCGAGAAACGTGAAGCAAAAGCCATCCATTGACAAGAAAAGTCCATTTATAGTCACTTATACCTTTGAAAGCCTTATTACTCGCTTTAAATGGTTTTATAATTTCATTATTGATTTTAAGTTGAATTTTTTTATGTTTTTTGTTAAGAAAGGTTCTAAATAAATGTTTACATCGAGAAATGTGAAGCAAAAGCCATCCATTGACAAGAAAAGTCCATTTATAGTCACCTATGCCTTCGAAAGCCTTATCACTCGCTTTACATGGTTTTATAATCTCATTATTGATTTTAAGTTGAATTTTTTTTTGTTTTTGGTTAAGAAAGGTTCTAAATTAATGTTTACCTCGAGAAATGTGAAGCGAAAGCCATGCATTGACAAGAAAAGTCCATTTATAGTCACCTATGCCTTTGAAAGCCTTATTACTCGCTTTAAATGGTTTTCTAAACTCATTATTGATTTTAAGTTGAATTTTTTTATGTTTTCGGTTAAGAAAGGTTATAAATAAATGTTTACCCTGAGAAACGTGAAGCAAAAGCCATCCATTGACAAGAAAAGTCCATTTATGATCACCTATACCTTTGAAAGCTGTATTACTCGCTTTAAATGGTTTTATAATCTCATTATTGATTTTAAGTTGAATTTTTTTATGTTTTCGGTTAAGAAAGGTTCTAAATAAATGTTTACCTCGAGAAATGTGAAGCAAAAGCCATTCATTGACAAGAAAAGTCCATTTATAGTCACCTATGCCTTTCAAAGCTTTATTACTCGCTTTAAATGGTTTTATAATCTCATTATTGATTTTAAGTTGAATTTTTTTATGTTTTTGGTTAAGAAAGGTTGTAAATAAATGTTTGCCTCGAGAAATGTGAAGCAAAAGCCATCCATTGACAAGAAAAGTCCATTTATAGTCACCTATGCCTTTCAAAGGCTTATTAGTCACTTTAAATGGTTTTATAATCTCGTTATTGATTTTCAGTTGAATTTTTTCATGTTTTCGGTTAATAAAGGTTCTAAATAAATGTTTACATCGAGAAATGTGAAGCAAAAGCCATCCATTGAAAAGAAAAGTCCATTTATAGTCACCTATGCCTTTGAAAGCCTTACTACTCGCTTTGAATGGTTTTATAATCTCATTATTGATTTTAAGTTGAATTTTTTTATGTTTTCGGTTAAGAAAGGTTATAAATAAATGTTTACCTCGAGAAACGTGAAGCAAAAGCCATCCATTGACAAGAAAAGTCCATTTATAGTCACTTATACCTTTGAAAGCCTTATTAGTCACTTTAAATGGTTTTATAATCTCGTTATTGATTTTAAGTTGAATTTTTTTATATTTTCGGATTAGAAAGGTTATAAATAAATGTTTACCTCGAGAAACGTGAAGCAAAAGCCATCCATTGACAAGAAAAGTCCATTTATAGTCACCTATGCCTTTGAAAGCCTTATTACTCGCTTTAAATGCTTTTATAAACTCATTATTGATTTTAAGTTGAATTTTTTTATGTTTTCGGTTAAGAAAGGTTATAAATAAATGTTTACCTTGAGAAATGTGAAGGAAAAGCCATCCATTGATAAGAAAAGTCAATTTATAGTCACCTATGCCTTTCAAAGCCCTATTAGTCGCTTTAAATGGTTTTATAATCTCATTATTGATTTTAGGTTGAATTTTTTTCTGTTTTTGGTTAAGAAAGGTTCTAAATAAATGTTTACCTCGAGAAATGTGCAGCAAAAGCCATCCATTGACAAGAAAAGTCCATTTATAGTCACCTATGCCTTTGAAAGCCTTATTACTCGCTTTAAATGGTTTTATAATCTCATTATTGATTTTAAGTTGAATTTTTTTATGTTTTTGGTTAAGAAAGGTTGTAAATAAATGTTTACCTCGAGAAATGTGAAGCAAAAGCCATCCATTGACAAGAAAAGTCCATTTATAGACACCTAGGCCTTTCAAAGCCTTATTAGTCACTTTAAATGGTTTTATAATCTCGTTATTGATTTCCAGTTGAATTTTTTCATGTTTTCGGTTAATAAAGGTTCTAAATAAATGTTTACATCGAGAAATGTGAAGCAAAAGCCATCCATTGAAAAGAAAAGTCCATTTATAGTCACCTATGCCTTTGAAAGCCTTACTACTCGCTTTGAATGGTTTTATAATCTCATTATTGATTTTAAGTTGAATTTTTTTATGTTTTCGGTTAAGAAAGGTTATAAATAAATGTTTACCTCGAGAAACGTGAAGCAAAAGCCATCCATTGACAAGAAAAGTCCATTTATAGTCACCTATGCCTTTGAAAGCCTTATTACTCGCTTTAAATGGTTTTATAATCTCATTATTGATTTTAAATTGAATTTTTTTATGTTTTCGGCTAAGAAAGGTTCTAAATAAATGTTTACCTCGAGAAATGTGAAGCAAAAGCCATCCATTGACAAGAAAAGTCCATTTATAGTCACCTATGCCTTTCAAAGCCTTATTACTCGCTTTAAATGGTTTTATAATCTCATTATGTAGTTTAGGTTGAATTTTTCTATGTTTTCAGTTGAGAAAGGTTATAAATAAATGTTTACCTCAAGAAACGCGAAGCAAAAGCCATCCATTGACAATAAAAGTCCATTTATAGTCACCTATGCCTTTGAAAGCCTTATTACTCACGTTAAATGGTTTTATAATCTTATTATTGATTTTGAATTAAATTTTTTTATGTTTTCGATTAAGAAAGGTTATAAATAAATGTTTACCTCGAGCAACGCGAAACAAAAGCCATCCATTGACCAGAAAAGTCCATTTATAGTCACCTATGCCTTTGAAAGCCTTATTACTCGCTTTAAACGGTTTTATAATCTCATTATTGATTTTAAGTTGAATTTTTTTATATTTTCGGATAAGAAAGGTTATAAATAAATGTTTACCTCGAGAAACGTGAAGCAAAAGCCATCCATTGACAAGAAAAGTCCATATATAGTCACCTATGCCTTTGAAAGCCTTATTACTCGCTTTGAATGGTTTTATAATCTCATTATTGATTTTAAGTTGAATTTTTTTATGTTTTCGGTTAAGAAAGGTTCTAAATAAATGTTTACCTCGAGAAACGTGAAGCAATAGCCATCCATTGACAAGAAAAGTCCATTTATAGTCACTTATACCTTTGAAAGCCTTATTACTCGCTTTAAATGGTTTTATAATTTCATTATTGATTTTAAGTTGAGTTTTTTTATGTTTTTTGTTCAGAAAGGTTCTAAATAAATGTTTACATCGAGAAATGTGAAGCAAAAGCCATCCATTGACAAGAAAAGTCCATTTATAGTCACCTATGCCTTTGAAAGCCTTATTACTCGCTTTGAATGGTTTTATAATCTCATTATTGATTTTAAGTTGAATTTTTTTATGTTTTCGGTTAAGAAAGGTTATAAATAAATGTTTACCTCGAGAAACGTGAAGCAAAAGCCATCCATTGACAAGAAAAGTCCATTTATAGTCACTTATACCTTTGAAAGCCTTATTACTCGCTTTAAATGGTTTTATAATTTCATTATTGATTTTAAGTTGAATTTTTTTATGTTTTTTGTTAAGAAAGGTTCTAAATAAATGTTTACATCGAGAAATGTGAAGCAAAAGCCATCCATTGACAAGAAAAGTCCATTTATAGTCACCTATGCCTTCGAAAGCCTTATCACTCGCTTTACATGGTTTTATAATCTCATTATTGATTTTAAGTTGAATTTTTTTTTGTTTTTGGTTAAGAAAGGTTCTAAATTAATGTTTACCTCGAGAAATGTGAAGCGAAAGCCATGCATTGACAAGAAAAGTCCATTTATAGTCACCTATGCCTTTGAAAGCCTTATTACTCGCTTTAAATGGTTTTCTAAACTCATTATTGATTTTAAGTTGAATTTTTTTATGTTTTCGGTTAAGAAAGGTTATAAATAAATGTTTACCCTGAGAAACGTGAAGCAAAAGCCATCCATTGACAAGAAAAGTCCATTTATGATCACCTATACCTTTGAAAGCTGTATTACTCGCTTTAAATGGTTTTATAATCTCATTATTGATTTTAAGTTGAATTTTTTTATGTTTTCGGTTAAGAAAGGTTCTAAATAAATGTTTACCTCGAGAAATGTGAAGCAAAAGCCATTCATTGACAAGAAAAGTCCATTTATAGTCACCTATGCCTTTCAAAGCTTTATTACTCGCTTTAAATGGTTTTATAATCTCATTATTGATTTTAAGTTGAATTTTTTTATGTTTTTGGTTAAGAAAGGTTGTAAATAAATGTTTGCCTCGAGAAATGTGAAGCAAAAGCCATCCATTGACAAGAAAAGTCCATTTATAGTCACCTATGCCTTTCAAAGGCTTATTAGTCACTTTAAATGGTTTTATAATCTCGTTATTGATTTTCAGTTGAATTTTTTCATGTTTTCGGTTAATAAAGGTTCTAAATAAATGTTTACATCGAGAAATGTGAAGCAAAAGCCATCCATTGAAAAGAAAAGTCCATTTATAGTCACCTATGCCTTTGAAAGCCTTACTACTCGCTTTGAATGGTTTTATAATCTCATTATTGATTTTAAGTTGAATTTTTTTATGTTTTCGGTTAAGAAAGGTTATAAATAAATGTTTACCTCGAGAAACGTGAAGCAAAAGCCATCCATTGACAAGAAAAGTCCATTTATAGTCACTTATACCTTTGAAAGCCTTATTAGTCACTTTAAATGGTTTTATAATCTCGTTATTGATTTTAAGTTGAATTTTTTTATATTTTCGGATTAGAAAGGTTATAAATAAATGTTTACCTCGAGAAACGTGAAGCAAAAGCCATCCATTGACAAGAAAAGTCCATTTATAGTCACCTATGCCTTTGAAAGCCTTATTACTCGCTTTAAATGCTTTTATAAACTCATTATTGATTTTAAGTTGAATTTTTTTATGTTTTCGGTTAAGAAAGGTTATAAATAAATGTTTACCTTGAGAAATGTGAAGGAAAAGCCATCCATTGATAAGAAAAGTCAATTTATAGTCACCTATGCCTTTCAAAGCCCTATTAGTCGCTTTAAATGGTTTTATAATCTCATTATTGATTTTAGGTTGAATTTTTTTCTGTTTTTGGTTAAGAAAGGTTCTAAATAAATGTTTACCTCGAGAAATGTGCAGCAAAAGCCATCCATTGACAAGAAAAGTCCATTTATAGTCACCTATGCCTTTCAAAGCCTTATTAGTCACTTTAAATGGTTTTATAATCTCGTTATTAATTTTCAGTTGAAGTTTTTTATGTTTTCGATTAAGAAAGGTTCTAAATAAATGTTTACATCGAGAAATGTGAAGCAAAAGCCATCCATTGACAAGAAAAGTCTATTTATAGTCACTTATGCCTTTGAAAGCCTTATTACTCGCTTTAAATGGTTTTATAATCTCATTATTGATTTTAAGTTGAATTTTTTTATGTTTTCGGTTAAGAAAGGTTATAAATAAATGTTTACCTCGAGAAACGCGAAGCAAAAGCCATCCATTGACAAGAAAAGTCCATTTATAGTCACCTATGCCTTTGAAAGCCTTATTACTCACGTTAAATGGTTTTATAATCTTATTATTGATTTTGAATTGAATATTTTTATGTTCACAAATAAGAAAGGTTATAAATAGATGTTTACCTCGAGAAACGCGAAGCAAAAGCCATCCATTGACAAGAAAAGTCCATTTATAGTCACCTATACCTTTTAAAGCCTTATTACTCGCTTTAAATGGTTTTATAATTTCATTATTGATTTTAAGTTGAATTTTTTTATGTTTTCGGTTAAGAAAGGTTATAAATAAATGTTTACCTTGAGAAACGCCAAGCGAAAGCCTTCCATTGACAAGTAAAGTCCATTTATCGTCACCTATGCCTTTGAAAGCCTTATTACTCGCTTTAAATGGTTTTATAATCTCATTATTGATTTTAAGTTGAATTTTTTTATATTTTCGGATAAGAAAGGTTGTAAATAAATGTTGACCTCGAGAAACGCGAAGCAAAAGCCATCTATTGACAAGAAAAGTCCATTTATAGTCACCTATGCCTTTCAAAGCCTTATTACTCGCTTTAAATGGTTTTATAATCTCATTATGTAGTTTAGGTTGAATTTTTCTATGTTTTCAGTTGAGAAAGGTTATAAATAAATGTTTACCTCAAGAAACGCGAAGCAAAAGCCATCCATTGACAAGAAAAGTCCATTTATAGTCACCTATGCCTTTGAAAGCCTTATTACTCACGTTAAATGGTTTTATAATCTTATTATTGATTTTGAATTAAATTTTTTTATGTTTTCGATTAAGAAAGGTTATAAATAAATGTTTACCTCGAGCAACGCGAAACAAAAGCCATCCATTGACCAGAAAAGTCCATTTATAGTCACCTATGCCTTTGAAAGCCTTATTACTCGCTTTAAATGGTTTTATAATCTCATTATTGATTTTAAGTTGAATTTTTTTATATTTTCAGATAAGAAAGGTTATAAATAAATGTTTACCTCGAGAAACGTGAAGCAAAAGCCATCCATTGAAAAGAAAAGTCCATATATAGTCACCTATGCCTTTGAAAGCCTTATTACTCGCTTTAAATGGTTTTATAATCTCATTATTGATTTTAAGTTGAATTTTTTTATGTTTTCGATTAAGAAAGGTTCTAAATAAATGTTTACATCGAGAAATGTGAAGCAAAAGCCATCCACTGACAAGAAAAGTCCATTTATAGTCACCTATGCCTTTGAAAGCCTTATTACTCGCTTTAAATGGTTTTATAATCTCATTATTGATTTTAGGTTGAATGTTTTTATGTTTTCGGTTAAGAAAGGTTATAAATAAATGTTTACCTCGAGAAACGTGAAGCAAAAGCCATCCATTGACAAGAAAAGTCCATTTATAGTCACTTATACCTTTGAAAGCCTTATTACTCGTTTTAAATGGTTTTATAATCTCATTATTGATTTTAAGTTGAATTTTTTTATATTTTCGGATAAGAAAGGTTATAAATAAATGTTTACCTCGAGAAACGTGAAGCAAAAGCCATCCATTGACAAGAAAAGTCCATTTATAGTCACCTATGCCTTTGAAAGCCTTATTACTCGCTTTAAATGGTTTTATAATCTCATTATTGATTTTAAGTTGAATTTTTTTATGTTTTCGGTTAAGAAAGGTTCTAAATAAATGTTTACCTCGAGAAATGTGAAGCAAAAGCCATCCATTGACAAGAAAAGTCCATTTATAGTCACCTATGCCTTTGAAAGCCTTATTACTCGCTTTAAATGGTTTTATAATCTCATTATTGATTTTAAGTTGAATTTTTTTATGTTTTCGGCTAAGAAAGGTTCTAAATAAATGTTAACCTCGAGAAATGTGAAGCAAAAGCCATCCATTGACAAGAAAAGTCCATTTATAGTCACCTATGCCTTTGAAAGCCTTATTACTCACTTTAAATGGTTTTATAATCTCATTATTGATTTTAAGTTGAATTTTTTTATGTTTTCGGTTAAGAAAGGTTATAAATAAAATTTTACCTTGAGAAACGCCAAGCGAAAGCCTTCCATTGACAAGTAAAGTCCATTTATAGTCACCTATGCCTTTGAAAGCCTTATTACTCGCTTTAAATGGTTTTATAATCTCATTATTGATTTTAAGTTGAATTTTTTTATATTTTAGGATAAGAAAGGTTATAAATAAATGTTTACCTCGAGAAACGTGAAGCAAAAGCCATCCATTGACAAGAAAAGTCCATTTATAGTCACCTATGCCTTTGAAAGCCTTATTACTCACGTTAAATGGTTTTATAATCTTATTATTGATTTTGAATTAAATTTTTTTATGTTTTCGATTAAGAAAGGTTATAAATAAATGTTTACCTCGAGCAACGTGAAACAAAAGCCATCCATTGACCAGAAAAGTCCATTTATAGTCACCTATGCCTTTGAAAGCCTTATTACTCGCTTTAAATGGTTTTATAATCTCATTATTGATTTTAAGTTGAATTTTTTTATATTTTCGGATAAGAAAGGTTATAAATAAATGTTTACCTCGAGAAACGTGAAGCAAAAGCCATCCATTGAAAAGAAAAGTCCATATATAGTTACCTATGCCTTTGAAAGCCTTATTACTCGCTTTAAATGGTTTTATAATCTCAGTATTGATTTTAAGTTGAATTTTTTTATGTTTTCGATTAAGAAAGGTTCTAAATAAATGTTTACATCGAGAAATGTGAAGCAAAAGCCATCCACTGACAAGAAAAGTCCATTTATAGTCACCTATGCCTTTGAAAGCCTTATTACTCGCTTTAAATGGTTTTATAATCTCATTATTGATTTTAAGTTGAATGTTTTTATGTTTTCGGTTAAGAAAGGTTATAAATAAATGTTTACCTTGAGAAATGTGAAGGAAAAGCCATCCATTGATAAGAAAAGTCAATTTATAGTCACCTATGCCTTTCAAAGCCCTATTAGTCGCTTTAAATGGTTTTATAATCTCATTATTGATTTTAGGTTGAATTTTTTTCTGTTTTTGGTTAAGAAAGGTTCTAAATAAATGTTTACCTCGAGAAATGTGCAGCAAAAGCCATCCATTGACAAGAAAAGTCCATTTATAGTCACCTATGCCTTTGAAAGCCTTATTACTCGCTTTAAATGGTTTTATAATCTCATTATTGATTTTAAGTTGAATTTTTTTATGTTTTTGGTTAAGAAAGGTTGTAAATAAATGTTTACCTCGAGAAATGTGAAGCAAAAGCCATCCATTGACAAGAAAAGTCCATTTATAGACACCTAGGCCTTTCAAAGCCTTATTAGTCACTTTAAATGGTTTTATAATCTCGTTATTGATTTCCAGTTGAATTTTTTCATGTTTTCGGTTAATAAAGGTTCTAAATAAATGTTTACATCGAGAAATGTGAAGCAAAAGCCATCCATTGAAAAGAAAAGTCCATTTATAGTCACCTATGCCTTTGAAAGCCTTACTACTCGCTTTGAATGGTTTTATAATCTCATTATTGATTTTAAGTTGAATTTTTTTATGTTTTCGGTTAAGAAAGGTTATAAATAAATGTTTACCTCGAGAAACGTGAAGCAAAAGCCATCCATTGACAAGAAAAGTCCATTTATAGTCACCTATGCCTTTGAAAGCCTTATTACTCGCTTTAAATGGTTTTATAATCTCATTATTGATTTTAAATTGAATTTTTTTATGTTTTCGGCTAAGAAAGGTTCTAAATAAATGTTTACCTCGAGAAATGTGAAGCAAAAGCCATCCATTGACAAGAAAAGTCCATTTATAGTCACCTATGCCTTTCAAAGCCTTATTACTCGCTTTAAATGGTTTTATAATCTCATTATGTAGTTTAGGTTGAATTTTTCTATGTTTTCAGTTGAGAAAGGTTATAAATAAATGTTTACCTCAAGAAACGCGAAGCAAAAGCCATCCATTGACAATAAAAGTCCATTTATAGTCACCTATGCCTTTGAAAGCCTTATTACTCACGTTAAATGGTTTTATAATCTTATTATTGATTTTGAATTAAATTTTTTTATGTTTTCGATTAAGAAAGGTTATAAATAAATGTTTACCTCGAGCAACGCGAAACAAAAGCCATCCATTGACCAGAAAAGTCCATTTATAGTCACCTATGCCTTTGAAAGCCTTATTACTCGCTTTAAACGGTTTTATAATCTCATTATTGATTTTAAGTTGAATTTTTTTATATTTTCGGATAAGAAAGGTTATAAATAAATGTTTACCTCGAGAAACGTGAAGCAAAAGCCATCCATTGACAAGAAAAGTCCATATATAGTCACCTATGCCTTTGAAAGCCTTATTACTCGCTTTGAATGGTTTTATAATCTCATTATTGATTTTAAGTTGAATTTTTTTATGTTTTCGGTTAAGAAAGGTTCTAAATAAATGTTTACCTCGAGAAACGTGAAGCAATAGCCATCCATTGACAAGAAAAGTCCATTTATAGTCACTTATACCTTTGAAAGCCTTATTACTCGCTTTAAATGGTTTTATAATTTCATTATTGATTTTAAGTTGAGTTTTTTTATGTTTTTTGTTCAGAAAGGTTCTAAATAAATGTTTACATCGAGAAATGTGAAGCAAAAGCCATCCATTGACAAGAAAAGTCCATTTATAGTCACCTATGCCTTTGAAAGCCTTATTACTCGCTTTGAATGGTTTTATAATCTCATTATTGATTTTAAGTTGAATTTTTTTATGTTTTCGGTTAAGAAAGGTTATAAATAAATGTTTACCTCGAGAAACGTGAAGCAAAAGCCATCCATTGACAAGAAAAGTCCATTTATAGTCACTTATACCTTTGAAAGCCTTATTACTCGCTTTAAATGGTTTTATAATTTCATTATTGATTTTAAGTTGAATTTTTTTATGTTTTTTGTTAAGAAAGGTTCTAAATAAATGTTTACATCGAGAAATGTGAAGCAAAAGCCATCCATTGACAAGAAAAGTCCATTTATAGTCACCTATGCCTTCGAAAGCCTTATCACTCGCTTTACATGGTTTTATAATCTCATTATTGATTTTAAGTTGAATTTTTTTTTGTTTTTGGTTAAGAAAGGTTCTAAATTAATGTTTACCTCGAGAAATGTGAAGCGAAAGCCATGCATTGACAAGAAAAGTCCATTTATAGTCACCTATGCCTTTGAAAGCCTTATTACTCGCTTTAAATGGTTTTCTAAACTCATTATTGATTTTAAGTTGAATTTTTTTATGTTTTCGGTTAAGAAAGGTTATAAATAAATGTTTACCCTGAGAAACGTGAAGCAAAAGCCATCCATTGACAAGAAAAGTCCATTTATGATCACCTATACCTTTGAAAGCTGTATTACTCGCTTTAAATGGTTTTATAATCTCATTATTGATTTTAAGTTGAATTTTTTTATGTTTTCGGTTAAGAAAGGCTCTAAATAAATGTTTACCTCGAGAAATGTGAAGCAAAAGCCATTCATTGACAAGAAAAGTCCATTTATAGTCACCTATGCCTTTCAAAGCTTTATTACTCGCTTTAAATGGTTTTATAATCTCATTATTGATTTTAAGTTGAATTTTTTTATGTTTTTGGTTAAGAAAGGTTGTAAATAAATGTTTGCCTCGAGAAATGTGAAGCAAAAGCCATCCATTGACAAGAAAAGTCCATTTATAGTCACCTATGCCTTTCAAAGGCTTATTAGTCACTTTAAATGGTTTTATAATCTCGTTATTGATTTTCAGTTGAATTTTTTCATGTTTTCGGTTAATAAAGGTTCTAAATAAATGTTTACATCGAGAAATGTGAAGCAAAAGCCATCCATTGAAAAGAAAAGTCCATTTATAGTCACCTATGCCTTTGAAAGCCTTACTACTCGCTTTGAATGGTTTTATAATCTCATTATTGATTTTAAGTTGAATTTTTTTATGTTTTCGGTTAAGAAAGGTTATAAATAAATGTTTACCTCGAGAAACGTGAAGCAAAAGCCATCCATTGACAAGAAAAGTCCATTTATAGTCACTTATACCTTTGAAAGCCTTATTAGTCACTTTAAATGGTTTTATAATCTCGTTATTGATTTTAAGTTGAATTTTTTTATATTTTCGGATTAGAAAGGTTATAAATAAATGTTTACCTCGAGAAACGTGAAGCAAAAGCCATCCATTGACAAGAAAAGTCCATTTATAGTCACCTATGCCTTTGAAAGCCTTATTACTCGCTTTAAATGCTTTTATAAACTCATTATTGATTTTAAGTTGAATTTTTTTATGTTTTCGGTTAAGAAAGGTTATAAATAAATGTTTACCTTGAGAAATGTGAAGGAAAAGCCATCCATTGATAAGAAAAGTCAATTTATAGTCACCTATGCCTTTCAAAGCCCTATTAGTCGCTTTAAATGGTTTTATAATCTCATTATTGATTTTAGGTTGAATTTTTTTCTGTTTTTGGTTAAGAAAGGTTCTAAATAAATGTTTACCTCGAGAAATGTGCAGCAAAAGCCATCCATTGACAAGAAAAGTCCATTTATAGTCACCTATGCCTTTCAAAGCCTTATTAGTCACTTTAAATGGTTTTATAATCTCGTTATTAATTTTCAGTTGAAGTTTTTTATGTTTTCGATTAAGAAAGGTTCTAAATAAATGTTTACATCGAGAAATGTGAAGCAAAAGCCATCCATTGACAAGAAAAGTCTATTTATAGTCACTTATGCCTTTGAAAGCCTTATTACTCGCTTTAAATGGTTTTATAATCTCATTATTGATTTTAAGTTGAATTTTTTTATGTTTTCGGTTAAGAAAGGTTATAAATAAATGTTTACCTCGAGAAACGCGAAGCAAAAGCCATCCATTGACAAGAAAAGTCCATTTATAGTCACCTATGCCTTTGAAAGCCTTATTACTCACGTTAAATGGTTTTATAATCTTATTATTGATTTTGAATTGAATATTTTTATGTTCACAAATAAGAAAGGTTATAAATAGATGTTTACCTCGAGAAACGCGAAGCAAAAGCCATCCATTGACAAGAAAAGTCCATTTATAGTCACCTATACCTTTTAAAGCCTTATTACTCGCTTTAAATGGTTTTATAATTTCATTATTGATTTTAAGTTGAATTTTTTTATGTTTTCGGTTAAGAAAGGTTATAAATAAATGTTTACCTTGAGAAACGCCAAGCGAAAGCCTTCCATTGACAAGTAAAGTCCATTTATCGTCACCTATGCCTTTGAAAGCCTTATTACTCGCTTTAAATGGTTTTATAATCTCATTATTGATTTTAAGTTGAATTTTTTTATATTTTCGGATAAGAAAGGTTGTAAATAAATGTTGACCTCGAGAAACGCGAAGCAAAAGCCATCTATTGACAAGAAAAGTCCATTTATAGTCACCTATGCCTTTCAAAGCCTTATTACTCGCTTTAAATGGTTTTATAATCTCATTATGTAGTTTAGGTTGAATTTTTCTATGTTTTCAGTTGAGAAAGGTTATAAATAAATGTTTACCTCAAGAAACGCGAAGCAAAAGCCATCCATTGACAAGAAAAGTCCATTTATAGTCACCTATGCCTTTGAAAGCCTTATTACTCACGTTAAATGGTTTTATAATCTTATTATTGATTTTGAATTAAATTTTTTTATGTTTTCGATTAAGAAAGGTTATAAATAAATGTTTACCTCGAGCAACGCGAAACAAAAGCCATCCATTGACCAGAAAAGTCCATTTATAGTCACCTATGCCTTTGAAAGCCTTATTACTCGCTTTAAATGGTTTTATAATCTCATTATTGATTTTAAGTTGAATTTTTTTATATTTTCAGATAAGAAAGGTTATAAATAAATGTTTACCTCGAGAAACGTGAAGCAAAAGCCATCCATTGAAAAGAAAAGTCCATATATAGTCACCTATGCCTTTGAAAGCCTTATTACTCGCTTTAAATGGTTTTATAATCTCATTATTGATTTTAAGTTGAATTTTTTTATGTTTTCGATTAAGAAAGGTTCTAAATAAATGTTTACATCGAGAAATGTGAAGCAAAAGCCATCCACTGACAAGAAAAGTCCATTTATAGTCACCTATGCCTTTGAAAGCCTTATTACTCGCTTTAAATGGTTTTATAATCTCATTATTGATTTTAGGTTGAATGTTTTTATGTTTTCGGTTAAGAAAGGTTATAAATAAATGTTTACCTCGAGAAACGTGAAGCAAAAGCCATCCATTGACAAGAAAAGTCCATTTATAGTCACTTATACCTTTGAAAGCCTTATTACTCGTTTTAAATGGTTTTATAATCTCATTATTGATTTTAAGTTGAATTTTTTTATATTTTCGGATAAGAAAGGTTATAAATAAATGTTTACCTCGAGAAACGTGAAGCAAAAGCCATCCATTGACAAGAAAAGTCCATTTATAGTCACCTATGCCTTTGAAAGCCTTATTACTCGCTTTAAATGGTTTTATAATCTCATTATTGATTTTAAGTTGAATTTTTTTATGTTTTCGGTTAAGAAAGGTTCTAAATAAATGTTTACCTCGAGAAATGTGAAGCAAAAGCCATCCATTGACAAGAAAAGTCCATTTATAGTCACCTATGCCTTTGAAAGCCTTATTACTCGCTTTAAATGGTTTTATAATCTCATTATTGATTTTAAGTTGAATTTTTTTATGTTTTCGGCTAAGAAAGGTTCTAAATAAATGTTAACCTCGAGAAATGTGAAGCAAAAGCCATCCATTGACAAGAAAAGTCCATTTATAGTCACCTATGCCTTTGAAAGCCTTATTACTCACTTTAAATGGTTTTATAATCTCATTATTGATTTTAAGTTGAATTTTTTTATGTTTTCGGTTAAGAAAGGTTATAAATAAAATTTTACCTTGAGAAACGCCAAGCGAAAGCCTTCCATTGACAAGTAAAGTCCATTTATAGTCACCTATGCCTTTGAAAGCCTTATTACTCGCTTTAAATGGTTTTATAATCTCATTATTGATTTTAAGTTGAATTTTTTTATATTTTAGGATAAGAAAGGTTATAAATAAATGTTTACCTCGAGAAACGTGAAGCAAAAGCCATCCATTGACAAGAAAAGTCCATTTATAGTCACCTATGCCTTTGAAAGCCTTATTACTCACGTTAAATGGTTTTATAATCTTATTATTGATTTTGAATTAAATTTTTTTATGTTTTCGATTAAGAAAGGTTATAAATAAATGTTTACCTCGAGCAACGTGAAACAAAAGCCATCCATTGACCAGAAAAGTCCATTTATAGTCACCTATGCCTTTGAAAGCCTTATTACTCGCTTTAAATGGTTTTATAATCTCATTATTGATTTTAAGTTGAATTTTTTTATATTTTCGGATAAGAAAGGTTATAAATAAATGTTTACCTCGAGAAACGTGAAGCAAAAGCCATCCATTGAAAAGAAAAGTCCATATATAGTTACCTATGCCTTTGAAAGCCTTATTACTCGCTTTAAATGGTTTTATAATCTCAGTATTGATTTTAAGTTGAATTTTTTTATGTTTTCGATTAAGAAAGGTTCTAAATAAATGTTTACATCGAGAAATGTGAAGCAAAAGCCATCCACTGACAAGAAAAGTCCATTTATAGTCACCTATGCCTTTGAAAGCCTTATTACTCGCTTTAAATGGTTTTATAATCTCATTATTGATTTTAAGTTGAATGTTTTTATGTTTTCGGTTAAGAAAGGTTATAAATAAATGTTTACCTCGATAAACGTGAAGCAAAAGCCATCATTGACAAGAAAAGTCCATTTATAGTCACTTATACCTTTGGAAGCCTTATTACTCGTTTTAAATGGTTTTATAATCTCATTATTGATTTTAAGTTGAATTTTTTTATATTTTCGGATAAGAAAGGTTATAAATAAATGTTTACCTAGAGAAACGTGAAGCAAAAGCCATCCATTGACAAGAAAAGTCCATTTATAGTCACCTATGCCTTTGAAAGCCTTATTACTCGCTTTAAATGGTTTTATAATCTCATTATTGATTTTAAGTTGAATTTTTTTATGTTTTCGGCTAAGAAAGGTTCTAAATAATTGTTTACCTCGAGAAATGCGAAGCAAAAGCCATCCATTGACAAGAAAAGTCCATTTATAGTCACCTATGCCTTCGAAAGCCTTATCACTCGCTTTACATGGTTTTATAATCTCATTATTGATTTTAAGTTGAATTTTTTTATGTTTTCGATTAAGAAAGGTTCTAAATAAATGTTTACCTCGAGAAATGTGAAGCAAAAGCCATCCATTGACAAGAAAAGTCCATTTATAGTCACCTATGCCTTTGAAAGCCTTATTACTCGCTTTAAATGGTTTTATAATGTCATTATTGATTTTAAGTTGAATTTTTTTATGTTTTCGGCTAAGAAAGGTTCTAAATAAATGTTTACCTCGAGAAATGTGAAGCAAAAGCCATCCATTGACAAGAAAAGTCCATTTATAGTCACCTATGCCTTTGAAAGCCTTATTACTCGCTTTAAATGGTTTTATAATCTCATTATTGATTTTAAGTTGAATTTTTTTATGTTTTCGATTAAGAAAGGTTCTAAATAAATGTTTACATCGAGAAATGTGAAGCAAAAGCCATCCACTGACAAGAAAAGTCCATTTATAGTCACCTATGCCTTTGAAAGCCTTATTACTCGCTTTAAATGGTTTTATAATCTCATTATTGATTTTAAGTTGAATGTTTTTATGTTTTCGGTTAAGAAAGGTTATAAATAAATGTTTACCTCGACAAACGTGAAGCAAAAGCCATCATTGACAAGAAAAGTCCATTTATAGTCACTTATACCTTTGAAAGCCTTATTACTCGCTTTAAATGGTTTTATAATCTCATTATTGATTTTAAGTTGAATTTTTTTATATTTTTGGATAAGAAAGGTTATAAATAAATTTTTACCTCGAGAAACGTGAAGCAAAAGCCATCCATTGACAAGAAAAGTCCATTTATAGTCACCTATGCCTTTGAAAGCCTTATTACTCGCTTTAAATTGTTTTATAAACTCATTATTGATTTTAAGTTGAATTTTTTTATATTTTCGGTTAAGAAAGGTTATAAATAAATGTTTACCTGGAGAAACGCGAAGGAAAAGCCATCCATTGATAAGAAAAGTCAATTTATAGTCACCTATGCCTTTCAAAGCCCTATTAGTCGCTTTAAATGGTTTTATAATCTCATTATTGATTTTAGGTTGAATTTTTTTCTGTTTTTGGTTAAGAAAGGATGTAAATAAATGTTTACCTCGAGAAATGTGAAGCAAAAGCCATCCATTGACAAGAAAAGTCCATTTATAGTCACCTATGCCTTTCAAAGCCTTATTAGTCACTTTAAATGGTTTTCTAATCTCGTTATTGATTTTCAGTTGAATTTTTTTATGTTTTCGATTAAGAAAGGTTCTAAATAAATGTTTACATCGAGAAATGTGAAGCAAAAGCCATCCATTGACAAGAAAAGTCCATTTATAGTCACCTATGCCTTTGAAAGCCTTATTACTCGCTTTAAATGGTTTTATAATCTCATTATTGATTTTAAGTTGAATTTTTTTATATTTTCGGAGAAGAAAGGTTGTAAATAAATGTTTACCTCGAGAAACGCGAAGCAAAAGCCATCTATTGACAAGAAAAGTCCATTTATAGTCACCTATGCCTTTGAAAGCCTTATTACTCGCTTTAAATGGTTTTATAATCTCATTATGTAGTTTAGGTTGAATTTTTCTATGTTTTCAGTTGAGAAAGGTTATAAATAAATGTTTACCTCAAGAAACGCGAAGCAAAAGCCATCCATTGACAAGAAAAGTCCATTTATAGTCACCTATGCCTTTGAAAGCCTTATTACTCACGTTAAATGGTTTTATAATCTTATTATTGATTTTGAATTAAATTTTTTTATGTTTTCGATTAAGAAAGGTTATAAATAAATGTTTACCTCGAGCAACGCGAAACAAAAGCCATCCATTGACCAGAAAAGTCCATTTATAGTCACCTATGCCTTTGAAAGCCTTATTACTCGCTTTAAATGGTTTTATAATCTCATTATTGATTTTAAGTTGAATTTTTTTATATTTTCGGATAAGAAAGGTTATAAATAAATGTTTACCTCGAGAAACGTGAAGCAAAAGCCATCCATTGACAAGAAAAGTCCATATATAGTCACCTATGCCTTTGAAAGCCTTATTACTCGCTTTGAATGGTTTTATAATCTCATTATTGATTTTAAGTTGAATTTTTTTATGTTTTCGGTTAAGAAAGGTTCTAAATAAATGTTTACCTCGAGAAACGTGAAGCAATAGCCATCCATTGACAAGAAAAGTCCATTTATAATCACTTATACCTTTGAAAGCCTTATTACTCGCTTTAAATGGTTTTATAATTTCATTATTGATTTTAAGTTGAGTTTTTTTATGTTTTTTGTTAAGAAAGGTTCTAAATAAATGTTTACATCGAGAAATGTGAAGCAAAAGCCATCCATTGACAAGAAAAGTCCATTTATAGTCACCTATGCCTTTGAAAGCCTTATTACTCGCTTTGAATGGTTTTATAATCTCATTATTGATTTTAAGTTGAATTTTTTTATGTTTTCGGTTAAGAAAGGTTATAAATAAATGTTTACCTCGAGAAACGTGAAGCAAAAGCCATCCATTGACAAGAAAAGTCCATTTATAGTCACTTATACCTTTGAAAGCCTTATTACTCGCTTTAAATGGTTTTATAATTTCATTATTGATTTTAAGTTGAGTTTTTTTATGTTTTTTGTTAAGAAAGGTTCTAAATAAATGTTTACATCGAGAAATGTGAAGCAAAAGCCATCCATTGACAAGAAAAGTCCATTTATAGTCACCTATGCCTTCGAAAGCCTTATCACTCGCTTTACATGGTTTTATAATCTCATTATTGATTTTAAGTTGAATTTTTTTATGTTTTCGATTAAGAAAGGTTCTAAATAAATGTTTACATCGAGAAATGTGAAGCAAAAGCCATCCACTGACAAGAAAAGTCCATTTATAGTCACCTATGCCTTTGAAAGCCTTATTACTCGCTTTAAATGGTTTTATAATCTCATTATTGATTTTAAGTTGAATGTTTTTATGTTTTCGGTTAAGAAAGGTTATAAATAAATGTTTACCTCGATAAACGTGAAGCAAAAGCCATCATTGACAAGAAAAGTCCATTTATAGTCACTTATACCTTTGAAAGCCTTATTACTCGTTTTAAATGGTTTTATAATCTCATTATTGATTTTAAGTTGAATTTTTTTATATTTTCGGATAAGAAAGGTTATAAATAAATGTTTACCTCGAGAAACGTGAAGCAAAAGCCATCCATTGACAAGAAAAGTCCATTTATAGTCACCTATGCCTTTGAAAGCCTTATTACTCGCTTTAAATGGTTTTATAATCTCATTATTGATTTTAAGTTGAATTTTTTTATGTTTTCGGTTAAGAAAGGCTCTAAATAAATGTTTACCTCGAGAAATGTGAAGCAAAAGCCATCCATTGACAAGAAAAGTCCATTTATAGTCACCTATGCCTTCGAAAGCCTTATCACTCGCTTTACATGGTTTTATAATCTCATTATTGATTTTAAGTTGAATTTTTTTATGTTGTCGATTAAGAAAGGTTCTAAATAAATGTTTACCTCGAGAAATGTGAAGCAAAAGCCATCCATTGACAAGAAAAGTCCATTTATAGTCACCTATGCCTTTGAAAGCCTTATTACTCGCTTTAAATGGTTTTATAATCTCATTATTGATTTTAAGTTGAATTTTTTTATGTTTTCGGCTAAGAAAGGTTCTAAATAAATGTTTACCTCGAGAAATGTGAAGCAAAAGCCATCCATTGACAAGAAAAGTCCATTTATAGTCACCTATGCCTTTGAAAGCCTTATTACTCGCTTTAAATGGTTTTATAATCTCATTATTGATTTTAAGTTGACTTTTTTTATGTTTTTGGTTACGAAAGGTTTTAAATAAATGTTTACCTTGAGAAATGTGAAGCAAAAGCCATCCATTGACAAGAAAAGTCCATTCATATTCACTTATACCGTTGAAAGCCTTATTACTCGCTTTAAATGGTTTTATAAATTCATTATTGATTTTAAGTTGAATTTTTTTATGTTTTCGGTTAAGAAAGGTTATAAATAAATGTTTACCTTGAGAAACGCGAAGGAAAAGCCATTCATTGATAAGAAAAGTCAATTTATAGTCACCTATGCCTTTCAAAGCCCTATTAGTCGCTTTAAATGGTTTTATAATCTCATTATTGATTTTAGGTTGAATTTTTTTCTGTTTTTGGTTAAGAAAGGATCTAAATAAATGTTTACCTCGAGAAATGTGAAGCAAAAGCCATCCATTGACAAGAAAAGTCCATTTATAGTCACCTATGCCTTCGAAAGCCTTATCACTCGCTTTACATGGTTTTATAATCTCATTATTGATTTTAAGTTGAATTTTTTTATGTTTTCGATTAAGAAAGGTTCTAAATAAATGTTTACATCGAGAAATGTGAAGCAAAAGCCATCCACTGACAAGAAAAGTCCATTTATAGTTACCTATGCCTTTGAAAGCCTTATTACACGCTTTAAATGGTTTTATAATCTCATTATTGATTTTAAGTTGAATGTTTTTATGTTTTCGGTTAAGAAAGGTTATAAATAAATGTTTACCTCGATAAACGTGAAGCAAAAGCCATCATTGACAAGAAAAGTCCATTTATAGTCACTTATACCTTTGAAAGCCTTATTACTCGTTTTAAATGGTTTTATAATCTCATTATTGATTTTAAGTTGAATTGTTTTATATTTTCGGATAAGAAAGGTTATAAATAAATGTTTACCTCGAGAAACGTGAAGCAAAAGCCATCCATTGACAAGAAAAGTCCATTTATAGTCACCTATGCCTTTGAAAGCCTTATTACTTGCTTTAAATGGTTTTATAATCTCATTATTGATTTTAAGTTGAATTTTTTTATGTTTTCGGTTAAGAAAGGTTCTAAATAAATGTTTACCTCGAGAAATGTGAAGCAAAAGCCATCCATTGACAAGAAAAGTCCATTTATAGTCACCTATGCCTTCGAAAGCCTTATCACTCGCTTTACATGGTTTTATAATCTCATTATTGATTTTAAGTTGAATTTTTTTATGTTTTCGATTAAGAAAGGTTCTAAATAAATGTTTACCTCGAGAAATGTGAAGCAAAAGCCATCCATTGACAAGAAAAGTCCATTTATAGTCACCTATGCCTTTGAAAGCCTTATTACTCGCTTTAAATGGTTTTATAATCTCATTATTGATTTTAAGTTGAATTTTTTTATGTTTTCGGCTAAGAAAGGTTCTAAATAAATGTTTACCTCGAGAAATGTGAAGCAAAAGCCATCCATTGACAAGAAAAGTCCATTTATAGTCACCTATGCCTTTGAAAGCCTTATTACTCGCTTTAAATGGTTTTATAATCTCATTATTGATTTTAAGTTGACTTTTTTTATGTTTTTGGTTACGAAAGGTTTTAAATAAATGTTTACCTTGAGAAATGTGAAGCAAAAGCCATCCATTGACAAGAAAAGTCCATTCATATTCACTTATACCGTTGAAAGCCTTATTACTCGCTTTAAATGGTTTTATAAATTCATTATTGATTTTAAGTTGAATTTTTTTATGTTTTCGGTTAAGAAAGGTTATAAATAAATGTTTACCTTGAGAAACGCGAAGGAAAAGCCATTCATTGATAAGAAAAGTCAATTTATAGTCACCTATGCCTTTCAAAGCCCTATTAGTCGCTTTAAATGGTTTTATAATCTCATTATTGATTTTAGGTTGAATTTTTTTCTGTTTTTGGTTAAGAAAGGATCTAAATAAATGTTTACCTCGAGAAATGTGAAGCAAAAGCCATCCATTGACAAGAAAAGTCCATTTATAGTCACTTATGCCTTTCAAAGCCTTATTAGTCACTTTAAATGGTTTTATAATCTCGTTATTGATTTTCAGTTGAATTTTTTTATGTTTTCGATTAAGAAAGGTTCTAAATAAATGTTTACATTGAGAAATGTGAAGCAAAAGCCATCCATTGACAAGAAAAGTCCATTTATAGTAACCTATGCCTTTGAAAGCCTTATTACTCGCTTTAAATGGTTTTATAATCTCATTATTGATTTTAAGTTGAATTTTTTTATCTTTTCGGATAAGAAAGGTTATAAATAAATGTTTACCTCGAGAAACGTGAAGCAAAAGCCATCCATTGACAAGAAAAGTCCATTTATAGTCACTTATACCTTTGAAAGCCTTATTACTCGCTTTAAATTGTTTTATAATTTCATTATTGATTTTAAGTTGAGTTTTTTTATGTTTTTTGTTAAGAAAGGTTCTAAATAAATGTTTACATCGAGAAATGTGAAGCAAAAGCCATCCATTGACAAGAAAAGTCCATTTATAGTCACCTATGCCTTTGAAAGCCTTATTACTCGCTTTAAATGGTTTTATAATCTCATTATTGATTTTAAGTTGAATTTTTTTATGTTTTCGGCTAAGAAAGGTTCTAAATAAATGTTTACCTCGAGAAATGTGAAGCAAAAGCCATCCATTGACAAGAAAAGTCCATTTATAGTCACCTATGCCTTTGAAAGCCTTATTACTCGCTTTAAATGGTTTTATAATCTCATTATTGATTTTAAGTTGACTTTTTTTATGTTTTTGGTTACGAAAGGTTTTAAATAAATGTTTACCTTGAGAAATGTGAAGCAAAAGCCATCCATTGACAAGAAAAGTCCATTCATATTCACTTATACCGTTGAAAGCCTTATTACTCGCTTTAAATGGTTTTATAAATTCATTATTGATTTTAAGTTGAATTTTTTTATGTTTTCGGTTAAGAAAGGTTATAAATAAATGTTTACCTTGAGAAACGCGAAGGAAAAGCCATTCATTGATAAGAAAAGTCAATTTATAGTCACCTATGCCTTTCAAAGCCCTATTAGTCGCTTTAAATGGTTTTATAATCTCATTATTGATTTTAGGTTGAATTTTTTTCTGTTTTTGGTTAAGAAAGGATCTAAATAAATGTTTACCTCGAGAAATGTGAAGCAAAAGCCATCCATTGACAAGAAAAGTCCATTTATAGTCACCTATGCCTTCGAAAGCCTTATCACTCGCTTTAAATGGTTTTATAATCTCATTATTGATTTTAAGTTGAATTTTTTTATGTTTTCGGCTAAGAAAGGTTCTAAATAAATGTTTACCTCGAGAAACGCGAAGCAAAAGCCATCTATTGACAAGAAAAGTCCATTTATAGTCACCTATGCCTTTCAAAGCCTTATTACTCGCTTTAAATGGTTTTATAATCTCATTATGTAGTTTAGGTTGAATTTTTCTATGTTTTCAGTTGAGAAAGGTTATAAATAAATGTTTACCTCAAGAAACGCGAAGCAAAAGCCATCCATTGACAAGAAAAGTCCATTTATAGTCACCTATGCCTTTGAAAGCCTTATTACTCACGTTAAATGGTTTTATAATCTTATTATTGATTTTGAATTAAATTTTTTTATGTTTTCGATTAAGAAAGGTTATAAATAAATGTTTACCTCGAGCAACGCGAAACAAAAGCCATCCATTGACCAGAAAAGTCCATTTATAGTCACCTATGCCTTTGAAAGCCTTATTACTCGGTTTAAATGGTTTTATAATCTCATTATTGATTTTAAGTTGAATTTTTTTATATTTTCGGATAAGAAAGGTTATAAATAAATGTTTACCCCGAGAAACGTGAAGCAAAAGCCATCCATTGAAAAGAAAAGTCCATATATAGTCACCTATGCCTTTGAAAGCCTTATTACTCGCTTTAAATGGTTTTATAATCTCATTACTGATTTTAAGTTGAATTTTTTTATGTTTTCGATTAAGAAAGGTTCTAAATAAATGTTTACATCGAGAAATGAGAAGCAAAAGCCATCCACTGACAAGAAAAGTCCATTTATAGTCACCTATGCCTTTGAAAGCCTTATTACTCGCTTTAAATGGTTTTATAATCTCATTATTGATTTTAAGTTGAATGTTTTTATGTTTTCGGTTAAGAAAGGTTATAAATAAATGTTTACCTCGATAAACGTGAAGCAAAAGCCATCATTGACAAGAAAAGTCCATTTATAGTCACTTATACCTTTGAAAGCCTTATTACTCGTTTTAAATGGTTTTATAATCTCATTATTGATTTTAAGTTGAATTTTTTTATATTTTCGGATAAGAAAGGTTATAAATAAATGTTTACCTCGAGAAACGTGAAGCAAAAGCCATCCATTGACAAGAAAAGTCCATTTATAGTCACCTATGCCTTTGAAAGCCTTATTACTCGCTTTAAATGGTTTTATAATCTCATTATTGATTTTAAGTTGAATTTTTTTATGTTTTCGGTTAAGAAAGGTTCTAAATAAATGTTTACCTCGAGAAACGTGAAGCAAAAGCCATCCATTGACAAGAAAAGTCCATTTATAGTCACCTATGCCTTTGAAAGCCTTATTACTCGCTTTAAATGGTTTTATAATCTCATTATTGATTTTAAGTTGAATTTTTTTATGTTTTCGGCTAAGAAAGGTTCTAAATAAATGTTTACCTCGAGAAATGTGAAGCAAAAGCCATCCATTGACAAGAAAAGTCCATTTATAGTCACCTATGCCTTTGAAAGCCTTATTACTCGCTTTAAATGGTTTTATAATCTCATTATTGATTTTAAGTTGACTTTTTTTATGTTTTTGGTTACGAAAGGTTCTAAATAAATGTTTACCTTGAGAAATGTGAAGCAAAAGCCATCCATTGACAAGAAAAGTCCATTCATATTCACTTATACCGTTGAAAGCCTTATTACTCGCTTTAAATGGTTTTATAAACTCATTATTGATTTTAAGTTGAATTTTTTTATGTTTTCGGTTAAGAAAGGTTATAAATAAATGTTTACCTTGAGAAACGCGAAGGAAAAGCCATCCATTGATAAGAAAAGTCAATTTATAGTCACCTATGCCTTTCAAAGCCCTATTAGTCGCTTTAAATGGTTTTATAATCTCATTATTGATTTTAGGTTGAATTTTTTTCTGTTTTTGGTTAAGAAAGGATCTAAATAAATGTTTACCTCGAGAAATGTGAAGCAAAAGCCATCCATTGACAAGAAAAGTCCATTTATAGTCACTTATGCCTTTCAAAGCCTTATTAGTCACTTTAAATGGTTTTATAATCTCGTTATTGATTTTCAGTTGAATTTTTTTATGTTTTCGATTAAGAAAGGTTCTAAATAAATGTTTACATTGAGAAATGTGAAGCAAAAGCCATCCATTGACAAGAAAAGTCCATTTATAGTCACCTATGCCTTTGAAAGCCTTATTACTCGCTTTAAATGGTTTTATAATCTCATTATTGATTTTAAGTTGAATTTTTTTATGTTTTTGGTTAAGAAAGGTTGTAAATAAATGTTTACCTCGAGAAATGTGAAGCAAAAGCCATCCATTGACAAGAAAAGTCCATTTATAGTCACCTATGCCTTTCAAAGCCTTATTAGTCACTTTAAATAGTTTTATAATCTCGTTATTGATTTTCAGTTGAATTTTTTCATGTTTTCGGTTAATAAAGGTTCTAAATAAATGTTTACATCGAGAAATGTGAAGCAAAAGCCATCCATTGAAAAGAAAAGTCCATTTATAGTCACCTATGCCTTTGAAAGCCTTACTACTCGCTTTGAATGGTTTTATAATCTCATTATTGATTTTAAGTTGAATTTTTTTATGTTTTCGGTTAAGAAAGGTTATAAATAAATGTTTACCTCGAGAAACGTGAAGCAAAAGCCATCCATTGACAAGAAAAGTCCATTTATAGTCACTTATACCTTTGAAAGCCTTATTAGTCACTTTAAATGGTTTTATAATCTCGTTATTGATTTTAAGTTGAATTTTTTTATATTTTCGGATAAGAAAGGTTATAAATAAATGTTTACCTCGAGAAACGTGAAGCAAAAGCCATCCATTGACAAGAAAAGTCCATTTATAGGCACCTATGCCTTTGAAAGCCTTATTACTCGCTTTAAATGCTTTTATAAACTCATTATTGATTTTAAGTTGAATTTTTTTATGTTTTCGGTTAAGAAAGGTTATAAATAGATGTTTACCTCGAGAAACGCGAAGCAAAAGCCATCCATTGACAAGAAAAGTCCATTTATAGTCACCTATACCTTTTAAAGCCTTATTACTCGCTTTAAATGGTTTTATAATTTCATTATTGATTTTAAGTTGAATTTTTTTATGTTTTCGGTTAAGAAAGGTTATAAATAAATGTTTACCTTGAGAAACGCCAAGCCAAAGCCTTCCATTGACAAGTAAAGTCCATTTATCGTCACCTATGCCTTTCAAAGGCTTATTACTCGCTTTAAATGGTTTTATAATCTCATTATTGATTTTAAGTTGAATTTTTTTATGTTTTCGGTTAAGAAAGGTTATAAATAAATGTTTACCTTGAGAAACGCCAAGCGAAAGCCTTCCATTGACAAGTAAAGTCCATTTATAGTCACCTATGCCTTTGAAAGCCTTATTACTCGCTTTAAATGGTTTTATAATCTCATTATTGATTTTAAGTTGAATTTTTTTATATTTTCGGATAAGAAAGGTTGTAAATAAATGTTTACCTCGAGAAACGCGAAGCAAAAGCCATCTATTGACAAGAAAAGTCCATTTATAGTCACCTATGCCTTTCAAAGCCTTATTACTCGCTTTAAATGGTTTTATAATCTCATTATGTAGTTTAGGTTGAATTTTTCTATGTTTTCAGTTGAGAAAGGTTATAAATAAATGTTTACCTCGAGAAACGTGAAGCAAAAGCCATCCATTGACAAGAAAAGTCCATTTATAGTCACTTATACCTTTGAAAGCCTTATTAGTCACTTTAAATGGTTTTATAATCTCGTTATTGATTTTAAGTTGAATTTTTTTATATTTTCGGATAAGAAAGGTTATAAATAAATGTTTACCTCGAGAAACGTGAAGCAAAAGCCATCCATTGACAAGAAAAGTCCATTTATAGGCACCTATGCCTTTGAAAGCCTTATTACTCGCTTTAAATGCTTTTATAAACTCATTATTGATTTTAAGTTGAATTTTTTTATGTTTTCGGTTAAGAAAGGTTATAAATAAATGTTTACCTTGAGAAACGTGAAGGAAAAGCCATCCATTGATAAGAAAAGTCAATTCATAGTCACCTATGCCTTTCAAAGCCCTATTAGTCGCTTTAAATGGTTTTATAATCTCATTATTGATTTTAGGTTGAATTTTTTTCTGTTTTTGGTTAAGAAAGGTTCTAAATAAATGTTTACCTCGAGAAATGTGCAGCAAAAGCCATCCATTGACAAGAAAAGTCCATTTATAGTCACCTATGCCTTTCAAAGCCTTATTAGTCACTTTAAATGGTTTTATAATCTCGTTATTGATTTTCAGTTGAAGTTTTTTATGTTTTCGATTAAGAAAGGTTCTAAATAAATGTTTACATCGAGAAATGTGAAGCAAAAGCCATCCATTGACAAGAAAAGTCCATTTATAGTCACTTATGCCTTTGAAAGCCTTATTACTCGCTTTAAATGGTTTTATAATCTCATTATTGATTTTAAGTTGAATTTTTTTATGTTTTCAGTTAAGAAAGGTTATAAATAAATGTTTACCTCGAGAAACGCGAAGCAAAAGCCATCCATTGACAAGAAAAGTCCATTTATAGTCACCTATGCCTTTGAAAGCCTTATTACTCACGTTAAATGGTTTTATAATCTTATTATTGATTTTGAATTGAATATTTTTATGTTCACAAATAAGAAAGGTTATAAATAGATGTTTACCTCGAGAAACGCGAAGCAAAAGCCATCCATTGACAAGAAAAGTCCATTTATAGTCACCTATACCTTTTAAAGCCTTATTACTCGCTTTAAATGGTTTTATAATTTCATTATTGATTTTAAGTTGAATTTTTTTATGTTTTCGGTTAAGAAAGGTTATAAATAAATGTTTACCCTGAGAAACGTGAAGCAAAAGCCATCCATTGACAAGAAAAGTCCATTTATAGTCACCTATGCCTTTGAAAGCCTTATTACTCGCTTTAAATGGTTTTATAATCTCATTATTGATTTTAAGTTGAATTTTTTTATGTTTTCGGTTAAGAAAAGTTATAAATAAATGTTTACCTCGAGAAACGCGAAGTAAAAGCCATCCATTGACAAGAAAAGTCCATTTATAGTCACCTATGCCTTTGAAAGCCTTATTACTCACGTTAAATGGTTTTATAATCTTATTATTGATTTTGAATTGAATATTTTTATGTTCACAAATAAGAAAGGTTATAAATAGATGTTTACCTCGAGAAACGCGAAGCAAAAGCCATCCATTGACAAGAAAAGTCCATTTATAGTCACCTACACCTTTTAAAGCCTTATTACTCGCTTTAAATGGTTTTATAATTTCATTATTGATTTTAAGTTGAATTTTTTTATGTTTTCGGTTAAGAAAGGTTATAAATAAATGTTTACCTTGAGAAACGCCAAGCGAAAGCCTTCCATTGACAAGTAAAGTCCATTTATCGTCACCTATGCCTTTGAAAGCCTTATTACTCGCTTTAAATGGTTTTATAATCTCATTATTGATTTTAAGTTGAATTTTTTTATGTTTTCGGTTAAGAAAGGTTATAAATAAATGTTTACCTTGAGAAACGCTAAGCGAAAGGCTTCCATTGACAAGTAAAGTCCATTTATAGTCACCTATGCCTTTGAAAGCCTTATTACTCGCTTTAAATGGTTTTATAATCTCATTATTGATTTTAAGTCGAATTTTTTTATATTTTCGGATAAGAAAGGTTGTAAATAAATGTTTACCTCGAGAAACGCGAAGCAAAAGCCATCTATTGACAAGAAAAGTCCATTTATAGTCACCTATGCCTTTCAAAGCCTTATTACTCGCTTTAAATGGTTTTATAATCTCATTATGTAGTTTAGGTTGAATTTTTCTATGTTTTCAGTTGAGAAAGGTTATAAATAAATGTTTACCTCAAGAAACGCGAAGCAAAAGCCATCCATTGACAAGAAAAGTCCATTTATAGTCACCTATGCCTTTGAAAGCCTTATTACTCACGTTAAATGGTTTTATAATCTTATTATTGATTTTGAATTAAATTTTTTTATGTTTTCGATTAAGAAAGGTTATAAATAAATGTTTACCTCGAGCAACGCGAAACAAAAGCCATCCATTGACCAGAAAAGTCCATTTATAGTCACCTATGCCTTTGAAAGCCTTATTACTCGCTTTAAATGGTTTTATAATCTCATTATTGATTTTAAGTTGAATTTTTTTATATTTTCGGATAAGAAAGGTTATAAATAAATGTTTACCTCGAGAAACGTGAAGCAAAAGCCATCCATTGAAAAGAAAAGTCCATATATAGTCACCTATGCCTTTGAAAGCCTTATTACTCGCTTTAAATGGTTTTATAATCTCATTACTGATTTTAAGTTGAATTTTTTTATGTTTTCGATTAAGAAAGGTTCTAAATAAATGTTTACATCGAGAAATGAGAAGCAAAAGCCATCCACTGACAAGAAAAGTCCATTTATAGTCACCTATGCCTTTGAAAGCCTTATTACTCGCTTTAAATGGTTTTATAATCTCATTATTGATTTTAAGTTGAATGTTTTTATGTTTTCGGTTAAGAAAGGTTATAAATAAATGTTTACCTCGATAAACGTGAAGCAAAAGCCATCATTGACAAGAAAAGTCCATTTATAGTCACTTATACCTTTGAAAGCCTTATTACTCGTTTTAAATGGTTTTATAATCTCATTATTGATTTTAAGTTGAATTTTTTTATATTTTCGGATAAGAAAGGTTATAAATAAATGTTTACCTCGAGAAACGTGAAGCAAAAGCCATCCATTGACAAGAAAAGTCCATTTATAGTCACCTATGCCTTTGAAAGCCTTATTACTCGCTTTAAATGGTTTTATAATCTCATTATTGATTTTAAGTTGAATTTTTTTATGTTTTCGGTTAAGAAAGGTTCTAAATAAATGTTTACCTCGAGAAACGTGAAGCAAAAGCCATCCATTGACAAGAAAAGTCCATTTATAGTCACCTATGCCTTTGAAAGCCTTATTACTCGCTTTAAATGGTTTTATAATCTCATTATTGATTTTAAGTTGAATTTTTTTATGTTTTCGGCTAAGAAAGGTTCTAAATAAATGTTTACCTCGAGAAATGTGAAGCAAAAGCCATCCATTGACAAGAAAAGTCCATTTATAGTCACCTATGCCTTTGAAAGCCTTATTACTCGCTTTAAATGGTTTTATAATCTCATTATTGATTTTAAGTTGACTTTTTTTATGTTTTTGGTTACGAAAGGTTCTAAATAAATGTTTACCTTGAGAAATGTGAAGCAAAAGCCATCCATTGACAAGAAAAGTCCATTCATATTCACTTATACCGTTGAAAGCCTTATTACTCGCTTTAAATGGTTTTATAAACTCATTATTGATTTTAAGTTGAATTTTTTTATGTTTTCGGTTAAGAAAGGTTATAAATAAATGTTTACCTTGAGAAACGCGAAGGAAAAGCCATCCATTGATAAGAAAAGTCAATTTATAGTCACCTATGCCTTTCAAAGCCCTATTAGTCGCTTTAAATGGTTTTATAATCTCATTATTGATTTTAGGTTGAATTTTTTTCTGTTTTTGGTTAAGAAAGGATCTAAATAAATGTTTACCTCGAGAAATGTGAAGCAAAAGCCATCCATTGACAAGAAAAGTCCATTTATAGTCACTTATGCCTTTCAAAGCCTTATTAGTCACTTTAAATGGTTTTATAATCTCGTTATTGATTTTCAGTTGAATTTTTTTATGTTTTCGATTAAGAAAGGTTCTAAATAAATGTTTACATTGAGAAATGTGAAGCAAAAGCCATCCATTGACAAGAAAAGTCCATTTATAGTCACCTATGCCTTTGAAAGCCTTATTACTCGCTTTAAATGGTTTTATAATCTCATTATTGATTTTAAGTTGAATTTTTTTATGTTTTTGGTTAAGAAAGGTTGTAAATAAATGTTTACCTCGAGAAATGTGAAGCAAAAGCCATCCATTGACAAGAAAAGTCCATTTATAGTCACCTATGCCTTTCAAAGCCTTATTAGTCACTTTAAATAGTTTTATAATCTCGTTATTGATTTTCAGTTGAATTTTTTCATGTTTTCGGTTAATAAAGGTTCTAAATAAATGTTTACATCGAGAAATGTGAAGCAAAAGCCATCCATTGAAAAGAAAAGTCCATTTATAGTCACCTATGCCTTTGAAAGCCTTACTACTCGCTTTGAATGGTTTTATAATCTCATTATTGATTTTAAGTTGAATTTTTTTATGTTTTCGGTTAAGAAAGGTTATAAATAAATGTTTACCTCGAGAAACGTGAAGCAAAAGCCATCCATTGAAAAGAAAAGTCCATATATAGTCACCTATGCCTTTGAAAGCCTTATTACTCGCTTTAAATGGTTTTATAATCTCATTACTGATTTTAAGTTGAATTTTTTTATGTTTTCGATTAAGAAAGGTTCTAAATAAATGTTTACATCGAGAAATGAGAAGCAAAAGCCATCCACTGACAAGAAAAGTCCATTTATAGTCACCTATGCCTTTGAAAGCCTTATTACTCGCTTTAAATGGTTTTATAATCTCATTATTGATTTTAAGTTGAATGTTTTTATGTTTTCGGTTAAGAAAGGTTATAAATAAATGTTTACCTCGATAAACGTGAAGCAAAAGCCATCATTGACAAGAAAAGTCCATTTATAGTCACTTATACCTTTGAAAGCCTTATTACTCGTTTTAAATGGTTTTATAATCTCATTATTGATTTTAAGTTGAATTTTTTTATATTTTCGGATAAGAAAGGTTATAAATAAATGTTTACCTCGAGAAACGTGAAGCAAAAGCCATCCATTGACAAGAAAAGTCCATTTATAGTCACCTATGCCTTTGAAAGCCTTATTACTCGCTTTAAATGGTTTTATAATCTCATTATTGATTTTAAGTTGAATTTTTTTATGTTTTCGGTTAAGAAAGGTTCTAAATAAATGTTTACCTCGAGAAACGTGAAGCAAAAGCCATCCATTGACAAGAAAAGTCCATTTATAGTCACCTATGCCTTTGAAAGCCTTATTACTCGCTTTAAATGGTTTTATAATCTCATTATTGATTTTAAGTTGAATTTTTTTATGTTTTCGGCTAAGAAAGGTTCTAAATAAATGTTTACCTCGAGAAATGTGAAGCAAAAGCCATCCATTGACAAGAAAAGTCCATTTATAGTCACCTATGCCTTTGAAAGCCTTATTACTCGCTTTAAATGGTTTTATAATCTCATTATTGATTTTAAGTTGACTTTTTTTATGTTTTTGGTTACGAAAGGTTCTAAATAAATGTTTACCTTGAGAAATGTGAAGCAAAAGCCATCCATTGACAAGAAAAGTCCATTCATATTCACTTATACCGTTGAAAGCCTTATTACTCGCTTTAAATGGTTTTATAAACTCATTATTGATTTTAAGTTGAATTTTTTTATGTTTTCGGTTAAGAAAGGTTATAAATAAATGTTTACCTTGAGAAACGCGAAGGAAAAGCCATCCATTGATAAGAAAAGTCAATTTATAGTCACCTATGCCTTTCAAAGCCCTATTAGTCGCTTTAAATGGTTTTATAATCTCATTATTGATTTTAGGTTGAATTTTTTTCTGTTTTTGGTTAAGAAAGGATCTAAATAAATGTTTACCTCGAGAAATGTGAAGCAAAAGCCATCCATTGACAAGAAAAGTCCATTTATAGTCACTTATGCCTTTCAAAGCCCTATTAGTCGCTTTAAATGGTTTTATAATCTCATTATTGATTTTAGGTTGAATTTTTTTCTGTTTTTGGTTAAGAAAGGATCTAAATAAATGTTTACCTCGAGAAATGTGAAGCAAAAGCCATCCATTGACAAGAAAAGTCCATTTATAGTCACTTATGCCTTTCAAAGCCTTATTAGTCACTTTAAATGGTTTTATAATCTCGTTATTGATTTTCAGTTGAATTTTTTTATGTTTTCGATTAAGAAAGGTTCTAAATAAATGTTTACATCGAGAAATGTGAAGCAAAAGCCATCCATTGAAAAGAAAAGTCCATTTATAGTCACCTATGCCTTTCAAAGCCTTATTAGTCACTTTAAATGGTTTTATAATCTCGTTATTGATTTTCAGTTGAATTTTTTCATGTTTTCGGTTAATAAAGGTTCTAAATAAATGTTTACATCGAGAAATGTGAAGCAAAAGCGATCCATTGAAAAGAAAAGTCCATTTATAGTCACCTATGCCTTTGAAAGCCTTACTACTCGCTTTGAATGGTTTTATAATCTCATTATTGATTTTAAGTTGAATTTTTTTATGTTTTCGGTTAAGAAAGGTTATAAATAAATGTTTACCTCGAGAAACGTGAAGCAAAAGCCATCCATTGACAAGAAAAGTCCATTTATAGTCACTTATACCTTTGAAAGCCTTATTAGTCACTTTAAATGGTTTTATAATCTCGTTATTGATTTTAAGTTGAATTTTTTTATATTTTCGGATAAGAAAGGTTATAAATAAATGTTTACCTCGAGAAACGTGAAGCAAAAGCCATCCATTGACAAGAAAAGTCCATTTATAGGCACCTATGCCTTTGAAAGCCTTATTACTCGCTTTAAATGGTTTTATAAACTCATTATTGATTTTAAGTTTAATTTTTTTATGTTTTCGGTTAAGAAAGGTTATAAATAAATGTTTACCTTGAGAAACGTGAAGGAAAAGGCATCCATTGATAAGAAAAGTCAATTTATAGTCACCTATGCCTTTCAAAGCCCTATTAGTCGCTTTAAATGGTTTTATAATCTCATTATTGATTTTAGGTTGAATTTTTTTCTGTTTTTGGTTAAGAAAGGTTCTAAATAAATGTTTACCTCGAGAAATGTGCAGCAAAAGCCATCCATTGACAAGAAAAGTCCATTTATATTCACCTATGCCTTTCAAAGCCTTATTAGTCACTTTAAATGGTTTTATAATCTCGTTATTGATTTTCAGTTGAATTTTTTTATGTTTTCGAGTAAGAAAGGTTCTAAATAAATGTTTACATCGAGAAATGTGAAGCAAAAGCCATCCATTGACAAGAAAAGTCCATTTATAGTCACCTATGCCTTTGAAAGCCTTATTACTCGCTTTAAATGGTTTTATAATCTCATTATTGATTTTAAGTTGAATTTTTTTATGTTTTCGGTTAAGAAAGGTTATAAATAAATGTTTACCTCGATAAACGCGAAGCAAAAGCCATCCATTGACAAGAAAAGTCCATTTATAGTCACCTATGCCTTTAAAAGCCTTATTACTCACGTTAAATGGTTTTATAATCTTATTATTGATTTTGAATTAAATATTTTTATGTTCACAAATAAGAAAGGTTATAAATAGATGTTTACCTCGAGAAACGCGAAGCAAAAGCCATCCATTGACAAGAAAAGTCCATTTATAGTCACCTATACCTTTTAAAGCTTTATTACTCGCTTTAAATGGTTTTATAATTTCATTATTGATTTTAAGTTGAATTTTTTTATGTTTCCGGTTAAGAAAGGTTATAAATAAATGTTTACCTTGAGAAACACCAAGCGAAAGCCTTCCATTGACAAGTAAAGTCCATTTATCGTCACCTATGCCTTTGAAAGCCTTATTACTCGCTTTAAATGGTTTTATAATCTCATTATTGATTTTAAGTTGAATTTTTTTATGTTTTCGGTTAACAAAGGTTATAAATAAATGTTTACCCTGAGAAACGCCAAGCGGAAGCCTTCCATTGACAAGTAAAGTCCATTTATAGTCACCTATGCCTTTGAAAGCCTTATTAGTCACTTTAAATGGTTTTATAATCTCATTATTGATTTTAAGTTGAATTTTTTTATGTTTTCGGTTAAGAAAGGTTATAAATAAATGTTTACCTTGAGAAACGGCAAGCGAAAGCCTTCCGTCGACAAGTAAAGTCTATTTATAGTCACCTATGCCCTTGAAAGCCTTATTACTCGCTTTGAATGGTTTTATAATCTCATTGTTGATTTTAAGTTGAATTTTTTTATATTTTCGGATAAGAAAGGGTATAAATAAATGTTTACCTCGAAAAACGTGAAGCAAAAGCCATCCATTGACAAGAAAAGTCCATTTATGGTCACCTATACCTTTGAAAGCCTTATTACTCGCTTTAAATGGTTTTATAATCTCATTATTGATTTTAAGTTGAATTTTTTTATGTTTTCGGTTATGAAAGGTTCTAAATAAATGTTTACCTCGAGAAATGTGAAGCAAAAGCCATCCACTGACAAGAAAAGTCCATTTATAGTCACCTATGCCTTTGAAAGCCTTATTACTCGCTTTAAATGGTTTTATAAGCTCATTATTGATTTTAAGTTGAATTTTTTTATGTTTTCGGTTAAGAAAGGTTATAAATAAATGTTTACCCTGAGAAACGTGAAGCAAAAGCCATCCGTTGATAAGAAAAGTCCATTTATAGTCACCTATGCCTTTGAAAGCCTTATTACTCGCTTTAAATGGTTTTATAATCTCATTATTAATTTTAAGTTGAATTTTTTTATATTTTCGGATAAGAAAGCGTGTAAATAAATGTTTACCTCGAGAAACGCGAAGCAAAAGCCATCTACTGACAAGAAAAGTCCATTTATAGTCACCTATGCCTTTCAAAGCCTTATTACTCGCTTTAAATGGTTTTATAATCTCATTATGTAGTTTAGGTTGAATTTTTCTATGTTTTCAGTTGAGAAAGGTTATAAATAAATGTTTACCTCAAGAAACGCGAAGCAAAAGCCATCCATTGACAAGAAAAGTCCATTTATAGTCACCTATGCCTTTGAAAGCCTTATTACTCGCTTGAAATGGTTTTATAATCTCATTATTGATTTTAAGTTGAATTTTTTTATGTTTTCGATTAAGAAAGGTTCTAAATAAATGTTTACATCGAGAAATGTCAAGAAAAAGCCATCCACTGACAAGAAAAGTCCATTTATAGTCACCTATGCCTTTGAAAGCCTTATTACTCGCTTTAAATGGTTTTATAATCTCATTATTGATTTTAAGTTGAATGTTTTTATGTTTTCGGTTAAGAAAGGTTATAAATAAATGTTTACCTCGATAAACGTGAAGCAAAAGCCATCATTGACAAGAAAAGTCCATTTATAGTCACTTATACCTTTGAAAGCCTTATTACTCGCTTTAAATGGTTTTATAATCTCATTATTGATTTTAAGTTGAATTTTTTTATATTTTCGGATAAGAAAGGTTATAAATAAATGTTTACCTCGAGAAACGTGAAGCAAAAGCCATCCATTGACAAGAAAAGTCCATTTATAGTCACCTATGCCTTTGAAAGCCTTATTGCTCGCTTTAAATGGTTTTATAAACTCATTATTGATTTTAAGTTGAATTTTTTTATGTTTTTGGTTAAGAAAGGTTATAAATAAATGTTTACCTTGAGAAACGCGAAGGAAAAGCCATCCATTGATAAGAAAAGTCAATTGATAGTCACCTATGCCTTTCAAAGCCCTATTAGTCGCTTTAAATGGTTTTATAATCTCATTATTGATTTTAGGTTGAATTTTTTTCTGTTTTTGGTTAAGAAAGGATCTAAATAAATGTTTACCTCGAGAAATGTGAAGCAGAAGCCATCCATTGACAAGAAAAGTCCATTTATAGTCACCTATGCCTTTCAAAGCCTTATTAGTCACTTTAAATGGTTTTCTAATCTCGTTATTGATTTTCAGTTGAATTTTTTTATGTTTTCGATTAAGAAAGGTTCTAAATAAATCTTTACATCGAGAAATGTGAAGCAAAAGCCTTCCATTGACAAGAAAAGTCCATTTATAGTCACCTATGCCTTTGAAAGCCTTATTACTCACGTTAAATGGTTTTATAATCTTATTATTGATTTTGAATTAAATTTTTTTATGTTTTCGATTAAGAAAGGTTATAAATAAATGTTTACCTCGAGCAACGAGAAAGAAAAGCCATCCATTGACCAGAAAAGTCCATTTATAGTCACCTATGCCTTTGAAAGCCTTATTACTCGCTTTAAATGGTTTTATAATCTCATTATTGATTTTAAGTTGAATTTTTTTATATTTTCGGATAAGAAAGGTTGTAAATAAATGTTTACCTCGAGAAACGCGAAGCAAAAGCCATCTATTGACAAGAAAAGTCCATTTATAGTCACCTATGCCTTTCAAAGCCTTATTACTCGCTTTAAATGGTTTTATAATCTCATTATGTAGTTTAGGTTGAATTTTTCTATGTTTTCAGTTGAGAAAGGTTATAAATAAATGTTTACCTCAAGAAACGCGAAGCAAAAGCCATCCATTGACAATAAAAGTCCATTTATAGTCACCTATGCCTTTGAAAGCCTTATTACTCACGTTAAATGGTTTTATAATCTTATTATTGATTTTGAATTAAATTTTTTTATGTTTTCGATTAAGAAAGGTTATAAATAAATGTTTACCTCGAGCAACGCGAAACAAAAGCCATCCATTGACCAGAAAAGTCCATTTATAGTCACCTATGCCTTTGAAAGCCTTATTACTCGCTTTAAATGGTTTTATAATCTCATTATTGATTTTAAGTTGAATTTTTTTATATTTTCGGATAAGAAAGGTTATAAATAAATGTTTACCTCGAGAAACGTGAAGCAAAAGCCATCCATTGAAAAGAAAAGTCCATATATAGTCACCTATGCCTTTGAAAGCCTTATTACTCGCTTTAAATGGTTTTATAATCTCATTATTGATTTTAAGTTGAATTTTTTTATGTTTTCGATTAAGAAAGGTTCTAAATAAATGTTTACCTCGAGAAACGTGAAGCAAAAGCCATCCATTGACAAGAAAAGTCCATTTATAGTCACTTATACCTTTGAAAGCCTTATTACTCGCTTTAAATGGTTTTATAATTTCATTATTGATTTTAAGTTGAGTTTTTTTATGTTTTTTGTTAAGAAAGGTTCTAAATAAATGTTTACATCGAGAAATGTGAAGCAAAAGCCATCCATTGACAAGAAAAGTCCATTTATAGTCACCTATGCCTTTGAAAGCCTTATTACTCGCTTTGAATGGTTTTATAATCTCATTATTGATTTTAAGTTGAATTTTTTTATGTTTTCGGTTAAGAAAGGTTATAAATAAATGTTTACCTCGAGAAACGTGAAGCAAAAGCCATCCATTGACAAGAAAAGTCCATTTATAGTCACTTATACCTTTGAAAGCCTTATTACTCGCTTTAAATGGTTTTATAATCTCATTATTGATTTTAAGTTGAATTTTTTTATATTTTCGGATAAGAAAGGTTATAAATAAATGTTTACCTCGAGAAACGTGAAGCAAAAGCCATCCATTGACAAGAAAAGTCCATTTATAGTCACCTATGCCTTTGAAAGCCTTATTAATCGCTTTAAATGGTTTTATAATCTTATTATTGATTTTAGGTTGAATTTTTTTATGTTTTCGGTTAAGAAAGGTTCTAAATAAATGTTTACCCTGAGAAACGTGAAGCAAAAGCCATCCATTGAAAAAAAAAGTCCATTTATGATCACCTATACCTTTGAAAGCCTTATTACTCGCTTTAAATGGTTTTATAATCTCATTATTGATTTTAAGTTGAATTTTTTTATGTTTTCGGTTAAGAAAGGTTCTAAATAAATGTTTACCTCGAGAAATTTGAAGCAAAAGCCATCCATTGACAAGAAAAGTCCATTTATAGTCACCTATGCCTTTGAAAGCCTTATTACTCGCTTTAAATGGTTTTATAATCTCATTATTGATTTTAAGTTGAATTTTTTTATGTTTTTGGTTAAGAAAGGTTGTAAATAAATGTTTACCTCGAGAAATGTGAAGCAAAAGCCATCCATTGACAAGAAAAGTCCATTTATAGTCACCTATGCCTTTCAAAGCCTTCTTAGTCACTTTAAATGGTTTTATAATCTCGTTATTGATTTTCAGTTGAATTTTTTCATGTTTTCGGTTAATAAAGGTTCTAAATAAATGTTTACATCGAGAAATGTGAAGCAAAAGCCATCCATTGAAAAGAAAAGTCCATTTATAGTCACCTATGCCTTTGAAAGCCTTACTACTCGCTTTGAATGGTTTTATAATCTCATTATTGATTTTAAGTTGAATTTTTTTATGTTTTCGGTTAAGAAAGGTTATAAATAAATGTTTACCTCGAGAAACGTGAAGCAAAAGCAATCCATTGACAAGAAAAGTCCATTTATAGTCACTTATACCTTTGAAAGCCTTATTAGTCACTTTAAATGGTTTTATAATCTCGTTATTGATTTTAAGTTGAATTTTTTTATATTTTCGGATCAGAAAGGTTATAAATAAATGTTTACCTCGAGAAACGTGAAGCAAAAGCCATCCATTGACAAGAAAAGTCCATTTATAGGCACCTATGCCTTTGAAAGCCTTATTACTCGCTTTAAATGGTTTTATAAACTCATTATTGATTTTAAGTTGAATTTTTTTATGTTTTCGGTTAAGAAAGGTTATAAATAAATGTTTACCTTGAGAAACGTGAAGGAAAAGCCATCCATTGATAAGAAAAGTCAATTTATAGTCACCTATGCCTTTCAAAGCCCTATTAGTCGCTTTAAATGGTTTTATAATCTCATTATTGATTTTAGGTTGAATTTTTTTCTGTTTTTGGTTAAGAAAGGTTCTAAATAAATGTTTACCTCGAGAAATGTGCAGCAAAAGCCATCCATTGACAAGAAAAGTCCATTTATAGTCACCTATGCCTTTCAAAGCCTTATTAGTCACTTTAAATGGTTTTATAACCTCGTTATTGATTTTCAGTTGAAGTTTTTTATGTTTTCGATTAAGAAAGGTTCTAAATAAATGTTTACATCGAGAAATGTGAAGCAAAAGCCATCCATTGACAAGAAAAGTCCATTTATAGTCACTTATGCCTTTGAAAGCCTTATTACTCGCTTTAAATGGTTTTATAATCTCATTATTGATTTTAAGTTGAATTTTTTTATGTTTTCGGTTAAGAAAGGTTATAAATAAATGTTTACCTCGAGAAACGCGAAGCAAAAGCCATCCATTGACAAGAAAAGTCCATTTATAGTCACCTATGCCTTTGAAAGCCTTATTACTCACGTTAAATGGTTTTATAATCTTATTATTGATTTTGAATTGAATATTTTTATGTTCACAAATAAGAAAGGTTATAAATAGATGTTTACCTCGAGAAACGCGAAGCAAAAGCCATCCATTGACAAGAAAAGTCCATTTATAGTCACCTATACCTTTTAAAGCCTTATTACTCGCTTTAAATGGTTTTATAATTTCATTATTGATTTTAAGTTGAATTTTTTTATGTTTTCGGTTAAGAAAGGTTATAAATAAATGTTTACCTTGAGAAACGCCAAGCGAAAGCCTTCCATTGACAAGTAAAGTCCATTTATCGTCACCTATGCCTTTGAAAGCCTTATTACTCGCTTTAAATGGTTTTATAATCTCATTATTGATTTTAAGTTGAATTTTTTTATGTTTTCGGTTAAGAAAGGTTATAAATAAATGTTTACCTTGAGAAACGCCAAGCGAAAGCCTTCCATTGACAAGTAAAGTCCATTTATAGTCACCTATGCCTTTGAAAGCCTTATTACTCGCTTTAAATGGTTTTATAATCTCATTATTGATTTTAAGTTGAATTTTTTTATATTTTCGGATAAGAAAGGTTGTAAATAAATGTTTACCTCGAGAAACGCGAAGCAAAAGCCATCTATTGACAAGAAAAGTCCATTTATAGTCACCTATGCCTTTCAAAGCCTTATTACTCGCTTTAAATGGTTTTATAATCTCATTATGTAGTTTAGGTTGAATTTTTCTATGTTTTCAGTTGAGAAAGGTTATAAATAAATGTTTACCTCAAGAAACGCGAAGCAAAAGCCATCCATTGACAAGAAAAGTCCATTTATAATCACCTATGCCTTTGAAAGCCTTATTACTCACGTTAAATGGTTTTATAATCTTATTATTGATTTTGAATTAAATTGTTTTATGTTTTAGATTAAGAAAGGTTATAAATAAATGTTTACCTCGAGCAACGCGAAACAAAAGCCATCCATTGACCAGAAAAGTCCATTTATAGTCACCTATGCCTTTGAAAGCCTTATTACTCGCTTTAAATGGTTTTATAATCTCATTATTGATTTTAAGTTGAATTTTTTTATATTTTCGGATAAGAAAGGTTATAAATAAATGTTTACCTCGAGAAACGTGAAGCAAAAGCCATCCATTGAAAAGAAAAGTCCATATATAGTCACCTATGCCTTTGAAAGCCTTATTACTCGCTTTAAATGGTTTTATAATCTCATTATTGATTTTAAGTTGAATTTTTTTATGTTTTCGGTTAAGAAAGGTTATAAATAAATGTTTACCCTGAGAAACGCCAAGCGAAAGCCTTCCATTAACAAGTAAAGTCCATTTATAGTCACCTATGCCTTTGAAAGCCTTATTAGTCACTTTAAATGGTTTTATAATCTCATTATTGATTTTAAGTTGAATTTTTTTATGTTTTCGGTTAAGAAAGGTTATAAATAAATGTTTACCTTGAGAAACGCCAAGCGAAAGCCTTCCATTGACAAGTAAAGTCCATTTATAGTCACCTATGCCTTTGAAAGCCTTATTACTCGCTTGAAATGGTTTTATAATCTCATTATTGATTTTAAGTTGAATTTTTTTATATTTTCGGATAAGAAAGGTTGTAAATAAATGTTTACCTCGAGAAACGCGAAGCAAAAGCCATTTATTGACAAGAAAAGTCCATTTATAGTCACCTATGCCTTTCAAAGCCTTATTACTCGCTTTAAACGGTTTTATAATCTCATTATGTAGTTTAGGTTGAATTTTTCTATGTTTTCAGTTGAGAAAGGTTATAAATAAATGTTTACCTCAAGAAACGCGAAGCAAAAGCCATCCATTGACAAGAAAAGTCCATTTATAATCACCTATGCCTTTGAAAGCCTTATTACTCACGTTAAATGGTTTTATAATCTTATTATTGATTTTGAATTAAATTGTTTTATGTTTTAGATTAAGAAAGGTTATAAATAAATGTTTACCTCGAGCAACGCGAATCAAAAGCCATCCATTGACCAGAAAAGTCCATTTATAGTCACCTATGCCTTTGAAAGCCTTATTACTCGCTTTAAATGGTTTTATAATCTCATTATTGATTTTAAGTTGAATTTTTTTATATTTTCGGATAAGAAAGGTTATAAATAAATGTTTACCTCGAGAAACGTGAAGCAAAAGCCATCCATTGAAAAGAAAAGTCCATATATAGTCACCTATGCCTTTGAAAGCCTTATTACTCGCTTTAAATGGTTTTATAATCTCATTATTGATTTTAAGTTGAATTTTTTTATGTTTTCGATTAAGAAAGGTTCTAAATAAATGTTTACCCTGAGAAACGCCAAGCGAAAGCCTTCCATTGACAAGTAAAGTCCATTTATAGTCACCTATGCCTTTGAAAGCCTTATTAGTCACTTTAAATGGTTTTATAATCTCATTATTGATTTTAAGTTGAATTTTTTTATGTTTTCGGTTAAGAAAGGTTATAAATAAATGTTTACCTTGAGAAACGGCAAGCGAAAGCCTTCCGTCGACAAGTAAAGTCTATTTATAGTCACCTATGCCCTTGAAAGCCTTATTACTCGCTTTGAATGGTTTTATAATCTCATTGTTGATTTTAAGTTGAATTTTTTTATATTTTCGGATAAGAAAGGGTATAAATAAATGTTTACCTCGAAAAACGTGAAGCAAAAGCCATCCATTGACAAGAAAAGTCCATTTATGGTCACCTATACCTTTGAAAGCCTTATTACTCGCTTTAAATGGTTTTATAATCTCATTATTGATTTTAAGTTGAATTTTTTTATGTTTTCGGTTATGAAAGGTTCTAAATAAATGTTTACCTCGAGAAATGTGAAGCAAAAGCCATCCACTGACAAGAAAAGTCCATTTATAGTCACCTATGCCTTTGAAAGCCTTATTACTCGCTTTAAATGGTTTTATAAACTCATTATTGATTTTAAGTTGAATTTTTTTATGTTTTCGGTTAAGAAAGGTTATAAATAAATGTTTACCCTGAGAAACGTGAAGCAAAAGCCATCCATTGATAAGAAAAGTCCATTTATAGTCACCTATGCCTTTGAAAGCCTTATTACTCGCTTTAAATGGTTTTATAATCTCATTATTGATTTTAAGTTTAATTTTTTTATGTTTTCGGTTAAGAAAGGTTATAAATAAATGTTTACCTTGAGAAACGCCAAGCGAAAGCCTTCCATTGACAAGTAAAGTCCATTTATAGTCACCTATGCCTTTGAAAGCCTTATTACTCGCTCTAAATGGTTTTATAATCTCATTATTGATTTTAAGTTGAATTTTTTTATATTTTCGGATAAGAAAGGTTGTAAATAAATGTTTACCTCGAGAAACGCGAAGCAAAAGCCATCTATTGACAAGAAAAGTCCATTTATAGTCACCTATGCCTTTCAAAGCCTTATTACTCGCTTTAAATGGTTTTATAATCTCATTATGTAGTTTAGGTTGAATTTTTCTATGTTTTCAGTTGAGAAAGGTTATAAATAAATGTTTACCTCAAGAAACGCGAACCAAAAGCCATCCATTGACAAGAAAAGTCCATTTATAATCACCTATGCCTTTGAAAGCCTTATTACTCACGTTAAATGGTTTTATAATCTTATTATTGATTTTGAATTAAATTGTTTTATGTTTTAGATTAAGAAAGGTTATAAATAAATGTTTACCTCGAGCAACGCGAAACAAAAGCCATCCATTGACCAGAAAAGTCCATTTATAGTCACCTATGCCTTTGAAAGCCTTATTACTCGCTTTAAATGGTTTTATAATCTCATTATTGATTTTAAGTTGAATTTTTTTATATTTTCGGATAAGAAAGGTTATAAATAAATGTTTACCTCGAGAAACGTGAAGCAAAAGCCATCCATTGAAAAGAAAAGTCCATATATAGTCACCTATGCCTTTGAAAGCCTTATTACTCGCTTTAAATGGTTTTATAATCTCATTATTGATTTTAAGTTGAATTTTTTTATGTTTTCGATTAAGAAAGGTTCTAAATAAATGTTTACCCTGAGAAACGCCAAGCGAAAGCCTTCCATTGACAAGTAAAGTCCATTTATAGTCACCTATGCCTTTGAAAGCCTTATTAGTCACTTTGAATGGTTTTATAATCTCATTATTGATTTTAAGTTGAATTTTTTTATGTTTTCGGTTAAGAAAGGTTATAAATAAATGTTTACCTTGAGAAACGGCAAGCGAAAGCCTTCCGTCGACAAGTAAAGTCTATTTATAGTCACCTATGCCCTTGAAAGCCTTATTACTCGCTTTGAATGGTTTTATAATCTCATTGTTGATTTTAAGTTGAATTTTTTTATATTTTCGGATAAGAAAGGGTATAAATAGATGTTTACCTCGAAAAACGTGAAGCAAAAGCCATTCATTGACAAGAAAAGTCCATTTATGGTCACCTATACCTTTGAAAGCCTTATTACTCGCTTTAAATGGTTTTATAATCTCATTATTGATTTTAAGTTGAATTTTTTTATGTTTTCGGTTATGAAAGGTTCTAAATAAATGTTTACCTCGAGAAATGTGAAGCAAAAGCCATCCACTGACAAGAAAAGTCCATTTATAGTCACCTATGCCTTTGAAAGCCTTATTACTCGCTTTAAATGGTTTTATAAGCTCATTATTGATTTTAAGTTGAATTTTTTTATGTTTTCGGTTAAGAAAGGTTATAAATAAATGTTTACCCTGAGAAACGTGAAGCAAAAGCCATCCGTTGATAAGAAAAGTCCATTTATAGTCACCTATGCCTTTGAAAGCCTTATTACTCGCTTTAAATGGTTTTATAATCTCATTATTAATTTTAAGTTGAATTTTTTTATATTTTCGGATAAGAAAGGTTGTAAATAAATGTTTACCTCGAGAAACGCGAAGCAAAAGCCATCTACTGACATGAAAAGTCCATTTATAGTCACCTATGCCTTTCAAACCTATGCCTTTCAAAGCCTTATTACTCGCTTTAAATGGTTTTATAATCTCATTATGTAGTTTAGGTTGAATTTTTCCATGTTTTCAGTTGAGAAAGGTTATAAATAAATGTTTACCTCAAGAAACGCGAAGCAAAAGCCATCCATTGACAAGAAAAGTCCATTTATAGTCACCTATGCCTTTGAAAGCCTTATTACTCGCTTTAAATGGTTTTATAATCTCATTATTGATTTTAAGTTGAATTTTTTTATGTTTTCGATTAAGAAAGGTTCTAAATAAATGTTTACATCGAGAAATGTCAAGAAAAAGCCATCCACTGACAAGAAAAGTCCATTTATAGTCACCTATGCCTTTGAAAGCCTTATTACTCGCTTTAAATGGTTTTATAATCTCATTATTGATTTTAAGTTGAATTTTTTTATATTTTCGGATAAGAAAGGTTATAAATAAATGTTTACCTCGAGAAACGTGAAGCAAAAGCCATCCATTGAAAAGAAAAGTCCATATATAGTCACCTATGCCTTTGAAAGCCTTATTACTCGCTTTAAATGGTTTTATAATCTCATTATTGATTTTAAGTTGAATTTTTTTATGTTTTCGGTTAAGAAAGGTTATAAATAAATGTTTACCCTGAGAAACGCCAAGCGAAAGCCTTCCATTAACAAGTAAAGTCCATTTATAGTCACCTATGCCTTTGAAAGCCTTATTAGTCACTTTAAATGGTTTTATAATCTCATTATTGATTTTAAGTTGAATTTTTTTATGTTTTCGGTTAAGAAAGGTTATAAATAAATGTTTACCTTGAGAAACGCCAAGCGAAAGCCTTCCATTGACAAGTAAAGTCCATTTATAGTCACCTATGCCTTTGAAAGCCTTATTACTCGCTTTAAATGGTTTTATAATCTCATTATTGATTTTAAGTTGAATTTTTTTATATTTTCGGATAAGAAAGGTTGTAAATAAATGTTTACCTCGAGAAACGCGAAGCAAAAGCCATCTATTGACAAGAAAAGTCCATTTATAGTCACCTATGCCTTTCAAAGCCTTATTACTCGCTTTAAAGGGTTTTATAATCTCATTATGTAGTTTAGGTTGAATTTTTCTATGTTTTCAGTTGAGAAAGGTTATAAATAAATGTTTACCTCAAGAAACGCGAACCAAAAGCCATCCATTGACAAGAAAAGTCCATTTATAATCACCTATGCCTTTGAAAGCCTTATTACTCACGTTAAATGGTTTTATAATCTTATTATTGATTTTGAATTAAATTGTTTTATGTTTTAGATTAAGAAAGGTTATAAATAAATGTTTACCTCGAGCAACGCGAAACAAAAGCCATCCATTGACCAGAAAAGTCCATTTATAGTCACCTATGCCTTTGAAAGCCTTATTACTCGCTTTAAATGGTTTTATAATCTCATTATTGATTTTAAGTTGAATTTTTTTATATTTTCGGATAAGAAAGGTTATAAATAAATGTTTACCTCGAGAAACGTGAAGCAAAAGCCATCCATTGAAAAGAAAAGTCCATATATAGTCACCTATGCCTTTGAAAGCCTTATTACTCGCTTTAAATGGTTTTATAATCTCATTATTGATTTTAAGTTGAATTTTTTTATGTTTTCGATTAAGAAAGGTTCTAAATAAATGTTTACCCTGAGAAACGCCAAGCGAAAGCCTTCCATTGACAAGTAAAGTCCATTTATAGTCACCTATGCCTTTGAAAGCCTTATTAGTCACTTTAAATGGTTTTATAATCTCATTATTGATTTTAAGTTGAATTTTTTTATGTTTTCGGTTAAGAAAGGTTATAAATAAATGTTTACCTTGAGAAACGGCAAGCGAAAGCCTTCCGTCCACAAGTAAAGTCTATTTATAGTCACCTATGCCCTTGAAAGCCTTATTACTCGCTTTGAATGGTTTTATAATCTCATTGTTGATTTTAAGTTGAATTTTTTTATATTTTCGGATAAGAAAGGGTATAAATAAATGTTTACCTCGAAAAACGTGAAGCAAAAGCCATCCATTGACAAGAAAAGTCCATTTATGGTCACCTATACCTTTGAAAGCCTTATTACTCGCTTTAAATGGTTTTATAATCTCATTATTGATTTTAAGTTGAATTTTTTTATGTTTTCGGTTATGAAAGGTTCTAAATAAATGTTTACCTCGAGAAATGTGAAGCAAAAGCCATCCACTGACAAGAAAAGTCCATTTATAGTCACCTATGCCTTTGAAAGCCTTATTACTCGTTTTAAATGGTTTTATAAAATCATTATTTATTTTAAGTTGAATTTTTTTATGTTTTCGGTTAAGAAAGGTTATAAATAAATGTTTACCCTGAGAAACGTGAAGCAAAAGCCATCCATTGATAAGAAAAGTCCATTTATAGTCACCTATGCCTTTGAAAGCCTTATTACTCGCTTTAAATGGTTTTATAATCTCATTATTGATTTTAAGTTTAATTTTTTTATGTTTTCGGTTAAGAAAGGTTATAAATAAATGTTTACCTTGAGAAACGCCAAGCGAAAGCCTTCCATTGACAAGTAAAGTCCATTTATAGTCACCTATGCCTTTGAAAGCCTTATTACTCGCTCTAAATGGTTTTATAATCTCATTATTGATTTTAAGTTGAATTTTTTTATATTTTCGGATAAGAAAGGTTGTAAATAAATGTTTACCTCGAGAAACGCGAAGCAAAAGCCATCTATTGACAAGAAAAGTCCATTTATAGTCACCTATGCCTTTCAAAGCCTTATTACTCGCTTTAAATGGTTTTATAATCTCATTATTGATTTTAAGTTGAATTTTTTTATGTTTTCGGTTATGAAAGGTTCTAAATAAATGTTTACCTCGAGAAATGTGAAGCAAAAGCCATCCACTGACAAGAAAAGTCCATTTATAGTCACCTATGCCTTTGAAAGCCTTATCACTCGCTTTAAATGGTTTTATAAGCTCATTATTGATTTTAAGTTGAATTTTTTTATGTTTTCGGTTAAGAAAGGTTATAAATAAATGTTTACCCTGAGAAACGTGAAGCAAAAGCCATCCGTTGATAAGAAAAGTCCATTTATAGTCACCTATGCCTTTGAAAGCCTTATTACTCGCTTTAAATGGTTTTATAATCTCATTATTAATTTTAAGTTGAATTTTTTTATATTTTCGGATAAGAAAGGTTGTAAATAAATGTTTACCTCGAGAAACGCGAAGCAAAAGCCATCTACTGACAAGAAAAGTCCATTTATAGTCACCTATGCCTTTCAAAGCCTTATTACTCGCTTTAAATGGTTTTATAATCTCATTATGTAGTTTAGGTTGAATTTTTCTATGTTTTCAGTTGAGAAAGGTTATAAATAAATGTTTACCTCAAGAAACGCGAAGCAAAAGCCATCCATTGACAAGAAAAGTCCATTTATAGTCACCTATGCCTTTGAAAGCCTTATTACTCGCTTTAAATGGTTTTATAATCTCATTATTGATTTTAAGTTGAATTTTTTTATGTTTTCGATTAAGAAAGGTTCTAAATAAATGTTTACATCGAGAAATGTCAAGAAAAAGCCATCCACTGACAAGAAAAGTCCATTTATAGTCACCTATGCCTTTGAAAGCCTTATTACTCGCTTTAAATGGTTTTATAATCTCATTATTGATTTTAAGTTGAATTTTTTTATATTTTCGGATAAGAAAGGTTATAAATAAATGTTTACCTCGAGAAACGTGAAGCAAAAGCCATCCATTGAAAAGAAAAGTCCATATATAGTCACCTATGCCTTTGAAAGCCTTATTACTCGCTTTAAATGGTTTTATAATCTCATTATTGATTTTAAGTTGAATTTTTTTATATTTTCGGATAAGAAAGGTTATAAATAAATGTTTACCTCGAGAAACGTGAAGCAAAAGCCATCCATTGAAAAGAAAAGTCCATATATAGTCACCTATGCCTTTGAAAGCCTTATTACTCGCTTTAAATGGTTTTATAATCTCATTATTGATTTTAAGTTGAATTTTTTTATGTTTTCGGTTAAGAAAGGTTATAAATAAATGTTTACCTCGAGAAACGCGAAGCAAAAGCCATCTATTGACAAGAAAAGTCCATTTATAGTCACCTATGCCTTTCAAAGCCTTATTACTCGCTTTAAATGGTTTTATAATCTCATTATGTAGTTTAGGTTGAATTTTTCTATGTTTTCAGTTGAGAAAGGTTATAAATAAATGTTTACCTCAAGAAACGCGAACCAAAAGCCATCCATTGACAAGAAAAGTCCATTTATAATCACCTATGCCTTTGAAAGCCTTATTACTCACGTTAAATGGTTTTATAATCTTATTATTGATTTTGAATTAAATTGTTTTATGTTTTAGATTAAGAAAGGTTATAAATAAATGTTTACCTCGAGCAACGCGAAACAAAAGCCATCCATTGACCAGAAAAGTCCATTTATAGTCACCTATGCCTTTGAAAGCCTTATTACTCGCTTTAAATGGTTTTATAATCTCATTATTGATTTTAAGTTGAATTTTTTTATATTTTCGGATAAGAAAGGTTATAAATAAATGTTTACCTCGAGAAACGTGAAGCAAAAGCCATCCATTGAAAAGAAAAGTCCATATATAGTCACCTATGCCTTTGAAAGCCTTATTACTCGCTTTAAATGGTTTTATAATCTCATTATTGATTTTAAGTTGAATTTTTTTATGTTTTCGATTAAGAAAGGTTCTAAATAAATGTTTACCCTGAGAAACGCCAAGCGAAAGCCTTCCATTGACAAGTAAAGTCCATTTATAGTCACCTATGCCTTTGAAAGCCTTATTAGTCACTTTAAATGGTTTTATAATCTCATTATTGATTTTAAGTTGAATTTTTTTATGTTTTCGGTTAAGAAAGGTTATAAATAAATGTTTACCTTGAGAAACGGCAAGCGAAAGCCTTCCGTCCACAAGTAAAGTCTATTTATAGTCACCTATGCCCTTGAAAGCCTTATTACTCGCTTTGAATGGTTTTATAATCTCATTGTTGATTTTAAGTTGAATTTTTTTATATTTTCGGATAAGAAAGGGTATAAATAAATGTTTACCTCGAAAAACGTGAAGCAAAAGCCATCCATTGACAAGAAAAGTCCATTTATGGTCACCTATACCTTTGAAAGCCTTATTACTCGCTTTAAATGGTTTTATAATCTCATTATTGATTTTAAGTTGAATTTTTTTATGTTTTCGGTTATGAAAGGTTCTAAATAAATGTTTACCTCGAGAAATGTGAAGCAAAAGCCATCCACTGACAAGAAAAGTCCATTTATAGTCACCTATGCCTTTGAAAGCCTTATTACTCGCTTTAAATGGTTTTATAAAATCATTATTGATTTTAAGTTGAATTTTTTTATGTTTTCGGTTAAGAAAGGTTATAAATAAATGTTTACCCTGAGAAACGTGAAGCAAAAGCCATCCATTGATAAGAAAAGTCCATTTATAGTCACCTATGCCTTTGAAAGCCTTATTACTCGCTTTAAATGGTTTTATAATCTCATTATTGATTTTAAGTTTAATTTTTTTATGTTTTCGGTTAAGAAAGGTTATAAATAAATGTTTACCTTGAGAAACGCCAAGCGAAAGCCTTCCATTGACAAGTAAAGTCCATTTATAGTCACCTATGCCTTTGAAAGCCTTATTACTCGCTCTAAATGGTTTTATAATCTCATTATTGATTTTAAGTTGAATTTTTTTATATTTTCGGATAAGAAAGGTTGTAAATAAATGTTTACCTCGAGAAACGCGAAGCAAAAGCCATCTATTGACAAGAAAAGTCCATTTATAGTCACCTATGCCTTTCAAAGCCTTATTACTCGCTTTAAATGGTTTTATAATCTCATTATTGATTTTAAGTTGAATTTTTTTATGTTTTCGGTTATGAAAGGTTCTAAATAAATGTTTACCTCGAGAAATGTGAAGCAAAAGCCATCCACTGACAAGAAAAGTCCATTTATAGTCACCTATGCCTTTGAAAGCCTTATTACTCGCTTTAAATGGTTTTATAAGCTCATTATTGATTTTAAGTTGAATTTTTTTATGTTTTCGGTTAAGAAAGGTTATAAATAAATGTTTACCCTGAGAAACGTGAAGCAAAAGCCGTCCGTTGATAAGAAAAGTCCATTTATAGTCACCTATGCCTTTGAAAGCCTTATTACTCGCTTTAAATGGTTTTATAATCTCATTATTAATTTTAAGTTGAATTTTTTTATATTTTCGGATAAGAAAGGTTGTAAATAAATGTTTACCTCGAGAAACGCGAAGCAAAAGCCATCTACTGACAAGAAAAGTCCATTTATAGTCACCTATGCCTTTCAAAGCCTTATTACTCGCTTTAAATGGTTTTATAATCTCATTATGTAGTTTAGGTTGAATTTTTCTATGTTTTCAGTTGAGAAAGGTTATAAATAAATGTTTACCTCACGAAACGCGAAGCAAAAGCCATCCATTGACAAGAAAAGTCCATTTATAGTCACCTATGCCTTTGAAAGCCTTATTACTCGCTTTAAATGGTTTTATAATCTCATTATTGATTTTAAGTTGAATTTTTTTATGTTTTCGATTAAGAAAGGTTCTAAATAAATGTTTACATCGAGAAATGTCAAGAAAAAGCCATCCACTGACAAGAAAAGTCCATTTATAGTCACCTATGCCTTTGAAAGCCTTATTACTCGCTTTAAATGGTTTTATAATCTCATTATTGATTTTAAGTTGAATGTTTTTATGTTTTCGGTTAAGAAAGGTTATAAATAAATGTTTACCTCGATAAACGTGAAGCAAAAGCCATCATTGACAAGAAAAGTCCATTTATAGTCACTTATACCTTTGAAAGCCTTATTACTCGCTTTAAATGGTTTTATAATCTCATTATTGATTTTAAGTTGAATTTTTTTATATTTTCGGATAAGAAAGGTTATAAATAAATGTTTACCTCGAGAAACGTGAAGCAAAAGCCATCCATTGACAAGAAAAGTCCATTTATAGTCACCTATGCCTTTGAAAGCCTTATTGCTCGCTTTAAATGGTTTTATAAACTCATTATTGATTTTAAGTTGAATTTTTTTATGTTTTTGGTTAAGAAAGGTTATAAATAAATGTTTACCTTGAGAAACGCGAAGGAAAAGCCATCCATTGATAAGAAAAGTCAATTGATAGTCACCTATGCCTTTCAAAGCCCTATTAGTCGCTTTAAATGGTTTTATAATCTCATTATTGATTTTAGGTTGAATTTTTTTCTGTTTTTGGTTAAGAAAGGATCTAAATAAATGTTTACCTCGAGAAATGTGAAGCAAAAGCCATCCATTGACAAGAAAAGTCCATTTATAGTCACCTATGCCTTTCAAAGCCTTATTAGTCACTTTAAATGGTTTTCTAATCTCGTTATTGATTTTCAGTTGAATTTTTTTATGTTTTCGATTAAGAAAGGTTCTAAATAAATCTTTACATCGAGAAATGTGAAGCAAAAGCCTTCCATTGACAAGAAAAGTCCATTTATAGTCACCTATGCCTTTGAAAGCCTTATTACTCACGTTAAATGGTTTTATAATCTTATTATTGATTTTGAATTAAATTTTTTTATGTTTTCGATTAAGAAAGGTTATAAATAAATGTTTACCTCGAGCAACGAGAAAGAAAAGCCATCCATTGACCAGAAAAGTCCATTTATAGTCACCTATGCCTTTGAAAGCCTTATTACTCGCTTTAAATGGTTTTATAATCTCATTATTGATTTTAAGTTGAATTTTTTTATATTTTCGGATAAGAAAGGTTGTAAATAAATGTTTACCTCGAGAAACGCGAAGCAAAAGCCATCTATTGACAAGAAAAGTCCATTTATAGTCACCTATGCCTTTCAAAGCCTTATTACTCGCTTTAAATGGTTTTATAATCTCATTATGTAGTTTAGGTTGAATTTTTCTATGTTTTCAGTTGAGAAAGGTTATAAATAAATGTTTACCTCAAGAAACGCGAAGCAAAAGCCATCCATTGACAATAAAAGTCCATTTATAGTCACCTATGCCTTTGAAAGCCTTATTACTCACGTTAAATGGTTTTATAATCTTATTATTGATTTTGAATTAAATTTTTTTATGTTTTCGATTAAGAAAGGTTATAAATAAATGTTTACCTCGAGCAACGCGAAACAAAAGCCATCCATTGACCAGAAAAGTCCATTTATAGTCACCTATGCCTTTGAAAGCCTTATTACTCGCTTTAAATGGTTTTATAATCTCATTATTGATTTTAAGTTGAATTTTTTTATATTTTCGGATAAGAAAGGTTATAAATAAATGTTTACCTCGAGAAACGTGAAGCAAAAGCCATCCATTGACAAGAAAAGTCCATATATAGTCACCTATGCCTTTGAAAGCCTTATTACTCGCTTTAAATGGTTTTATAATCTCATTATTGATTTTAAGTTGAATTTTTTTATGTTTTCGATTAAGAAAGGTTCTAAATAAATGTTTACCTCGAGAAACGTGAAGCAAAAGCCATCCATTGACAAGAAAAGTCCATTTATAGTCACTTATACCTTTGAAAGCCTTATTACTCGCTTTAAATGGTTTTATAATTTCATTATTGATTTTAAGTTGAGTTTTTTTATGTTTTTTGTTAAGAAAGGTTCTAAATAAATGTTTACATCGAGAAATGTGAAGCAAAAGCCATCCATTGACAAGAAAAGTCCATTTATACTCACCTATGCCTTTGAAAGCCTTATTACTCGCTTTGAATGGTTTTATAATCTCATTATTGATTTTAAGTTGAATTTTTTTATGTTTTCGGTTAAGAAAGGTTATAAATAAATGTTTACCTCGAGAAACGTGAAGCAAAAGCCATCCATTGACAAGAAAAGTCCATTTATAGTCACTTATACCTTTGAAAGCCTTATTACTCGCTTTAAATGGTTTTATAATCTCATTATTGATTTTAAGTTGAATTTTTTTATATTTTCGGATAAGAAAGGTTATAAATAAATGTTTACCTCGAGAAACGTGAAGCAAAAGCCATCCATTGACAAGAAAAGTCCATTTATAGTCACCTATGCCTTTGAAAGCCTTATTAATCGCTTTAAATGGTTTTATAATCTTATTATTGATTTTAGGTTGAATTTTTTTATGTTTTCGGTTAAGAAAGGTTCCAAATAAATGTTTACCCTGAGAAACGTGAAGCAAAAGCCATACATTGAAAAAAAAAGTCCATTTATGATCACCTATACCTTTGAAAGCCTTATTACTCGCTTTAAATGGTTTTATAATCTCATTATTGATTTTAAGTTGAATTTTTTTATGTTTTCGGTTAAGAAAGGTTCTAAATAAATGTTTACCTCGAAAAATGTGAAGCAAAAGCCATCCATTGACAAGAAAAGTCCATTTATAGTCACCTATGCCTTTGAAAGCCTTATTACTCGCTTTAAATGGTTTTATAATCTCATTATTGATTTTAAGTTGAATTTTTTTATGTTTTTGGTTAAGAAAGGTTGTAAATAAATGTTTACCTCGAGAAATGTGAAGCAAAAGCCATCCATTGACAAGAAAAGTCCATTTATAGTCACCTATGCCTTTCAAAGCCTTATTAGTCACTTTAAATGGTTTTATAATCTCGTTATTGATTTTCAGTTGAATTTTTTCATGTTTTCGGTTAATAAAGGTTCTAAATAAATGTTTACATCGAGAAATGTGAAGCAAAAGCCATCCATTGAAAAGAAAAGTCCATTTATAGTCACCTATGCCTTTGAAAGCCTTACTACTCGCTTTGAATGGTTTTATAATCTCATTATTGATTTTAAGTTGAATTTTTTTATGTTTTCGGTTAAGAAAGGTTATAAATAAATGTTTACCTCGAGAAACGTGAAGCAAAAGCAATCCATTGACAAGAAAAGTCCATTTATAGTCACTTATACCTTTGAAAGCCTTATTAGTCACTTTAAATGGTTTTATAATCTCGTTATTGATTTTAAGTTGAATTTTTTTATATTTTCGGATCAGAAAGGTTATAAATAAATGTTTACCTCGAGAAACGTGAAGCAAAAGCCATCCATTAACAAGAAAAGTCCATTTATAGGCACCTATGCCTTTGAAAGCCTTATTACTCGCTTTAAATGGTTTTATAAACTCATTATTGATTTTAAGTTGAATTTTTTTATGTTTTCGGTTAAGAAAGGTTATAAATAAATGTTTACCTTGAGAAACGTGAAGGAAAAGCCATCCATTGATAAGAAAAGTCAATTTATAGTCACCTATGCCTTTCAAAGCCCTATTAGTCGCTTTAAATGGTTTTATAATCTCATTATTGATTTTAGGTTGAATTTTTTTCTGTTTTTGGTTAAGAAAGGTTCTAAATAAATGTTTACCTCGAGAAATGTGCAGCAAAAGCCATCCATTGACAAGAAAAGTCCATTTATAGTCACCTATGCCTTTCAAAGCCTTATTAGTCACTTTAAATGGTTTTATAATCTCGTTATTGATTTTCAGTTGAAGTTTTTTATGTTTTCGATTAAGAAAGGTTCTAAATAAATGTTTACATCGAGAAATGTGAAGCAAAAGCCATCCATTGACAAGAAAAGTCCATTTATAGTCACTTATGCCTTTGAAAGCCTTATTACTCGCTTTAAATGGTTTTATAATCTCATTATTGATTTTAAGTTGAATTTTTTTATGTTTTCGGTTAAGAAAGGTTATAAATAAATGTTTACCTCGAGAAACGCGAAGCAAAAGCCATCCATTGACAAGAAAAGTCCATTTATAGTCACCTATGCCTTTGAAAGCCTTATTACTCACGTTAAATGGTTTTATAATCTTATTATTGATTTTGAATTGAATATTTTTATGTTCACAAATCAGAAAGGTTATAAATAGATGTTTACCTCGAGAAACGCGAAGCAAAAGCCATCCATTGACAAGAAAAGTCCATTTATAGTCACCTATACCTTTTAAAGCCTTATTACTCGCTTTAAATGGTTTTATAATTTCATTATTGATTTTAAGTTGAATTTTTTTATGTTTTCGGTTAAGAAAGGTTATAAATAAATGCTTACCTTGAGAAACGCCAAGCGAAAGCCTTCCATTGACAAGTAAAGTCCATTTATCGTCACCTATGCATTTGAAAGCCTTATTACTCGCTTTAAATGGTTTTATAATCTCATTATTGATTTTAAGTTGAATTTTTTTATGTTTTCGGTTAAGAAAGGTTATAAATAAATGTTTACCTTGAGAAACGCCAAGCGAAAGCCTTCCATTGACAAGTAAAGTCCATTTATAGTTACCTATGCCTTTGAAAGCCTTATTACTCGCTTTAAATGGTTTTATAATCTCATTATTGATTTTAAGTTGAATTTTTTTATATTTTCGGATAAGAAAGGTTGTAAATAAATGTTTACCTCGAGAAACGCGAAGCAAAAGCCATCTATTGACAAGAAAAGTCCATTTATAGTCACCTATGCCTTTCAAAGCCTTATTACTCGCTTTAAATGGTTTTATAATCTCATTATGTAGTTTAGGTTGAATTTTTCTATGTTTTCAGTTGAGAAAGGTTATAAATAAATGTTTACCTCAAGAAACGCGAAGCAAAAGCCATCCATTGACAAGAAAAGTCCATTTATAATCACCTATGCCTTTGAAAGCCTTATTACTCACGTTAAATGGTTTTATAATCTTATTATCGATTTTGAATTAAAATGTTTTATGTTTTAGATTAAGAAAGGTTATAAATAAATGTTTACCTCGAGAAACGCGAAACAAAAGCCATCCATTGACCAGAAAAGTCCATTTATAGTCACCTATGCCTTTGAAAGCCTTATTACTCGCTTTAAATGGTTTTATAATCTCATTATTGATTTTAAGTTGAATTTTTTTATATTTTCGGATAAGAAAGGTTATAAATAAATGTTTACCTCGAGAAACGTGAAGCAAAAGCCATCCATTGAAAAGAAAAGTCCATATATAGTCACCTATGCCTTTGAAAGCCTTATTACTCGCTTTAAATGGTTTTATAATCTCATTATTGATTTTAAGTTGAATTTTTTTATGTTTTCGATTAAGAAAGGTTCTAAATAAATGTTTACATCGAGAAATGTGAAGCAAAAGCCATCCACTGACAAGAAAAGTCCATTTATAGTCACCTATGCCTTTGAAAGCCTTATTACTCGCTTTCAATGGTTTTATAATCTCATTATTGATTTTAAGTTGAATTTTTTTATGTTTTTGGTTAAGAAAGGTTGTAAATAAATGTTTACCTCAAGAAATGTGAAGCAAAAGCCATCCATTGACAAGAAAAGTCCATTTATAGTCACCTATGCCTTTCAAAGCCTTATTAGTCACTTTAAATGGTTTTATAATCTCGTTATTGATTTTCAGTTGAATTTTTTCATGTTTTCGGTTAATAAAGGTTCTAAATAAATGTTTACATCGAGAAATGTGAAGCAAAAGCCATCCATTGACAAGAAAAGTCCATTTATTGTCACCTATGCCTTTGAAAGCCTTACTACTCGCTTTGAATGGTTTTATAATCTCATTATTGATTTGAAGTTGAATTTTTTTATGTTTTCGGTTAAGAAAGGTTATAAATAAATGTTTACCTCGAGAAACGTGAAGCAAAAGCCATCCATTGACAAGAAAAGTCCATTTATAGTCACTTATACCTTTGAAAGCCTTATTACTCGCTTTAAATGGTTTTATAATTTCATTATTGATTTTAAGTTGAGTTTTTTTATGTTTTTTGTTAAGAAAGGTTCTAAATAAATGTTTACATCGAGAAATGTGAAGCAAAAGCCATCCATTGACAAGAAAAGTCCATTTATAGTCACCAATGCCTTCGAAAGCCTTATCACTCGCTTTAAATGGTTTTATAATCTCATTATTGATTTTAAGTTGAATTTTTTTATGTTTTCGGTTAAGAAAGGTTATAAATAAATGTTTACTCTGAGAAACGTGAAGCAAAAGCCATCCATTGACAAGAAAAGTCCATTTATAGTCACCTATGCCTTTGAAAGCCTTATTACTCGCTTTAAATGGTTTTATAATCTCATTATTGATTTTAAGTTGAATTTTTTTATGTTTTTGGTTAAGAAAGGTTGTAAATAAATGTTTACCTCAAGAAATGTGAAGCAAAAGCCATCCATTGACAAGAAAAGTCCATTTATAGTCACCTATGCCTTTCAAAGCCTTATTAGTCACTTTAAATGGTTTTATAATCTCGTTATTGATTTTCAGTTGAATTTTTTCATGTTTTCGGTTAATAAAGGTTCTAAATAAATGTTTACATCGAGAAATGTGAAGCAAAAGCCATCCATTGACAAGAAAAGTCCATTTATAGTCACCTATGCCTTTGAAAGCCTTATTACTCGCTTTGAATGGTTTTATAATCTCATTATTGATTTTAAGTTGAATTTTTTTATGTATTCGGTTAAGAAAGGTTATAAATAAATGTTTATCTCGAGAAACGTGAAGCAAAAGCCATCCATTGACAAGAAAAGTCCATTTATAGTCACTTATACCTTTGAAAGCCTTATTACTCGCTTTAAATGGTTTTATAATTTCATTATTGATTTTAAGTTGAGTTTTTTTATGTTTTTGGTTACGAAAGGTTCTAAATAAATGTTTACCTCGAGAAATGTGAAGCAAAAGCCATCCATTGACAAGAAAAGTCCATTTATAGTCACCTATGCCTTTGAAAGCCTTATTACTCGCTTTAAATGGTTTTATAATCTCATTATTGATTTTAAGTTGAATTTTTTTATGTTTTCGGCTAAGAAAGGTTCTAAATAAATGTTTACCTCGAGAAATGTGAAGCAAAAGCCATCCATTGACAAGAAAAGTCCATTTATAGTCACCTATGCCTTTGAAAGCCTTATTACTCGCTTTAAATGGTTTTATAATCTCATTATTGATTTTAAGTTGACTTTTTTTATGTTTTTGGTTACGAAAGGTTCTAAATAAATGTTTACCTTGAGAAATGTGAAGCAAAAGCCATCCATTGACAAGAAAAGTCCATTCATATTCACTTATACCGTTGAAAGCCTTATTACTCGCTTTAAATGGTTTTATAAACTCATTATTGATTTTAAGTTGAATTTTTTTATGTTTTCGGTTAAGAAAGGTTATAAATAAATGTTTACTCTGAGAAACGTGAAGCAAAAGCCATCCATTGACAAGAAAAGTCCATTTATAGTCACCTATGCCTTTGAAAGCCTTATTACTCGCTTTAAATGGTTTTATAATCTCATTATTGATTTTAAGTTGAATTTTTTTATGTTTTTGGTTAAGAAAGGTTGTAAATAAATGTTTACCTCAAGAAATGTGAAGCAAAAGCCATCCATTGACAAGAAAAGTCCATTTATAGTCACCTATGCCTTTCAAAGCCTTATTAGTCACTTTAAATGGTTTTATAATCTCGTTATTGATTTTCAGTTGAATTTTTTAATGTTTTCGGTTAATAAAGGTTCTAAATAAATGTTTACATCGAGAAATGTGAAGCAAAAGCCATCCATTGACAAGAAAAGTCCATTTATAGTCACCTATGCCTTTGAAAGCCTTATTACTCGCTTTGAATGGTTTTATAATCTCATTATTGATTTTAAGTTGAATTTTTTTATGTTTTCGGTTAAGAAAGGTTATAAATAAATGTTTATCTCGAGATACGTGAAGCAAAAGCCATCCATTGACAAGAAAAGTCCATTTATAGTCACTTATACCTTTGAAAGCCTTATTACTCGCTTTAAATGGTTTTATAATTTCATTATTGATTTTAAGTTGAGTTTTTTTATGTTTTTTGTTAAGAAAGGTTCTAAATAAATGTTTACATCGAGAAATGTGAAGCAGAAGCCATCCATTGATAAGAAAAGTCCATTTATAGTCACCTATGCCTTCGAAAGCCTTATCACTCGCTTTACATGGTTTTATAATCTCATTATTGATTTTAAGTTGAATTTTTTTTTGTTTTTGGTTAAGAAAGGTTCTAAATTAATGTTTACCTCGAGAAATGTGAAGCGAAAGCCATGCATTGATAAGAAAAGTCCATTTATAGTCACCTATGCCTTTGAAAGCCCGATTACTCGCTTTAAATGGTTTTCTAAACTCATTATTGATTTTAAGTTGAATTTTTTTATGTTTTCGGTTAAGAAAGGTTATAAATAAATGTTTACCCTGAGAAACGTGAAGCAAAAGCCATCCATTGAAAAGAAAAGTCCATTTATGATCACCTATACCTTTGAAAGCCTTATTACTCGCTTTAAATGGTTTTATAATCTCATTATTGATTTTAAGTTGAATTTTTTTTATGTTTTCGGTTAAGAAAGGTTCTAAATAAATGTTTACCTCGAGAAATGTGAAGCAAAAGCCATCCATTGACAAGAAAAGTCCATTTATAGTCACCTATGCCTTTGAAAGCCTTATTACTCGCTTTAAATGGCTTTATAATCTCATTATTGATTTTAAGTTGAATTTTTTTATGTTTTTGGTTAAGAAAGGTTGTAAATAAATGTTTACCTCGAGAAATGTGAAGCAAAAGCCATCCATTGACAAGAAAAGTCCATTTATAGTCACCTATGCCTTTCAAAGCCTTATTAGTCACTTTAAATGGTTTTATAATCTCGTTATTGATTTTCAGTTGAATTTTTTCATGTTTTCGGTTAATAAAGGTTCTAAATAAATGTTTACATCGAGAAATGTGAAGCAAAAGCCATCCATTGAAAAGAAAAGTCCATTTACAGTCACCTATGCCTTTGAAAGCCTTACTACTCGCTTTGAATGGTTTTATAATCTCATTATTGATTTTAAGTTGAATTTTTTTATGTTTTCGGTTAAGAAAGGTTATAAATAAATGTTTACCTCGAGAAACGTGAAGCAAAAGCCATCCATTGACAAGAAAAGTCCATTTATAGTCACTTATACCTTTGAAAGCCTTACTACTCGCTTTAAATGGTTTTTTAATTTCATTATTGATTTTAAGTTGAGTTTTTTTATGTTTTTTGTTAAGAAAGGTTCTAAATAAATGTTTACATCGAGAAATGTGAAGCAAAAGCCATCCATTGACAAGAAAAGTCCATTTATAGTCACCTATGCGTTCGAAAGCCTTATCACTCGCTTTAAATGGTTTTATAATCTCATTATTGATTTTAAGTTGAATTTTTTTTTGTTTTGGGTTAAGAAAGGTTCTAAATTAATGTTTACCTCGAGAAATGTGAAGCGAAAGCCTTCCATTGACAAGAAAAGTCCATTTATAGTCACCTATGCCTTTGAAAGCCTTATTACTCGCTTTAAATAGTTTTCTAAACTCATTATTGATTTTAAGTTGAATTTTTTTATGTTTTCGGTTAAGAAAGGTTATAAATAAATTTTTACCCTGAGAAACGTGAAGCAAAAGCCATCCATTGACAAGAAAAGTCCATTTATAGTCACCTATGCCTTTGAAAGCCTTATTACTCGCTTTAAATGGTTTTATAATCTCATTATTGATTTTAAGTTGAATTTTTTTATGTTTTTGGTTAAGAAAGGTTGTAAATAAATGTTTACCTCGAGAAATGTGAAGCAAAAGCCATCCATTGACAAGAAAAGTCCATTTATAGTCACCTATGCCTTTCAAAGCCTTATTAGTCACTTTAAATGGTTTTATAATCTTGTTATTGATTTTCAGTTGAATTTTTTCATGTTTTCGGTTAATAAAGGTTCTAAATAAATGTTTACATCGAGAAATGTGAAGCAAAAGCCATCCATTGAAAAGAAAAGTCCATTTATAGTCACCTATGCCTTTGAAAGCCTTACTACTCGCTTTGAATGGTTTTATAATCTCATTATTGATTTTAAGTTGAATTTGTTTATGTTTTCGGTTAAGAAAGGTTATAAATAAATGTTTACCTCGAGAAACGTGAAGCAAAAGCCATCCATTGACAAGAAAAGTCCATTTATAGTCACTTATACCTTTGAAAGCCTTACTACTCGCTTTAAATGGTTTTATAATTTCATTATTGATTTTAAGTTGAGTTTTTTTATGTTTTTTGTTAAGAAAGGTTCTAAATAAATGTTTACATCGAGAAATGTGAAGCAAAAGCCATCCATTGACAAGAAAAGTCCATTTATAGTCACCTATGCGTTTGAAAGCCTTATCACTCGCTTTAAATGGTTTTATAATCTCATTATTGATTTTAAGTTGAATTTTTTTTTTTTTTGGTTAAGAAAGGTTCTAAATTAATGTTTACCTCGAGAAATGTGAAGCGAAAGCCATCCATTGACAAGAAAAGTCCATTTATAGTCACCTATGCCTTTGAAAGCCTTATTACTCGCTTTAAATGGTTTTCTAAACTCATTATTGATTTTAAGTTGAATTTTTTTATGTTTTCGGTTAAGAAAGGTTATAAATAAATGTTTACCCTGAGAAACGTGAAGCAAAAGCCATCCATTGACAAGAAAAGTCCATTTATGATCACCTATACCTTTGAAAGCCTTATTACTCGCTTTAAATGGTTTTATAATCTCATTATTGATTTTAAGTTGAATTTTTTTATGTTTTCGGTTAAGAAAGGTTATAAATAAATGTTTACCTTGAGAAACGTGAAGGAAAAGCCATCCATTGATAAGAAAAGTCAATTTATAGTCACCTATGCCTTTCAAAGCCCTATTAGTCGCTTTAAATGGTTTTATAATCTCATTATTGATTTTAGGTTGAATTTTTTTTTGTTTTTGGTTAAGAAAGGTTCTAAATAAATGTTTACCTCGAGAAATGTGCAGCAAAAGCCATCCATTGACAAGAAAAGTCCATTTATAGTCACCTATGCCTTTCAAAGCCTTATTAGTCACTTTAAATGGTTTTATAATCTCGTTATTGATTTTCAGTTGAATTTTTTCATGTTTTCGGCTAATAAAGGTTCTAAATAAATGTTTACATCGAGAAATGTGAAGCAAAAGCCATCCATTGAAAAGAAAAGTCCATTTATAGTCACCTATGCCTTTGAAAGCCTTACTACTCGCTTTGAATGGTTTTATAATCTCATTATTGATTTTAAGTTGAATTTTTTTATGTTTTCGGTTAAGAATGGTTATAAATAAATGTTTACCTCGAGAAACGTGAAGCAAAAGCCATCCATTGACAAGAAAAGTCCATTTATAGTCACTTATACCTTTGAAAGCCTTATTACTCGCTTTAAATGGTTTTATAATTTCATTATTGATTTTAAGTTGAGTTTTTTTATGTTTTTTGTTAAGAAAGGTTCTAAATAAATGTTTACATCGAGAAATGTGAAGCAAAAGCCATCCATTGACAAGAAAAGTCCGTTTATAGTCATCTATGCCTCGAAAGCCTTATCACTCGCTTTAAATGGTTTTATAATCTCATTATTGATTTTAAGTTGAATTTTTTTTTGTTTTTGGTTAAGAAAGGTTCTAAATTAATGTTTACCTCGAGAAATGTGAAGCGAAAGCCATCCATTGACAAGAAAAGTCCATTTATTGTCACCTATGCCTTTGAAAGCCTTATTACTCGCTTTAAATGGTGTTATAAACTCATTATTGATTTTAAGTTGAATTTTTTTATGTTTTCGGTTAAGAAAGGTTATAAATAAATGTTTACCCTGAGAAACGTGAAGCAAAAGCCATCCATTGACAAGAAAAGTCCATTTATGATCACCTATACCTTTGAAAGCCTTATTACTCGCTTCAAATGATTTTATAATCTCATTATTGACTTTAAGTTGAATTTTTTTATGTTTTCGGTTAAGAAAGGTTCTAAATAAATGTTTACCTCGAGAAATGTGAAGCAAAAGCCATCCATTGACAAGAAAAGTCCATTTATAGTCACCTATGCCTTTGAAAGCCTTATTACTCGCTTTAAATGGTTTTATAATCTCATTATTGATTTTAAGTTGAATTTTTTTATATTTTTGGATAAGAAAGGTTGTAAATAAATGTTTACCTCGAGAAACATGAAGCAAAAGCCATCTACTGACAAGAAAAGTCAATTTATAGTCACCTATGCCTTTCAAAGCCTTATTACTCGCTTTAAATGGTTTTATAATCTCATTATGTAGTTTAGGTTGAATTTTTCTATGTTTTCAGTTGAGAAAGGTTATAAATAAAAGTTTACCTCAAGAAACGCGAAGCAAAAGCCATCCATTGACAAGAAAAGTCCATTTATAGTCACCGATGCCTTTGGAAGCCTTATTACTCGCTTTAAATGGTTTTATAAACTCATTATTCATTTTAAGTTAAATTTTTTTATGTTTTCGGTTAAGAAAGGTTATAAATAAATGTTTACCCTGAGAAACGTGAAGCAAAAGCCATCCATTGACAAGAAAAATCCATTTGTGGTCACCTATACCTTTGAAAGCCTTATTACTCGCTTTAAATGGTTTTATAATCTCATTATTGATTTTAAGTTGAATTTTTTTATGTTTTCGGTTAAGAAAGGTTCTAAATAAATGTTTACCTCGAGAAATGTGAAGCAAAAGCCATCCATTGACAAGAAAAGTCCATTTATAGTCACCTATGCCTTTGAAAGCCTTATTACTCGCTTTAAATGGTTTTATAATCTCATTATTGATTTTAAGTTGAATTTTTTTATGTTTTTGGTTAAGAAAGGTTGTAAATAAATGTTTACCTCGAGAAATGAGAAGCAAAAGCCATCCATTGACAAGAAAAGTCCATTTATAGTCACCTATGCCTTTCAAAGCCTTATTAGTCCCTTTAAATGGTTTTATATTCTCGTTATTGATTTTCAGTTGAATTTTTTCATGTTTTCGGTTAATAAAGGTTCTAAATAAATGTTTACATCGAGAAATGTGAAGCAAAAGCCATCCATTGACAAGAAAAGTCCATTTATTGTCACCTATGCCTTTAAAAGCCTTACTACTCGCTTTGAATGGTTTTATAATCTCATTATTGATTTTAAGTTGAATTTTTTTATGTTTTCGGTTAGGAAAGGTTATAAATAAATGTTTACCTCGAGAAACGTGAAGCAAAAGCCATCCATTGACAAGAAAAGTCCATTTATAGTCACTTATACCTTTGAAAGCCTTATTACTCGCTTTAAATGGTTTTATAATTTCATTATTGATTTTAAGTTGAGTTTTTTTATGTTTTTTGTTAAGAAAGGTTCTAAATAAATGTTTACATCGAGAAATATGAAGCAAAAGCCATCCATTGACAAGAAAAGTCCATTTATAGTCACCAATGCCTTCGAAAGCCTTATCACTCGCTTTAAATGGTTTTATAATCTCATTATTGATTTTAAGTTGAATTTTTTTTTGTTTTTGGTTAAGAAAGGTTCTAAATTAATGTTTACCTCGAGAAATGTGAAGCGAAAGCCATCCATTGACAAGAAAAGTCCATTTATAGTCACCTATGCCTTTGAAAGCCTTATTACTCGCTTTAAATGGTTTTCTAAACTCATTATTGATTTTAAGTTGAATTTTTTTATGTTTTCGGTTAAGAAAGGTTATAAATAAATGTTTACCCTGAGAAACGTGAAGCAAAAGCCATCCATTGACAGGAAAAGTCCATTTATAGTCACCTATGCCTTTGAAAGCCTTATTACTCGCTTTAAATGGTTTTATAATCTCATTATTGATTTTAAGTTGAATGTTTTTATGTTTTGGTTAAGAAAGGTTGTAAATAAATGTTTACCTCGAGAAATGTGAAGCAAAAGCCATCCATTGACAAGAAAAGTCCATTTATAGTCACCTATGCCTTTCAAAGCCTTATTAGTCACTTTAAATGGTTTTATAATCTCGTTATTGATTTTCAGTTGAATTTTTTTATGTTTTCGGTTAATAAAGGTTCTAAATAAATGTTTACATCGAGAAATGTGAAGCAAAAGCCATCCATTGAAAAGAAAAGTCCATTTATAGTCACCTATGCCTCTGAAAGCCTTACTACTCGCTTTGAATGGTTTTATAATCTCATTATTGATTTTAAGTTGAATTTTTTTATGTTTTCGGTTAAGAAAGGTTATAAATAAATGTTTACTCTGAGAAACGTGAAGCAAAAGCCATCCATTGACAAGAAAAGTCTATTTATAGTCATCTATGCCTTTGAAAGCCTTATTACTCGCTTTGAATGGTTTTATAGTCTCATTATTGATTTTAAGTTGAATTTTTTTTTGTTTTCGGTTAAGAAAGGTTATAAATAAATGTTTACCTCGAGAAACGTGAAGCAAAAGCCATCCATTGACAAAAAAAGTCCATTTATAGTCACTTATACCTTTGAAAGCCTTATTACTCGCCTTAAATGGTTTTATAATCTCATTATTGATTTTAAGTTGAATTTTTTTATGTTTTTTGTTAAGAAAGGTTATAAAAAATGTTTACCCTGAGAAACGTGAAGCAAAAGCCATCCATTGACAAGAAAGGTCCATTTATAGTCACCTATGCCTTTGAAAGCCTTATTACTCGCTTTAAATGGTTTTATAATCTTATTATTGATTTTAAGTTGAATTTTTTTATGTTTTTGGTTAAGAAAGGTTCTAAATAAATATTTACCTCGAGAAATGTGAAGCAAAAGCCATCCATTGACAAGAAAAGTCCATTTATAGTCACCTATGCCTTTGAAAGCCTTATTACTCGCTTTGAATGGTTTTATAATCTCATTATTGATTTTAAGTTGAATTTTTTTATGTTTTCGGTTAAGAAAGGTTATAAATAAATGTTTACCTCGAGAAACGTGAAGCAAAAGCCATCCATTGACAAGAAAAGTCCATTTATAGTCACCTATACCTTTGAAAGTCTTATTACTCGCTTTAAATGGTTTTATAATTTCATTATTGATTTTAAGTTGAGTTTTTTTATGTTTTTTGTTAAGAAAGGTTCTAAATAAATGTTTACATCGAGAAATGTGAAGCAAAAGCCATCCATTGACAAGAAAAGTCCATTTATAGTCACCAATGCCTTCGAAAGCCTTATCACTCGCTTTAAATGGTTTTATAATCTCATTATTGATTTTAAGTTGAATTTTTTTTTGTTTTTGGTTAAGAAAGGTTCTAAATTAATGTTTACCTCGAGAAATGTGAAGCGAAAGCCATCCATTGACAAGAAAAGTCCATTTATAGTCACCTATGCCTTTGAAAGCCTTATTACTCGCTTTAAATGGTTTTCTAAACTCATTATTGATTTTAAGTTGAATTTTTTTATGTTTTCGGTTAAGAAAGGTTATAAATAAATGTTTACCCTGAGAAACGTGAAGTAAAAGCCATCCATTGACAAGAAAAGTCCATTTATAGTCACCTATGCCTTTGAAAGCCTTACTACTCGCTTTAAATGGTTTTATAATCTCATTATTGATTTTAAGTTGAATTTTTTTATGTTTTTGGTTAAGAAAGGTTGTAAATAAATGTTTACCTCGAGAAATGTGAAGCAAAAGCCATCCATTGACAAGAAAAGTCCATTTATAGTCACCTATGCCTTTCAAAGCCTTATTAGTCACTTTAAATGGTTTTATAATCTCGTTATTGATTTTCAATTGAATTTTTTCATGTTTTCGGTTAATAAAGGTTCTAAATAAATGTTTACATCGAGAAATGTGAAGCAAAAGCCATCCATTGAAAAGAAAAGTCCATTTATAGTCACCTATGCCTTTGAAAGCCTTACTACTCGCTTTGAATGGTTTTATAATCTCATTATTGATTTTAAGTTGAATTTTTTTATGTTTTCGGTTAAGAAAGGTTATAAATAAAGGTTTACTCTGAGAAACGGGAAGCAAAAGCCATCCATTGACAAGAAAAGTCTATTTATAGTCACCTATGCCTTTGAAAGCCTTATTACTCGCTTTGAATGGTTTTATAGTCTCATTATTGATTTTAAGTTGAATTTTTTTTTGTTTTCGATTAAGAAAGGTTATAAATAAATGTTTACCTTGAGAAACGTGAAGCAAAAGCCATCCATTGACAAGAAAAGTCCATTTATAGTCACTTATACCTTTGAAAGCCTTATTACTCGCTTTAAATGGTTTTATAATTTCATTATTGATTTTAAGTTGAGTTTTCTTATGTTTTTTGTTAAGAAAGGTTCTAAATAAATGTTTACATCGAGAAATGTGAAGCAAAAGCCATCCATTGACAAGAAAAGTCCATTTATAGTCACCTATGCCTTCGAAAGCCTTATTACTCGCTTTAAATGGTTTTATAATCTCATTATTGATTTTAAGTTGAATTTTTTTATGTTTTCGGTTAAGAAAGGTTATAAATAAATGTTTACCCTGAGAAACGGGAAGCGAAAGCCATCCATTGACAAGAAAACTCCATTTATAGTCACCTATGCCTTTCAAAGCCTTATTAGTCACTTTAAATGGTTTTATAATCTCGTTATTGATTTTCAGTTGAATTTTTTTATGTTTTTTGTTAAGAAAGGTTATAAATAAATGTTTACCCTGAGAAACGTGAAGCAAAAGCCATCCATTGACAAGAAAAGTCCATTTATAGTCACCTATGCCTTTGAAAGCCTTATTACTCGCTTTAAATGGTTTTATAATCTTATTATTGATTTTAAGTTGAATTTTTTTATGTTTTTGGTTAAGAAAGGTTCTAAATAAATATTTACCTCGAGAAATGGGAAGCAAAAGCCATCCATTGACAAGAAAACTCCATTTATAGTCACCTATGCCTTTCAAAGCCTTATTAGTCACTTTAAATGGTTTTATAATCTCGTTATTGATTTTCAGTTGAATTTTTTTATGTTTTCGGTTAAGAAAGGTTATAAATAAATATTTACCTCGAGAAATGTGAAGCAAAAGCCATCCATTGACAAGAAAAGTCCATTTATAGTCACCTATGCCTTTCAAAGCCTTATTAGTCACTTTAAATGGTTTTATAATCTTATTATTGATTTTGAATGAAATTCTTTTATGTTTTCGATTAAGAAAGGTTATAAATAAATGTTTACCTCGAGCAACGCGAAACAAAAGCCATCCATTGACAAGAAAAGTCCATTTATAGTCACCTATGCCTTTGAAAGCCTTATTACTCACGTTAAATGGTTTTATAATCTTATTATTGATTTTGAATTAAATTTTTTTATGTTTTCGATTAAGAAAGGTTATAAATAAATGTTTACCTCGAGCAACGCGAAACAAAAGCCATCCATTGACAAGAAAAGTCCATTTATAGTCACCTATGCCTTTGAAAGCCTTATTACTCGCTTTAAATGGTTTTATAATCTCGTTATTGATTTTCAGTTGAATTTTTTTATGTTTTCGGTTAGGAAAGGTTATAAATAAATGTTTACCTCGAGAAACGTGAAGCAAAAGCCATCCATTGACAAGAAAAGTCCATTTATAGTCACCTATGCCTTTCAAAGCCTTATTAGTCCCTTTAAATGGTTTTATATTCTCGTTATTGATTTTCAGTTGAATTTTTTCATGTTTTCGGTTAATAAAGGTTCTAAATAAATGTTTACATCGAGAAATGTGAAGCAAAAGCCATCCATTGACAAGAAAAGTCCATTTATTGTCACCTATGCCTTTAAAAGCCTTACTACTCGCTTTGAATGGTTTTATAATCTCATTATTGATTTTAAGTTGAATTTTTTTATGTTTTCGGTTAGGAAAGGTTATAAATAAATGTTTACCTCGAGAAACGTGAAGCAAAAGCCATCCATTGACAAGAAAAGTCCATTTATAGTCACTTATACCTTTGAAAGCCTTATTACTCGCTTTAAATGGTTTTATAATTTCATTATTGATTTTAAGTTGAGTTTTTTTATGTTTTTTGTTAAGAAAGGTTCTAAATAAATGTTTACATCGAGAAATATGAAGCAAAAGCCATCCATTGACAAGAAAAGTCCATTTATAGTCACCAATGCCTTCGAAAGCCTTATCACTCGCTTTAAATGGTTTTATAATCTCATTATTGATTTTAAGTTGAATTTTTTTTTGTTTTTGGTTAAGAAAGGTTCTAAATTAATGTTTACCTCGAGAAATGTGAAGCGAAAGCCATCCATTGACAAGAAAAGTCCATTTATAGTCACCTATGCCTTTGAAAGCCTTATTACTCGCTTTAAATGGTTTTCTAAACTCATTATTGATTTTAAGTTGAATTTTTTTATGTTTTCGGTTAAGAAAGGTTATAAATAAATGTTTACCCTGAGAAACGTGAAGCAAAAGCCATCCATTGACAAGAAAAGTCCATTTATGATCACCTATACCTTTGAAAGCCTTATTACTCGCTTTAAATGGTTTTATAATCTCATTATTGATTTTAAGTTGAATTTTTTTATGTTTTCGGTTAAGAAAGGTTATAAATAAATGTTTACCTTGAGAAACGTGAAGGAAAAGCCATCCATTGATAAGAAAAGTCAATTTATAGTCACCTATGCCTTTCAAAGCCCTATTAGTCGCTTTAAATGGTTTTATAATCTCATTATTGATTTTAGGTTGAATTTTTTTTTGTTTTTGGTTAAGAAAGGTTCTAAATAAATGTTTACCTCGAGAAATGTGCAGCAAAAGCCATCCATTGACAAGAAAAGTCCATTTATAGTCACCTATGCCTTTCAAAGCCTTATTAGTCACTTTAAATGGTTTTATAATCTCGTTATTGATTTTCAGTTGAATTTTTTCATGTTTTCGGCTAATAAAGGTTCTAAATAAATGTTTACATCGAGAAATGTGAAGCAAAAGCCATCCATTGAAAAGAAAAGTCCATTTATAGTCACCTATGCCTTTGAAAGCCTTACTACTCGCTTTGAATGGTTTTATAATCTCATTATTGATTTTAAGTTGAATTTTTTTATGTTTTCGGTTAAGAATGGTTATAAATAAATGTTTACCTCGAGAAACGTGAAGCAAAAGCCATCCATTGACAAGAAAAGTCCATTTATAGTCACTTATACCTTTGAAAGCCTTATTACTCGCTTTAAATGGTTTTATAATTTCATTATTGATTTTAAGTTGAGTTTTTTTATGTTTTTTGTTAAGAAAGGTTCTAAATAAATGTTTACATCGAGAAATGTGAAGCAAAAGCCATCCATTGACAAGAAAAGTCCGTTTATAGTCATCTATGCCTCGAAAGCCTTATCACTCGCTTTAAATGGTTTTATAATCTCATTATTGATTTTAAGTTGAATTTTTTTTTGTTTTTGGTTAAGAAAGGTTCTAAATTAATGTTTACCTCGAGAAATGTGAAGCGAAAGCCATCCATTGACAAGAAAAGTCCATTTATTGTCACCTATGCCTTTGAAAGCCTTATTACTCGCTTTAAATGGTGTTATAAACTCATTATTGATTTTAAGTTGAATTTTTTTATGTTTTCGGTTAAGAAAGGTTATAAATAAATGTTTACCCTGAGAAACGTGAAGCAAAAGCCATCCATTGACAAGAAAAGTCCATTTATGATCACCTATACCTTTGAAAGCCTTATTACTCGCTTCAAATGATTTTATAATCTCATTATTGACTTTAAGTTGAATTTTTTTATGTTTTCGGTTAAGAAAGGTTCTAAATAAATGTTTACCTCGAGAAATGTGAAGCAAAAGCCATCCATTGACAAGAAAAGTCCATTTATAGTCACCTATGCCTTTGAAAGCCTTATTACTCGCTTTAAATGGTTTTATAATCTCATTATTGATTTTAAGTTGAATTTTTTTATATTTTTGGATAAGAAAGGTTGTAAATAAATGTTTACCTCGAGAAACATGAAGCAAAAGCCATCTACTGACAAGAAAAGTCAATTTATAGTCACCTATGCCTTTCAAAGCCTTATTACTCGCTTTAAATGGTTTTATAATCTCATTATGTAGTTTAGGTTGAATTTTTCTATGTTTTCAGTTGAGAAAGGTTATAAATAAAAGTTTACCTCAAGAAACGTGAAGCAAAAGCCATCCATTGACAAGAAAAGTCCATTTATAGTCACCGATGCCTTTGGAAGCCTTATTACTCGCTTTAAATGGTTTTATAAACTCATTATTCATTTTAAGTTAAATTTTTTTATGTTTTCGGTTAAGAAAGGTTATAAATAAATGTTTACCCTGAGAAACGTGAAGCAAAAGCCATCCATTGACAAGAAAAATCCATTTGTGGTCACCTATACCTTTGAAAGCCTTATTACTCGCTTTAAATGGTTTTATAATCTCATTATTGATTTTAAGTTGAATTTTTTTATGTTTTCGGTTAAGAAAGGTTCTAAATAAATGTTTACCTCGAGAAATGTGAAGCAAAAGCCATCCATTGACAAGAAAAGTCCATTTATAGTCACCTATGCCTTTGAAAGCCTTATTACTCGCTTTAAATGGTTTTATAATCTCATTATTGATTTTAAGTTGAATTTTTTTATGTTTTTGGTTAAGAAAGGTTGTAAATAAATGTTTACCTCGAGAAATGAGAAGCAAAAGCCATCCATTGACAAGAAAAGTCCATTTATAGTCACCTATGCCTTTCAAAGCCTTATTAGTCCCTTTAAATGGTTTTATATTCTCGTTATTGATTTTCAGTTGAATTTTTTCATGTTTTCGGTTAATAAAGGTTCTAAATAAATGTTTACATCGAGAAATGTGAAGCAAAAGCCATCCATTGACAAGAAAAGTCCATTTATTGTCACCTATGCCTTTAAAAGCCTTACTACTCGCTTTGAATGGTTTTATAATCTCATTATTGATTTTAAGTTGAATTTTTTTATGTTTTCGGTTAGGAAAGGTTATAAATAAATGTTTACCTCGAGAAACGTGAAGCAAAAGCCATCCATTGACAAGAAAAGTCCATTTATAGTCACTTATACCTTTGAAAGCCTTATTACTCGCTTTAAATGGTTTTATAATTTCATTATTGATTTTAAGTTGAGTTTTTTTATGTTTTTTGTTAAGAAAGGTTCTAAATAAATGTTTACATCGAGAAATATGAAGCAAAAGCCATCCATTGACAAGAAAAGTCCATTTATAGTCACCAATGCCTTCGAAAGCCTTATCACTCGCTTTAAATGGTTTTATAATCTCATTATTGATTTTAAGTTGAATTTTTTTTTGTTTTTGGTTAAGAAAGGTTCTAAATTAATGTTTACCTCGAGAAATGTGAAGCGAAAGCCATCCATTGACAAGAAAAGTCCATTTATAGTCACCTATGCCTTTGAAAGCCTTATTACTCGCTTTAAATGGTTTTCTAAACTCATTATTGATTTTAAGTTGAATTTTTTTATGTTTTCGGTTAAGAAAGGTTATAAATAAATGTTTACCCTGAGAAACGTGAAGCAAAAGCCATCCATTGACAGGAAAAGTCCATTTATAGTCACCTATGCCTTTGAAAGCCTTATTACTCGCTTTAAATGGTTTTATAATCTCATTATTGATTTTAAGTTGAATGTTTTTATGTTTTGGTTAAGAAAGGTTGTAAATAAATGTTTACCTCGAGAAATGTGAAGCAAAAGCCATCCATTGACAAGAAAAGTCCATTTATAGTCACCTATGCCTTTCAAAGCCTTATTAGTCACTTTAAATGGTTTTATAATCTCGTTATTGATTTTCAGTTGAATTTTTTTATGTTTTCGGTTAATAAAGGTTCTAAATAAATGTTTACATCGAGAAATGTGAAGCAAAAGCCATCCATTGAAAAGAAAAGTCCATTTATAGTCACCTATGCCTCTGAAAGCCTTACTACTCGCTTTGAATGGTTTTATAATCTCATTATTGATTTTAAGTTGAATTTTTTTATGTTTTCGGTTAAGAAAGGTTATAAATAAATGTTTACTCTGAGAAACGTGAAGCAAAAGCCATCCATTGACAAGAAAAGTCTATTTATAGTCATCTATGCCTTTGAAAGCCTTATTACTCGCTTTGAATGGTTTTATAGTCTCATTATTGATTTTAAGTTGAATTTTTTTTTGTTTTCGGTTAAGAAAGGTTATAAATAAATGTTTACCTCGAGAAACGTGAAGCAAAAGCCATCCATTGACAAAAAAAGTCCATTTATAGTCACTTATACCTTTGAAAGCCTTATTACTCGCCTTAAATGGTTTTATAATCTCATTATTGATTTTAAGTTGAATTTTTTTATGTTTTTTGTTAAGAAAGGTTATAAAAAATGTTTACCCTGAGAAACGTGAAGCAAAAGCCATCCATTGACAAGAAAGGTCCATTTATAGTCACCTATGCCTTTGAAAGCCTTATTACTCGCTTTAAATGGTTTTATAATCTTATTATTGATTTTAAGTTGAATTTTTTTATGTTTTTGGTTAAGAAAGGTTCTAAATAAATATTTACCTCGAGAAATGTGAAGCAAAAGCCATCCATTGACAAGAAAAGTCCATTTATAGTCACCTATGCCTTTGAAAGCCTTATTACTCGCTTTGAATGGTTTTATAATCTCATTATTGATTTTAAGTTGAATTTTTTTATGTTTTCGGTTAAGAAAGGTTATAAATAAATGTTTACCTCGAGAAACGTGAAGCAAAAGCCATCCATTGACAAGAAAAGTCCATTTATAGTCACCTATACCTTTGAAAGTCTTATTACTCGCTTTAAATGGTTTTATAATTTCATTATTGATTTTAAGTTGAGTTTTTTTATGTTTTTTGTTAAGAAAGGTTCTAAATAAATGTTTACATCGAGAAATGTGAAGCAAAAGCCATCCATTGACAAGAAAAGTCCATTTATAGTCACCAATGCCTTCGAAAGCCTTATCACTCGCTTTAAATGGTTTTATAATCTCATTATTGATTTTAAGTTGAATTTTTTTTTGTTTTTGGTTAAGAAAGGTTCTAAATTAATGTTTACCTCGAGAAATGTGAAGCGAAAGCCATCCATTGACAAGAAAAGTCCATTTATAGTCACCTATGCCTTTGAAAGCCTTATTACTCGCTTTAAATGGTTTTCTAAACTCATTATTGATTTTAAGTTGAATTTTTTTATGTTTTCGGTTAAGAAAGGTTATAAATAAATGTTTACCCTGAGAAACGTGAAGTAAAAGCCATCCATTGACAAGAAAAGTCCATTTATAGTCACCTATGCCTTTGAAAGCCTTACTACTCGCTTTAAATGGTTTTATAATCTCATTATTGATTTTAAGTTGAATTTTTTTATGTTTTTGGTTAAGAAAGGTTGTAAATAAATGTTTACCTCGAGAAATGTGAAGCAAAAGCCATCCATTGACAAGAAAAGTCCATTTATAGTCACCTATGCCTTTCAAAGCCTTATTAGTCACTTTAAATGGTTTTATAATCTCGTTATTGATTTTCAATTGAATTTTTTCATGTTTTCAGTTAATAAAGGTTCTAAATAAATGTTTACATCGAGAAATGTGAAGCAAAAGCCATCCATTGAAAAGAAAAGTCCATTTATAGTCACCTATGCCTTTGAAAGCCTTACTACTCGCTTTGAATGGTTTTATAATCTCATTATTGATTTTAAGTTGAATTTTTTTATGTTTTCGGTTAAGAAAGGTTATAAATAAAGGTTTACTCTGAGAAACGGGAAGCAAAAGCCATCCATTGACAAGAAAAGTCTATTTATAGTCACCTATGCCTTTGAAAGCCTTATTACTCGCTTTGAATGGTTTTATAGTCTCATTATTGATTTTAAGTTGAATTTTTTTTTGTTTTCGATTAAGAAAGGTTATAAATAAATGTTTACCTTGAGAAACGTGAAGCAAAAGCCATCCATTGACAAGAAAAGTCCATTTATAGTCACTTATACCTTTGAAAGCCTTATTACTCGCTTTAAATGGTTTTATAATTTCATTATTGATTTTAAGTTGAGTTTTCTTATGTTTTTTGTTAAGAAAGGTTCTAAATAAATGTTTACATCGAGAAATGTGAAGCAAAAGCCATCCATTGACAAGAAAAGTCCATTTATAGTCACCTATGCCTTCGAAAGCCTTATTACTCGCTTTAAATGGTTTTATAATCTCATTATTGATTTTAAGTTGAATTTTTTTATGTTTTCGGTTAAGAAAGGTTATAAATAAATGTTTACCCTGAGAAACGGGAAGCGAAAGCCATCCATTGACAAGAAAACTCCATTTATAGTCACCTATGCCTTTCAAAGCCTTATTAGTCACTTTAAATGGTTTTATAATCTCGTTATTGATTTTCAGTTGAATTTTTTTATGTTTTTTGTTAAGAAAGGTTATAAATAAATGTTTACCCTGAGAAACGTGAAGCAAAAGCCATCCATTGACAAGAAAAGTCCATTTATAGTCACCTATGCCTTTGAAAGCCTTATTACTCGCTTTAAATGGTTTTATAATCTTATTATTGATTTTAAGTTGAATTTTTTTATGTTTTTGGTTAAGAAAGGTTCTAAATAAATATTTACCTCGAGAAATGGGAAGCAAAAGCCATCCATTGACAAGAAAACTCCATTTATAGTCACCTATGCCTTTCAAAGCCTTATTAGTCACTTTAAATGGTTTTATAATCTCGTTATTGATTTTCAGTTGAATTTTTTTATGTTTTCGGTTAAGAAAGGTTCTAAATAAATATTTACCTCGAGAAATGTGAAGCAAAAGCCATCCATTGACAAGAAAAGTCCATTTATAGTCACCTATGCCTTTCAAAGCCTTATTAGTCACTTTAAATGGTTTTATAATCTTATTATTGATTTTGAATTAAATTCTTTTATGTTTTCGATTAAGAAAGGTTATAAATAAATGTTTACCTCGAGCAACGCGAAACAAAAGCCATCCATTGACAAGAAAAGTCCATTTATAGTCACCTATGCCTTTGAAAGCCTTATTACTCACGTTAAATGGTTTTATAATCTTATTATTGATTTTGAATTAAATTTTTTTATGTTTTCGATTAAGAAAGGTTATAAATAAATGTTTACCTCGAGCAACGCGAAACAAAAGCCATCCATTGACAAGAAAAGTCCATTTATAGTCACCTATGCCTTTGAAAGCCTTATTACTCGCTTTAAATGGTTTTATAATCTCGTTATTGATTTTCAGTTGAATTTTTTTATGTTTTCGGTTAAGAAAGGTTATAAATAAATGTTTACCCTGAGAAACGGGAAGCGAAAGCCATCCATTGACAAGAAAAGTCCATTTATAGTCACCTATGCCTTTCAAAGCCTTATTAGTCACTTTAAATGGTTTTATATTCTCGTTATTGATTTTCAGTTGAATTTTTTTATTTTTTCGGTTAAGAAAGGTTCTAAATAAAAGTTTACATCGAGAAATTTGAAGCAAAAGCCATCCATTGACAAGAAAAGTCCATTTATAGTCACCTATGCCTTTCAAAGCCTTATTACTCACGTTAAATGGTTTTATAATCTTATTATTGATTTTGAATTAAATTTTTTTATGTTTTCGATTAAGAAAGGTTATAAATAAATGTTTACCTCGAGCAACGCGAAACAAAAGCCATCCATTGACAAGAAAAGTCCATTTATAGTCACCTATGCCTTTGAAAGCCTTATTACTCGCTTTAAATGGTTTTATAAACTCATTATTGATTTTAAGTTGAATTTTTTTATGTTTTCGGTTAAGAAAGGTTATAAATAAATGTTTACCCTGAGAAACGGGAAGCGAAAGCCATCCATTGACAAGAAAAGTCCATTTATAGTCACCTATGCCTTTCAAAGCCTTATTAGTCACTTTAAATGGTTTTATAATCTCGTTATTGATTTTCAGTTGAATTTTTTTATTTTTTTGGTTAAGAAAGGTTCGAAATAAAAGTTTACATCGAGAAATTTGAAGCAAAAGCCATCCATTGACAAGAAAAGTCCATTTATAGTCACCTATGCCTTTCAAAGCCTTATTACTCACGTTAAATGGTTTTATAATCTTATTATTGATTTTGAATTAAATTTTTTTATGTTTTCGATTAAGAAAGGTTATAAATAAATGTTTACCTCGAGCAACGCGAAACAAAAGCCATCCATTGACAAGAAAAGTCCATTTATAGTCACCTATGCCTTTGAAAGCCTTATTACTCGCTTTAAATGGTTTTATAAACTCATTATTGATTTTAAGTTGAATTTTTTTATGTTTTCGGTTAAGAAAGGTTATAAATAAATGTTTACCCTGAGAAACGGGAAGCGAAAGCCATCCATTGACAAGAAAAGTCCATTTATAGTCACCTATGCCTTTCAAAGCCTTATTAGTCACTTTAAATGGTTTTATAATCTCGTTATTGATTTTCAGTTGAATTTTTTTATTTTTTCGGTTAAGAAAGGTTCTAAATAAAAGTTTACATCGAGAAATTTGAAGCAAAAGCCATCCATTGACAAGAAAAGTCCATTTATAGTCACCTATGCCTTTCAAAGCCTTATTACTCACGTTAAATGGTTTTATAATCTTATTATTGATTTTGAATTAAATTTTTTTATGTTTTCGATTAAGAAAGGTTATAAATAAATGTTTACCTCGAGCAACGCGAAACAAAAGCCATCCATTGACAAGAAAAGTCCATTTATAGTCACCTATGCCTTTGAAAGCCTTATTACTCACGTTAAATGGTTTTATAATCTTATTATTGATTTTGAATTAAATTTTTTTATGTTTTCGATTAAGAAAGGTTATAAATAAATGTTTACCTCGAGCAACGCGAAACAAAAGCCATCCATTGACAAGAAAAGTCCATTTATAGTCACCTATGCCTTTGAAAGCCTTATTACTCGCTTTAAATGGTTTTATAATCTCGTTATTGATTTTCAGTTGAATTTTTTTATGTTTTCGGTTAAGAAAGGTTATAAATAAATGTTTACCCTGAGAAACGGGAAGCGAAAGCCATCCATTGACAAGAAAAGTCCATTTATAGTCACCTATGCCTTTCAAAGCCTTATTAGTCACTTTAAATGGTTTTATATTCTCGTTATTGATTTTCAGTTGAATTTTTTTATTTTTTCGGTTAAGAAAGGTTCTAAATAAAAGTTTACATCGAGAAATTTGAAGCAAAAGCCATCCATTGACAAGAAAAGTCCATTTATAGTCACCTATGCCTTTCAAAGCCTTATTACTCACGTTAAATGGTTTTATAATCTTATTATTGATTTTGAATTAAATTTTTTTATGTTTTCGATTAAGAAAGGTTATAAATAAATGTTTACCTCGAGCAACGCGAAACAAAAGCCATCCATTGACAAGAAAAGTCCATTTATAGTCACCTATGCCTTTGAAAGCCTTATTACTCGCTTTAAATGGTTTTATAAACTCATTATTGATTTTAAGTTCAATTTTTTTATGTTTTCGGTTAAGAAAGGTTATAAATAAATGTTTACCCTGAGAAACGGGAAGCGAAAGCCATCCATTGACAAGAAAAGTCCATTTATAGTCACCTATGCCTTTCAAAGCCTTATTAGTCACTTTAAATGGTTTTATAATCTCGTTATTGATTTTCAGTTGAATTTTTTTATTTTTTTGGTTAAGAAAGGTTCTAAATAAAAGTTTACATCGAGAAATTTGAAGCAAAAGCCATCCATTGACAAGAAAAGTCCATTTATAGTCACCTATGCCTTTCAAAGCCTTATTACTCACGTTAAATGGTTTTATAATCTTATTATTGATTTTGAATTAAATTTTTTTATGTTTTCGATTAAGAAAGGTTATAAATAAATGTTTACCTCGAGCAACGCGAAACAAAAGCCATCCATTGACAAGAAAAGTCCATTTATAGTCACCTATGCCTTTGAAGGCCTTATTACTCGCTTTAAATGGTTTTATAAACTCATTATTGATTTTAAGTTGAATTTTTTTATGTTTTCGGTTAAGAAAGGTTATAAATAAATGTTTACCCTGAGAAACGGGAAGCGAAAGCCATCCATTGACAAGAAAAGTCCATTTATAGTCACCTATGCCTTTCAAAGCCTTATTAGTCACTTTAAATGGTTTTATAATCTCGTTATTGATTTTCAGTTGAAGTTTTTTATTTTTTCGGTTAAGAAAGGTTCTAAATAAAAGTTTACATCGAGAAATTTGAAGCAAAAGCCATCCATTGACAAGAAAAGTCCATTTATAGTCACCTATGCCTTTCAAAGCCTTATTACTCACGTTAAATGGTTTTATAATCTTATTATTGATTTTGAATTAAATTTTTTTATGTTTTCGATTAAGAAAGGTTATAAATAAATGTTTACCTAGAGCAACGCGAAACAAAAGCCATCCATTGACAAGAAAAGTCCATTTATAGTCACCTATGCCTTTGAAAGCCTTATTACTCGCTTTAAATGGTTTTATAAACTCATTATTGATTTTAAGTTGAATTTTTTTATGTTTTCGGTTAAGAAAGGTTATAAATAAATGTTTACCCTGAGAAACGGGAAGCGAAAGCCATCAATTGACAAGAAAAGTCCATTTATAGTCACCTATGCCTTTCAAAGCCTTATTAGTCACTTTAAATGTTTTATAATCTCGTTATTGATTTTCAGTTGAATTTTTTTATTTTTTCGGTTAAGAAAGGTTCTAAATAAAAGTTTACATCGAGAAATTTGAAGCAAAAGCCATCCATTGACAAGAAAAGTCCATTTATAGTCACCTATGCCTTTCAAAGCCTTATTAGTCACTTTAAATGGTTTTATAATCTCGTTATTGATTTTCAGTTGAATTTTTTCATGTTTTCGGTTAATAAAGGTTCTAAATAAATGTTTACATCGAGAAATGTGAAGCAAAAGCCATCCATTGAAAAGAAAAGTCCATTTATAGTCACCTATGCCTTTGAAAGCCTTACTACTCGCTTTGAATGGTTTTATAATCTCATTATTGATTTTAAGTTGAATTTTTTTATGTTTTCGGTTAAGAAAGGTTATAAATAAATGTTTACTCTGAGAAACGTGAAGCAAAAGCCATCCATTGACAAGAAAAGTCTATTTATAGTCACCTATGCCTTTGAAAGCCTTATTACTCGCTTTGAATGGTTTTATAGTCTCATTATTGATTTTAAGTTGATTTTTTTTTTGTTTTCGATTAAGAAAGGTTATAAATAAATGTTTACCTCGAGAAACGTGAAGCAAAAGCCATCCATTGACAAGAAAAGTCCATTTATAGTCACTTATACCTTTGAAAGCCTTATTACTCGCTTTAAATGGTTTTATAATTTCATTATTGATTTTAAGTTGAGTTTTCTTATGTTTTTTGTTAAGAAAGGTTCTAAATAAATGTTTACATCGAGAAATGTGAAGCAAAAGCCATCCATTGACAAAAAAAGTCCATTTATAGTCACCTATGCCTTTGAAAGCCTTATTACTCGCTTTAAATGGTTTTATAATCTCATTATTGATTTTAAGTTGAATTTTTTTATGTTTTTGGTTAAGAAAGGTTGTAAATAAATGTTTACCTGGAGAAATGTGAAGCAAAAGCCATCCATTGACAAGAAAAGTCCATTTATAGTCACCTATGCCTTTCAAAGCCTTATTAGTCACTTTAAATGGTTTTATAATCTCGTTATTGATTTTCAGTTGAATTTTTTCATGTTTTCGGTTAATAAAGGTTCTAAATAAATGTTTACATCGAGAAATGTGAAGCAAAAGCCATCCATTGAAAAGAAAAGTCCATTTATAGTCACCTATGCCTTTGAAAGCCTTACTACTCGCTTTGAATGGTTTTATAATCTCATTATTGATTTTAAGTTGAATTTGTTTATGTTTTCGGTTAAGAAAGGTTATAAATAAATGTTTACTCTGAGAAACGTGAAGCAAAAGCCATCCATTGACAAGAAAAGTCTATTTATAGTCACCTATGCCTTTGAAAGCCTTATTACTCGCTTTGAATGGTTTTATAGTCTCATTATTGATTTTAAGTTGAATTTTTTTTTGTTTTCGGTTAAGAAAGGTTATAAATAAATGTTTACCTCGAGAAACGTGAAGCAAAAGCCATCCATTGACAAGAAAAGTCCATTTATAGTCACCTATGCCTTCGAAAGCCTTATTACTCGCTTTAAATGGTTTTATAATCTCATTATTGATTTTAAGTTGAATTTTTTTATGTTTTCGGTTAAGAAAGCTTATAAATAAATGTTTACCCTGAGAAACGGGAAGCGAAAGCCATCCATTGACAAGAAAAGTCCATTTATAGTCACCTATGCCTTTCAAAGCCTTATTAGTCACTTTAAATGGTTTTATAATCTCGTTATTGATTTTCAGTTGAATTTTTTTATGTTTTTTGTTAAGAAAGGTTATAAATAAATGTTTACCCTGAGAAACGTGAAGCAAAAGCCATCCATTGACAAGAAAAGTCCATTTATAGTCACCTATGCCTTTGAAAGCCTTATTACTCGCTTTAAATGGTTTTATAATCTTATTATTGATTTTAAGTTGAATTTTTTTATGTTTTTGGTTAAGAAAGGTTCTAAATAAATATTTACCTCGAGAAATGGGAAGCAAAAGCCATCCATTGACAAGAAAACTCCATTTATAGTCACCTATGCCTTTCAAAGCCTTATTAGTCACTTTAAATGGTTTTATAATCTCGTTATTGATTTTCAGTTGAATTTTTTTATGTTTTCGATTAAGAAAGGTTCTAAACAAATATTTACCTCGAGAAATGTGAAGCAAAAGCCATCCATTGACAAGAAAAGTCCATTTATAGTCACCTATGCCTTTCAAAGCCTTATTAGTCACTTTAAATGGTTTTATAATCTTATTATTGATTTTGAATTAAATTCTTTTATGTTTTCGATTAAGAAAGGTTATAAATAAATGTTTACCTCGAGCAACGCGAAACAAAAGCCATCCATTGACAAGAAAAGTCCATTTATAGTCACCTATGCCTTTGAAAGCCTTATTACTCACGTTAAATGGTTTTATAATCTTATTATTGATTTTGAATTAAATTTTTTTATGTTTTCGATTAAGAAAGGTTATAAATAAATGTTTACCTCGAGCAACGCGAAACAAAAGCCATCCATTGACAAGAAAAGTCCATTTATAGTCACCTATGCCTTTGAAAGCCTTATTACTCGCTTTAAATGGTTTTATAAACTCATTATTGATTTTGAGTTGAATTTTTTTATGTTTTCGGTTAAGAAAGGTTATAAATAAATGTTTACCCTGAGAAACGGGAAGCGAAAGCCATCCATTGACAAGAAAAGTCCATTTATAGTCACCTATGCCTTTCAAAGCCTTATTAGTCACTTTAAATGGTTTTATAATCTCGTTATTGATTTTCAGTTGAATTTTTTTATTTTTTCGGTTAAGAAAGGTTCTAAATAAAAGTTTACATCGAGAAATTTGAAGCAAAAGCCATCCATTGACAAGAAAAGTCCATTTATAGTCACCTATGCCTTTCAAAGCCTTATTAGTCACTTTAAATGGTTTTATAATCTTTTTATTGATTTTGAATTAAATTTTTTTATGTTTTCGATTAAGAAAGGTTATAAATAAATGTTTACCTCGAGCAACGCGAAACAAAAGCCATCCATTGATAAGAAAAGTCCATTTATAGTCACCTATGCCTTTGAAAGCCTTATTACTCGCTTTAAATGGTTTTATAAACTCATTATTGATTTTAAGTTGAATTTTTTTATGTTTTCGGTTAAGAAAGGTTATAAATAAATGTTTACCTTGAGAAACGGGAAGCGAAAGCCATCCATTGACAAGAAAAGTCCAGTTATAGTCACCTATGCCTTTCAAAGCCTTATTAGTCACTTTAAATGGTTTTATAATCTCGTTATTGATTTTCAGTTGAATTTTTTTATTTTTTCGGTTAAGAAAGGTTCTAAATAAAAGTTTACATCGAGAAATTTGAAGCAAAAGCCATCCATTGACAAGAAAAGTCCATTTATAGTCACCTATGCCTTTCAAAGCCTTATTACTCACGTTAAATGGTTTTATAATCTTATTATTGGTTTTGAATTAAATTTTTTTATGTTTTCGATTAAGAAAGGTTATAAATAAATGTTTACCTCGAGCAACGCGAAACAAAAGCCATCCATTGACAAGAAAAGTCCATTTATAGTCACCTATGCCTTTGAAAGCCTTATTACTCGCTTTAAATGGTTTTATAAACTCATTATTGATTTTAAGTTGAATTTTTTTATGTTTTCGGTTAAGAAAGGTTATAAATAAATGTTTACCCTGAGAAACGGGAAGCGAAAGCCATCCATTGACAAGAAAAGTCCATTTATAGTCACCTATGCCTTTCAAAGCCTTATTAGTCACTTTAAATGGTTTTATAATCTCGTTATTGATTTTCAGTTGAATTTTTTTATTTTTTCGGTTAAGAAAGGTTCTAAATAAAAGTTTACATCGAGAAATTTGAAGCAAAAGCCATCCATTGACAAGAAAAGTCCATTTATAGTCACCTATGCCTTTCAAAGCCTTATTACTCACGTTAAATGGTTTTATAATCTTATTATTGATTTTGAATTAAATTTTTTTATGTTTTCGATTAAGAAAGGTTATAAATAAATGTTTACCTCGAGCAACGCGAAACAAAAGCCATCCATTGACAAGAAAAGTCCATTTATAGTCACCTATGCCTTTGAAAGCCTTATTACTCACGTTAAATGGTTTTATAATCTTATTATTGATTTTGAATTAAATTTTTTTATGTTTTCGATTAAGAAAGGTTATAAATAAATGTTTACCTCGAGCAACGCGAAACAAAAGCCATCCATTGACAAGAAAAGTCCATTTATAGTCACCTATGCCTTTGAAAGCCTTATTACTCGCTTTAAATGGTTTTATAATCTCGTTATTGATTTTCAGTTGAATTTTTTTATGTTTTCGGTTAAGAAAGGTTATAAATAAATGTTTACCCTGAGAAACGGGAAGCGAAAGCCATCCATTGACAAGAAAAGTCCATTTATAGTCACCTATGCCTTTCAAAGCCTTATTAGTCACTTTAAATGGTTTTATATTCTCGTTATTGATTTTCAGTTGAATTTTTTTATTTTTTCGGTTAAGAAAGGTTCTAAATAAAAGTTTACATCGAGAAATTTGAAGCAAAAGCCATCCATTGACAAGAAAAGTCCATTTATAGTCACCTATGCCTTTCAAAGCCTTATTACTCACGTTAAATGGTTTTATAATCTTATTATTGATTTTGAATTAAATTTTTTTATGTTTTCGATTAAGAAAGGTTATAAATAAATGTTTACCTCGAGCAACGCGAAACAAAAGCCATCCATTGACAAGAAAAGTCCATTTATAGTCACCTATGCCTTTGAAAGCCTTATTACTCGCTTTAAATGGTTTTATAAACTCATTATTGATTTTAAGTTCAATTTTTTTATGTTTTCGGTTAAGAAAGGTTATAAATAAATGTTTACCCTGAGAAACGGGAAGCGAAAGCCATCCATTGACAAGAAAAGTCCATTTATAGTCACCTATGCCTTTCAAAGCCTTATTAGTCACTTTAAATGGTTTTATAATCTCGTTATTGATTTTCAGTTGAATTTTTTTATTTTTTTGGTTAAGAAAGGTTCTAAATAAAAGTTTACATCGAGAAATTTGAAGCAAAAGCCATCCATTGACAAGAAAAGTCCATTTATAGTCACCTATGCCTTTCAAAGCCTTATTACTCACGTTAAATGGTTTTATAATCTTATTATTGATTTTGAATTAAATTTTTTTATGTTTTCGATTAAGAAAGGTTATAAATAAATGTTTACCTCGAGCAACGCGAAACAAAAGCCATCCATTGACAAGAAAAGTCCATTTATAGTCACCTATGCCTTTGAAGGCCTTATTACTCGCTTTAAATGGTTTTATAAACTCATTATTGATTTTAAGTTGAATTTTTTTATGTTTTCGGTTAAGAAAGGTTATAAATAAATGTTTACCCTGAGAAACGGGAAGCGAAAGCCATCCATTGACAAGAAAAGTCCATTTATAGTCACCTATGCCTTTCAAAGCCTTATTAGTCACTTTAAATGGTTTTATAATCTCGTTATTGATTTTCAGTTGAATTTTTTTATTTTTTCGGTTAAGAAAGGTTCTAAATAAAAGTTTACATCGAGAAATTTGAAGCAAAAGCCATCCATTGACAAGAAAAGTCCATTTATAGTCACCTATGCCTTTCAAAGCCTTATTACTCACGTTAAATGGTTTTATAATCTTATTATTGATTTTGAATTAAATTTTTTTATGTTTTCGATTAAGAAAGGTTATAAATAAATGTTTACCTAGAGCAACGCGAAACAAAAGCCATCCATTGACAAGAAAAGTCCATTTATAGTCACCTATGCCTTTGAAAGCCTTATTACTCGCTTTAAATGGTTTTATAAACTCATTATTGATTTTAAGTTGAATTTTTTTATGTTTTCGGTTAAGAAAGGTTATAAATAAATGTTTACCCTGAGAAACGGGAAGCGAAAGCCATCAATTGACAAGAAAAGTCCATTTATAGTCACCTATGCCTTTCAAAGCCTTATTAGTCACTTTAAATGTTTTATAATCTCGTTATTGATTTTCAGTTGAATTTTTTTATTTTTTCGGTTAAGAAAGGTTCTAAATAAAAGTTTACATCGAGAAATTTGAAGCAAAAGCCATCCATTGACAAGAAAAGTCCATTTATAGTCACCTATGCCTTTCAAAGCCTTATTAGTCACTTTAAATGGTTTTATAATCTCGTTATTGATTTTCAGTTGAATTTTTTCATGTTTTCGGTTAATAAAGGTTCTAAATAAATGTTTACATCGAGAAATGTGAAGCAAAAGCCATCCATTGAAAAGAAAAGTCCATTTATAGTCACCTATGCCTTTGAAAGCCTTACTACTCGCTTTGAATGGTTTTATAATCTCATTATTGATTTTAAGTTGAATTTTTTTATGTTTTCGGTTAAGAAAGGTTATAAATAAATGTTTACTCTGAGAAACGTGAAGCAAAAGCCATCCATTGACAAGAAAAGTCTATTTATAGTCACCTATGCCTTTGAAAGCCTTATTACTCGCTTTGAATGGTTTTATAGTCTCATTATTGATTTTAAGTTGATTTTTTTTTTGTTTTCGATTAAGAAAGGTTATAAATAAATGTTTACCTCGAGAAACGTGAAGCAAAAGCCATCCATTGACAAAAAAAGTCCATTTATAGTCACTTATACCTTTGAAAGCCTTATTACTCGCTTTAAATGGTTTTATAATTTCATTATTGATTTTAAGTTGAGTTTTCTTATGTTTTTTGTTAAGAAAGGTTCTAAATAAAAGTTTACATCGAGAAATGTGAAGCAAAAGCCATCCATTGACAAAAAAAGTCCATTTATAGTCACCTATGCCTTTGAAAGCCTTATTACTCGCTTTAAATGGTTTTATAATCTCATTATTGATTTTAAGTTGAATTTTTTTATGTTTTTGGTTAAGAAAGGTTGTAAATATATGTTTACCTGGAGAAATGTGAAGCAAAAACCATCCATTGACAAGAAAAGTCCATTTATAGTCACCTATGCCTTTCAAAGCCTTATTAGTCACTTTAAATGGTTTTATAATCTCGTTATTGATTTTCAGTTGAATTTTTTCATGTTTTCGGTTAATAAAGGTTCTAAATAAATGTTTACATCGAGAAATGTGAAGCAAAAGCCATCCATTGAAAAGAAAAGTCCATTTATAGTCACCTATGCCTTTGAAAGCCTTACTACTCGCTTTGAATGGTTTTATAATCTCATTATTGATTTTAAGTTGAATTTGTTTATGTTTTCGGTTAAGAAAGGTTATAAATAAATGTTTACTCTGAGAAACGTGAAGCAAAAGCCATCCATTGACAAGAAAAGTCTATTTATAGTCACCTATGCCTTTGAAAGCCTTATTACTCGCTTTGAATGGTTTTATAGTCTCATTATTGATTTTAAGTTGAATTTTTTTTTGTTTTCGGTTAAGAAAGGTTATAAATAAATGTTTACCTCGAGAAACGTGAAGCAAAAGCCATCCATTGACAAGAAAAGTCCATTTATAGTCACCTATGCCTTCGAAAGCCTTATTACTCGCTTTAAATGGCTTTATAATCTCATTATTGATTTTAAGTTGAATTTTTTTATGTTTTCGGTTAAGAAAGGTTATAAATAAATGTTTACTCTGAGAAACGTGAAGCAAAAGCCATCCATTGACAAGAAAAGTCTATTTATAGTCACCTATGCCTTTGAAAGCCTTATTACTCGCTTTGAATGGTTTTATAGTCTCATTATTGATTTTAAGTTGAATTTTTTTTTGTTTTCGGTTAAGAAAGGTTATAAATAAATGTTTACCTCGAGCAACGCGAAACAAAAGCCATCCATTGACAAGAAAAGTCCATTTATAGTCACCTATGCCTTTGAAAGCCTTATTACTCGCTTTAAATGGTTTTATAAACTCATTATTGATTTTAAGTTGAATTTTTTTATGTTTTCGGTTAAGAAAGGTTATAAATAAATGTTTACCCTGAGAAACGGGAAGCGAAAGCCATCCATTGACAAGAAAAGTCCATTTATAGTCACCTATGCCTTTCAAAGCCTTATTAGTCACTTTAAATGGTTTTATAATCTCGTTATTGATTTTCAGTTGAATTTTTTTATTTTTTCGGTTAAGAAAGGTTCTAAATAAAAGTTTACATCGAGAAATTTGAAGCAAAAGCCATCCATTGACAAGAAAAGTCCATTTATAGTCACCTATGCCTTTCAAAGCCTTATTACTCACGTTAAATGGTTTTATAATCTTATTATTGATTTTGAATTAAATTTTTTTATGTTTTCGATTAAGAAAGGTTATAAATAAATGTTTACCTCGAGAAACGTGAAGCAAAAGCATCCATTGACAAGAAAAGTCCATTTATAGTCACTTATACCTTTGAAAGCCTTATTACTCGCTTTAAATGGTTTTATAATTTCATTATTGATTTTAAGTTGAGTTTTCTTATGTTTTTTGTTAAGAAAGGTTCTAAATAAATGTTTACATCGAGAAATGTGAAGCAAAAGCCATCCATTGACAAGAAAAGTCTATTTATAGTCACCTATGCCTTTGAAAGCCTTATTACTCGCTTTGAATGGTTTTATAGTCTCATTATTGATTTTAAGTTGAATTTTTTTTTGTTTTCGGTTAAGAAAGGTTATAAATAAATGTTTACCTCGAGAAACGTGAAGCAAAAGCCATCCATTGACAAGAAAAGTCCAGTTATAGTCACCTATGCCTTTCAAAGCCTTATTAGTCACTTTAAATGGTTTTATAATCTCGTTATTGATTTTCAGTTGAATTTTTTTATTTTTTCGGTTAAGAAAGGTTCTAAATAAAAGTTTACATCGAGAAATTTGAAGCAAAAGCCATCCATTGACAAGAAAAGTCCAATTATAGTCACCTATGCCTTTCAAAGCCTTATTACTCACGTTAAATGGTTTTATAATCTTATTATTGATTTTGAATTAAATTTTTTTATGTTTTCGATTAAGAAAGGTTATAAATAAATGTTTACCTCGAGCAACGCGAAACAAAAGCCATCCATTGACAAGAAAAGTCCATTTATAGTCACCTATGCCTTTGAAAGCCTTATTACTCGCTTTAAATGGTTTTATAAACTCATTATTGATTTTAAGTTGAATTTTTTTATGTTTTCGGTTAAGAAAGGTTATAAATAAATGTTTACCCTGAGAAACGGGAAGCGAAAGCCATCCATTGACAAGAAAAGTCCATTTATAGTCACCTATGCCTTTCAAAGCCTTATTAGTCACTTTAAATGGTTTTATAATCTCGTTATTGATTTTCAGTTGAATTTTTTTATTTTTTCGGTTAAGAAAGGTTCTAAATAAAAGTTTACATCGAGAAATTTGAAGCAAAAGCCATCCATTGACAAGAAAAGTCCATTTATAGTCACCTATGCCTTTCAAAGCCTTATTACTCACGTTAAATGGTTTTATAAACTTATTATTGATTTTGAATTAAATTTTTTTATGTTTTCGATTAAGAAAGGTTATAAATAAATGTTTACCTCGAGCAACGCGAAACAAAAGCCATCCATTGACCAGAAAAGTCCATTTATAGTCACCTATACCTTTGAAAGCCTTATTACTCGCTTTAAATGGTTTTATAACCTCATTATTGATTTTAAGTTGAATTTTTTTATGTTTTTGGTTAAGAAAGGTTATAAATAAATGTTTACCCTGAGAAACGGGAAGCGAAAGCCATCCATTGACAAGAAAAGTCCATTTATAGTCACCTATGCCTTTCAAAGCCTTATTAGTCACTTTAAATGTTTTATAATCTCGTTATTGATTTTCAGTTGAATTTTTTTATTTTTTCGGTTAAGAAAGGTTCTAAATAAAAGTTTACATCGAGAAATTTGAAGCAAAAGCCATCCATTGACAAGAAAAGTCCATTTATAGTCACCTATGCCTTTCAAAGCCTTATTAGTCACTTTAAATGGTTTTATAATCTCGTTATTGATTTTCAGTTGAATTTTTTCATGTTTTCGGTTAATAAAGGTTCTAAATAAATGTTTACATCGAGAAATGTGAAGCAAAAGCCATCCATTGAAAAGAAAAGTCCATTTATAGTCACCTATGCCTTTGAAAGCCTTACTACTCGCTTTGAATGGTTTTATAATCTCATTATTGATTTTAAGTTGAATTTTTTTATGTTTTCGGTTAAGAAAGGTTATAAATAAATGTTTACTCTGAGAAACGTGAAGCAAAAGCCATCCATTGACAAGAAAAGTCTATTTATAGTCACCTATGCCTTTGAAAGCCTTATTACTCGCTTTGAATGGTTTTATAGTCTCATTATTGATTTTAAGTTGATTTTTTTTTTGTTTTCGATTAAGAAAGGTTATAAATAAATGTTTACCTCGAGAAACGTGAAGCAAAAGCCATCCATTGACAAGAAAAGTCCATTTATAGTCACTTATACCTTTGAAAGCCTTATTACTCGCTTTAAATGGTTTTATAATTTCATTATTGATTTTAAGTTGAGTTTTCTTATGTTTTTTGTTAAGAAAGGTTCTAAATAAATGTTTACATCGAGAAATGTGAAGCAAAAGCCATCCATTGACAAAAAAAGTCCATTTATAGTCACCTATGCCTTTGAAAGCCTTATTACTCGCTTTAAATGGTTTTATAATCTCATTATTGATTTTAAGTTGAATTTTTTTATGTTTTTGGTTAAGAAAGGTTGTAAATAAATGTTTACCTGGAGAAATGTGAAGCAAAAGCCATCCATTGACAAGAAAAGTCCATTTATAGTCACCTATGCCTTTCAAAGCCTTATTAGTCACTTTAAATGGTTTTATAATCTCGTTATTGATTTTCAGTTGAATTTTTTCATGTTTTCGGTTAATAAAGGTTCTAAATAAATGTTTACATCGAGAAATGTGAAGCAAAAGCCATCCATTGAAAAGAAAAGTCCATTTATAGTCACCTATGCCTTTGAAAGCCTTACTACTCGCTTTGAATGGTTTTATAATCTCATTATTGATTTTAAGTTGAATTTGTTTATGTTTTCGGTTAAGAAAGGTTATAAATAAATGTTTACTCTGAGAAACGTGAAGCAAAAGCCATCCATTGACAAGAAAAGTCTATTTATAGTCACCTATGCCTTTGAAAGCCTTATTACTCGCTTTGAATGGTTTTATAGTCTCATTATTGATTTTAAGTTGAATTTTTTTTTGTTTTCGGTTAAGAAAGGTTATAAATAAATGTTTACCTCGAGAAACGTGAAGCAAAAGCCATCCATTGACAAGAAAAGTCCATTTATAGTCACCTATGCCTTCGAAAGCCTTATTACTCGCTTTAAATGGTTTTATAATCTCATTATTGATTTTAAGTTGAATTTTTTTATGTTTTCGGTTAAGAAAGGTTATAAATAAATGTTTACCCTGAGAAACGGGAAGCGAAAGCCATCCATTGACAAGAAAAGTCCATTTATAGTCACCTATGCCTTTCAAAGCCTTATTAGTCACTTTAAATGGTTTTATAATCTCGTTATTGATTTTCAGTTGAATTTTTTTATGTTTTTTGTTAAGAAAGGTTATAAATAAATGTTTACCCTGAGAAACGTGAAGCAAAAGCCATCCATTGACAAGAAAAGTCCATTTATAGTCACCTATGCCTTTGAAAGCCTTATTACTCGCTTTAAATGGTTTTATAATCTTATTATTGATTTTAAGTTGAATTTTTTTATGTTTTTGGTTAAGAAAGGTTCTAAATAAATATTTACCTCGAGAAATGGGAAGCAAAAGCCATCCATTGACAAGAAAACTCCATTTATAGTCACCTATGCCTTTCAAAGCCTTATTAGTCACTTTAAATGGTTTTATAATCTCGTTATTGATTTTCAGTTGAATTTTTTTATGTTTTCGATTAAGAAAGGTTCTAAATAAATATTTACCTCGAGAAATGTGAAGCAAAAGCCATCCATTGACAAGAAAAGTCCATTTATAGTCACCTATGCCTTTCAAAGCCTTATTAGTCACTTTAAATGGTTTTATAATCTTATTATTGATTTTGAATTAAATTCTTTTATGTTTTCGATTAAGAAAGGTTATAAATAAATGTTTACCTCGAGCAACGCGAAACAAAAGCCATCCATTGACAAGAAAAGTCCATTTATAGTCACCTATGCCTTTGAAAGCCTTATTACTCACGTTAAATAGTTTTATAATCTTATTATTGATTTTGAATTAAATTTTTTTATGTTTTCGATTAAGAAAGGTTATAAATAAATGTTTACCTCGAGCAACGCGAAACAAAAGCCATCCATTGACAAGAAAAGTCCATTTATAGTCACCTATGCCTTTCAAAGCCTTATTAGTCACTTTAAATGGTTTTATAATCTTATTATTGATTTTGAATTAAATTTTTTTATGTTTTCGATTAAGAAAGGTTATAAATAAATGTTTACCTCGAGCAACGCGAAACAAAAGCCATCCATTGACAAGAAAAGTCCATTTATAGTCACCTATGCCTTTGAAAGCCTTATTACTCGCTTTAAATGGTTTTATAAACTCATTATTGATTTTGAGTTGAATTTTTTTATGTTTTCGGTTAAGAAAGGTTATAAATAAATGTTTACCCTGAGAAACGGGAAGCGAAAGCCATCCATTGACAAGAAAAGTCCATTTATAGTCACCTATGCCTTTCAAAGCCTTATTAGTCACTTTAAATGGTTTTATAATCTCGTTATTGATTTTCAGTTGAATTTTTTTATTTTTTCGGTTAAGAAAGGTTCTAAATAAAAGTTTAAATCGAGAAATTTGAAGCAAAAGCCATCCATTGACAAGAAAAGTCCATTTATAGTCACCTATGCCTTTCAAAGCCTTATTACTCACGTTAAATGGTTTTATAATCTTATTATTGATTTTGAATTAAATTTTTTTATGTTTTCGATTAAGAAAGGTTATAAATAAATGTTTACCTCGAGCAACGCGAAACAAAAGCCATCCATTGACAAGAAAAGTCCATTTATAGTCACCTATGCCTTTGAAAGCCTTATTACTCGCTTTAAATGGTTTTATAAACTCATTATTGATTTTAAGTTGAATTTTTTTATGTTTTCGGTTAAGAAAGGTTATAAATAAATGTTTACCCTGAGAAACGGGAAGCGAAAGCCATCCATTGACAAGAAAAGTCCATTTATAGTCACCTATGCCTTTCAAAGCCTTATTAGTCACTTTAAATGGTTTTATAATCTCGTTATTGATTTTCAGTTGAATTTTTTTATTTTTTCGGTTAAGAAAGGTTCTAAATAAAAGTTTACATCGAGAAATTTGAAGCAAAAGCCATCCATTGACAAGAAAAGTCCATTTATAGTCACCTATGCCTTTCAAAGCCTTATTAGTCACTTTAAATGGTTTTATAATCTTTTTATTGATTTTGAATTAAATTTTTTTATGTTTTCGATTAAGAAAGGTTATAAATAAATGTTTACCTCGAGCAACGCGAAACAAAAGCCATCCATTGATAAGAAAAGTCCATTTATAGTCACCTATGCCTTTGAAAGCCTTATTACTCGCTTTAAATGGTTTTATAAACTCATTATTGATTTTAAGTTGAATTTTTTTATGTTTTCGGTTAAGAAAGGTTATAAATAAATGTTTACCTTGAGAAACGGGAAGCGAAAGCCATCCATTGACAAGAAAAGTCCAGTTATAGTCACCTATGCCTTTCAAAGCCTTATTAGTCACTTTAAATGGTTTTATAATCTCGTTATTGATTTTCAGTTGAATTTTTTTATTTTTTCGGTTAAGAAAGGTTCTAAATAAAAGTTTACATCGAGAAATTTGAAGCAAAAGCCATCCATTGACAAGAAAAGTCCATTTATAGTCACCTATGCCTTTCAAAGCCTTATTACTCACGTTAAATGGTTTTATAATCTTATTATTGATTTTGAATTAAATTTTTTTATGTTTTCGATTAAGAAAGGTTATAAATAAATGTTTACCTCGAGCAACGCGAAACAAAAGCCATCCATTGACAAGAAAAGTCCATTTATAGTCACCTATGCCTTTGAAAGCCTTATTACTCGCTTTAAATGGTTTTATAAACTCATTATTGATTTTAAGTTGAATTTTTTTATGTTTTCGGTTAAGAAAGGTTATAAATAAATGTTTACCCTGAGAAACGGGAAGCGAAAGCCATCCATTGACAAGAAAAGTCCATTTATAGTCACCTATGCCTTTCAAAGCCTTATTAGTCACTTTAAATGGTTTTATAATCTCGTTATTGATTTTCAGTTAAATTTTTTTATTTTTTCGGTTAAGAAAGGTTCTAAATAAAAGTTTACATCGAGAAATTTGAAGCAAAAGCCATCCATTGACAAGAAAAGTCCATTTATAGTCACCTATGCCTTTCAAAGCCTTATTACTCACGTTAAATGGTTTTATAATCTTATTATTGATTTTGAATTAAATTTTTTTATGTTTTCGATTAAGAAAGGTTATAAATAAATGTTTACCTCGAGCAACGCGAAACAAAAGCCATCCATTGACAAGAAAAGTCCATTTATAGTCACCTATGCCTTTGAAAGCCTTATTACTCGCTTTAAATGGTTTTATAAACTCATTATTGATTTTAAGTTGAATTTTTTTATGTTTTCGGTTAAGAAAGGTTATAAATAAATGTTTACCCTGAGAAACGGGAAGCGAAAGCCATCCATTGACAAGAAAAGTCCATTTATAGTCACCTATGCCTTTCAAAGCCTTATTAGTCACTTTAAATGGTTTTATAATCTCGTTATTGATTTTCAGTTGAATTTTTTTATTTTTTCGGTTAAGAAAGGTTCTAAATAAAAGTTTACATCGAGAAATTTGAAGCAAAAGCCATCCATTGACAAGAAAAGTCCATTTATAGTCACCTATGCCTTTCAAAGCCTTATTACTCACGTTAAATGGTTTTATAATCTTATTATTGATTTTGAATTAAATTTTTTTATGTTTTCGATTAAGAAAGGTTATAAATAAATGTTTACCTCGAGCAACGCGAAACAAAAGCCATCCATTGACAAGAAAAGTCCATTTATAGTCACCTATACCTTTGAAAGCCTTATTACTCGCTTTAAATGGTTTTATAACCTCATTATTGATTTTAAGTTGAATTTTTTTATGTTTTTGGTTAAGAAAGGTTCTAAATAAATGTTTACCTCGAGAAATGTGAAGCAAAAGCCATCCATTGACAAGAAAAGTCCATTTATGGTCACCTATACCTTTGAAAGCCTTATTACTCGCTTTAAATGGTTTTATAATCTCATTATTGATTTTAAGTTGGATTTTTTTATGTTTTCGGTTAAGAAAGGTTCTAAATAATTGTTTACCTCGAGAAATGTGTAGCAAAAGCCATCCATTGACAAGAAAAGTCCATTTATAGTCACCTATGCCTTTGAAAGCCTTATTACTCGCTTTAAATGGTTTTATAATCTCATTATTGATTTTATGTTGAATTTTTTTATGTTTTTGGTTAAGAAAGGTTCTAAATAAATGTTTACCTCGAGAAATGTGAAGCAAAAGCCATCCATTGATAAAAAAAGTCCATTTATAGTCACCTATGCCTTTCAAAGCCTTATTAGTCACTTTAAATGGTTTTATAATCTCATTATTGATTGTAATTCGAAATTCTTTATGTTTTCGGTTAGGAAAGGTTATAAATAAATGTTTACCTTGAGAAACACGAAGCAAAAGCCATCCATTGACAAGAAAAGTCCATTTATATTCACTTATACCGTTGAAAGCCTTAATACTCGCTTTAAATGGTTTTATAAACTCATTATTGATTTTAAGTTGAATTTTTTTATGTTTTCGGTTAAAAAAAGGTTATAAATAAATGTTTACATTGAGAAACGTGAAGCAAAAGCCATCCATTGACAAGAAAAGTCAGTTTATAGTCACCTATGCCTTTGAAAGCCTTATTACTCGCTTTAAATGGTTTTATAATCTCATTATTGATTTTAAGTTGAATTCTTTTATATTTTCGGATAAGAAAGGTTATAAATAAATGTTTACCTCGAGAAACGTGAAGCAAAAGCCATCCATTGACAAGAAAAGTCCATTTATAGTCACCTATGCCTTTGAAAGCCTTATTACTCGCTTTAAATGGTTTTATAATCTCATTATTGATTTTAAGTTGAATTTTTTTATGTTTTTGATTAAGAAAGGTTCTAAATAAATGTTTACATCGAGAAATGTGAAGCGAAAGCCATGCGTTGGCAAGAAAAGTCCATTTATAGTCACCTATGCCTTTGAAAGCCTTATTACTCGCTTTAAATGGTTTTCTAAACTCAATATTGATTTTAAGTTGAATTTTTTTATGTTTTCGGTTAAGAAAGGTTATAAATAAATGTTTACTCTGAGAAACGTGAAGCAAAAGCCACCCATTGACAAGAAAAGTCCATTTATGATCACCTATACCTTTGAAAGCGTTATTACTCGCTTTAAATGGTTTTATAATCTCATTATTGATTTTAAGTTGAATTTTTTTATGTTTTTGGTTAAGAAAGGTTCTAAATAAATGTTTACATCGAGAAATGTGAAGCAAAAGCCATCCACTGACAAGAAAAGTCCATTTATAGTCACCTATGCCTTTGAAAGCCTTATTACTCGCTTTAAATGGTTTTATAATCTCATTATTGATTTTAAGTTGAATGTTTTTATGTTTTCGGTTAAGAAAGGTTATAAATAAATGTTTACCTCGATAAACGTGAAGCAAAAGCCGTCATTGACAAGAAAAGTCCATTTATAGTCACTTATACCTTTGAAAGCCTTATTACTCGCTTTAAATGGTTTTATAATCTCATTATTGATTTTAAGTTGAATTTTTTTATATTTTCGGATAAGAAAGGTTATAAATAAATGTTTACATCGAGAAATGTGAAGCAAAAGCCATCCACTGACAAGAAAAGTCCATTTATAGTCACCTATGCCTTTGAAAGCCTTATTACTCGCTTTAAATGGTGTTATAATCTTATTATTGATTTTAAGTTGAATGTTTTTATGTTTTCGGTTAAGAAAGGTTATAAATAAATGTTTACCTCGATAAACGTGAAGCAAAAGCCGTCATTGACAAGAAAAGTCCATTTATAGTCACTTATACCTTTGAAAGCCTTATTACTCGCTTTAAATGGTTTTATAATCTCATTATTGATTTTAAGTTGAATTTTTTTTTGTTTTTGGTTAAGAAAAGTTCTAAATTAATGTTTACCTCGAGAAATGTGAAGCGAAAGCCATCCATTGACAAGAAAAGTCCATTTATAGTCACCTATGCCTTTGAAAGCCTTATTACTCGCTTTAAATGGTTTTCTAAACTCATTATTGATTTTAAGTTGAATTTTTTTATGTTTTCGGTTAAGAAAGGTTATAAATACATGTTTACTCTAAGAAACGTGAAGCAAAAGCCATCCATTGACAAGAAAAGTCCATTTATAGTCACCTATGCCTTTGAAAGCCTTATTACTCGCTTTAAATGGTTTTATAATCTCATTATTGATTTTAAGTTGAATTTTTTTATGTTTTTGGTTAAGAAAGGTTGTAAATAAATGTTTACCTCAAGAAATGTGAAGCAAAAGCCATCCATTGACAAGAAAAGTCCATTTATAGTCACCTATGCCTTTCAAAGCCTTATTAGTCACTTTAAATGGTTTTATAATCTCGTTATTGATTTTCAGTTGAATTTTTTCATGTTTTCGGTTAATAAAGGTTCTAAATAAATGTTTACATCGAGAAATGTGAAGCAAAAGCCATCCACTGACAAGAAAAGTCCATTTATAGTCACCTATGCCTTTGAAAGCCTTATTACTCGCTTTAAATGGTTTTATAATCTCATTATTGATTTTAAGTTGAATGTTTTTATGTTTTCGGTTAAGAAAGGTTATAAATAAATGTTTACCTCGATAAACGTGAAGCAAAAGCCGTCATTGACAAGAAAAGTCCATTTATAGTCACTTATACCTTTGAAAGCCTTATTACTCGCTTTAAATGGTTTTATAATCTCATTATTGATTTTAAGTTGAATTTTTTTTTGTTTTTGGTTAAGAAAAGTTCTAAATTAATGTTTACCTCGAGAAATGTGAAGCGAAAGCCATCCATTGACAAGAAAAGTCCATTTATAGTCACCTATGCCTTTGAAAGCCTTATTACTCGCTTTAAATGGTTTTCTAAACTCATTATTGATTTTAAGTTGAATTTTTTTATGTTTTCGGTTAAGAAAGGTTATAAATACATGTTTACTCTAAGAAACGTGAAGCAAAAGCCATCCATTGACAAGAAAAGTCCATTTATAGTCACCTATGCCTTTGAAAGCCTTATTACTCGCTTTAAATGGTTTTATAATCTCATTATTGATTTTAAGTTGAATGTTTTTATGTTTTTGGTTAAGAAAGGTTGTAAATAAATGTTTACCTCAAGAAATGTGAAGCAAAAGCCATCCATTGACAAGAAAAGTCCATTTATAGTCACCTATGCCTTTCAAAGCCTTATTAGTCACTTTAAATGGTTTTATAATCTCGTTATTGATTTTCAGTTGAATTTTTTCATGTTTTCGGTTAATAAAGGTTCTAAATAAATGTTTACATCGAGAAATGTGAAGCAAAAGCCATCCACTGACAAGAAAAGTCCATTTATAGTCACCTATGCCTTTGAAAGCCTTATTACTCGCTTTAAATGGTTTTATAATCTCATTATTGATTTTAAGTTGAATGTTTTTATGTTTTCGGTTAAGAAAGGTTATAAATAAATGTTTACCTCGATAAACGTGAAGCAAAAGCCGTCATTGACAAGAAAAGTCCATTTATAGTCACTTATACCTTTGAAAGCCTTATTACTCGCTTTAAATGGTTTTATAATCTCATTATTGATTTTAAGTTGAATTTTTTTATATTTTCGGATAAGAAAGGTTATAAATAAATGTTTACCTCGAGAAACGTGAAGCAAAAGCCATCCATTGACAAGAAAAGTCCATTTATAGTCACCTATGCCTTTGAAAGCCTTATTACTCGCTTTAAATGGTTTTATAATCTCATTATTGATTTTAAGTTGAATTTTTTTATGTTTTCGGTTAAGAAAGGTTCTAAATAAATGTTTACCTCGAGAAATGTGAAGCAAAAGCCATCCATTGACAAGAAAAGTCCATTAATAGTCACCTATGCCTTTGAAAGCCTTATTACTCGCTTTAAATGGTTTTATAATCTCATTATTGATTTTAAATTGAATTTTTTTATGTTTTCGGCTAAGAAAGGTTCTAAATAAATGTTTACCTCGAGAAATGTGAAGCAAAAGCCATCCATTGACAAGAAAAGTCCATTTATAGTCACCTATGCCTTTGAAAGCCTTATTACTCGCTTTAAATGGTTTTATAATCTCATTATTGATTTTAAGTAGACTTTTTTTTATGTTTTTGGTTAAGAAAGGTTCTAAATAAATGTTTACCTCGAGAAATGTGAAGCAAAAGCCATCCATTGACAAGAAAAGTCCATTTATAGTCACCTATGCCTTCGAAAGCCTTATCACTCGCTTTACATGGTTTTATAATCTCATTATTAATTTTAAGTTGACATTTTTTTTTGTTTTTGGTTAAGAAAGGTTCTAAATTAATGTTTACCTTGAGAAATGTGAACCAAAAGCCATCCATTGACAAGAAAAGTCCATTCATATTCACTTATACCGTTGAAAGCCTTATTACTCGCTTTAAATGGTTTTATAAACTCATTATTGATTTTAAGTTGAATTTTTTTATGTTTTCGGTTAAGAAAGGTTAGAAATAAATGTTTACTCTGAGAAACGTGAAGCAAAAGCCATCCATTGACAAGAAAAGTCCATTTATAGTCACCTATGCCTTTGAAAGCCTTATTATTCGCTTTAAATGGTTTTATAATCTCATTATTGATTTTAAGTTGAATTTTTTTATGTTTTTGGTTAAGAAAGGTTGTAAATAAATGTTTACCTCAAGAAATGTGAAGCAAAAGCCATCCATTGACAAGAAAAGTCCATTTATAGTCATTTATGCCTTTCAAAGCCTTATTAGTCACTTTAAATGGTTTTATAATCTCGTTATTGATTTTTAGTTGAATTTTTTCATGTTTTCGGTTAATAAAGGTTCTAAATAAATGTTTACATCGAGAAATGTGAAGCAAAAGTCATCCATTGACAAGAAAAGTCCATTTATAGTCACCTATGCCTTTGAAAGCCTTATTACTCGCTTTGAATGGTTTTATAATCTCATTATTGATTTTAAGTTGAATTTTTTTATGTTTTCGGTTAAGAAAGGTTATAAATAAATGTTTATCTCGAGAAACGTGAAGCAAAAGCCATCCATTGACAAGAAAAGTCCATTTATAGTCACTTATACCTTTGAAAGCCTTATTACTCGCTTTAAATGGTTTTATAATTTCATTATTGATTTTAAGTTGAGTTTTTTTATGTTTTTTGTTAAGAAAGGTTCTAAATAAATGTTTACATCGAGAAATGTGAAGCAAAAGCCATCCATTGACAAGAAAAGTCCATTTATAGTCTCCTATGCCTTCGAAAGCCTTATCACTCGCTTTACATGGTTTTATAATCTCATTATTGATTTTAAGTTGAATTTTTTTTTGTTTTTGGTTAAGAAAGGTTCTAAATTAATGTTTACCTCGAGAAATGTGAAGCGAAAGCCATGCGTTGGCAAGAAAAGTCCATTTATAGTCACCTATGCCTTTGAAAGCCTTATTACTCGCTTTAAATGGTTTTCTAAACTCATTATTGATTTTAAGTTGAATTTTTTTATGTTTTCGGTTAAGAAAGGTTATAAATAAATGTTTACCCTGAGAAACGTGAAGCAAAAGCCACCCATTGACAAGAAAAGTCCATTTATGATCACCTATACCTTTGAAAGCGTTATTACTCGCTTTAAATGGTTTTATAATCTCATTATTGATTTTAAGTTGAATTTTTTTATGTTTTTGGTTAAGAAAGGTTCTAAATAAATGTTTACACCGAGAAATCTGAAGCAAAAGCCATCCATTGACAAGAAAAGTCCATTTATAGTCACCTATGCCTTCGAAAGCCTTATCACTCGCTTTAAATGGTTTTATAATCTCATTATTGATTTTAAGTTGAATTTTTTTTTGTTTTTGGTTAAGAAAAGTTCTAAATTAATGTTTACCTCGAGAAATGTGAAGCGAAAGCCATCCATTGACAAGAAAAGTCCATTTATAGTCACCTATGCCTTTGAAAGCCTTATTACTCGCTTTAAATGGTTTTCTAAACTCATTATTGATTTTAAGTTGAATTTTTTTATGTTTTCGGTTAAGAAAGGTTATAAATACATGTTTACTCTAAGAAACGTGAAGCAAAAGCCATCCATTGACAAGAAAAGTCCATTTATAGTCACCTATGCCTTTGAAAGCCTTATTACTCGCTTTAAATGGTTTTATAATCTCATTATTGATTTTAAGTTGAATTTTTTTATGTTTTTGGTTAAGAAAGGTTGTAAATAAATGTTTACCTCAAGAAATGTGAAGCAAAAGCCATCCATTGACAAGAAAAGTCCATTTATAGTCACCTATGCCTTTCAAAGCCTTATTAGTCACTTTAAATGGTTTTATAATCTCGTTATTGATTTTCAGTTGAATTTTTTCATGTTTTCGGTTAATAAAGGTTCTAAATAAATGTTTACATCGAGAAATGTGAAGCAAAAGCCATCCACTGACAAGAAAAGTCCATTTATAGTCACCTATGCCTTTGAAAGCCTTATTACTCGCTTTAAATGGTTTTATAATCTCATTATTGATTTTAAGTTGAATGTTTTTATGTTTTCGGTTAAGAAAGGTTATAAATAAATGTTTACCTCGATAAACGTGAAGCAAAAGCCGTCATTGACAAGAAAAGTCCATTTATAGTCACTTATACCTTTGAAAGCCTTATTACTCGCTTTAAATGGTTTTATAATCTCATTATTGATTTTAAGTTGAATTTTTTTATATTTTCGGATAAGAAAGGTTATAAATAAATGTTTACCTCGAGAAACGTGAAGCAAAAGCCATCCATTGACAAGAAAAGTCCATTTATAGTCACCTATGCCTTTGAAAGCCTTATTACTCGCTTTAAATGGTTTTATAATCTCATTATTGATTTTAAGTTGAATTTTTTTATGTTTTCGGTTAAGAAAGGTTCTAAATAAATGTTTACCTCGAGAAATGTGAAGCAAAAGCCATCCATTGACAAGAAAAGTCCATTAATAGTCACCTATGCCTTTGAAAGCCTTATTACTCGCTTTAAATGGTTTTATAATCTCATTATTGATTTTAAATTGAATTTTTTTATGTTTTCGGCTAAGAAAGGTTCTAAATAAATGTTTACCTCGAGAAATGTGAAGCAAAAGCCATCCATTGACAAGAAAAGTCCATTTATAGTCACCTATGCCTTTGAAAGCCTTATTACTCGCTTTAAATGGTTTTATAATCTCATTATTGATTTTAAGTAGACTTTTTTTTATGTTTTTGGTTAAGAAAGGTTCTAAATAAATGTTTACCTCGAGAAATGTGAAGCAAAAGCCATCCATTGACAAGAAAAGTCCATTTATAGTCACCTATGCCTTCGAAAGCCTTATCACTCGCTTTACATGGTTTTATAATCTCATTATTAATTTTAAGTTGACATTTTTTTTTGTTTTTGGTTAAGAAAGGTTCTAAATTAATGTTTACCTTGAGAAATGTGAAGCAAAAGCCATCCATTGACAAGAAAAGTCCATTCATATTCACTTATACCGTTGAAAGCCTTATTACTCGCTTTAAATGGTTTTATAAACTCATTATTGATTTTAAGTTGAATTTTTTTATGTTTTCGGTTAAGAAAGGTTAGAAATAAATGTTTACTCTGAGAAACGTGAAGCAAAAGCCATCCATTGACAAGAAAAGTCCATTTATAGTCACCTATGCCTTTGAAAGCCTTATTATTCGCTTTAAATGGTTTTATAATCTCATTATTGATTTTAAGTTGAATTTTTTTATGTTTTTGGTTAAGAAAGGTTGTAAATAAATGTTTACCTCAAGAAATGTGAAGCAAAAGCCATCCATTGACAAGAAAAGTCCATTTATAGTCATTTATGCCTTTCAAAGCCTTATTAGTCACTTTAAATGGTTTTATAATCTCGTTATTGATTTTCAGTTGAATTTTTTCATGTTTTCGGTTAATAAAGGTTCTAAATAAATGTTTACATCGAGAAATGTGAAGCAAAAGTCATCCATTGACAAGAAAAGTCCATTTATAGTCACCTATGCCTTTGAAAGCCTTATTACTCGCTTTGAATGGTTTTATAATCTCATTATTGATTTTAAGTTGAATTTTTTTATGTTTTCGGTTAAGAAAGGTTATAAATAAATGTTTATCTCGAGAAACGTGAAGCAAAAGCCATCCATTGACAAGAAAAGTCCATTTATAGTCACTTATACCTTTGAAAGCCTTATTACTCGCTTTAAATGGTTTTATAATTTCATTATTGATTTTAAGTTGAGTTTTTTTATGTTTTTTGTTAAGAAAGGTTCTAAATAAATGTTTACATCGAGAAATGTGAAGCAAAAGCCATCCATTGACAAGAAAAGTCCATTTATAGTCTCCTATGCCTTCGAAAGCCTTATCACTCGCTTTACATGGTTTTATAATCTCATTATTGATTTTAAGTTGAATTTTTTTTTGTTTTTGGTTAAGAAAGGTTCTAAATTAATGTTTACCTCGAGAAATGTGAAGCGAAAGCCATGCGTTGGCAAGAAAAGTCCATTTATAGTCACCTATGCCTTTGAAAGCCTTATTACTCGCTTTAAATGGTTTTCTAAACTCATTATTGATTTTAAGTTGAATTTTTTTATGTTTTCGGTTAAGAAAGGTTATAAATAAATGTTTACCCTGAGAAACGTGAAGCAAAAGCCACCCATTGACAAGAAAAGTCCATTTATGATCACCTATACCTTTGAAAGCGTTATTACTCGCTTTAAATGGTTTTATAATCTCATTATTGATTTTAAGTTGAATTTTTTTATGTTTTTGGTTAAGAAAGGTTCTAAATAAATGTTTACACCGAGAAATCTGAAGCAAAAGCCATCCATTGACAAGAAAAGTCCATTTATAGTCACCTATGCCTTCGAAAGCCTTATCACTCGCTTTAAATGGTTTTATAATCTCATTATTGATTTTAAGTTGAATTTTTTTTTGTTTTTGGTTAAGAAAAGTTCTAAATTAATGTTTACCTCGAGAAATGTGAAGCGAAAGCCATCCATTGACAAGAAAAGTCCATTTATAGTCACCTATGCCTTTGAAAGCCTTATTACTCGCTTTAAATGGTTTTCTAAACTCATTATTGATTTTAAGTTGAATTTTTTTATGTTTTCGGTTAAGAAAGGTTATAAATACATGTTTACTCTAAGAAACGTGAAGCAAAAGCCATCCATTGACAAGAAAAGTCCATTTATAGTCACCTATGCCTTTGAAAGCCTTATTACTCGCTTTAAATGGTTTTATAATCTCATTATTGATTTTAAGTTGAATTTTTTTATGTTTTTGGTTAAGAAAGGTTGTAAATAAATGTTTACCTCAAGAAATGTGAAGCAAAAGCCATCCATTGACAAGAAAAGTCCATTTATAGTCACCTATGCCTTTCAAAGCCTTATTAGTCACTTTAAATGGTTTTATAATCTCGTTATTGATTTTCAGTTGAATTTTTTCATGTTTTCGGTTAATAAAGGTTCTAAATAAATGTTTACATCGAGAAATGTGAAGCAAAAGCCATCCACTGACAAGAAAAGTCCATTTATAGTCACCTATGCCTTTGAAAGCCTTATTACTCGCTTTAAATGGTTTTATAATCTCATTATTGATTTTAAGTTGAATGTTTTTATGTTTTCGGTTAAGAAAGGTTATAAATAAATGTTTACCTCGATAAACGTGAAGCAAAAGCCGTCATTGACAAGAAAAGTCCATTTATAGTCACTTATACCTTTGAAAGCCTTATTACTCGCTTTAAATGGTTTTATAATCTCATTATTGATTTTAAGTTGAATTTTTTTATATTTTCGGATAAGAAAGGTTATAAATAAATGTTTACCTCGAGAAACGTGAAGCAAAAGCCATCCATTGACAAGAAAAGTCCATTTATAGTCACCTATGCCTTTGAAAGCCTTATTACTCGCTTTAAATGGTTTTATAATCTCATTATTGATTTTAAGTTGAATTTTTTTATGTTTTCGGTTAAGAAAGGTTCTAAATAAATGTTTACCTCGAGAAATGTGAAGCAAAAGCCATCCATTGACAAGAAAAGTCCATTAATAGTCACCTATGCCTTTGAAAGCCTTATTACTCGCTTTAAATGGTTTTATAATCTCATTATTGATTTTAAATTGAATTTTTTTATGTTTTCGGCTAAGAAAGGTTCTAAATAAATGTTTACCTCGAGAAATGTGAAGCAAAAGCCATCCATTGACAAGAAAAGTCCATTTATAGTCACCTATGCCTTTGAAAGCCTTATTACTCGCTTTAAATGGTTTTATAATCTCATTATTGATTTTAAGTAGACTTTTTTTTATGTTTTTGGTTAAGAAAGGTTCTAAATAAATGTTTACCTCGAGAAATGTGAAGCAAAAGCCATCCATTGACAAGAAAAGTCCATTTATAGTCACCTATGCCTTCGAAAGCCTTATCACTCGCTTTACATGGTTTTATAATCTCATTATTAATTTTAAGTTGACATTTTTTTTTGTTTTTGGTTAAGAAAGGTTCTAAATTAATGTTTACCTTGAGAAATGTGAACCAAAAGCCATCCATTGACAAGAAAAGTCCATTCATATTCACTTATACCGTTGAAAGCCTTATTACTCGCTTTAAATGGTTTTATAAACTCATTATTGATTTTAAGTTGAATTTTTTTATGTTTTCGGTTAAGAAAGGTTAGAAATAAATGTTTACTCTGAGAAACGTGAAGCAAAAGCCATCCATTGACAAGAAAAGTCCATTTATAGTCACCTATGCCTTTGAAAGCCTTATTATTCGCTTTAAATGGTTTTATAATCTCATTATTGATTTTAAGTTGAATTTTTTTATGTTTTTGGTTAAGAAAGGTTGTAAATAAATGTTTACCTCAAGAAATGTGAAGCAAAAGCCATCCATTGACAAGAAAAGTCCATTTATAGTCATTTATGCCTTTCAAAGCCTTATTAGTCACTTTAAATGGTTTTATAATCTCGTTATTGATTTTCAGTTGAATTTTTTCATGTTTTCGGTTAATAAAGGTTCTAAATAAATGTTTACATCGAGAAATGTGAAGCAAAAGTCATCCATTGACAAGAAAAGTCCATTTATAGTCACCTATGCCTTTGAAAGCCTTATTACTCGCTTTGAATGGTTTTATAATCTCATTATTGATTTTAAGTTGAATTTTTTTATGTTTTCGGTTAAGAAAGGTTATAAATAAATGTTTATCTCGAGAAACGTGAAGCAAAAGCCATCCATTGACAAGAAAAGTCCATTTATAGTCACTTATACCTTTGAAAGCCTTATTACTCGCTTTAAATGGTTTTATAATTTCATTATTGATTTTAAGTTGAGTTTTTTTATGTTTTTTGTTAAGAAAGGTTCTAAATAAATGTTTACATCGAGAAATGTGAAGCAAAAGCCATCCATTGACAAGAAAAGTCCATTTATAGTCTCCTATGCCTTCGAAAGCCTTATCACTCGCTTTACATGGTTTTATAATCTCATTATTGATTTTAAGTTGAATTTTTTTTTGTTTTTGGTTAAGAAAGGTTCTAAATTAATGTTTACCTCGAGAAATGTGAAGCGAAAGCCATGCGTTGGCAAGAAAAGTCCATTTATAGTCACCTATGCCTTTGAAAGCCTTATTACTCGCTTTAAATGGTTTTCTAAACTCATTATTGATTTTAAGTTGAATTTTTTTATGTTTTCGGTTAAGAAAGGTTATAAATAAATGTTTACCCTGAGAAACGTGAAGCAAAAGCCACCCATTGACAAGAAAAGTCCATTTATGATCACCTATACCTTTGAAAGCGTTATTACTCGCTTTAAATGGTTTTATAATCTCATTATTGATTTTAAGTTGAATTTTTTTATGTTTTTGGTTAAGAAAGGTTCTAAATAAATGTTTACACCGAGAAATCTGAAGCAAAAGCCATCCATTGACAAGAAAAGTCCATTTATAGTCACCTATGCCTTCGAAAGCCTTATCACTCGCTTTAAATGGTTTTATAATCTCATTATTGATTTTAAGTTGAATTTTTTTTTGTTTTTGGTTAAGAAAAGTTCTAAATTAATGTTTACCTCGAGAAATGTGAAGCGAAAGCCATCCATTGACAAGAAAAGTCCATTTATAGTCACCTATGCCTTTGAAAGCCTTATTACTCGCTTTAAATGGTTTTCTAAACTCATTATTGATTTTAAGTTGAATTTTTTTATGTTTTCGGTTAAGAAAGGTTATAAATACATGTTTACTCTAAGAAACGTGAAGCAAAAGCCATCCATTGACAAGAAAAGTCCATTTATAGTCACCTATGCCTTTGAAAGCCTTATTACTCGCTTTAAATGGTTTTATAATCTCATTATTGATTTTAAGTTGAATTTTTTTATGTTTTTGGTTAAGAAAGGTTGTAAATAAATGTTTACCTCAAGAAATGTGAAGCAAAAGCCATCCATTGACAAGAAAAGTCCATTTATAGTCACCTATGCCTTTCAAAGCCTTATTAGTCACTTTAAATGGTTTTATAATCTCGTTATTGATTTTCAGTTGAATTTTTTCATGTTTTCGGTTAATAAAGGTTCTAAATAAATGTTTACATCGAGAAATGTGAAGCAAAAGCCATCCACTGACAAGAAAAGTCCATTTATAGTCACCTATGCCTTTGAAAGCCTTATTACTCGCTTTAAATGGTTTTATAATCTCATTATTGATTTTAAGTTGAATGTTTTTATGTTTTCGGTTAAGAAAGGTTATAAATAAATGTTTACCTCGATAAACGTGAAGCAAAAGCCGTCATTGACAAGAAAAGTCCATTTATAGTCACTTATACCTTTGAAAGCCTTATTACTCGCTTTAAATGGTTTTATAATCTCATTATTGATTTTAAGTTGAATTTTTTTATATTTTCGGATAAGAAAGGTTATAAATAAATGTTTACCTCGAGAAACGTGAAGCAAAAGCCATCCATTGACAAGAAAAGTCCATTTATAGTCACCTATGCCTTTGAAAGCCTTATTACTCGCTTTAAATGGTTTTATAATCTCATTATTGATTTTAAGTTGAATTTTTTTATGTTTTCGGTTAAGAAAGGTTCTAAATAAATGTTTACCTCGAGAAATGTGAAGCAAAAGCCATCCATTGACAAGAAAAGTCCATTAATAGTCACCTATGCCTTTGAAAGCCTTATTACTCGCTTTAAATGGTTTTATAATCTCATTATTGATTTTAAATTGAATTTTTTTATGTTTTCGGCTAAGAAAGGTTCTAAATAAATGTTTACCTCGAGAAATGTGAAGCAAAAGCCATCCATTGACAAGAAAAGTCCATTTATAGTCACCTATGCCTTTGAAAGCCTTATTACTCGCTTTAAATGGTTTTATAATCTCATTATTGATTTTAAGTAGACTTTTTTTTATGTTTTTGGTTAAGAAAGGTTCTAAATAAATGTTTACCTCGAGAAATGTGAAGCAAAAGCCATCCATTGACAAGAAAAGTCCATTTATAGTCACCTATGCCTTCGAAAGCCTTATCACTCGCTTTACATGGTTTTATAATCTCATTATTAATTTTAAGTTGACATTTTTTTTTGTTTTTGGTTAAGAAAGGTTCTAAATTAATGTTTACCTTGAGAAATGTGAAGCAAAAGCCATCCATTGACAAGAAAAGTCCATTCATATTCACTTATACCGTTGAAAGCCTTATTACTCGCTTTAAATGGTTTTATAAACTCATTATTGATTTTAAGTTGAATTTTTTTATGTTTTCGGTTAAGAAAGGTTAGAAATAAATGTTTACTCTGAGAAACGTGAAGCAAAAGCCATCCATTGACAAGAAAAGTCCATTTATAGTCACCTATGCCTTTGAAAGCCTTATTATTCGCTTTAAATGGTTTTATAATCTCATTATTGATTTTAAGTTGAATTTTTTTATGTTTTTGGTTAAGAAAGGTTGTAAATAAATGTTTACCTCAAGAAATGTGAAGCAAAAGCCATCCATTGACAAGAAAAGTCCATTTATAGTCATTTATGCCTTTCAAAGCCTTATTAGTCACTTTAAATGGTTTTATAATCTCGTTATTGATTTTCAGTTGAATTTTTTCATGTTTTCGGTTAATAAAGGTTCTAAATAAATGTTTACATCGAGAAATGTGAAGCAAAAGTCATCCATTGACAAGAAAAGTCCATTTATAGTCACCTATGCCTTTGAAAGCCTTATTACTCGCTTTGAATGGTTTTATAATCTCATTATTGATTTTAAGTTGAATTTTTTTATGTTTTCGGTTAAGAAAGGTTATAAATAAATGTTTATCTCGAGAAACGTGAAGCAAAAGCCATCCATTGACAAGAAAAGTCCATTTATAGTCACTTATACCTTTGAAAGCCTTATTACTCGCTTTAAATGGTTTTATAATTTCATTATTGATTTTAAGTTGAGTTTTTTTATGTTTTTTGTTAAGAAAGGTTCTAAATAAATGTTTACATCGAGAAATGTGAAGCAAAAGCCATCCATTGACAAGAAAAGTCCATTTATAGTCTCCTATGCCTTCGAAAGCCTTATCACTCGCTTTACATGGTTTTATAATCTCATTATTGATTTTAAGTTGAATTTTTTTTTGTTTTTGGTTAAGAAAGGTTCTAAATTAATGTTTACCTCGAGAAATGTGAAGCGAAAGCCATGCGTTGGCAAGAAAAGTCCATTTATAGTCACCTATGCCTTTGAAAGCCTTATTACTCGCTTTAAATGGTTTTCTAAACTCATTATTGATTTTAAGTTGAATTTTTTTATGTTTTCGGTTAAGAAAGGTTATAAATAAATGTTTACCCTGAGAAACGTGAAGCAAAAGCCACCCATTGACAAGAAAAGTCCATTTATGATCACCTATACCTTTGAAAGCGTTATTACTCGCTTTAAATGGTTTTATAATCTCATTATTGATTTTAAGTTGAATTTTTTTATGTTTTTGGTTAAGAAAGGTTCTAAATAAATGTTTACACCGAGAAATCTGAAGCAAAAGCCATCCATTGACAAGAAAAGTCCATTTATAGTCACCTATGCCTTCGAAAGCCTTATCACTCGCTTTAAATGGTTTTATAATCTCATTATTGATTTTAAGTTGAATTTTTTTTTGTTTTTGGTTAAGAAAAGTTCTAAATTAATGTTTACCTCGAGAAATGTGAAGCGAAAGCCATCCATTGACAAGAAAAGTCCATTTATAGTCACCTATGCCTTTGAAAGCCTTATTACTCGCTTTAAATGGTTTTCTAAACTCATTATTGATTTTAAGTTGAATTTTTTTATGTTTTCGGTTAAGAAAGGTTATAAATACATGTTTACTCTAAGAAACGTGAAGCAAAAGCCATCCATTGACAAGAAAAGTCCATTTATAGTCACCTATGCCTTTGAAAGCCTTATTACTCGCTTTAAATGGTTTTATAATCTCATTATTGATTTTAAGTTGAATTTTTTTATGTTTTTGGTTAAGAAAGGTTGTAAATAAATGTTTACCTCAAGAAATGTGAAGCAAAAGCCATCCATTGACAAGAAAAGTCCATTTATAGTCACCTATGCCTTTCAAAGCCTTATTAGTCACTTTAAATGGTTTTATAATCTCGTTATTGATTTTCAGTTGAATTTTTTCATGTTTTCGGTTAATAAAGGTTCTAAATAAATGTTTACATCGAGAAATGTGAAGCAAAAGCCATCCACTGACAAGAAAAGTCCATTTATAGTCACCTATGCCTTTGAAAGCCTTATTACTCGCTTTAAATGGTTTTATAATCTCATTATTGATTTTAAGTTGAATGTTTTTATGTTTTCGGTTAAGAAAGGTTATAAATAAATGTTTACCTCGATAAACGTGAAGCAAAAGCCGTCATTGACAAGAAAAGTCCATTTATAGTCACTTATACCTTTGAAAGCCTTATTACTCGCTTTAAATGGTTTTATAATCTCATTATTGATTTTAAGTTGAATTTTTTTATATTTTCGGATAAGAAAGGTTATAAATAAATGTTTACCTCGAGAAACGTGAAGCAAAAGCCATCCATTGACAAGAAAAGTCCATTTATAGTCACCTATGCCTTTGAAAGCCTTATTACTCGCTTTAAATGGTTTTATAATCTCATTATTGATTTTAAGTTGAATTTTTTTATGTTTTCGGTTAAGAAAGGTTCTAAATAAATGTTTACCTCGAGAAATGTGAAGCAAAAGCCATCCATTGACAAGAAAAGTCCATTAATAGTCACCTATGCCTTTGAAAGCCTTATTACTCGCTTTAAATGGTTTTATAATCTCATTATTGATTTTAAATTGAATTTTTTTATGTTTTCGGCTAAGAAAGGTTCTAAATAAATGTTTACCTCGAGAAATGTGAAGCAAAAGCCATCCATTGACAAGAAAAGTCCATTTATAGTCACCTATGCCTTTGAAAGCCTTATTACTCGCTTTAAATGGTTTTATAATCTCATTATTGATTTTAAGTAGACTTTTTTTTATGTTTTTGGTTAAGAAAGGTTCTAAATAAATGTTTACCTCGAGAAATGTGAAGCAAAAGCCATCCATTGACAAGAAAAGTCCATTTATAGTCACCTATGCCTTCGAAAGCCTTATCACTCGCTTTACATGGTTTTATAATCTCATTATTAATTTTAAGTTGACATTTTTTTTTGTTTTTGGTTAAGAAAGGTTCTAAATTAATGTTTACCTTGAGAAATGTGAAGCAAAAGCCATCCATTGACAAGAAAAGTCCATTCATATTCACTTATACCGTTGAAAGCCTTATTACTCGCTTTAAATGGTTTTATAAACTCATTATTGATTTTAAGTTGAATTTTTTTATGTTTTCGGTTAAGAAAGGTTAGAAATAAATGTTTACTCTGAGAAACGTGAAGCAAAAGCCATCCATTGACAAGAAAAGTCCATTTATAGTCACCTATGCCTTTGAAAGCCTTATTATTCGCTTTAAATGGTTTTATAATCTCATTATTGATTTTAAGTTGAATTTTTTTATGTTTTTGGTTAAGAAAGGTTGTAAATAAATGTTTACCTCAAGAAATGTGAAGCAAAAGCCATCCATTGACAAGAAAAGTCCATTTATAGTCATTTATGCCTTTCAAAGCCTTATTAGTCACTTTAAATGGTTTTATAATCTCGTTATTGATTTTCAGTTGAATTTTTTCATGTTTTCGGTTAATAAAGGTTCTAAATAAATGTTTACATCGAGAAATGTGAAGCAAAAGTCATCCATTGACAAGAAAAGTCCATTTATAGTCACCTATGCCTTTGAAAGCCTTATTACTCGCTTTGAATGGTTTTATAATCTCATTATTGATTTTAAGTTGAATTTTTTTATGTTTTCGGTTAAGAAAGGTTATAAATAAATGTTTATCTCGAGAAACGTGAAGCAAAAGCCATCCATTGACAAGAAAAGTCCATTTATAGTCACTTATACCTTTGAAAGCCTTATTACTCGCTTTAAATGGTTTTATAATTTCATTATTGATTTTAAGTTGAGTTTTTTTATGTTTTTTGTTAAGAAAGGTTCTAAATAAATGTTTACATCGAGAAATGTGAAGCAAAAGCCATCCATTGACAAGAAAAGTCCATTTATAGTCTCCTATGCCTTCGAAAGCCTTATCACTCGCTTTACATGGTTTTATAATCTCATTATTGATTTTAAGTTGAATTTTTTTTTGTTTTTGGTTAAGAAAGGTTCTAAATTAATGTTTACCTCGAGAAATGTGAAGCGAAAGCCATGCGTTGGCAAGAAAAGTCCATTTATAGTCACCTATGCCTTTGAAAGCCTTATTACTCGCTTTAAATGGTTTTCTAAACTCATTATTGATTTTAAGTTGAATTTTTTTATGTTTTCGGTTAAGAAAGGTTATAAATAAATGTTTACCCTGAGAAACGTGAAGCAAAAGCCACCCATTGACAAGAAAAGTCCATTTATGATCACCTATACCTTTGAAAGCGTTATTACTCGCTTTAAATGGTTTTATAATCTCATTATTGATTTTAAGTTGAATTTTTTTATGTTTTTGGTTAAGAAAGGTTCTAAATAAATGTTTACACCGAGAAATCTGAAGCAAAAGCCATCCATTGACAAGAAAAGTCCATTTATAGTCACCTATGCCTTCGAAAGCCTTATCACTCGCTTTAAATGGTTTTATAATCTCATTATTGATTTTAAGTTGAATTTTTTTTTGTTTTTGGTTAAGAAAAGTTCTAAATTAATGTTTACCTCGAGAAATGTGAAGCGAAAGCCATCCATTGACAAGAAAAGTCCATTTATAGTCACCTATGCCTTTGAAAGCCTTATTACTCGCTTTAAATGGTTTTCTAAACTCATTATTGATTTTAAGTTGAATTTTTTTATGTTTTCGGTTAAGAAAGGTTATAAATACATGTTTACTCTAAGAAACGTGAAGCAAAAGCCATCCATTGACAAGAAAAGTCCATTTATAGTCACCTATGCCTTTGAAAGCCTTATTACTCGCTTTAAATGGTTTTATAATCTCATTATTGATTTTAAGTTGAATTTTTTTATGTTTTTGGTTAAGAAAGGTTGTAAATAAATGTTTACCTCAAGAAATGTGAAGCAAAAGCCATCCATTGACAAGAAAAGTCCATTTATAGTCACCTATGCCTTTCAAAGCCTTATTAGTCACTTTAAATGGTTTTATAATCTCGTTATTGATTTTCAGTTGAATTTTTTCATGTTTTCGGTTAATAAAGGTTCTAAATAAATGTTTACATCGAGAAATGTGAAGCAAAAGCCATCCACTGACAAGAAAAGTCCATTTATAGTCACCTATGCCTTTGAAAGCCTTATTACTCGCTTTAAATGGTTTTATAATCTCATTATTGATTTTAAGTTGAATGTTTTTATGTTTTCGGTTAAGAAAGGTTATAAATAAATGTTTACCTCGATAAACGTGAAGCAAAAGCCGTCATTGACAAGAAAAGTCCATTTATAGTCACTTATACCTTTGAAAGCCTTATTACTCGCTTTAAATGGTTTTATAATCTCATTATTGATTTTAAGTTGAATTTTTTTATATTTTCGGATAAGAAAGGTTATAAATAAATGTTTACCTCGAGAAACGTGAAGCAAAAGCCATCCATTGACAAGAAAAGTCCATTTATAGTCACCTATGCCTTTGAAAGCCTTATTACTCGCTTTAAATGGTTTTATAATCTCATTATTGATTTTAAGTTGAATTTTTTTATGTTTTCGGTTAAGAAAGGTTCTAAATAAATGTTTACCTCGAGAAATGTGAAGCAAAAGCCATCCATTGACAAGAAAAGTCCATTAATAGTCACCTATGCCTTTGAAAGCCTTATTACTCGCTTTAAATGGTTTTATAATCTCATTATTGATTTTAAATTGAATTTTTTTATGTTTTCGGCTAAGAAAGGTTCTAAATAAATGTTTACCTCGAGAAATGTGAAGCAAAAGCCATCCATTGACAAGAAAAGTCCATTTATAGTCACCTATGCCTTTGAAAGCCTTATTACTCGCTTTAAATGGTTTTATAATCTCATTATTGATTTTAAGTAGACTTTTTTTTATGTTTTTGGTTAAGAAAGGTTCTAAATAAATGTTTACCTCGAGAAATGTGAAGCAAAAGCCATCCATTGACAAGAAAAGTCCATTTATAGTCACCTATGCCTTCGAAAGCCTTATCACTCGCTTTACATGGTTTTATAATCTCATTATTAATTTTAAGTTGACATTTTTTTTTGTTTTTGGTTAAGAAAGGTTCTAAATTAATGTTTACCTTGAGAAATGTGAAGCAAAAGCCATCCATTGACAAGAAAAGTCCATTCATATTCACTTATACCGTTGAAAGCCTTATTACTCGCTTTAAATGGTTTTATAAACTCATTATTGATTTTAAGTTGAATTTTTTTATGTTTTCGGTTAAGAAAGGTTAGAAATAAATGTTTACTCTGAGAAACGTGAAGCAAAAGCCATCCATTGACAAGAAAAGTCCATTTATAGTCACCTATGCCTTTGAAAGCCTTATTATTCGCTTTAAATGGTTTTATAATCTCATTATTGATTTTAAGTTGAATTTTTTTATGTTTTTGGTTAAGAAAGGTTGTAAATAAATGTTTACCTCAAGAAATGTGAAGCAAAAGCCATCCATTGACAAGAAAAGTCCATTTATAGTCATTTATGCCTTTCAAAGCCTTATTAGTCACTTTAAATGGTTTTATAATCTCGTTATTGATTTTCAGTTGAATTTTTTCATGTTTTCGGTTAATAAAGGTTCTAAATAAATGTTTACATCGAGAAATGTGAAGCAAAAGTCATCCATTGACAAGAAAAGTCCATTTATAGTCACCTATGCCTTTGAAAGCCTTATTACTCGCTTTGAATGGTTTTATAATCTCATTATTGATTTTAAGTTGAATTTTTTTATGTTTTCGGTTAAGAAAGGTTATAAATAAATGTTTATCTCGAGAAACGTGAAGCAAAAGCCATCCATTGACAAGAAAAGTCCATTTATAGTCACTTATACCTTTGAAAGCCTTATTACTCGCTTTAAATGGTTTTATAATTTCATTATTGATTTTAAGTTGAGTTTTTTTATGTTTTTTGTTAAGAAAGGTTCTAAATAAATGTTTACATCGAGAAATGTGAAGCAAAAGCCATCCATTGACAAGAAAAGTCCATTTATAGTCTCCTATGCCTTCGAAAGCCTTATCACTCGCTTTACATGGTTTTATAATCTCATTATTGATTTTAAGTTGAATTTTTTTTTGTTTTTGGTTAAGAAAGGTTCTAAATTAATGTTTACCTCGAGAAATGTGAAGCGAAAGCCATGCGTTGGCAAGAAAAGTCCATTTATAGTCACCTATGCCTTTGAAAGCCTTATTACTCGCTTTAAATGGTTTTCTAAACTCATTATTGATTTTAAGTTGAATTTTTTTATGTTTTCGGTTAAGAAAGGTTATAAATAAATGTTTACCCTGAGAAACGTGAAGCAAAAGCCACCCATTGACAAGAAAAGTCCATTTATGATCACCTATACCTTTGAAAGCGTTATTACTCGCTTTAAATGGTTTTATAATCTCATTATTGATTTTAAGTTGAATTTTTTTATGTTTTTGGTTAAGAAAGGTTCTAAATAAATGTTTACACCGAGAAATCTGAAGCAAAAGCCATCCATTGACAAGAAAAGTCCATTTATAGTCACCTATGCCTTCGAAAGCCTTATCACTCGCTTTAAATGGTTTTATAATCTCATTATTGATTTTAAGTTGAATTTTTTTTTGTTTTTGGTTAAGAAAAGTTCTAAATTAATGTTTACCTCGAGAAATGTGAAGCGAAAGCCATCCATTGACAAGAAAAGTCCATTTATAGTCACCTATGCCTTTGAAAGCCTTATTACTCGCTTTAAATGGTTTTATAATCTCATTATTGATTTTAAATTGAATTTTTTTATGTTTTCGGCTAAGAAAGGTTCTAAATAAATGTTTACCTCGAGAAATGTGAAGCAAAAGCCATCCATTGACAAGAAAAGTCCATTTATAGTCACCTATGCCTTTGAAAGCCTTATTACTCGCTTTAAATGGTTTTATAATCTCATTATTGATTTTAAGTTGAATTTTTTTATGTTTTCGGTTAAGAAAGGTTATAAATAAATGTTTACCTCGATAAACGTGAAGCAAAAGCCGTCATTGACAAGAAAAGTCCATTTATAGTCACTTATACCTTTGAAAGCCTTATTACTCGCTTTAAATGGTTTTATAATCTCATTATTGATTTTAAGTTGAATTTTTTTATATTTTCGGATAAGAAAGGTTATAAATAAATGTTTACCTCGAGAAACGTGAAGCAAAAGCCATCCATTGACAAGAAAAGTCCATTTATAGTCACCTATGCCTTTGAAAGCCTTATTACTCGCTTTAAATGGTTTTATAATCTCATTATTGATTTTAAGTTGAATTTTTTTATGTTTTCGGTTAAGAAAGGTTCTAAATAAATGTTTACCTCGAGAAATGTGAAGCAAAAGCCATCCATTGACAAGAAAAGTCCATTAATAGTCACCTATGCCTTTGAAAGCCTTATTACTCGCTTTAAATGGTTTTATAATCTCATTATTGATTTTAAATTGAATTTTTTTATGTTTTCGGCTAAGAAAGGTTCTAAATAAATGTTTACCTCGAGAAATGTGAAGCAAAAGCCATCCATTGACAAGAAAAGTCCATTTATAGTCACCTATGCCTTTGAAAGCCTTATTACTCGCTTTAAATGGTTTTATAATCTCATTATTGATTTTAAGTAGACTTTTTTTTATGTTTTTGGTTAAGAAAGGTTCTAAATAAATGTTTACCTCGAGAAATGTGAAGCAAAAGCCATCCATTGACAAGAAAAGTCCATTTATAGTCACCTATGCCTTCGAAAGCCTTATCACTCGCTTTACATGGTTTTATAATCTCATTATTAATTTTAAGTTGACATTTTTTTTTGTTTTTGGTTAAGAAAGGTTCTAAATTAATGTTTACCTTGAGAAATGTGAAGCAAAAGCCATCCATTGACAAGAAAAGTCCATTCATATTCACTTATACCGTTGAAAGCCTTATTACTCGCTTTAAATGGTTTTATAAACTCATTATTGATTTTAAGTTGAATTTTTTTTTGTTTTTGGTTAAGAAAGGTTCTAAATTAATGTTTACCTCGAGAAATGTGAAGCGAAAGCCATGCGTTGGCAAGAAAAGTCCATTTATAGTCACCTATGCCTTTGAAAGCCTTATTACTCGCTTTAAATGGTTTTCTAAACTCATTATTGATTTTAAGTTGAATTTTTTTATGTTTTCGGTTAAGAAAGGTTATAAATAAATGTTTACTCTGAGAAACGTGAAGCAAAAGCCACCCATTGACAAGAAAAGTCCATTTATGATCACCTATACCTTTGAAAGCGTTATTACTCGCTTTAAATGGTTTTATAATCTCATTATTGATTTTAAGTTGAATTTTTTTATGTTTTTGGTTAAGAAAGGTTCTAAATAAATGTTTACACCGAGAAATCTGAAGCAAAAGCCATCCATTGACAAGAAAAGTCCATTTATAGTCACCTATGCCTTCGAAAGCCTTATCACTCGCTTTAAATGGTTTTATAATCTCATTATTGATTTTAAGTTGAATTTTTTTTTGTTTTTGGTTAAGAAAAGTTCTAAATTAATGTTTACCTCGAGAAATGTGAAGCGAAAGCCATCCATTGACAAGAAAAGTCCATTTATAGTCACCTATGCCTTTGAAAGCCTTATTACTCGCTTTAAATGGTTTTCTAAACTCATTATTGATTTTAAGTTGAATTTTTTTATGTTTTCGGTTAAGAAAGGTTATAAATACATGTTTACTCTAAGAAACGTGAAGCAAAAGCCATCCATTGACAAGAAAAGTCCATTTATAGTCACCTATGCCTTTGAAAGCCTTATTACTCGCTTTAAATGGTTTTATAATCTCATTATTGATTTTAAGTTGAATTTTTTTATGTTTTTGGTTAAGAAAGGTTGTAAATAAATGTTTACCTCAAGAAATGTGAAGCAAAAGCCATCCATTGACAAGAAAAGTCCATTTATAGTCACCTATGCCTTTCAAAGCCTTATTAGTCACTTTAAATGGTTTTATAATCTCGTTATTGATTTTCAGTTGAATTTTTTCATGTTTTCGGTTAATAAAGGTTCTAAATAAATGTTTACATCGAGAAATGTGAAGCAAAAGCCATCCATTGAAAAGAAAAGTCCATTTATAGTCACCTATGCCTTTGAAAGCCTTACTACTTGCTTTGAATGGTTTTATAATCTCATTATTGATTTTAAGTTGAATTTTTTTATGTTTTCGGTTAAGAAAGGTTATAAATAAATGTTTACCTCGAGAAACGTGAAGCAAAAGCCGTCCATTGACAAGAAAAGTCCATTTATAGTCACCTATGCCTTTGAAAGCCTTATTACTCGCTTTAAATGGTTTTATAATCTCATTATTGATTTGAAGTTGAATTTTTTTATGTTTTTGGTTAAGAAAGGTTGTAAATAAATGTTTACCTCGAGAAATGTGAAGCAAAAGCCATCCATTGACAAGAAAAGTCCATTTATAGTCACCTATGCCTTTCAAAGCCTTATTAGTCACTTTAAATGGTTTTATAATCTCGTTATTGATTTTCAATTGAATTTTTTCATGTTTTCGGTTAATAAAGGTTCTAAATAAATGTTTACATCGAGAAATGTGAAGCAAAAGCCATCCATTGAAAAGAAAAGTCCATTTATAGTCACTTATGCCTTTGAAAGCCTTACAACTCGCTTTGAATGGTTTTATAATCTCATTATTGATTTTAAGTTGAATTTTTTTATGTTTTCGGTTAAGAAAGGTTATAAATAAATGTTTACCTCAAGAAACGTGAAGCAAAAGCCATCCATTGAGAAGAAAAGTCCATTTATAGTCACCTATGCCTTTGAAAGCCTTATTACTCGCTTTAAATGGTTTTATAATCTCATTATTGATTTTAAGTTGAATTTTTTTATGTTTTTGGTTAAGAAAGGTTGTAAATAAATGTTTACCTCGAGAAATGTGAAGCAAAAGCCATCCATTGACAAGAAAAGTCCATTTATATTCACCTATGCCTTTCAAAGCCTTATTAGTCACTTTAAATGGTTTTATAATCTCGTTATTGATTTTCAGTTGAATTTTTTCATGTTTTCGGTTAATAAATGTTCTAAATAAATGTTTACATCGAGAAATGTGAAGCAAAAGCCATCCATTGAAAAGAAAAGTCCATTTATGACCTATGCCTTTGAAAGCCTTACTACTCGCTTTGAATGGTTTTATAATCTCATTATTGATTTTAAGTTGAATTTTTTTATGTTTTCGGTTAAGAAAGGTTATAAATAAATGTTTACCTCGAGAAACGTGAAGCAAAAGCCATCCATTGACAAGAAAAGTCCATTTATAGTCACTTATACCTTTGAAAGCCTTATTACTCGCTTTAAATGGTTTTATAATTTCATTATTGATTTTAAGTTGAGTTTTTTTATGTTTTTTGTTAAGAAAGGTTCTAAATAAATGTTTACATCGAGAAATGTGAAGCAAAAGCCATCCGTTGACAAGAAAAGTCCATTTATAGTCACCTATGCCTTCGAAAGCCTTATCACTCGCTTTAAATGGTTTTATAATCTCATTATTGATTTTAAGTTGAATTTTTTTTTGTTTTTGGTTAAGAAAGGTTCTAAATTAATGTTTACCTCGAGAAATGTGAAGCGAAAGCCATCCATTGACAAGAAAAGTCCATTTATAGTCACCTATGCCTTTCATAGCCTTATTAGTCACTTTAAATGGTTTTATAATCTCGTTATTGATTTTCAGTTGAATTTTTTTATTTTTTCGGTTAAGAAAGGTTCTAAATAAAAGTTTATATCGAGAAATTTGAAGCAAAAGCCATCCATTGACAAGAAAAGTCAATTTATAGTCACCTATGCCTTTCAAAGCCTTATTACTCATGTTAAATGGTTTTATAATCTTATTATTGATTTTGAATTAAATTTTTTTATGTTTTCGATTAAGAAAGGTTATAAATAAATGTTTACCTCGAGCAACGCGAAACAAAAGCCATCCATTGACCAGAAAAGTCCATTTATAGTCACCTATGCCTTTGAAAGCCTTATTACTCGCTTTAAATGGTTTTATAACCTCATTATTGACTTTAAGTTGAATTTTTTTATGTTTTTGGTTAAGAAAGGTTCTAAATAAATGTTTACCTCGAGAAATGTGAAGCAAAAGCCATCCATTGACAAGAAAAGTCCATTTATGGTCACCTATACCTTTGAAAGCCTTATTACTCGCTTTAAATGGTTTTATAATCTCATTATTGATTTTAAGTTGAATTTTTTTATGTTTTCGGTTAAGAAAGGTTCTAAATAATTGTTTACTTCGAGAAATGTGTAGCAAAACCCATCCATTGACAAGAAAAGTCCATTTATAGTCACCTATGCCTTTGAAAGCCTTATTACTCGCTTTAAATGGTTTTATAATCTCATTATTTATTTTATGTTGAATTTTTTTATGTTTTTGGTTAAGAAAGGTTCTAAATAAATGTTTACCTCGAGAAATGCGAAGCAAAAGCCATCCATTGACAAAAAAAGTCCATTTATAGTCACCTATGCCTTTCAAAGCTTTATTAGTCACTTTAAATGGTTTTATAATCTCATTATTGATTTTAAGTCGAAATTCTTTATGTTTTCGGTTAAGAAAGGTTATAAATAAATGTTTACCTTGAGAAACACGAAGCAAAAGCCATCCATTGACAAGAAAAGTCCATTTATATTCACTTATACCGTTGAAAGCCTTATTACTCGCTTTAAATGGTTTTATAAACTCATTATTGATTTTAAGTTGAATTTATTTATGTTTTCGATTAAAAAAGGTTATAAATAAATGTTTACCCTGAGAAACGTGAAGCAAAAGCCATCCATTGACAAGAAAAGTCCGTTTATAGTCAACTATGCCTTTTAAAGCCTTATTACTCGCTTTAAATGGTTTTATAATCTCATTATTGATTTTAAGTTGAATTTTTTTATGTTTTCGGTTAAGAAAGGTTATAAATAAATGTTTATCTCGAGAAACGTGAAGCAAAAGCCATCCATTGACAAGAAAAGTCCATTTATAGTCACTTATACCTTTGAAAGCCTTATTACTCGCTTTAAATGGTTTTATAATTTCATTATTGATTTTAAGTTGAGTTTTTTTATGTTTTTTGTTAAGAAAGGTTCTAAATAAATGTTTACATCGAGAAATGTGAAGCAAAAGCCATCCATTGACAAGAAAAGTCCATTTATAGTCTCCTATGCCTTCGAAAGCCTTATCACTCGCTTTACATGGTTTTATAATCTCATTATTGATTTTAAGTTGAATTTTTTTTTGTTTTTGGTTAAGAAAGGTTCTAAATTAATGTTTACCTCGAGAAATGTGAAGCGAAAGCCATGCGTTGGCAAGAAAAGTCCATTTATAGTCACCTATGCCTTTGAAAGCCTTATTACTCGCTTTAAATGGTTTTCTAAACTCAATATTGATTTTAAGTTGAATTTTTTTATGTTTTCGGTTAAGAAAGGTTATAAATAAATGTTTACTCTGAGAAACGTGAAGCAAAAGCCACCCATTGACAAGAAAAGTCCATTTATGATCACCTATACCTTTGAAAGCGTTATTACTCGCTTTAAATGGTTTTATAATCTCATTATTGATTTTAAGTTGAATTTTTTTATGTTTTTGGTTAAGAAAGGTTCTAAATAAATGTTTACATCGAGAAATGTGAAGCAAAAGCCATCCACTGACAAGAAAAGTCCATTTATAGTCACCTATGCCTTTGAAAGCCTTATTACTCGCTTTAAATGGTTTTATAATCTCATTATTGATTTTAAGTTGAATGTTTTTAAGTTTTCGGTTAAGAAAGGTTATAAATAAATGTTTACCTCGATAAACGTGAAGCAAAAGCCGTCATTGACAAGAAAAGTCCATTTATAGTCACTTATACCTTTGAAAGCCTTATTACTCGCTTTAAATGGTTTTATAATCTCATTATTGATTTTAAGTTGAATTTTTTTATATTTTCGGATAAGAAAGGTTATAAATAAATGTTTACCTCGAGAAACGTGAAGCAAAAGCCATCCATTGACAAGAAAAGTCCATTTATAGTCACCTATGCCTTTGAAAGCCTTATTACTCGCTTTAAATGGTTTTATAATCTCATTATTGATTTTAAGTTGAATTTTTTTATGTTTTCGGTTAAGAAAGGTTCTAAATAAATGTTTACCTCGAGAAATGTGAAGCAAAAGCCATCCATTGACAAGAAAAGTCCATTAATAGTCACCTATGCCTTTGAAAGCCTTATTACTCGCTTTAAATGGTTTTATAATCTCATTATTGATTTTAAATTGAATTTTTTTATGTTTTCGGCTAAGAAAGGTTCTAAATAAATGTTTACCTCGAGAAATGTGAAGCAAAAGCCATCCATTGACAAGAAAAGTCCATTTATAGTCACCTATGCCTTTGAAAGCCTTATTACTCGCTTTAAATGGTTTTATAATCTCATTATTGATTTTAAGTAGACTTTTTTTTATGTTTTTGGTTAAGAAAGGTTCTAAATAAATGTTTACCTCGAGAAATGTGAAGCAAAAGCCATCCATTGACAAGAAAAGTCCATTTATAGTCACCTATGCCTTCGAAAGCCTTATCACTCGCTTTACATGGTTTTATAATCTCATTATTAATTTTAAGTTGACATTTTTTTTTGTTTTTGGTTAAGAAAGGTTCTAAATTAATGTTTACCTTGAGAAATGTGAAGCAAAAGCCATCCATTGACAAGAAAAGTCCATTCATATTCACTTATACCGTTGAAAGCCTTATTACTCGCTTTAAATGGTTTTATAAACTCATTATTGATTTTAAGTTGAATTTTTTTATGTTTTCGGTTAAGAAAGGTTAGAAATAAATGTTTACTCTGAGAAACGTGAAGCAAAAGCCATCCATTGACAAGAAAAGTCCATTTATAGTCACCTATGCCTTTGAAAGCCTTATTATTCGCTTTAAATGGTTTTATAATCTCATTATTGATTTTAAGTTGAATTTTTTTATGTTTTTGGTTAAGAAAGGTTGTAAATAAATGTTTACCTCAAGAAATGTGAAGCAAAAGCCATCCATTGACAAGAAAAGTCCATTTATAGTCATTTATGCCTTTCAAAGCCTTATTAGTCACTTTAAATGGTTTTATAATCTCGTTATTGATTTTCAGTTGAATTTTTTCATGTTTTCGGTTAATAAAGGTTCTAAATAAATGTTTACATCGAGAAATGTGAAGCAAAAGTCATCCATTGACAAGAAAAGTCCATTTATAGTCACCTATGCCTTTCAAAGCCTTATTACTCGCTTTGAATGGTTTTATAATCTCATTATTGATTTTAAGTTGAATTTTTTTATGTTTTCGGTTAAGAAAGGTTATAAATAAATGTTTATCTCGAGAAACGTGAAGCAAAAGCCATCCATTGACAAGAAAAGTCCATTTATAGTCACTTATACCTTTGAAAGCCTTATTACTCGCTTTAAATGGTTTTATAATTTCATTATTGATTTTAAGTTGAGTTTTTTTATGTTTTTTGTTAAGAAAGGTTCTAAATAAATGTTTACATCGAGAAATGTGAAGCAAAAGCCATCCATTGACAAGAAAAGTCCATTTATAGTCTCCTATGCCTTCGAAAGCCTTATCACTCGCTTTACATGGTTTTATAATCTCATTATTGATTTTAAGTTGAATTTTTTTTTGTTTTTGGTTAAGAAAGGTTCTAAATTAATGTTTACCTCGAGAAATGTGAAGCGAAAGCCATGCGTTGGCAAGAAAAGTCCATTTATAGTCACCTATGCCTTTGAAAGCCTTATTACTCGCTTTAAATGGTTTTCTAAACTCATTATTGATTTTAAGTTGAATTTTTTTATGTTTTCGGTTAAGAAAGGTTATAAATAAATGTTTACCCTGAGAAACGTGAAGCAAAAGCCACCCATTGACAAGAAAAGTCCATTTATGATCACCTATACCTTTGAAAGCGTTATTACTCGCTTTAAATGGTTTTATAATCTCATTATTGATTTTAAGTTGAATTTTTTTATGTTTTTGGTTAAGAAAGGTTCTAAATAAATGTTTACACCGAGAAATCTGAAGCAAAAGCCATCCATTGACAAGAAAAGTCCATTTATAGTCACCTATGCCTTCGAAAGCCTTATCACTCGCTTTAAATGGTTTTATAATCTCATTATTGATTTTAAGTTGAATTTTTTTTTGTTTTTGGTTAAGAAAAGTTCTAAATTAATGTTTACCTCGAGAAATGTGAAACGAAAGCCATCCATTGACAAGAAAAGTCCATTTATAGTCACCTATGCCTTTGAAAGCCTTATTACTCGCTTTAAATGGTTTTCTAAACTCATTATTGATTTTAAGTTGAATTTTTTTATGTTTTCGGTTAAGAAAGGTTATAAATACATGTTTACTCTAAGAAACGTGAACCAAAAGCCATCCATTGACAAGAAAAGTCCATTTATAGTCACCTATGCCTTTGAAAGCCTTATTACTCGCTTTAAATGGTTTTATAATCTCATTATTGATTTTAAGTTGAATTTTTTTATGTTTTTGGTTAAGAAAGGTTGTAAATAAATGTTTACCTCAAGAAATGTGAAGCAAAAGCCATCCATTGACAAGAAAAGTCCATTTATAGTCACCTATGCCTTTCAAAGCCTTATTAGTCACTTTAAATGGTTTTATAATCTCGTTATTGATTTTCAGTTGAATTTTTTCATGTTTTCGGTTAATAAAGGTTCTAAATAAATGTTTACATCGAGAAATGTGAAGCAAAAGCCATCCACTGACAAGAAAAGTCCATTTATAGTCACCTATGCCTTTGAAAGCCTTATTACTCGCTTTAAATGGTTTTATAATCTCATTATTGATTTTAAGTTGAATGTTTTTATGTTTTCGGTTAAGAAAGGTTATAAATAAATGTTTACCTCGATAAACGTGAAGCAAAAGCCGTCATTGACAAGAAAAGTCCATTTATAGTCACTTATACCTTTGAAAGCCTTATTACTCGCTTTAAATGGTTTTATAATCTCATTATTGATTTTAAGTTGAATTTTTTTATATTTTCGGATAAGAAAGGTTATAAATAAATGTTTACCTCGAGAAACGTGAAGCAAAAGCCATCCATTGACAAGAAAAGTCCATTTATAGTCACCTATGCCTTTGAAAGCCTTATTACTCGCTTTAAATGGTTTTATAATCTCATTATTGATTTTAAGTTGAATTTTTTTATGTTTTCGGTTAAGAAAGGTTCTAAATAAATGTTTACCTCGAGAAATGTGAAGCAAAAGCCATCCATTGACAAGAAAAGTCCATTAATAGTCACCTATGCCTTTGAAAGCCTTATTACTCGCTTTAAATGGTTTTATAATCTCATTATTGATTTTAAATTGAATTTTTTTATGTTTTCGGCTAAGAAAGGTTCTAAATAAATGTTTACCTCGAGAAATGTGAAGCAAAAGCCATCCATTGACAAGAAAAGTCCATTTATAGTCACCTATGCCTTTGAAAGCCTTATTACTCGCTTTAAATGGTTTTATAATCTCATTATTGATTTTAAGTAGACTTTTTTTTATGTTTTTGGTTAAGAAAGGTTCTAAATAAATGTTTACCTCGAGAAATGTGAAGCAAAAGCCATCCATTGACAAGAAAAGTCCATTTATAGTCACCTATGCCTTCGAAAGCCTTATCACTCGCTTTACATGGTTTTATAATCTCATTATTAATTTTAAGTTGACATTTTTTTTGGTTTTTGGTTAAGAAAGGTTCTAAATTAATGTTTACCTTGAGAAATGTGAAGCAAAAGCCATCCATTGACAAGAAAAGTCCATTCATATTCACTTATACCGTTGAAAGCCTTATTACTCGCTTTAAATGGTTTTATAATCTCATTATTGATTTTAAGTTGAATTTTTTTATGTTTTCGGTTAAGAAAGGTTAGAAATAAATGTTTACTCTGAGAAACGTGAAGCAAAAGCCATCCATTGACAAGAAAAGTCCATTTATAGTCACCTATGCCTTTGAAAGCCTTATTATTCGCTTTAAATGGTTTTATAATCTCATTATTGATTTTAAGTTGAATTTTTTTATGTTTTTGGTTAAGAAAGGTTGTAAATAAATGTTTACCTCAAGAAATGTGAAGCAAAAGCCATCCATTGACAAGAAAAGTCCATTTATAGTCACCTATGCCTTTCAAAGCCTTATTAGTCACTTTAAATGGTTTTATAATCTCGTTATTGATTTTCAGTTGAATTTTTTCATGTTTTCGGTTAATAAAGGTTCTAAATAAATGTTTACATCGAGAAATGTGAAGCAAAAGTCATCCATTGACAAGAAAAGTCCATTTATAGTCACCTATGCCTTTGAAAGCCTTATTACTCGCTTTGAATGGTTTTATAATCTCATTATTGATTTTAAGTTGAATTTTTTTATGTTTTCGGTTAAGAAAGGTTATAAATAAATGTTTATCTCGAGAAACGTGAAGCAAAAGCCATCCATTGACAAGAAAAGTCCATTTATAGTCACTTATACCTTTGAAAGCCTTATTACTCGCTTTAAATGGTTTTATAATTTCATTATTGATTTTAAGTTGAGTTTTTTTATGTTTTTTGTTAAGAAAGGTTCTAAATAAATGTTTACATCGAGAAATGTGAAGCAAAAGCCATCCATTGACAAGAAAAGTCCATTTATAGTCTCCTATGCCTTCGAAAGCCTTATCACTCGCTTTACATGGTTTTATAATCTCATTATTGATTTTAAGTTGAATTTTTTTTTGTTTTTGGTTAAGAAAGGTTCTAAATTAATGTTTACCTCGAGAAATGTGAAGCGAAAGCCATGCGTTGGCAAGAAAAGTCCATTTATAGTCACCTATGCCTTTGAAAGCCTTATTACTCGCTTTAAATGGTTTTCTAAACTCATTATTGATTTTAAGTTGAATTTTTTTATGTTTTCGGTTAAGAAAGGTTATAAATAAATGTTTACTCTGAGAAACGTGAAGCAAAAGCCACCCATTGACAAGAAAAGTCCATTTATGATCACCTATACCTTTGAAAGCTTTATTACTCGCTTTAAATGGTTTTATAATCTCATTATTGATTTTAAGTTGAATTTTTTTATGTTTTTGGTTAAGAAAGGTTCTAAATAAATGTTTACACCGAGAAATCTGAAGCAAAAGCCATCCATTGACAAGAAAAGTCCATTTATAGTCACCTATGCCTTCGAAAGCCTTATCACTCGCTTTAAATGGTTTTATAATCTCATTATTGATTTTAAGTTGAATTTTTTTTTGTTTTTGGTTAAGAAAAGTTCTAAATTAATGTTTACCTCGAGAAATGTGAAGCGAAAGCCATCCATTGACAAGAAAAGTCCATTTATAGTCACCTATGCCTTTGAAAGCCTTATTACTCGCTTTAAATGGTTTTCTAAACTCATTATTGATTTTAAGTTGAATTTTTTTATGTTTTCGGTTAAGAAAGGTTATAAATACATGTTTACTCTAAGAAACGTGAAGCAAAAGCCATCCATTGACAAGAAAAGTCCATTTATAGTCACCTATGCCTTTGAAAGCCTTATTACTCGCTTTAAATGGTTTTATAATCTCATTATTGATTTTAAGTTGAATTTTTTTATGTTTTTGGTTAAGAAAGGTTGTAAATAAATGTTTACCTCAAGAAATGTGAAGCAAAAGCCATCCATTGACAAGAAAAGTCCATTTATAGTCACCTATGCCTTTCAAAGCCTTATTAGTCACTTTAAATGGTTTTATAATCTCGTTATTGATTTTCAGTTGAATTTTTTCATGTTTTCGGTTAATAAAGGTTCTAAATAAATGTTTACATCGAGAAATGTGAAGCAAAAGCCATCCATTGAAAAGAAAAGTCCATTTATAGTCACCTATGCCTTTGAAAGCCTTACTACTCGCTTTGAATGGTTTTATAATCTCATTATTGATTTTAAGTTGAATTTTTTTTTGTTTTCGGTTAAGAAAGGTTGTAAATAAATGTTTACCTCGAGAAACGTGAAGCAAAAGCCGTCCATTGACAAGAAAAGTCCATTTATAGTCACCTATGCCTTTGAAAGCCTTATTACTCGCTTTAAATGGTTTTATAATCTCATTATTGATTTTAAGTTGAATTTTTTTATGTTTTTGGTTAAGAAAGGTTGTAAATAAATGTTTACCTCGAGAAATGTGAAGCAAAAGCCATCCATTGACAAGAAAAGTCCATTTATAGTCACCTATGCCTTTCAAAGCCTTATTAGTCACTTTAAATGGTTTTATAATCTCGTTATTGATTTTCAATTGAATTTTTTCATGTTTTCGGTTAATAAAGGTTCTAAATAAATGTTTACATCGAGAAATGTGAAGCAAAAGCCATCCATTGAAAAGAAAAGTCCATTTATAGTCACTTATGCCTTTGAAAGCCTTACTACTCGCTTTGAATGGTTTTATAATCTCATTATTGATTTTAAGTTGAATTTTTTTATGTTTTCGGTTAAGAAAGGTTATAAATAAATGTTTACCTCGAGAAACGTGAAGCAAAAGCCATCCATTGAGAAGAAAAGTCCATTTATAGTCACCTATGCCTTTGAAAGCCTTATTACTCGCTTTAAATGGTTTTATAATCTCATTATTGATTTTAAGTTGAATTTTTTTATGTTTTTGGTTAAGAAAGGTTGTAAATAAATGTTTACCTCGAGAAATGTGAAGCAAAAGCCATCCATTGACAAGAAAAGTCCATTTATAGTCACCTATGCCTTTCAAAGCCTTATTAGTCACTTTAAATGGTTTTATAATCTCGTTATTGACTTTCAGTTGAATTTTTTCATGTTTTCGGTTAATAAAGGTTCTAAATAAATGTTTACATCGAGAAATGTGAAGCAAAAGCCATCCATTGAAAAGAAAAGTCCATTTATGACCTATGCCTTTGAAAGCCTTACTACTCGCTTTGAATGGTTTTATAATCTCATTATTGATTTTAAGTTGAATTTTTTTATGTTTTCGGTTAAGAAAGGTTATAAATAAATGTTTACCTCGAGAAACGTGAAGCAAAAGCCATCCATTGACAAGAAAAGTCCATTTATAGTCACTTACACCTTTGAAAGCCTTATTACTCGCTTTAAATGGTTTTATAATTTCATTATTGATTTTAAGTTGAGTTTTTTTATGTTTTTTGTTAAGAAAGGTTCTAAATAAATGTTTACATCGAGAAATGTGAAGCAAAAGCCATCCGTTGACAAGAAAAGTCCATTTATAGTCACCTATGCCTTCGAAAGCCTTATCACTCGCTTTAAATGGTTTTATAATCTCATTATTGATTTTAAGTTGAATTTTTTTTTGTTTTTGGTTAAGAAAGGTTCTAAATTAATGTTTACCTCGAGAAATGTGAAGCGAAAGCCATCCATTGACAAGAAACGTCCATTTATAGTCACCTATGCCTTTCAAAGCCTTATTAGTCACTTTAAATGGTTTTATAATCTCGTTATTGATTTTCAGTTGAATTTTTTTATTTTTTCGGTTAAGAAAGGTTCTAAATAAAAGTTTACATCGAGAAATTTGAAGCAAAAGCCATCCATTGACAAGAAAAGTCAATTTATAGTCACCTATGCCTTTCAAAGCCTTATTACTCATGTTAAATGGTTTTATAATCTTATTATTGATTTTGAATGAAATTTTTTTATGTTTTCGATTAAGAAAGGTTATAAATAAATGTTTACCTCGAGCAACGCGAAACAAAAGCCATCCATTGACCAGAAAAGTCCATTTATAGTCACCTATGCCTTTGAAAGCCTTATTACTCGCTTTAAATGGTTTTATAACCTCATTATTGACTTTAAGTTGAATTTTTTTATGTTTTTGGTTAAGAAAGGTTCTAAATAAATGTTTACCTCGAGAAATGTGAAGCAAAAGCCATCCATTGACAAGAAAAGTCCATTTATGGTCACCTATACCTTTGAAAGCCTTATTACTCGCTTTAAATGGTTTTATAATCTCATTATTGATTTTAAGTTGAATTTTTTTATGTTTTCGGTTAAGAAAGGTTCTAAATAATTGTTTACTTCGAGAAATGTGTAGCAAAAGCCATCCATTGACAAGAAAAGTCCATTTATAGTCACCTATGCCTTTGAAAGCCTTATTACTCGCTTTAAATGGTTTTATAATCTCATTATTGATTTTAAGTTGAATTTTTTCATGTTTTCGGTTAATAAAGGTTCTAAATAAATGTTTACATCGAGAAATGTGAAGCAAAAGCCATCCATTGAAAAGAAAAGTCCATTTATAGTCACCTATGCCTTTGAAAGCCTTACTACTCGCTTTGAATGGTTTTATAATCTCATTATTGATTTTAAGTTGAATTTTTTTTTGTTTTCGGTTAAGAAAGGTTGTAAATAAATGTTTACCTCGAGAAACGTGAAGCAAAAGCCGTCCATTGACAAGAAAAGTCCATTTATAGTCACCTATGCCTTTGAAAGCCTTATTACTCGCTTTAAATGGTTTTATAATCTCATTATTGATTTTAAGTTGAATTTTTTTATGTTTTCGGTTAAGAAAGGTTCTAAATAATTGTTTACTTCGAGAAATGTGTAGCAAAAGCCATCCATTGACAAGAAAAGTCCATTTATAGTCACCTATGCCTTTGAAAGCCTTATTACTCGCTTTAAATGGTTTTATAATCTCATTATTTATTTTATGTTGAATTTTTTTATGTTTTTGGTTAAGAAAGGTTCTAAATAAATGTTTACCTCGAGAAATGCGAAGCAAAAGCCATCCATTGACAAAAAAAGTCCATTTATAGTCACCTATGCCTTTCAAAGCTTTATTAGTCACTTTAAATGGTTTTATAATCTCATTATTGATTTTAAGTCGAAATTCTTTATGTTTTCGGTTAAGAAAGGTTATAAATAAATGTTTACCTTGAGAAACACGAAGCAAAAGCCATCCATTGACAAGAAAAGTCCATTTATATTCACTTATACCGTTGAAAGCCTTATTACTCGCTTTAAATGGTTTTATAAACTCATTATTGATTTTAAGTTGAATTTTTTTATGTTTTCGATTAAAAAAGGTTATAAATAAATGTTTACCCTGAGAAACGTGAAGCAAAAGCCATCCATTGACAAGAAAAGTCTGTTTATAGTCAACTATGCCTTTTAAAGCCTTATTACTCGCTTTAAATGGTTTTATAATCTCATTATTGATTTTAAGTTGAATTTTTTTATATTTTCGGATAAGAAAGGTTATAAATAAATGTTTATCTCGAGAAACGTGAAGCAAAAGCCATCCATTTACAAGAAAAGTCCATTTATAGTCACCTATGCCTTTGAAAGCCTTATTACTCGCTTTAAATGGTTTTATAATCTCATTATTGATTTTAAGTTGAATTTTTTTATGTTTTCGATTAAGAAAGGTTCTAAATAAATGTTTACATTGAGAAATGTGAAGCAAAAGCCATCCACTGACAAGAAAAGTCCATTTATAGTCACCTATGCCTTTGAAAGCCTTATTACTCGCTTCAAATGGTTTTATAATCTCATTATTGATTTTAAGTTGAATGTTTTTATTTTTTCGGTTAAGAAAGGTTATAAATAAATGTTTACCTCGATAAACGTGAAGCAAAAGCCGTCATTGACAAGAAAAGTCCATTTATAGTCACCTATGCCTTTGAAAGCCTTATTACTCGCTTCAAATGGTTTTATAATCTCATTATTGATTTTAAGTTGAATGTTTTTATGTTTTCGGTTAAGAAAGGTTATAAATAAATGTTTACCTCGATAAACGTGAAGCAAAAGCCGTCATTCACAAGAAAAGTCCATTTATAGTCACTTATACCTTTGAAAGCCTTATTACTCGCTTTAAATGGTTTTATAATCTCATTATTGATTTTAAGTTGATTTTTTTTATATTTTTGGATAAGAAAGGTTATAAATAAATGTTTACCTCGAGAAACGTGAAGCAAAAGCCATCCATTGACAAGAAAAGTCCATTTATAGTCACCTATGCCTTTGAAAGCCTTATTACTCGCTTTAAATGGTTTTATAATCTCATTATTGATTTTAAGTTGAATTGTTTTATGTTTTCGGTTAAGAAAGGTTCTAAATAAATGTTTACCTCGAGAAATGTGAAGCAAAAGCCATCCATTGACAAGAAAAGTCCATTAATAGTCACCTATGCCTTTGAAAGCCTTATTACTCGCTTTAAATGGTTTTATAATCTCATTATTGATTTTAAATTGAATTTTTTTATGTTTTCGGCTAAGAAAGGTTCTAAATAAATGTTTACCTCGAGAAATATGAAGCAAAAGCCATCCATTGACAAGAAAAGTCCATTTATAGTCACCTATGCCTTTGACAGCCTTATTACTCGCTTTAAATGGTTTTATAATCTCATTATTGATTTTAAGTTGACTTTTTTTATGTTTTTGGTTAAGAAAGGTTCTAAATAAATGTTTACCTTGAGAAATGTGAAGCAAAAGCCATCCACTGACAAGAAAAGTCCATTTATAGTCACCTATGCCTTTGAAAGCCTTATTACTCGCTTTAAATGGTTTTATAATCTCATTATTGATTTTAAGTTGAATGTTTTTATGTTTTCGGTTAAGAAAGGTTATAAATAAATGTTTACCTCGATAAACGTGAAGCAAAAGCCGTCATTGACAAGAAAAGTCCATTTATAGTCACTTATACCTTTGAAAGCCTTATTACTCGCTTTAAATGGTTTTATAATCTCATTATTGATTTTAAGTTGAATTTTTTTATATTTTCGGATAAGAAAGGTTATAAATAAATGTTTACCTCGAGAAACGTGAAGCAAAAGCCATCCATTGACAAGAAAAGTCCATTTATAGTCACCTATGCCTTTGAAAGCCTTATTACTCGCTTTAAATGGTTTTATAATCTCATTATTGATTTTAAGTTGAATTTTTTTATGTTTTCGGTTAAGAAAGGTTCTAAATAAATGTTTACCTCGAGAAATGTGAAGCAAAAGCCATCCATTGACAAGAAAAGTCCATTAATAGTCACCTATGCCTTTGAAAGCCTTATTACTCGCTTTAAATGGTTTTATAATCTCATTATTGATTTTAAATTGAATTTTTTTATGTTTTCGGCTAAGAAAGGTTCTAAATAAATGTTTACCTCGAGAAATGTGAAGCAAAAGCCATCCATTGACAAGAAAAGTCCATTTATAGTCACCTATGCCTTTGAAAGCCTTATTACTCGCTTTAAATGGTTTTATAATCTCATTATTGATTTTAAGTTGACTTTTTTTTATGTTTTTGGTTAAGAAAGGTTCTAAATAAATGTTTACCTCGAGAAATGTGAAGCAAAAGCCATCCATTGACAAGAAAAGTCCATTTATAGTCACCTATGCCTTCGAAAGCCTTATCACTCGCTTTACATGGTTTTATAATCTCATTATTAATTTTAAGTTGACATTTTTTTTTGTTTTTGGTTAAGAAAGGTTCTAAATTAATGTTTACCTTGAGAAATGTGAAGCAAAAGCCATCCATTGACAAGAAAAGTCCATTCATATTCACTTATACCGTTGAAAGCCTTATTACTCGCTTTAAATGGTTTTATAAACTCATTATTGATTTTAAGTTGAATTTTTTTATGTTTTCGGTTAAGAAAGGTTAGAAATAAATGTTTACTCTGAGAAACGTGAAGCAAAAGCCATCCATTGACAAGAAAAGTCCATTTATAGTCACCTATGCCTTTGAAAGCCTTATTATTCGCTTTAAATGGTTTTATAATCTCATTATTGATTTTAAGTTGAATTTTTTTATGTTTTTGGTTAAGAAAGGTTGTAAATAAATGTTTACCTCAAGAAATGTGAAGCAAAAGCCATCCATTGACAAGAAAAGTCCATTTATAGTCATTTATGCCTTTCAAAGCCTTATTAGTCACTTTAAATGGTTTTATAATCTCGTTATTGATTTTCAGTTGAATTTTTTCATGTTTTCGGTTAATAAAGGTTCTAAATAAATGTTTACATCGAGAAATGTGAAGCAAAAGTCATCCATTGACAAGAAAAGTCCATTTATAGTCATCTATGCCTTTGAAAGCCTTATTACTCGCTTTGAATGGTTTTATAATCTCATTATTGATTTTAAGTTGAATTTTTTTATGTTTTCGGTTAAGAAAGGTTATAAATAAATGTTTATCTCGAGAAACGTGAAGCAAAAGCCATCCATTGACAAGAAAAGTCCATTTATAGTCACTTATACCTTTGAAAGCCTTATTACTCGCTTTAAATGGTTTTATAATTTCATTATTGATTTTAAGTTGAGTTTTTTTATGTTTTTTGTTAAGAAAGGTTCTAAATAAATGTTTACATCGAGAAATGTGAAGCAAAAGCCATCCATTGACAAGAAAAGTCCATTTATAGTCTCCTATGCCTTCGAAAGCCTTATCACTCGCTTTACATGGTTTTATAATCTCATTATTGATTTTAAGTTGAATTTTTTTTTGTTTTTGGTTAAGAAAGGTTCTAAATTAATGTTTACCTCGAGAAATGTGAAGCGAAAGCCATGCGTTGGCAAGAAAAGTCCATTTATAGTCACCTATGCCTTTGAAAGCCTTATTACTCACTTTAAATGGTTTTCTAAACTCATTATTGATTTTAAGTTGAATTTTTTTATGTTTTCGGTTAAGAAAGGTTATAAATAAATGTTTACCCTGAGAAACGTGAAGCAAAAGCCACCCATTGACAAGAAAAGTCCATTTATGATCACCTATACCTTTGAAAGCGTTATTACTCGCTTTAAATGGTTTTATAATCTCATTATTGATTTTAAGTTGAATTTTTTTATGTTTTTGGTTAAGAAAGGTTCTAAATAAATGTTTACACCGAGAAATCTGAAGCAAAAGCCATCCATTGACAAGAAAAGTCCATTTATAGTCACCTATGCCTTCGAAAGCCTTATCACTCGCTTTAAATGGTTTTATAATCTCATTATTGATTTTAAGTTGAATTTTTTTTTGTTTTTGGTTAAGAAAAGTTCTAAATTAATGTTTACCTCGAGAAATGTGAAACGAAAGCCATCCATTGACAAGAAAAGTCCATTTATAGTCACCTATGCCTTTGAAAGCCTTATTACTCGCTTTAAATGGTTTTCTAAACTCATTATTGATTTTAAGTTGAATTTTTTCATGTTTTCGGTTAAGAAAGGTTATAAATACATGTTTACTCTAAGAAACGTGAAGCAAAAGCCATCCATTGACAAGAAAAGTCCATTTATAGTCACCTATGCCTTTGAAAGCCTTATTACTCGCTTTAAATGGTTTTATAATCTCATTATTGATTTTAAGTTGAATTTTTTTATGTTTTTGGTTAAGAAAGGTTGTAAATAAATGTTTACCTCAAGAAATGTGAAGCAAAAGCCATCCATTGACAAGAAAAGTCCATTTATAGTCACCTATGCCTTTCAAAGCCTTATTAGTCACTTTAAATGGTTTTATAATCTCGTTATTGATTTTCAGTTGAATTTTTTCATGTTTTCGGTTAATAAAGGTTCTAAATAAATGTTTACATCGAGAAATGTGAAGCAAAAGCCATCCACTGACAAGAAAAGTCCATTTATAGTCACCTATGCCTTTGAAAGCCTTATTACTCGCTTTAAATGGTTTTATAATCTCATTATTGATTTTAAGTTGAATGTTTTTATGTTTTCGGTTAAGAAAGGTTATAAATAAATGTTTACCTCGATAAACGTGAAGCAAAAGCCGTCATTGACAAGAAAAGTCCATTTATAGTCACTTATACCTTTGAAAGCCTTATTACTCGCTTTAAATGGTTTTATAATCTCATTATTGATTTTAAGTTGAATTTTTTTATATTTTCGGATAAGAAAGGTTATAAATAAATGTTTACCTCGAGAAACGTGAAGCAAAAGCCATCCATTGACAAGAAAAGTCCATTTATAGTCACCTATGCCTTTGAAAGCCTTATTACTCGCTTTAAATGGTTTTATAATCTCATTATTGATTTTAAGTTGAATTTTTTTATGTTTTCGGTTAAGAAAGGTTCTAAATAAATGTTTACCTCGAGAAATGTGAAGCAAAAGCCATCCATTGACAAGAAAAGTCCATTAATAGTCACCTATGCCTTTGAAAGCCTTATTACTCGCTTTAAATGGTTTTATAATCTCATTATTGATTTTAAATTGAATTTTTTTATGTTTTCGGCTAAGAAAGGTTCTAAATAAATGTTTACCTCGAGAAATGTGAAGCAAAAGCCATCCATTGACAAGAAAAGTCCATTTATAGTCACCTATGCCTTTGAAAGCCTTATTACTCGCTTTAAATGGTTTTATAATCTCATTATTGATTTTAAGTTGACTTTTTTTTATGTTTTTGGTTAAGAAAGGTTCTAAATAAATGTTTACCTCGAGAAATGTGAAGCAAAAGCCATCCATTGACAAGAAAAGTCCATTTATAGTCACCTATGCCTTCGAAAGCCTTATCACTCGCTTTACATGGTTTTATAATCTCATTATTAATTTTAAGTTGACATTTTTTTTGGTTTTTGGTTAAGAAAGGTTCTAAATTAATGTTTACCTTGAGAAATGTGAAGCAAAAGCCATCCATTGACAAGAAAAGTCCATTCATATTCACTTATACCGTTGAAAGCCTTATTACTCGCTTTAAATGGTTTTATAAACTCATTATTGATTTTAAGTTGAATTTTTTTATGTTTTCGGTTAAGAAAGGTTAGAAATAAATGTTTACTCTGAGAAACGTGAAGCAAAAGCCATCCATTGACAAGAAAAGTCCATTTATAGTCACCTATGCCTTTGAAAGCCTTATTATTCGCTTTAAATGGTTTTATAATCTCATTATTGATTTTAAGTTGAATTTTTTTATGTTTTTGGTTAAGAAAGGTTGTAAATAAATGTTTACCTCAAGAAATGTGAAGCAAAAGCCATCCATTGACAAGAAAAGTCCATTTATAGTCATTTATGCCTTTCAAAGCCTTATTAGTCACTTTAAATGGTTTTATAATCTCGTTATTGATTTTCAGTTGAATTTTTTCATGTTTTCGGTTAATAAAGGTTCTAAATAAATGTTTACATCGAGAAATGTGAAGCAAAAGTCATCCATTGACAAGAAAAGTCCATTTATAGTCACCTATGCCTTTCAAAGCCTTATTACTCGCTTTGAATGGTTTTATAATCTCATTATTGATTTTAAGTTGAATTTTTTTATGTTTTCGGTTAAGAAAGGTTATAAATAAATGTTTATCTCGAGAAACGTGAAGCAAAAGCCATCCATTGACAAGAAAAGTCCATTTATAGTCACTTATACCTTTGAAAGCCTTATTACTCGCTTTAAATGGTTTTATAATTTCATTATTGATTTTAAGTTGAGTTTTTTTATGTTTTTTGTTAAGAAAGGTTCTAAATAAATGTTTACATCGAGAAATGTGAAGCAAAAGCCATCCATTGACAAGAAAAGTCCATTTATAGTCTCCTATGCCTTCGAAAGCCTTATCACTCGCTTTACATGGTTTTATAATCTCATTATTGATTTTAAGTTGAATTTTTTTTTGTTTTTGGTTAAGAAAGGTTCTAAATTAATGTTTACCTCGAGAAATGTGAAGCGAAAGCCATGCGTTGGCAAGAAAAGTCCATTTATAGTCACCTATGCCTTTGAAAGCCTTATTACTCGCTTTAAATGGTTTTCTAAACTCATTATTGATTTTAAGTTGAATTTTTTTATGTTTTCGGTTAAGAAAGGTTATAAATAAATGTTTACCCTGAGAAACGTGAAGCAAAAGCCACCCATTGACAAGAAAAGTCCATATATGATCACCTATACCTTTGAAAGCGTTATTACTCGCTTTAAATGGTTTTATAATCTCATTATTGATTTTAAGTTGAATTTTTTTATGTTTTTGGTTAAGAAAGGTTCTAAATAAATGTTTACACCGAGAAATCTGAAGCAAAAGCCATCCATTGACAAGAAAAGTCCATTTATAGTCACCTATGCCTTCGAAAGCCTTATCACTCGCTTTAAATGGTTTTATAATCTCATTATTGATTTTAAGTTGAATTTTTTTTTGTTTTTGGTTAAGAAAAGTTCTAAATTAATGTTTACCTCGAGAAATGTGAAACGAAAGCCATCCATTGACAAGAAAAGTCCATTTATAGTCACCTATGCCTTTGAAAGCCTTATTACTCGCTTTAAATGGTTTTCTAAACTCATTATTGATTTTAAGTTGAATTTTTTTATGTTTTCGGTTAAGAAAGGTTATAAATACATGTTTACTCTAAGAAACGTGAAGCAAAAGCCATCCATTGACAAGAAAAGTCCATTTATAGTCACCTATGCCTTTGAAAGCCTTATTACTCGCTTTAAATGGTTTTATAATCTCATTATTGATTTTAAGTTGAATTTTTTTATGTTTTTGGTTAAGAAAGGTTGTAAATAAATGTTTACCTCAAGAAATGTGAAGCAAAAGCCATCCATTGACAAGAAAAGTCCATTTATAGTCACCTATGCCTTTCAAAGCCTTATTAGTCACTTTAAATGGTTTTATAATCTCGTTATTGATTTTCAGTTGAATTTTTTCATGTTTTCGGTTAATAAAGGTTCTAAATAAATGTTTACATCGAGAAATGTGAAGCAAAAGCCATCCACTGACAAGAAAAGTCCATTTATAGTCACCTATGCCTTTGAAAGCCTTATTACTCGCTTTAAATGGTTTTATAATCTCATTATTGATTTTAAGTTGAATGTTTTTATGTTTTCGGTTAAGAAAGGTTATAAATAAATGTTTACCTCGATAAACGTGAAGCAAAAGCCGTCATTGACAAGAAAAGTCCATTTATAGTCACTTATACCTTTGAAAGCCTTATTACTCGCTTTAAATGGTTTTATAATCTCATTATTGATTTTAAGTTGAATTTTTTTATATTTTCGGATAAGAAAGGTTATAAATAAATGTTTACCTCGAGAAACGTGAAGCAAAAGCCATCCATTGACAAGAAAAGTCCATTTATAGTCACCTATGCCTTTGAAAGCCTTATTACTCGCTTTAAATGGTTTTATAATCTCATTATTGATTTTAAGTTGAATTTTTTTATGTTTTCGGTTAAGAAAGGTTCTAAATAAATGTTTACCTCGAGAAATGTGAAGCAAAAGCCATCCATTGACAAGAAAAGTCCATTAATAGTCACCTATGCCTTTGAAAGCCTTATTACTCGCTTTAAATGGTTTTATAATCTCATTATTGATTTTAAATTGAATTTTTTTATGTTTTCGGCTAAGAAAGGTTCTAAATAAATGTTTACCTCGAGAAATGTGAAGCAAAAGCCATCCATTGACAAGAAAAGTCCATTTATAGTCACCTATGCCTTTGAAAGCCTTATTACTCGCTTTAAATGGTTTTATAATCTCATTATTGATTTTAAGTTGACTTTTTTTTATGTTTTTGGTTAAGAAAGGTTCTAAATAAATGTTTACCTCGAGAAATGTGAAGCAAAAGCCATCCATTGACAAGAAAAGTCCATTTATAGTCACCTATGCCTTCGAAAGCCTTATCACTCGCTTTACATGGTTTTATAATCTCATTATTAATTTTAAGTTGACATTTTTTTTGGTTTTTGGTTAAGAAAGGTTCTAAATTAATGTTTACCTTGAGAAATGTGAAGCAAAAGCCATCCATTGACAAGAAAAGTCCATTCATATTCACTTATACCGTTGAAAGCCTTATTACTCGCTTTAAATGGTTTTATAAACTCATTATTGATTTTAAGTTGAATTTTTTTATGTTTTCGGTTAAGAAAGGTTAGAAATAAATGTTTACTCTGAGAAACGTGAAGCAAAAGCCATCCATTGACAAGAAAAGTCCATTTATAGTCACCTATGCCTTTGAAAGCCTTATTATTCGCTTTAAATGGTTTTATAATCTCATTATTGATTTTAAGTTGAATTTTTTTATGTTTTTGGTTAAGAAAGGTTGTAAATAAATGTTTACCTCAAGAAATGTGAAGCAAAAGCCATCCATTGACAAGAAAAGTCCATTTATAGTCACCTATGCCTTTCAAAGCCTTATTAGTCACTTTAAATGGTTTTATAATCTCGTTATTGATTTTCAGTTGAATTTTTTCATGTTTTCGGTTAATAAAGGTTCTAAATAAATGTTTACATCGAGAAATGTGAAGCAAAAGTCATCCATTGACAAGAAAAGTCCATTTATAGTCACCTATGCCTTTGAAAGCCTTATTACTCGCTTTGAATGGTTTTATAATCTCATTATTGATTTTAAGTTGAATTTTTTTATGTTTTCGGTTAAGAAAGGTTATAAATAAATGTTTATCTCGAGAAACGTGAAGCAAAAGCCATCCATTGACAAGAAAAGTCCATTTATAGTCACTTATACCTTTGAAAGCCTTATTACTCGCTTTAAATGGTTTTATAATTTCATTATTGATTTTAAGTTGAGTTTTTTTATGTTTTTTGTTAAGAAAGGTTCTAAATAAATGTTTACATCGAGAAATGTGAAGCAAAAGCCATCCATTGACAAGAAAAGTCCATTTATAGTCTCCTATGCCTTCGAAAGCCTTATCACTCGCTTTACATGGTTTTATAATCTCATTATTGATTTTAAGTTGAATTTTTTTTTGTTTTTGGTTAAGAAAGGTTCTAAATTAATGTTTACCTCGAGAAATGTGAAGCGAAAGCCATGCGTTGGCAAGAAAAGTCCATTTATAGTCACCTATGCCTTTGAAAGCCTTATTACTCGCTTTAAATGGTTTTCTAAACTCATTATTGATTTTAAGTTGAATTTTTTTATGTTTTCGGTTAAGAAAGGTTATAAATAAATGTTTACTCTGAGAAACGTGAAGCAAAAGCCACCCATTGACAAGAAAAGTCCATTTATGATCACCTATACCTTTGAAAGCGTTATTACTCGCTTTAAATGGTTTTATAATCTCATTATTGATTTTAAGTTGAGTTTTTTTATGTTTTTGGTTAAGAAAGGTTCTAAATAAATGTTTACACCGAGAAATCTGAAGCAAAAGCCATCCATTGACAAGAAAAGTCCATTTATAGTCACCTATGCCTTCGAAAGCCTTATCACTCGCTTTAAATGGTTTTATAATCTCATTATTGATTTTAAGTTGAATTTTTTTTTGTTTTTGGTTAAGAAAAGTTCTAAATTAATGTTTACCTCGAGAAATGTGAAGCGAAAGCCATCCATTGACAAGAAAAGTCCATTTATAGTCACCTATGCCTTTGAAAGCCTTATTACTCGCTTTAAATGGTTTTCTAAACTCATTATTGATTTTAAGTTGAATTTTTTTATGTTTTCGGTTAAGAAAGGTTATAAATACATGTTTACTCTAAGAAACGTGAAGCAAAAGCCATCCATTGACAAGAAAAGTCCATTTATAGTCACCTATGCCTTTGAAAGCCTTATTACTCGCTTTAAATGGTTTTATAATCTCATTATTGATTTTAAGTTGAATTTTTTTATGTTTTTGGTTAAGAAAGGTTGTAAATAAATGTTTACCTCAAGAAATGTGAAGCAAAAGCCATCCATTGACAAGAAAAGTCCATTTATAGTCACCTATGCCTTTCAAAGCCTTATTAGTCACTTTAAATGGTTTTATAATCTCGTTATTAATTTTCAGTTGAATTTTTTCATGTTTTCGGTTAATAAAGGTTCTAAATAAATGTTTACATCGAGAAATGTGAAGCAAAAGCCATCCATTGAAAAGAAAAGTCCATTTATAGTCACCTATGCCTTTGAAAGCCTTACTACTCGCTTTGAATGGTTTTATAATCTCATTATTGATTTTAAGTTGAATTTTTTTATGTTTTCGGTTAAGAAAGGTTATAAATAAATGTTTACCTCGAGAAACGTGAAGCAAAAGCCGTCCATTGACAAGAAAAGTCCATTTATAGTCACCTATGCCTTTGAAAGCCTTATTAGTCACTTTAAATGGTTTTATAATCTCGTTATTGATTTTCAATTGAATTTTTTCATGTTTTCGGTTAATAAAGGTTCTAAATAAATGTTTACATCGAGAAATGTGAAGCAAAAGCCATCCATTGAAAAGAAAAGTCCATTTATAGTCACTTATGCCTTTGAAAGCCTTACTACTCGCTTTGAATGGTTTTATAATCTCATTATTGATTTTAAGTTGAATTTTTTTATGTTTTCGGTTAAGAAAGGTTATAAATAAATGTTTACCTCGAGAAACGTGAAGCAAAAGCCATCCATTGAGAAGAAAAGTCCATTTATAGTCACCTATGCCTTTGAAAGCCTTATTACTCGCTTTAAATGGTTTTATAATCTCATTATTGATTTTAAGTTGAATTTTTTTATGTTTTTGGTTAAGAAAGGTTGTAAATAAATGTTTACCTCGAGAAATGTGAAGCAAAAGCCATCCATTGACAAGAAAAGTCCATTTATAGTCACCTATGCCTTTCAAAGCCTTATTAGTCACTTTAAATGGTTTTATAATCTCGTTATTGATTTTCAGTTGAATTTTTTCATGTTTTCGGTTAATAAAGGTTCTAAATAAATGTTTACATCGAGAAATGTGAAGCAAAAGCCATCCATTGAAAAGAAAAGTCCATTTATGACCTATGCCTTTGAAAGCCTTACTACTCGCTTTGAATGGTTTTATAATCTCATTATTGATTTTAAGTTGAATTTTTTTATGTTTTCGGTTAAGAAAGGTTATAAATAAATGTTTACCTCGAGAAACGTGAAGCAAAAGCCATCCATTGACAAGAAAAGTCCATTTATAGTCACTTACACCTTTGAAAGCCTTATTACTCGCTTTAAATGGTTTTATAATTTCATTATTGATTTTAAGTTGAGTTTTTTTATGTTTTTTGTTAAGAAAGGTTCTAAATAAATGTTTACATCGAGAAATGTGAAGCAAAAGCCATCCGTTGACAAGAAAAGTCCATTTATAGTCACCTATGCCTTCGAAAGCCTTATCACTCGCTTTAAATGGTTTTATAATCTCATTATTGATTTTAAGTTGAATTTTTTTTTGTTTTTGGTTAAGAAAGGTTCTAAATTAATGTTTACCTCGAGAAATGTGAAGCGAAAGCCATCCATTGACAAGAAAAGTCCATTTATAGTCACCTATGCCTTTCAAAGCCTTATTAGTCACTTTAAATGGTTTTATAATCTCGTTATTGATTTTCAGTTGAATTTTTTTATTTTTTCGGTTAAGAAAGGTTCTAAATAAAAGTTTACATTGAGAAATTTGAAGCAAAAGCCATCCATTGACAAGAAAAGTCAATTTATAGTCACCTATGCCTTTCAAAGCCTTATTACTCATGTTAAATGGTTTTATAATCTTATTATTGATTTTGAATTAAATTTTTTTATGTTTTCGATTAAGAAAGGTTATAAATAAATGTTTACCTCGAGCAACGCGAAACAAAAGCCATCCATTGACCAGAAAAGTCCATTTATAGTCACCTATGCCTTTGAAAGCCTTATTACTCGCTTTAAATGGTTTTATAACCTCATTATTGACTTTAAGTTGAATTTTTTTATGTTTTTGGTTAAGAAAGGTTCTAAATAATTGTTTACCTCGAGAAATGTGAAGCAAAAGCCATCCATTGACAAGAAAAGTCCATTTATGGTCACCTATACCTTTGAAAGCCTTATTACTCGCTTTAAATGGTTTTATAATCTCATTATTGATTTTAAGTTGAATTTTTTTATGTTTTCGGCTAAGAAAGGTTCTAAATAATTGTTTACTTCGAGAAATGTGTAGCAAAAGCCATCCATTGACAAGAAAAGTCCATTTATAGTCACCTATGCCTTTGAAAGCCTTATTACTCGCTTTAAATGGTTTTATAATCTCATTATTTATTTTATGTTGAATTTTTTTATGTTTTTGGTTAAGAAAGGTTCTAAATAAATGTTTACCTCGAGAAATGCGAAGCAAAAGCCATCCATTGACAAAAAAAGTCCATTTATAGTCACCTATGCCTTTCAAAGCTTTATTAGTCACTTTAAATGGTTTTATAATCTCATTATTGATTTTAAGTCGAAATTCTTTATGTTTTCGGTTAAGAAAGGTTATAAATAAATGTTTACCTTGAGAAACACGAAGCAAAAGCCATCCATTGACAAGAAAAGTCCATTTATATTCACTTATACCGTTGAAAGCCTTATTACTCGCTTTAAATGGTTTTATAAACTCATTATTGATTTTAAGTTGAATTTTTTTATGTTTTCGATTAAAAAAGGTTATAAATAAATGTTTACCCTGAGAAACGTGAAGCAAAAGCCATCCATTGACAAGAAAAGTCCGTTTATAGTCAACTATGCCTTTTAAAGCCTTATTACTCGCTTTAAATGGTTTTATAATCTCATTATTGATTTTAAGTTGAATTTTTTTATATTTTCGGATAAGAAAGGTTATAAATAAATGTTTATCTCGAGAAACGTGAAGCAAAAGCCATCCATTTACAAGAAAAGTCCATTTATAGTCACCTATGCCTTTGAAAGCCTTATTACTCGCTTTAAATGGTTTTATAATCTCATTATTGATTTTAAGTTGAATTTTTTTATGTTTTCGATTAAGAAAGGTTCTAAATAAATGTTTACATTGAGAAATGTGAAGCAAAAGCCATCCACTGACAAGAAAAGTCCATTTATAGTCACCTATGCCTTTGAAAGCCTTATTACTCGCTTCAAATGGTTTTATAATCTCATTATTGATTTTAAGTTGAATGTTTTTATGTTTTCGGTTAAGAAAGGTTATAAATAAATGTTTACCTCGATAAACGTGAAGCAAAAGCCGTCATTGACAAGAAAAGTCCATTTATAGTCACCTATGCCTTTGAAAGCCTTATTACTCGCTTCAAATGGTTTTATAATCTCATTATTGATTTTAAGTTGAATGTTTTTATGTTTTCGGTTAAGAAAGGTTATAAATAAATGTTTACCTCGATAAACGTGAAGCAAAAGCCGTCATTGACAAGAAAAGTCCATTTATAGTCACTTATACCTTTGAAAGCCTTATTACTCGCTTTAAATGGTTTTATAATCTCATTATTGATTTTAAGTTGATTTTTTTTATATTTTTGGATAAGAAAGGTTATAAATAAATGTTTACCTCGAGAAACGTGAAGCAAAAGCCATCCATTGACAAGAAAAGTCCATTTATAGTCACCTATGCCTTTGAAAGCCTTATTACTCGCTTTAAATGGTTTTATAATCTCATTATTGATTTTAAGTTGAATTGTTTTATGTTTTCGGTTAAGAAAGGTTCTAAATAAATGTTTACCTCGAGAAATGTGAAGCAAAAGCCATCCATTGACAAGAAAAGTCCATTAATAGTCACCTATGCCTTTGAAAGCCTTATTACTCGCTTTAAATGGTTTTATAAACTCATTATTGATTTTAAATTGAATTTTTTTATGTTTTCGGCTAAGAAAGGTTCTAAATAAATGTTTACCTCGAGAAATATGAAGCAAAAGCCATCCATTGACAAGAAAAGTCCATTTATAGTCACCTATGCCTTTGAAAGCCTTATTACTCGCTTTAAATGGTTTTATAATCTCATTATTGATTTTAAGTTGACTTTTTTTATGTTTTTGGTTAAGAAAGGTTCTAAATAAATGTTTACCTTGAGAAATGTGAAGCAAAAGCCATCCATTGACAAGAAAAGTCCATTCATATTCACTTATACCGTTGAAAGCCTTATTACTCGCTTTAAATGGTTTTATAAACTCATTATTGATTTTAAGTTGAATTTTTTTATGTTTTCGGTTAAGAAAGGTTATAAATAAATGTTTACTCTGAGAAACGTGAAGCAAAAGCCATCCATTGACAAGAAAAGTCCATTTATAGTCACCTATGCCTTTGAAAGCCTTATTACTCGCTTTAAATGGTTTTATAATCTCATTATTGATTTTAAGTTGACTTTTTTTATGTTTTCGGTTAAGAAAGGTTATAAATAAATGTTTACCTCGAGGTAAACGTGAAGCAAAAGCCATCCATTGACAAGAAAAGTCCATTTATAGTCACTTATACCTTTGAAAGCGTTATTACTCGCTTTAAATGGTTTTATCATTTCATTATTGATTTTAAGTTGAGTTTTTTTATGTTTTTTGTTAAGAAAGGTTCTAAATAAATGTTTACATCAAGAAATCTGAAGCAAAAGCCATCCATTGACAAGAAAAGTCCATTTATAGTCACCTATGCCTTCGAAAGCCTTATCACTCGCTTTAAATGGTTTTATAATCTCATTATTGATTCTAAGTTGAATTTTTTTTTGTTTTTGGTTAAGAAAGGTTCTAAATTAATGTTTACCTTGAGAAATGTGAAGCGAAAGCCATCCATTGACAAGAAAAGTCCATTTATAGTCACCTATGCCTTTGAAAGCCTTATTACTCGCTTTAAATGGTTTTCTAAACTCATTATTGATTTTAAATTGAATTTTTTTATGTTTTCGGTTAAGAAAGGTTATAAATAAATGTTTACCCTGAGAAACGTGAAGCAAAACCATCCATTGACAAGAAAAGTCCATTTATAGTCACCTATACCTTTGAAAGCCTTATTACTCGCTTTAAATGGTTTTATAATCTCATTATTGATTTTAAGTTGAATTTTTTTATGTTTTTGGTTAAGAAAGGTTGTAAATAAATGTTTACCTCGAGAAATGTGAAGCAAAAGCCATCCATTGACAAGAAAAGTCCATTTATAGTCACCTATGCCTTTCAAAGCCTTATTAGTCACTTTAAATGGTTTTATAATCTCGTTATTGATTTTCAGTTGAATTTTTTCATGTTTTCGGTTAATAATGGTTCTAAATAAATGTTTACATCGAGAAATGTGAAGCAAAAGCCATCCATTGAAAAGAAAAGTCCATTTATAGTCACCTATGCCTTTGAAAGCCTTACTACTCGCTTTGAATGGTTTTATAATCTCATTATTGATTTTAAGTTGAATTTTTTTATGTTTTCGGTTAAGAAAAGTTATAAATAAATGTTTACCTCGAGAAACGTGAAGCAAAAGCCATCCATTGACAAGAAAAGTCCATTTATAGTCACTTATACCTTTGAAAGCCTTATTACTCGCTTTAAATGGTTTTATAATTTCATTATTGATTTTAAGTTGAGTTTTTTTATGTTTTTTGTTAAGAAAGGTTCTAAATAAATGTTTACATCGAGAAATGTGAAGCAAAAGCCATCCATTGACAAGAAAAGTCCATTTATAGTCACCTATGCCTTCGAAAGCCTTATCACTCGCTTTAAATGGTTTTATAATCTCATTATTGATTTTAAGTTGAATTTTTTTTTGTTTTTGGTTAAGAAAGGTTCTAAATTAATGTTTACCTCGAGAAATGTGAAGCGAAAGCCATCCATTGACAAGAAAAATCCATTTATAGTCACCTATGCCTTTGAAAGCCTTATTACTCGCTTTAAATGGTTTTCTAAACTCATTATTGATTTTAAGTTGAATTTTTTTATGTTTTCGGTTAAGAAAGGTTATAAACAAATGTTTATCTCGAGAAACGTGAAGCAAAAGCCATCCATTGACAAGAAAAGTCCATTTATAGTCACTTATACCTTTGAAAGCCTTATTACTCGCTTTAAATGGTTTTATAATTTCATTATTGATTTTAAGTTGAGTTTTTTTATGTTTTTTGTTAAGAAAGGTTCTAAATAAATGTTTACATCGAGAAATGTGAAGCAAAAGCCATCCATTGACAAGAAAGGTCCATTTATAGTCACCTATGCCTTCGAAAGCCTTATCACTCGCTTTACATGGTTTTATAATCTCATTATTGATTTTAAGTTGAATTTTTTTTTGTTTTTGGTTAAGAAAGGTTCTAAATTAATGTTTACCTTGAGAAATGTGAAGCGAAAGCCATCCATTGACAAGAAAAGTCCATTTATAGTCACCTATGCCTTTGAAAGCCTTATTACTCGCTTTAAATGGTTTTCTAAACTCATTATTGATTTTAAGTTGAATTTTTTTATGTTTTCGGTTAAGAAAGGTTATAAATAAATGTTTACCCTGAGAAACGTGAAGCAAAAGCCATCCATTGACAAGAAAAGTCCATTTATGATCACCTATACCTTTGAAAGCGTTATTACTCGATTTAAATGGTTTTATAATCTCATTATTGATTTTAAGTTGAATTTTTTTATGTTTTCGGTTAAGAAAGGTTCTAAATAAATGTTTACCTCGAGAAACTTGAAGCAAAAGCCATCCATTGACAAGAAAAGTCCATTTATAGTCACCTATGCCTTTGAAAGCCTTATTACTCGCTTTAAATGGTTTTATAATCTCATTATTGATTTTAAGTTGAATTTTTTTATGTTTTGGTTAAGAAAGGTTCTAAATAAATGTTTACATCGAGAAATCTGAAGCAAAAGCCATCCATTGACAAGAAAAGTCCATTTATGATCACCTATACCTTTGAAAGCGTTATTACTCGCTTTAAATGGTTTTATAATCTCATTATTGATTTTAAGTTGAATTTTTTTATGTTTTCGGTTAAGAAAGGTTCTAAATAAATGTTTACCTCGAGAAACGTGAAGCAAAAGCCATCCATTGACAAGAAAAGTCCATTTACAGTCACTTATACCTTTGAAAGCCTTATTACTCGCTTTAAATGGTTTTATAATCTCATTATTGATTTTAAGTTGAATTTTTTTATGTTTTTGGTTAAGAAAGGTTGTAAATAAATGTTTACCTCAAGAAATGTGAAGCAAAAGCCATCCATTGACAAGAAAAGTCCATTTATAGTCACCTATGCCTTTCAAAGCCTTATTAGTCACTTTAAATGGTTTTATAATCTCGTTATTGATTTTCAGTTGAATTTTTTCATGTTTTCGGTTAATAATGGTTCTAAATAAATGTTTACATCGAGAAATGTGAAGCAAAAGCCATCCATTAAAAAGAAAAGTCCATTTATAGTCACCTATGCCTTTGAAAGCCTTACTACTCGCTTTGAATGGTTTTATAATCTCATTATTGATTTTAAGTTGAATTTTTTTATGTTTTCGGTTAAGAAAGGTTATAAATAAATGTTTACCTCGAGAAACGTGAAGCAAAAGCCATCCATTGACAAGAAAAGTCCATTTATAGTCACCTATGCCTTTGAAAGCCTTATTACTCGCTTTAAATGGTTTTATAATCTCATTATTGATTTTAAGTTGAATTTTTTTATGTTTTTGGTTAAGAAAGGTTGTAAATAAATGTTTACCTCGAGAAATGTGAAGCAAAAGCCATCCATTGACAAGAAAAGTCCATTTATAGTCACCTATGCCTTTCAAAGCCTTATTAGTCACTTTAAATGGTTTTATAATCTCGTTATAGATTTTCAGTTGAATTTTTTCATGTTTTCGGTTAATAAAGGTTCTAAATAAATGTTTACATCGAGAAATGTGAAGCAAAAGCCATCCATTGAAAAGAAAAGTCCATTTATAGTCACTTATGCCTTTGAAAGCCTTACTACTCGCTTTGAATGGTTTTATAATCTCATTATTGATTTTAAGTTGAATTTTTTTATGTTTTCGGTTAAGAAAGGTTATAAATAAATGTTTACCTCGAGAAACGTGAAGCAAAAGCCATCCATTGACAAGAAAAGTCCATTTATAGTCACCTATGCCTTTGAAAGCCTTATTACTCGCTTTAAATGGTTTTATAATCTCATTATTGATTTTAAGTTGAATTTTTTTATTTTTTGGTTAAGAAAGGTTGTAAGTAAATGTTTACCTCGAGAAATGTGAAGCAAAAGCCATCCATTGACAAGAAAAGTCCATTTATAGTCACCTATGCCTTTCAAAGCCTTATTAGTCACTTTAAATGGTTTTATAATCTCGTTATTGATTTTCAGTTGAATTTTTTCATGTTTTCGGTTAATAAAGGTTCTAAATAAATGTTTACATCGAGAAATGTGAAGCAAAAGCCATCCATTGAAAAGAAAAGTCCATTTATAGTCACCTATGCCTTTGAAAGCCTTACTACTCGCTTTGAATGGTTTTATAATCTCATTATTGATTTTAAGTTGAATTTTTTTATGTTTTCGGTTAAGAAAGGTTATAAATAAATGTTTACCTCGAGAAACGTGAAGCAAAAGCCATCCATTGACAAGAAAAGTCCATTTATAGTCACTTATACCTTTGAAAGCCTTATTACTCTTTTTAAATGGTTTTATAATTTCATTATTGATTTTAAGTTGAGTTTTTTTATGTTTTTTGTTAAGAAAGGTTCTAAATAAATGTTTACATCGAGAAATGTGAAGCAAAAGCCATCCGTTGACAAGAAAAGTCCATTTATAGTCACCTATGCCTTCGAAAGCCTTATCACTCGCTTTAAATGGTTTTATAATCTCATTATTGATTTTAAGTTGAATTTTTTTTTTGTTTTTGGTTAAGAAAGGTTCTAAATTAATGTTTACCTCGAGAAACGTGAAGCGAAAGCCATCCATTGACAAGAAAAGTCCATTTATAGTCACCTATGCCTTTCAAAGCCTTATTAGTCACTTTAAATGGTTTTATAATCTCGTTATTGATTTTCAGTTGAATTTTTTTATTTTTTCGGTTAAGAAAGGTTCTAAATAAAAGTTTACATCGAGAAATTTGAAGCAAAAGCCATCCATTGACAAGAAAAGTCCATTTATAGTCACCTATGCCTTTCAAAGCCTTATTACTCATGTTAAATGGTTTTATAATCTTATTATTGATTTTGAATTAAATTTTTTTATGTTTTCGATTAAGAAAGGTTATAAATAAATGTTTACCTCGAGCAACGCGAAACAAAAGCCATCCATTGACCAGAAAAGTCCATTTATAGTCACCTATGCCTTTGAAAGCCTTATTACTCGCTTTAAATGGTTTTATAACCTCATTATTGATTTTAAGTTGAATTTTTTTATGTTTTTGGTTAAGAAAGGTTCTAAATAAATGTTTACCTCGAGAAATGTGAAGCAAAAGCCATCCATTGACAAGAAAAGTCCATTTATGGTCACCTATACCTTTGAAAGCCTTATTACTCGCTTTAAATGGTTTTATAATCTCATTATTGATTTTAAGTTGAATTTTTTTATGTTTTCGGTTAAGAAAGGTTCTAAATAATTGTTTACCTCGAGAAATGTGTAGCAAAAGCCATCCATTGACAAGAAAAGTCCATTTATAGTCACCTATGCCTTTGAAAGCCTTATTACTCGCTTTAAATGGTTTTATAATCTCATTATTTATTTTATGTTGAATTTTTTTATGTTTTTGGTTAAGAAAGGTTCTAAATAAATGTTTACCTCGAGAAATGTGAAGCAAAAGCCATCCATTGACAAAAAAAGTCCATTTATAGTCACCTATGCCTTTCAAAGCTTTATTAGTCACTTTAAATGGTTTTATAATCTCATTATTGATTTTAAGTCGAAATTCTTTATGTTTTCGGTTAAGAAAGGTTATAAATAAATGTTTACCTTGAGAAACACGAAGCAAAAGCCATCCATTGACAAGAAAAGTCCATTTATATTCACTTATACCGTTGAAAGCCTTATTACTCGCTTTAAATGGTTTTATAAACTCATTATTGATTTTAAGTTGAATTTTTTTATGTTTTCGATTAAAAAAGGTTATAAATAAATGTTTACCCTGAGAAACGTGAAGCAAAAGCCATCCATTGACAAGAAAAGTCCATTTATAGTCACCTATGCCTTCGAAAGCCTTATCACTCGCTTTAAATGGTTTTATAATCTCATTATTGATTCTAAGTTGAATTTTTTTTTGTTTTTGGTTAAGAAAGGTTCTAAATTAATGTTTACCTTGAGAAATGTGAAGCGAAAGCCATCCATTGACAAGAAAAGTCCATTTATAGTCACCTATGCCTTTGAAAGCCTTATTACTCGCTTTAAATGGTTTTATAATCTCATTATTGATTTTAAGTTGACTTTTTTTATGTTTTCGGTTAAGAAAGGTTATAAATAAATGTTTACCTCGAGGTAAACGTGAAGCAAAAGCCATCCATTGACAAGAAAAGTCCATTTATAGTCACTTATACCTTTGAAAGCGTTATTACTCGCTTTAAATGGTTTTATCATTTCATTATTGATTTTAAGTTGAGTTTTTTTATGTTTTTTGTTAAGAAAGGTTCTAAATAAATGTTTACATCAAGAAATCTGAAGCAAAAGCCATCCATTGACAAGAAAAGTCCATTTATAGTCACCTATGCCTTCGAAAGCCTTATCACTCGCTTTAAATGGTTTTATAATCTCATTATTGATTCTAAGTTGAATTTTTTTTTGTTTTTGGTTAAGAAAGGTTCTAAATTAATGTTTACCTTGAGAAATGTGAAGCGAAAGCCATCCATTGACAAGAAAAGTCCATTTATAGTCACCTATGCCTTTGAAAGCCTTATTACTCGCTTTAAATGGTTTTCTAAACTCATTATTGATTTTAAATTGAATTTTTTTATGTTTTCGGTTAAGAAAGGTTATAAATAAATGTTTACCCTGAGAAACGTGAAGCAAAACCATCCATTGACAAGAAAAGTCCATTTATAGTCACCTATACCTTTGAAAGCCTTATTACTCGCTTTAAATGGTTTTATAATCTCATTATTGATTTTAAGTTGAATTTTTTTATGTTTTTGGTTAAGAAAGGTTGTAAATAAATGTTTACCTCGAGAAATGTGAAGCAAAAGCCATCCATTGACAAGAAAAGTCCATTTATAGTCACCTATGCCTTTCAAAGCCTTATTAGTCACTTTAAATGGTTTTATAATCTCGTTATTGATTTTCAGTTGAATTTTTTCATGTTTTCGGTTAATAATGGTTCTAAATAAATGTTTACATCGAGAAATGTGAAGCAAAAGCCATCCATTGAAAAGAAAAGTCCATTTATAGTCACCTATGCCTTTGAAAGCCTTACTACTCGCTTTGAATGGTTTTATAATCTCATTATTGATTTTAAGTTGAATTTTTTTATGTTTTCGGTTAAGAAAAGTTATAAATAAATGTTTACCTCGAGAAACGTGAAGCAAAAGCCATCCATTGACAAGAAAAGTCCATTTATAGTCACTTATACCTTTGAAAGCCTTATTACTCGCTTTAAATGGTTTTATAATTTCATTATTGATTTTAAGTTGAGTTTTTTTATGTTTTTTGTTAAGAAAGGTTCTAAATAAATGTTTACATCGAGAAATGTGAAGCAAAAGCCATCCATTGACAAGAAAAGTCCATTTATAGTCACCTATGCCTTCGAAAGCCTTATCACTCGCTTTAAATGGTTTTATAATCTCATTATTGATTTTAAGTTGAATTTTTTTTTGTTTTTGGTTAAGAAAGGTTCTAAATTAATGTTTACCTCGAGAAATGTGAAGCGAAAGCCATCCATTGACAAGAAAAATCCATTTATAGTCACCTATGCCTTTGAAAGCCTTATTACTCGCTTTAAATGGTTTTCTAAACTCATTATTGATTTTAAGTTGAATTTTTTTATGTTTTCGGTTAAGAAAGGTTATAAACAAATGTTTATCTCGAGAAACGTGAAGCAAAAGCCATCCATTGACAAGAAAAGTCCATTTATAGTCACTTATACCTTTGAAAGCCTTATTACTCGCTTTAAATGGTTTTATAATTTCATTATTGATTTTAAGTTGAGTTTTTTTATGTTTTTTGTTAAGAAAGGTTCTAAATAAATGTTTACATCGAGAAATGTGAAGCAAAAGCCATCCATTGACAAGAAAGGTCCATTTATAGTCACCTATGCCTTCGAAAGCCTTATCACTCGCTTTACATGGTTTTATAATCTCATTATTGATTTTAAGTTGAATTTTTTTTTGTTTTTGGTTAAGAAAGGTTCTAAATTAATGTTTACCTTGAGAAATGTGAAGCGAAAGCCATCCATTGACAAGAAAAGTCCATTTATAGTCACCTATGCCTTTGAAAGCCTTATTACTCGCTTTAAATGGTTTTCTAAACTCATTATTGATTTTAAGTTGAATTTTTTTATGTTTTCGGTTAAGAAAGGTTATAAATAAATGTTTACCCTGAGAAACGTGAAGCAAAAGCCATCCATTGACAAGAAAAGTCCATTTATGATCACCTATACCTTTGAAAGCGTTATTACTCGATTTAAATGGTTTTATAATCTCATTATTGATTTTAAGTTGAATTTTTTTATGTTTTCGGTTAAGAAAGGTTCTAAATAAATGTTTACCTCGAGAAACTTGAAGCAAAAGCCATCCATTGACAAGAAAAGTCCATTTATAGTCACCTATGCCTTTGAAAGCCTTATTACTCGCTTTAAATGGTTTTATAATCTCATTATTGATTTTAAGTTGAATTTTTTTATGTTTTGGTTAAGAAAGGTTCTAAATAAATGTTTACATCGAGAAATCTGAAGCAAAAGCCATCCATTGACAAGAAAAGTCCATTTATGATCACCTATACCTTTGAAAGCGTTATTACTCGCTTTAAATGGTTTTATAATCTCATTATTGATTTTAAGTTGAATTTTTTTATGTTTTCGGTTAAGAAAGGTTCTAAATAAATGTTTACCTCGAGAAACGTGAAGCAAAAGCCATCCATTGACAAGAAAAGTCCATTTACAGTCACTTATACCTTTGAAAGCCTTATTACTCGCTTTAAATGGTTTTATAATCTCATTATTGATTTTAAGTTGAATTTTTTTATGTTTTTGGTTAAGAAAGGTTGTAAATAAATGTTTACCTCAAGAAATGTGAAGCAAAAGCCATCCATTGACAAGAAAAGTCCATTTATAGTCACCTATGCCTTTCAAAGCCTTATTAGTCACTTTAAATGGTTTTATAATCTCGTTATTGATTTTCAGTTGAATTTTTTCATGTTTTCGGTTAATAATGGTTCTAAATAAATGTTTACATCGAGAAATGTGAAGCAAAAGCCATCCATTAAAAAGAAAAGTCCATTTATAGTCACCTATGCCTTTGAAAGCCTTACTACTCGCTTTGAATGGTTTTATAATCTCATTATTGATTTTAAGTTGAATTTTTTTATGTTTTCGGTTAAGAAAGGTTATAAATAAATGTTTACCTCGAGAAACGTGAAGCAAAAGCCATCCATTGACAAGAAAAGTCCATTTATAGTCACCTATGCCTTTGAAAGCCTTATTACTCGCTTTAAATGGTTTTATAATCTCATTATTGATTTTAAGTTGAATTTTTTTATGTTTTTGGTTAAGAAAGGTTGTAAATAAATGTTTTCCTCGAGAAATGTGAAGCAAAAGCCATCCATTGACAAGAAAAGTCCATTTATAGTCACCTATGCCTTTCAAAGCCTTATTAGTCACTTTAAATGGTTTTATAATCTCGTTATAGATTTTCAGTTGAATTTTTTCATGTTTTCGGTTAATAAAGGTTCTAAATAAATGTTTACATCGAGAAATGTGAAGCAAAAGCCATCCATTGAAAAGAAAAGTCCATTTATAGTCACTTATGCCTTTGAAAGCCTTACTACTCGCTTTGAATGGTTTTATAATCTCATTATTGATTTTAAGTTGAATTTTTTTATGTTTTCGGTTAAGAAAGGTTATAAATAAATGTTTACCTCGAGAAACGTGAAGCAAAAGCCATCCATTGACAAGAAAAGTCCATTTATAGTCACCTATGCCTTTGAAAGCCTTATTACTCGCTTTAAATGGTTTTATAATCTCATTATTGATTTTAAGTTGAATTTTTTTATTTTTTGGTTAAGAAAGGTTGTAAGTAAATGTTTACCTCGAGAAATGTGAAGCAAAAGCCATCCATTGACAAGAAAAGTCCATTTATAGTCACCTATGCCTTTCAAAGCCTTATTAGTCACTTTAAATGGTTTTATAATCTCGTTATTGATTTTCAGTTGAATTTTTTCATGTTTTCGGTTAATAAAGGTTCTAAATAAATGTTTACATCGAGAAATGTGAAGCAAAAGCCATCCATTGAAAAGAAAAGTCCATTTATAGTCACCTATGCCTTTGAAAGCCTTACTACTCGCTTTGAATGGTTTTATAATCTCATTATTGATTTTAAGTTGAATTTTTTTATGTTTTCGGTTAAGAAAGGTTATAAATAAATGTTTACCTCGAGAAACGTGAAGCAAAAGCCATCCATTGACAAGAAAAGTCCATTTATAGTCACTTATACCTTTGAAAGCCTTATTACTCTTTTTAAATGGTTTTATAATTTCATTATTGATTTTAAGTTGAGTTTTTTTATGTTTTTTGTTAAGAAAGGTTCTAAATAAATGTTTACATCGAGAAATGTGAAGCAAAAGCCATCCGTTGACAAGAAAAGTCCATTTATAGTCACCTATGCCTTCGAAAGCCTTATCACTCGCTTTAAATGGTTTTATAATCTCATTATTGATTTTAAGTTGAATTTTTTTTTTGTTTTTGGTTAAGAAAGGTTCTAAATTAATGTTTACCTCGAGAAACGTGAAGCGAAAGCCATCCATTGACAAGAAAAGTCCATTTATAGTCACCTATGCCTTTCAAAGCCTTATTAGTCACTTTAAATGGTTTTATAATCTCGTTATTGATTTTCAGTTGAATTTTTTTATTTTTTCGGTTAAGAAAGGTTCTAAATAAAAGTTTACATCGAGAAATTTGAAGCAAAAGCCATCCATTGACAAGAAAAGTCCATTTATAGTCACCTATGCCTTTCAAAGCCTTATTACTCATGTTAAATGGTTTTATAATCTTATTATTGATTTTGAATTAAATTTTTTTATGTTTTCGATTAAGAAAGGTTATAAATAAATGTTTACCTCGAGCAACGCGAAACAAAAGCCATCCATTGACCAGAAAAGTCCATTTATAGTCACCTATGCCTTTGAAAGCCTTATTACTCGCTTTAAATGGTTTTATAACCTCATTATTGATTTTAAGTTGAATTTTTTTATGTTTTTGGTTAAGAAAGGTTCTAAATAAATGTTTACCTCGAGAAATGTGAAGCAAAAGCCATCCATTGACAAGAAAAGTCCATTTATGGTCACCTATACCTTTGAAAGCCTTATTACTCGCTTTAAATGGTTTTATAATCTCATTATTGATTTTAAGTTGAATTTTTTTATGTTTTCGGTTAAGAAAGGTTCTAAATAATTGTTTACCTCGAGAAATGTGTAGCAAAAGCCATCCATTGACAAGAAAAGTCCATTTATAGTCACCTATGCCTTTGAAAGCCTTATTACTCGCTTTAAATGGTTTTATAATCTCATTATTTATTTTATGTTGAATTTTTTTATGTTTTTGGTTAAGAAAGGTTCTAAATAAATGTTTACCTCGAGAAATGTGAAGCAAAAGCCATCCATTGACAAAAAAAGTCCATTTATAGTCACCTATGCCTTTCAAAGCTTTATTAGTCACTTTAAATGGTTTTATAATCTCATTATTGATTTTAAGTCGAAATTCTTTATGTTTTCGGTTAAGAAAGGTTATAAATAAATGTTTACCTTGAGAAACACGAAGCAAAAGCCATCCATTGACAAGAAAAGTCCATTTATATTCACTTATACCGTTGAAAGCCTTATTACTCGCTTTAAATGGTTTTATAAACTCATTATTGATTTTAAGTTGAATTTTTTTATGTTTTCGATTAAAAAAGGTTATAAATAAATGTTTACCCTGAGAAACGTGAAGCAAAAGCCATCCATTGACAAGAAAAGTCCGTTTATAGTCACCTATGCCTTTTAAAGCCTTATTACTCGCTTTAAATGGTTTTATAATCTCATTATTGATTTTAAGTTGAATTTTTTTATATTTTCGGATAAGAAAGGTTATAAATAAATGTTTACCTCGAGAAACGTGAAGCAAAAGCCATCCATTGACAAGAAAAGTCCATTTATAGTCACCTATGCCTTTGAAAGCCTTATTACTCGCTTCAAATGGTTTTATAATCTCATTATTGATTTTAAGTTGAATTTTTTTATGTTTTCGATTAAGAAAGGTTCTAAATAAATGTTTACATTGAGAAATGTGAAGCAAAAGCCATCCACTGACAAGAAAAGTCCATTTATAGTCACCTATGCCTTTGAAAGCCTTATTACTCGCTTCAAATGGTTTTATAATCTCATTATTGATTTTAAGTTGAATGTTTTTATGTTTTCGGTTAAGAAAGGTTATAAATAAATGTTTACCTCGATAAACGTGAAGCAAAAGCCGTCATTGACAAGAAAAGTCCATTTATAGTCACTTATACCTTTGAAAGCCTTATTACTCGCTTTAAATGGTTTTATAATCTCATTATTGATTTTAAGTTGAATTTTTTTATATTTTTGGATAAGAAAGGTTATAAATAAATGTTTACCTCGAGAAACGTGAAGCAAAAGCCATCCATTGACAAGAAAAGTCCATTTATAGTCACCTATGCCTTTGAGAGCCTTATTACTCGCTTTAAATGGTTTTATAATCTCATTATTGATTTTAAGTTGAATTGTTTTATGTTTTCGGTTAAGAAAGGTTCTAAATAAATGTTTACCTCGAGAAATGTGAAGCAAAAGCCATCCATTGACAAGAAAAGTCCATTAATAGTCACCTATGCCTTTGAAAGCCTTATTACTCGCTTTAAATGGTTTTATAATCTCATTATTGATTTTAAATTGAATTTTTTTATGTTTTCGGCTAAGAAAGGTTCTAAATAAATGTTTACCTCGAGAAATGTGAAGCAAAAGCCATCCATTGACAAGAAAAGTCCATTTATAGTCACCTATGCCTTTGAAAGCCTTATTACTCGCTTTAAATGGTTTTATAATCTCATTATTGATTTTAAGTTGACTTTTTTTATGTTTTTGGTTAAGAAAGGTTCTAAATAAATGTTTACCTTGAGAAATGTGAAGCAAAAGCCATCCATTGACAAGAAAAGTCCATTCATATTCACTTATACCGTTGAAAGCCTTATTACTCGCTTTAAATGGTTTTATAATCTCATTATTGATTTTAAATTGAATTTTTTTATGTTTTTGGTTAAGAAAGGTTGTAAATAAATGTTTACCTCAAGAAATGTGAAGCAAAAGCCATCCATTGACAAGAAAAGTCCATTTATAGTCACCTATGCCTTTCAAAGCCTTATTAGTCACTTTAAATGGTTTTATAATCTCGTTATTGATTTTCAGTTGAATTTTTTCATGTTTTCGGTTAATAAAGGTTCTAAATAAATGTTTACATCGAGAAATGTGAAGCAAAAGCCATCCATTGACAAGAAAAGTCCATTTATAGCCACCTATGCCTTTGAAAGCCTTATTACTCGCTTTGAATGGTTTTATAATCTCATTATTGATTTTAAGTTGAATTTTTTTATGTTTTCGGTTAAGAAAGGTTATAAATAAATGTTTACCTCGAGAAACGTGAAGCAAAAGCCATCCATTGACAAGAAAAGTCCATTTATAGTCACTTATACCTTTGAAAGCCTTATTACTCGCTTTAAATGGTTTTATCATTTCATTATTGATTTTAAGTTGAGTTTTTTTATGTTTTTTGTTAAGAAAGGTTCTAAATAAATGTTTACATCGAGAAATCTGAAGCAAAAGCCATCCATTGACAAGAAAAGTCCATTTATAGTCACCTATGCCTTCGAAAGCCTTATCACTCGCTTTAAATGGTTTTATAATCTCATTATTGATTCTAAGTTGAATTTTTTTTTGTTTTTGGTTAAGAAAGGTTCTAAATTAATGTTTACCTCGAGAAATGTGAAGCGAAAGCCATCCATTGACAAGAAAAGTCCATTTATAGTCACCTATGCCTTTGAAAGCCTTATTACTCGCTTTAAATGGTTTTCTAAACTCATTATTGATTTTAAGTTGAATTTTTTTATGTTTTCGGTTAAGAAAGGTTATAAATAAATGTTTACCCTGAGAAACGTGAAGCAAAACCATCCATTGACAAGAAAAGTCTATTTATAGTCACCTATGCCTTTGAAAGCCTTATTACTCGCTTTAAATGGTTTTATAATCTCATTATTGATTTTAAGTTGAATTTTTTTATGTTTTTGGTTAAGAAAGGTTGTAAATAAATGTTTACCTCGAGAAATGTGAAGCAAAAGCCATCCATTGACAAGAAAAGTCCATTTATAGTCACCTATGCCTTTCAAAGCCTTATTAGTCACTTTAAATGGTTTTATAATCTCGTTATTGATTTTCAGTTGAATTTTTTCATGTTTTCGGTTAATAATGGTTCTAAATAAATGTTTACATCGAGAAATGTGAAGCAAAAGCCATCCATTGAAAAGAAAAGTCCATTTATAGTCACCTATGCCTTTGAAAGCCTTACTACTCGCTTTGAATGGTTTTATAATCTCATTATTGATTTTAAGTTGAATTTTTTTATGTTTTCGGTTAAGAAAGGTTATAAATAAATGTTTACCTCGAGAAACGTGAAGCAAAAGCCATCCATTGACAAGAAAAGTCCATTTATAGTGACTTATACCTTTGAAAGCCTTACTACTCGCTTTGAATGGTTTTATAATCTCATTATTGATTTTAAGTTGAATTTTTTTATGTTTTCGGTTAAGAAAGGTTATAAATAAATGTTTACCTCGAGAAACGTGAAGCAAAAGCCATCCATTGACAAGAAAAGTCCATTTATAGTCACTTATACCTTTGAAAGCCTTATTACTCTTTTTAAATGGTTTTATAATTTCATTATTGATTTTAAGTTGAGTTTTTTTATGTTTTTTGTTAAGAAAGGTTCTAAATAAATGTTTACATCGAGAAATGTGAAGCAAAAGCCATCCGTTGACAAGAAAAGTCCATTTATAGTCACCTATGCCTTCGAAAGCCTTATCACTCGCTTTAAATGGTTTTATAATCTCATTATTGATTCTAAGTTGAATTTTTTTTTGTTTTTGGTTAAGAAAGGTTCTAAATTAATGTTTACCTCGAGAAATGTGAAGCGAAAGCCATCCATTGACAAGAAAAGTCCATTTATAGTCACCTATGCCTTTGAAAGCCTTATTACTCGCTTTAAATGGTTTTCTAAACTCATTATTGATTTTAAGTTGAATTTTTTTATGTTTTCGGTTAAGAAAGGTTATAAATAAATGTTTATCTCGAGAAACGTGAAGCAAAAGCCATCCATTGACAAGAAAAGTCCATTTATAGTCACTTATACCTTTGAAAGCCTTATTACTCTTTTTAAATGGTTTTATAATTTCATTATTGATTTTAAGTTGAGTTTTTTTATGTTTTTTGTTAAGAAAGGTTCTAAATAAATGTTTACATCGAGAAATGTGAAGCAAAAGCCATCCATTGACAAGAAAAGTCCATTTATAGTCACCTATGCCTTCGAAAGCCTTATCACTCGCTTTAAATGGTTTTATAATCTCATTATTGATTTTAAGTTGAATTTTTTTTTGTTTTTGGTTAAGAAAGGTTCTAAATTAATGTTTACCTCGAGAAATGTGAAGCGAAAGCCATCCATTGACAAGAAAAGTCCATTTATAGTCACCTATGCCTTTGAAAGCCTTATTACTCGCTTTAAATGGTTTTCTAAACTCATTATTGATTTTAAGTTGAATTTTTTTATGTTTTCGGTTAAGAAAGGTTATAAATAAATGTTTATCTCGAGAAACGTGAAGCAAAAGCCATCCATTGACAAGAAAAGTCCATTTATAGTCACTTATACCTTTGAAAGCCTTATTACTCGCTTTAAATGGTTTTATAATTTCATTATTGATTTTAAGTTGAGTTTTTTTATGTTTTTTGTTAAGAAAGGTTCTAAATAAATGTTTACATCGAGAAGTGTGAAGCAAAAGCCATCCATTGACAAGAAAAGTCCATTTATAGTCACCTATGCCTTTGAAAGCCTTATCACTCGCTTTACATGGTTTTATAATCTCATTATTGATTTTAAGTTGAATTTTTTTTTGTTTTTGGTTAAGAAAGGTTCTAAATTAATGTTTACCTCGAGAAATGTGAAGCGAAAGCCATGCGTTGGCAAGAAAAGTCCATTTATAGTCACCTATGCCTTTGAAAGCCTTATTACTCGCTTTAAATGGTTTTCTAAACTCATTATTGATTTTAAGTTGAATTTTTTTATGTTTTCGGTTAAGAAAGGTTATAAATAAATGTTTACCCTGAGAAACGTGAAGCAAAAGCCATCCATTGACAAGAAAAGTCCATTTATGATCACCTATACCTTTGAAAGCGTTATTACTCGCTTTAAATGGTTTTATAATCTCATTATTGATTTTAAGTTGAATTTTTTTATGTTTTCGGTTAAGAAAGGTTCTAAATAAATGTTTACCTCGAGAAACGTGAAGCAAAAGCCATCCATTGACAAGAAAAGTCCATTTATAGTCACCTATGCCTTTGAAAGCCTTATTACTCGCTTTAAATGGTTTTATAATCTCATTATTGATTTTAAGTTGAATTTTTTTATGTTTTGGTTAAGAAAGGTTCTAAATAAATGTTTACATCGAGAAATCTGAAGCAAAAGCCATCCATTGACAAGAAAAGTCCATTTATGATCACCTATACCTTTGAAAGCGTTATTACTCGCTTTAAATGGTTTTATAATCTCATTATTGATTTTAAGTTGAATTTTTTTATGTTTTCGGTTAAGAAAGGTTCTAAATAAATGTTTACCTCGAGAAACGTGAAGCAAAAGCCATCCATTGACAAGAAAAGTCCATTTACAGTCACTTATACCTTTGAAAGCCTTATTCCTCGCTTTAAATGGTTTTATAATCTCATTATTGATTTTAAGTTGAATTTTTTTATGTTTTTGGTTAAGAAAGGTTCTAAATAAATGTTTACACCGAGAAATCTGAAGCAAAAGCCATCCATTGACAAGAAAAGTCCATTTATAGTCTCCTATGCCTTCGAAAGCCTTATCACTCGCTTTAAATGATTTTATAATCTCATTATTGATTTTAAGTTGAATTTTTTTTTGTTTTTGGTTAAGAAAGGTTCGAAATTAATGTTTACCTCGAGAAATGTGAAGCGAAAGCCATCCATTGACAAGAAAAGTCCATTTATAGTCACCTATGCCTTTGAAAGCCTTATTACTCGCTTTAAATGGTTTTCTAATCTCATTATTGATTTTAAGTTGAATTTTTTTATGTTTTCGGTTAAGAAAAGTTATAAATAAATGTTTACCCTGAGAAACGTGAAGCAAAACCATCCATTGACAAGAAAAGTCCATTTATAGTCACCTATGCCTTTCAAAGCCTTATTAGTCACTTTAAATGGTTTTATAATCTCGTTATTGATTTTCAGTTGAATTTTTTCATGTTTTCGGTTAATAATGGTTCTAAATAAATGTTTACATCGAGAAATGTGAAGCAAAAGCCATCCATTGAAAAGAAAAGTCCATTTATAGTCACCTATGCCTTTGAAAGCCTTACTACTCGCTTTGAATGGTTTTATAATCTCATTATTGATTTTAAGTTGAATTTTTTTATGTTTTCGATTAAGAAAGGTTATAAATAAATGTTTACCTCGTGAAACGTGAAGCAAAAGCCATCCATTGACAAGAAAAGTCCATTTATAGTCACCTATGCCTTTGAAAGCCTTATTACTCGCTTTAAATGGTTTTATAATCTCATTATTGATTTTAAGTTGAATTTTTTTATGTTTTTGGTTAAGAAAGGTTGTAAATAAATGTTTACCTCGAGAAATGTGAAGCAAAAGCCATCCATTGACAAGAAAAGTCCATTTATAGTCACCTATGCCTTTCAAAGCCTTATTAGTCACTTTAAATGGTTTTATAATCTCGTTATTGATTTTCAGTTGAATTTTTTCATGTTTTCGGTTAATAAAGGTTCTAAATAAATGTTTACATCGAGAAATGTGAAGCAAAAGCCATCCATTGAAAAGAAAAGTCCATTTATAGTCACTTATGCCTTTGAAAGCCTTACTACTCGCTTTGAATGGTTTTATAATCTCATTATTGATTTTAAGTGGAATTTTTTTATGTTTTCGGTTAAGAAAGGTTATAAATAAATGTTTACCTCGAGAAACGTGAAGCAAAAGCCATCCATTGACAAGAAAAGTCCATTTATAGTCACCTATGCCTTTGAAAGCCTTATTACTCGCTTTAAATGGTTTTATAATCTCATTATTGATTTTAAGTTGAATTTTTTTATGTTTTTGGTTAAGAAAGGTTGTAAATAAATGTTTACCTCGAGAAATGTGAAGCAAAAGCCATCCATTGACAAGAAAAGTCCATTTATAGTCACCTATGCCTTTCAAAGCCTTATTAGTCACTTTAAATGGTTTTATAATCTCGTTATTGATTTTCAGTTGAATTTTTTCATGTTTTCGGTTAATAAAGGTTCTAAATAAATGTTTACATCGAGAAATGTGAAGCAAAAGCCATCCATTGAAAAGAAAAGTCCATTTATAGTCACCTATGCCTTTGAAAGCCTTACTACTCGCTTTGAATGGTTTTATAATCTCATTATTGATTTTAAGTTGAATTTTTTTATGTTTTCGGTTATGAAAGGTTATAAATAAATGTTTACCTCGAGAAACGTGAAGCAAAAGCCATCCATTGACAAGAAAAGTCCATTTATAGTCACCTATGCCTTTGAAAGCCTTATTACTCGCTTTAAATGGTTTTATAATCTCATTATTGATTTTAAGTTGAATTTTTTTATGTTTTCGATTAAGAAAGGTTCTAAATAAATGTTTACATTGAGAAATGTGAAGCAAAAGCCATCCACTGACAAGAAAAGTCCATTTATAGTCACCTATGCCTTTGAAAGCCTTATTACTCGCTTCAAATGGTTTTATAATCTCATTATTGATTTTAAGTTGAATGTTTTTATGTTTTCGGTTAAGAAAGGTTATAAATAAATGTTTACCTCGATAAACGTGAAGCAAAAGCCGTCATTGACAAGAAAAGTCCATTTATAGTCACCTATGCCTTTGAAAGCCTTATTACTCGCTTCAAATGGTTTTATAATCTCATTATTGATTTTAAGTTGAATGTTTTTATGTTTTCGGTTAAGAAAGGTTATAAATAAATGTTTACCTCGATAAACGTGAAGCAAAAGCCGTCATTGACAAGAAAAGTCCATTTATAGTCACTTATACCTTTGAAAGCCTTATTACTCGCTTTAAATGGTTTTATAATCTCATTATTGATTTTAAGTTGAATTTTTTTATATTTTTGGATAAGAAAGGTTATAAATAAATGTTTACCTCGAGAAACGTGAAGCAAAAGCCATCCATTGACAAGAAAAGTCCATTTATAGTCACCTATGCCTTTGAAAGCCTTATTACTCGCTTTAAATGGTTTTATAATCTCATTATTGATTTTAAGTTGAATTGTTTTATGTTTTCGGTTAAGAAAGGTTCTAAATAAATGTTTACCTCGAGAAATGTGAAGCAAAAGCCATCCATTGACAAGAAAAGTCCATTTATAGTCACCTATGCCTTTCAAAGCCTTATTAGTCACTTTAAATGGTTTTATAATCTCGTTATTGATTTTCAGTTGAATTTTTTCATGTTTTCGGTTAATAAAGGTTCTAAATAAATGTTTACATCGAGAAATGTGAAGCAAAAGCCATCCATTGACAAGAAAAGTCCATTTATAGCCACCTATGCCTTTGAAAGCCTTATTACTCGCTTTGAATGGTTTTATAATCTCATTATTGATTTTAAGTTGAATTTTTTTATGTTTTCGTTTAAGAAAGGTTATAAATAAATGTTTACCTCGAGAAACGTGAAGCAAAAGCCATCCATTGACAAGAAAAGTCCATTTATAGTCACTTATACCTTTGAAAGCCTTATTACTCGCTTTAAATGGTTTTATCATTTCATTATTGATTTTAAGTTGAGTTTTTTTATGTTTTTTGTTAAGAAAGGTTCTAAATAAATGTTTACATCGAGAAATCTGAAGCAAAAGCCATCCATTGACAAGAAAAGTCCATTTATAGTCACCTATGCCTTCGAAAGCCTTATCACTCGCTTTAAATGGTTTTATAATCTCATTATTGATTCTAAGTTGAATTTTTTTTTGTTTTTGGTTAAGAAAGGTTCTAAATTAATGTTTACCTCGAGAAATGTGAAGCGAAAGCCATCCATTGACAAGAAAAGTCCATTTATAGTCACCTATGCCTTTGAAAGCCTTATTACTCGCTTTAAATGGTTTTCTAAACTCATTATTGATTTTAAGTTGAATTTTTTTATGTTTTCGGTTAAGAAAGGTTATAAATAAATGTTTATCCTGAGAAACGTGAAGCAAAACCATCCATTGACAAGAAAAGTCCATTTATAGTCACCTATGCCTTTGAAAGCCTTATTACTCGCTTTAAATGGTTTTATAATCTCATTATTGATTTTAAGTTGAATTTTTTTATGTTTTTGGTTAAGAAAGGTTGTAAATAAATGTTTACCTCGAGAAATGTGAAGCAAAAGCCATCCATTGACAAGAAAAGTCCATTTATAGTCACCTATGCCTTTCAAAGCCTTATTAGTCACTTTAAATGGTTTTATAATCTCGTTATTGATTTTCAGTTGAATTTTTTCATGTTTTCGGTTAATAATGGTTCTAAATAAATGTTTACATCGAGAAATGTGAAGCAAAAGCCATCCATTGAAAAGAAAAGTCCATTTATAGTCACCTATGCCTTTGAAAGCCTTACTACTCGCTTTGAATGGTTTTATAATCTCATTATTGATTTTAAGTTGAATTTTTTTATGTTTTCGGTTAAGAAAGGTTATAAATAAATGTTTACCTCGAGAAACGTGAAGCAAAAGCCATCCATTGACAAGAAAAGTCCATTTATAGTGACTTATACCTTTGAAAGCCTTACTACTCGCTTTGAATGGTTTTATAATCTCATTATTGATTTTAAGTTGAATTTTTTTATGTTTTCGGTTAAGAAAGGTTATAAATAAATGTTTACCTCGAGAAACGTGAAGCAAAAGCCATCCATTGACAAGAAAAGTCCATTTATAGTCACTTATACCTTTGAAAGCCTTATTACTCTTTTTAAATGGTTTTATAATTTCATTATTGATTTTAAGTTGAGTTTTTTTATGTTTTTTGTTAAGAAAGGTTCTAAATAAATGTTTACATCGAGAAATGTGAAGCAAAAGCCATCCGTTGACAAGAAAAGTCCATTTATAGTCACCTATGCCTTCGAAAGCCTTATCACTCGCTTTAAATGGTTTTATAATCTCATTATTGATTTTAAGTTGAATTTTTTTTTGTTTTTGGTTAAGAAAGGTTCTAAATTAATGTTTACCTCGAGAAATGTGAAGCGAAAGCCATCCATTGACAAGAAAAGTCCATTTATAGTCACCTATGCCTTTGAAAGCCTTATTACTCGCTTTAAATGGTTTTCTAAACTCATTATTGATTTTAAGTTGAATTTTTTTATGTTTTCGGTTAAGAAAGGTTATAAATAAATGTTTATCTCGAGAAACGTGAAGCAAAAGCCATCCATTGACAAGAAAAGTCCATTTATAGTCACTTATACCTTTGAAAGCCTTATTACTCTTTTTAAATGGTTTTATAATTTCATTATTGATTTTAAGTTGAGTTTTTTTATGTTTTTTGTTAAGAAAGGTTCTAAATAAATGTTTACATCGAGAAATGTGAAGCAAAAGCCATCCATTGACAAGAAAAGTCCATTTATAGTCACCTATGCCTTCGAAAGCCTTATCACTCGCTTTAAATGGTTTTATAATCTCATTATTGATTTTAAGTTGAATTTTTTTTTGTTTTTGGTTAAGAAAGGTTCTAAATTAATGTTTACCTCGAGAAATGTGAAGCGAAAGCCATCCATTGACAAGAAAAGTCCATTTATAGTCACCTATGCCTTTGAAAGCCTTATTACTCGCTTTAAATGGTTTTCTAAACTCATTATTGATTTTAAGTTGAATTTTTTTATGTTTTCGGTTAAGAAAGGTTATAAATAAATGTTTATCTCGAGAAACGTGAAGCAAAAGCCATCCATTGACAAGAAAAGTCCATTTATAGTCACTTATACCTTTGAAAGCCTTATTACTCGCTTTAAATGGTTTTATAATTTCATTATTGATTTTAAGTTGAGTTTTTTTATGTTTTTTGTTAAGAAAGGTTCTAAATAAATGTTTACATCGAGAAGTGTGAAGCAACAGCCATCCATTGACAAGAAAAGTCCATTTATAGTCACCTATGCCTTTGAAAGCCTTATCACTCGCTTTACATGGTTTTATAATCTCATTATTGATTTTAAGTTGAATTTTTTTTTGTTTTTGGTTAAGAAAGGTTCTAAATTAATGTTTACCTCGAGAAATGTGAAGCGAAAGCCATGCGTTGGCAAGAAAAGTCCATTTATAGTCACCTATGCCTTTGAAAGCCTTATTACTCGCTTTAAATGGTTTTCTAAACTCATTATTGATTTTAAGTTGAATTTTTTTATGTTTTCGGTTAAAAAAGGTTATAAATAAATGTTTACCCTGAGAAACGTGAAGCAAAAGCCATCCATTGACAAGAAAAGTCCATTTATGATCACCTATACCTTTGAAAGCGTTATTACTCGCTTTAAATGGTTTTATAATCTCATTATTGATTTTAAGTTGAATTTTTTTATGTTTTCGGTTAAGAAAGGTTCTAAATAAATGTTTACCTCGAGAAACGTGAAGCAAAAGCCATCCATTGACAAGAAAAGTCCATTTATAGTCACCTATGCCTTTGAAAGCCTTATTACTCGCTTTAAATGGTTTTATAATCTCATTATTGATTTTAAGTTGAATTTTTTTATGTTTTGGTTAAGAAAGGTTCTAAATAAATGTTTACATCGAGAAATCTGAAGCAAAAGCCATCCATTGACAAGAAAAGTCCATTTATGATCACCTATACCTTTGAAAGCGTTATTACTCGCTTTAAATGGTTTTATAATCTCATTATTGATTTTAAGTTGAATTTTTTTATGTTTTCGATTAAGAAAGGTTCTAAATAAATGTTTACCTCGAGAAACGTGAAGCAAAAGCCATCCATTGACAAGAAAAGTCCATTTACAGTCACTTATACCTTTGAAAGCCTTATTACTCGCTTTAAATGGTTTTATAATCTCATTATTGATTTTAAGTTGAATTTTTTTATGTTTTTGGTTAAGAAAGGTTCTAAATAAATGTTTACACCGAGAAATCTGAAGCAAAAGCCATCCATTGACAAGAAAAGTCCATTTATAGTCTCCTATGCCTTCGAAAGCCTTATCACTCGCTTTAAATGATTTTATAATCTCATTATTGATTTTAAGTTGAATTTTTTTTTGTTTTTGGTTAAGAAAGGTTCGAAATTAATGTTTACCTCGAGAAATGTGAAGCGAAAGCCATCCATTGACAAGAAAAGTCCATTTATAGTCACCTATGCCTTTGAAAGCCTTATTACTCGCTTTAAATGGTTTTCTAATCTCATTATTGATTTTAAGTTGAATTTTTTTATGTTTTCGGTTAAGAAAAGTTATAAATAAATGTTTACCTTGAGAAACGTGAAGCAAAACCATCCATTGACAAGAAAAGTCCATTTATAGTCACCTATGCCTTTCAAAGCCTTATTAGTCACTTTAAATGGTTTTATAATCTCGTTATTGATTTTCAGTTGAATTTTTTCATGTTTTCGGTTAATAATGGTTCTAAATAAATGTTTACATCGAGAAATGTGAAGCAAAAGACATCCATTGAAAAGAAAAGTCCATTTATAGTCACCTATGCCTTTGAAAGCCTTACTACTCGCTTTGAATGGTTTTATAATCTCATTATTGATTTTAAGTTGAATTTTTTTATGTTTTCGATTAAGAAAGGTTATAAATAAATGTTTACCTCGAGAAACGTGAAGCAAAAGCCATCCATTGACAAGAAAAGTCCATTTATAGTCACCTATGCCTTTGAAAGCCTTATTACTCGCTTTAAATGGTTTTATAATCTCATTATTGATTTTAAGTTGAATTTTTTTATGTTTTTGGTTAAGAAAGGTTGTAAATAAATGTTTACCTCGAGAAATGTGAAGCAAAAGCCATCCATTGACAAGAAAAGTCCATTTATAGTCACCTATGCCTTTCAAAGCCTTATTAGTCACTTTAAATGGTTTTATAATCTCGTTATTGATTTTCAGTTGAATTTTTTCATGTTTTCGGTTAATAAAGGTTCTAAATAAATGTTTACATCGAGAAATGTGAAGCAAAAGCCATCCATTGAAAAGAAAAGTCCATTTATAGTCACTTATGCCTTTGAAAGCCTTACTACTCGCTTTGAATGGTTTTATAATCTCATTATTGATTTTAAGTGGAATTTTTTTATGTTTTCGGTTAAGAAAGGTTATAAATAAATGTTTACCTCGAGAAACGTGAAGCAAAAGCCATCCATTGACAAGAAAAGTCCATTTATAGTCACCTATGCCTTTGAAAGCCTTATTACTCGCTTTAAATGGTTTTATAATCTCATTATTGATTTTAAGTTGAATTTTTTTATGTTTTTGGTTAAGAAAGGTTGTAAATAAATGTTTACCTCGAGAAATGTGAAGCAAAAGCCATCCATTGACAAGAAAAGTCCATTTATAGTCACCTATGCCTTTCAAAGCCTTATTAGTCACTTTAAATGGTTTTATAAACTCGTTATTGATTTTCAGTTGAATTTTTTCATGTTTTCGGTTAATAAAGGTTCTAAATAAATGTTTACATCGAGAAATGTGAAGCAAAAGCCATCCATTGAAAAGAAAAGTCCATTTATAGTCACCTATGCCTTTGAAAGCCTTACTACTCGCTTTGAATGGTTTTATAATCTCATTATTGATTTTAAGTTGAATTTTTTTATGTTTTCGGTTAAAAAAGGTTATAAATAAATGTTTACCTCGAGAAACGTGAAGCAAAAGCCATCCATTGACAAGAAAAGTCCATTTATAGTCACCTATGCCTTTGAAAGCCTTATTACTCGCTTTAAATGGTTTTATAATCTCATTATTGATTTTAAGTTGAATTTTTTTATGTTTTCGATTAAGAAAGGTTCTAAATAAATGTTTACATTGAGAAATGTGAAGCAAAAGCCATCCACTGACAAGAAAAGTCCATTTATAGTCACCTATGCCTTTGAAAGCCTTATTACTCGCTTCAAATGGTTTTATAATCTCATTATTGATTTTAAGTTGAATGTTTTTATGTTTTCGGTTAAGAAAGGTTATAAATAAATGTTTACCTCGATAAACGTGAAGCAAAAGCCGTCATTGACAAGAAAAGTCCATTTATAGTCACCTATGCCTTTGAAAGCCTTATTACTCGCTTCAAATGGTTTTATAATCTCATTATTGATTTTAAGTTGAATGTTTTTATGTTTTCGGTTAAGAAAGGTTATAAATAAATGTTTACCTCGATAAACGTGAAGCAAAAGCCGTCATTGACAAGAAAAGTCCATTTATAGTCACTTATACCTTTGAAAGCCTTATTACTCGCTTTAAATGGTTTTATAATCTCATTATTGATTTTAAGTTGAATTTTTTTTATATTTTTGGATAAGAAAGGTTATAAATAAATGTTTACCTCGAGAAACGTGAAGCAAAAGCCATCCATTGACAAGAAAAGTCCATTTATAGTCACCTATGCCTTTGAAAGCCTTATTACTCGCTTTAAATGGTTTTATAATCTCATTATTGATTTTAAGTTGAATTGTTTTATGTTTTCGGTTAAGAAAGGTTCTAAATAAATGTTTACCTCGAGAAATGTGAAGCAAAAGCCATCCATTGACAAGAAAAGTCCATTAATAGTCACCTATGCCTTTGAAAGCCTTATTACTCGCTTTAAATGGTTTTATAATCTCATTATTGATTTTAAATTGAATTTTTTTATGTTTTCGGCTAAGAAAGGTTCTAAATAAATGTTTACCTCGAGAAATGTGAAGCAAAAGCCATCCATTGACAAGAAAAGTCCATTTATAGTCACTTATGCCTTTGAAAGCCTTATTACTCGCTTTAAATGGTTTTATAATCTCATTATTGATTTTAAGTTGACTTTTTTTATGTTTTTGGTTAAGAAAGGTTCTAAATAAATGTTTACCTTGAGAAATGTGAAGCAAAAGCCATCCATTGACAAGAAAAGTCCATTCATATTCACTTATACCGTTGAAAGCCTTATTACTCGCTTTAAATGGTTTTATAATCTCATTATTGATTTTAAATTGAATTTTTTTATGTTTTTGGTTAAGAAAGGTTGTAAATAAATGTTTACCTCAAGAAATGTGAAGCAAAAGCCATCCATTGACAAGAAAAGTCCATTTATAGTCACCTATGCCTTTCAAAGCCTTATTAGTCACTTTAAATGGTTTTATAATCTCGTTATTGATTTTCAATTGAATTTTTTCATGTTTTCGGTTAATAAAGGTTCTAAATAAATGTTTACATCGAGAAATGTGAAGCAAAAGCCATCCATTGACAAGAAAAGTCCATTTATAGCCACCTATGCCTTTGAAAGCCTTATTACTCGCTTTGAATGGTTTTATAATCTCATTATTGATTTTAAGTTGAATTTTTTTATGTTTTCGGTTAAGAAAGGTTATAAATAAATGTTTACCTCGAGAAACGTGAAGCAAAAGCCATCCATTGACAAGAAAAGTCCATTTATAGTCACTTATACCTTTGAAAGCCTTATTACTCGCTTTAAATGGTTTTATCATTTCATTATTGATTTTAAGTTGAGTTTTTTTATGTTTTTTGTTAAGAAAGGTTCTAAATAAATGTTTACATCGAGAAATCTGAAGCAAAAGCCATCCATTGACAAGAAAAGTCCATTTATAGTCACCTATGCCTTCGAAAGCCTTATCACTCGCTTTAAATGGTTTTATAATCTCATTATTGATTCTAAGTTGAATTTTTTTTTGTTTTTGGTTAAGAAAGGTTCTAAATTAATGTTTACCTCGAGAAATGTGAAGCGAAAGCCATCCATTGACAAGAAAAGTCCATTTATAGTCACCTATGCCTTTGAAAGCCTTATTACTCGCTTTAAATGGTTTTCTAAACTCATTATTGATTTTAAGTTGAATTTTTTTATGTTTTCGGTTAAGAAAGGTTATAAATAAATGTTTATCTCGAGAAACGTGAAGCAAAAGCCATCCATTGACAAGAAAAGTCCATTTATAGTCACTTATACCTTTGAAAGCCTTATTACTCTTTTTAAATGGTTTTATAATTTCATTATTGATTTTAAGTTGAGTTTTTTTATGTTTTTTGTTAAGAAAGGTTCTAAATAAATGTTTACATCGAGAAATCTGAAGCAAAAGCCATCCATTGACAAGAAAAGTCCATTTATAGTCACCTATGCCTTCGAAAGCCTTATCACTCGCTTTAAATGGTTTTATAATCTCATTATTGATTTTAAGTTGAATTTTTTTTTGTTTTTGGTTAAGAAAGGTTCTAAATTAATGTTTACCTCGAGAAATGTGAAGCGAAAGCCATCCATTGACAAGAAAAGTCCATTTATAGTCACCTATGCCTTTGAAAGCCTTATTACTCGCTTTAAATGGTTTTCTAAACTCATTATTGATTTTAAGTTGAATTTTTTTATGTTTTCGGTTAAGAAAGGTTATAAATAAATGTTTATCTCGAGAAACGTGAAGCAAAAGCCATCCATTGACAAGAAAAGTCCATTTATAGTCACTTATACCTTTGAAAGCCTTATTACTCGCTTTAAATGGTTTTATAATTTCATTATTGATTTTGAGTTGAGTTTTTTTATGTTTTTTGTTAAGAAAGGTTCTAAATAAATGTTTACATCGAGAAGTGTGAAGCAAAAGCCATCCATTGACAAGAAAAGTCCATTTATAGTCACCTATGCCTTTGAAAGCCTTATCACTCGCTTTACATGGTTTTATAATCTCATTATTGATTTTAAGTTGAATTTTTTTTTGTTTTTGGTTAAGAAAGGTTCTAAATTAATGTTTACCTCGAGAAATGTGAAGCGAAAGCCATGCGTTGGCAAGAAAAGTCCATTTATAGTCACCTATGCCTTTGAAAGCCTTATTACTCGCTTTAAATGGTTTTCTAAACTCATTATTGATTTTAAGTTGAATTTTTTTATGTTTTCGGTTAAGAAAGGTTATAAATAAATGTTTACCCTGAGAAACGTGAAGCAAAAGCCATCCATTGACAAGAAAAGTCCATTTATGATCACCTATACCTTTGAAAGCGTTATTACTCGCTTTAAATGGTTTTATAATCTCATTATTGATTTTAAGTTGAATTTTTTTATGTTTTCGGTTAAGAAAGGTTCTAAATAAATGTTTACCTCGAGAAACGTGAAGCAAAAGCCATCCATTGACAAGAAAAGTCCATTTATAGTCACCTATGCCTTTGAAAGCCTTATTACTCGCTTTAAATGGTTTTATAATCTCATTATTGATTTTAAGTTGAATTTTTTTATGTTTTGGTTAAGAAAGGTTCTAAATAAATATTTACATCGAGAAATCTGAAGCAAAAGCCATCCATTGACAAGAAAAGTCCATTTATGATCACCTATACCTTTGAAAGCGTTATTACTCGCTTTAAATGGTTTTATAATCTCATTATTGATTTTAAGTTGAATTTTTTTATGTTTTCGGTTAAGAAAGGTTCTAAATAAATGTTTACCTCGAGAAACGTGAAGCAAAAGCCATCCATTGACAAGAAAAGTCCATTTACAGTCACTTATACCTTTGAAAGCCTTATTACTCGCTTTAAATGGTTTTATAATCTCATTATTGATTTTAAGTTGAATTTTTTTATGTTTTTGGTTAAGAAAGGTTCTAAATAAATGTTTACACCGAGAAATCTGAAGCAAAAGCCATCCATTGACAAGAAAAGTCCATTTATAGTCTCCTATGCCTTCGAAAGCCTTATCACTCGCTTTAAATGATTTTATAATCTCATTATTGATTTTAAGTTGAATTTTTTTTTGTTTTTGGTTAAGAAAGGTTCGAAATTAATGTTTACCTCGAGAAATGTGAAGCGAAAGCCATCCATTGACAAGAAAAGTCCATTTATAGTCACCTATGCCTTTGAAAGCCTTATTACTCGCTTTAAATGGTTTTCTAATCTCATTATTGATTTTAAGTTGAATTTTTTTATGTTTTCGGTTAAGAAAAGTTATAAATAAATGTTTACCCTGAGAAACGTGAAGCAAAACCATCCATTGACAAGAAAAGTCCATTTATAGTCACCTATGCCTTTCAAAGCCTTATTAGTCACTTGAAATGGTTTTATAATCTCGTTATTGATTTTCAGTTGAATTTTTTCATGTTTTCGGTTAATAATGGTTCTAAATAAATGTTTACATCGAGAAATGTGAAGCAAAAGCCATCCATTGAAAAGAAAAGTCCATTTATAGTCACCTATGCCTTTGAAAGCCTTACTACTCGCTTTGAATGGTTTTATAATCTCATTATTGATTTTAAGTTGAATTTTTTTATGTTTTCGATTAAGAAAGGTTATAAATAAATGTTTACCTCGAGAAACGTGAAGCAAAAGCCATCCATTGACAAGAAAAGTCCATTTATAGTCACCTATGCCTTTGAAAGCCTTATTACTCGCTTTAAATGGTTTTATAATCTCATTATTGATTTTAAGTTGAATTTGTTTATGTTTTTGGTTAAGAAAGGTTGTAAATAAATGTTTACCTCGAGAAATGTGAAGCAAAAGCCATCCATTGACAAGAAAAGTCCATTTATAGTCACCTATGCCTTTCAAAGCCTTATTAGTCACTTTAAATGGTTTTATAATCTCGTTATTGATTTTCAGTTGAATTTTTTCATGTTTTCGGTTAATAAAGGTTCTAAATAAATGTTTACATCGAGAAATGTGAAGCAAAAGCCATCCATTGAAAAGAAAAGTCCATTTATAGTCACTTATGCCTTTGAAAGCCTTACTACTCGCTTTGAATGGTTTTATAATCTCATTATTGATTTTAAGTTGAATTTTTTTATGTTTTCGGTTAAGAAAGGTTATAAATAAATGTTTACCTCGAGAAACGTGAAGCAAAAGCCATCCATTGACAAGAAAAGTCCATTTATAGTCACCTATGCCTTTGAAAGCCTTATTACTCGCTTTAAACGGTTTTATAATCTCATTATTGATTTTAAGTTGAATTTTTTTATGTTTTTGGTTAAGAAAGGTTGTAAATAAATGTTTACCTCGAGAAATGTGAAGCAAAAGCCATCCATTGACAAGAAAAGTCCATTTATAGTCACCTATGCCTTTCAAAGCCTTATTAGTCACTTTAAATGGTTTTATAATCTCGTTATTGATTTTCAGTTGAATTTTTTCATGTTTTCGGTTAATAAAGGTTCTAAATAAATGTTTACATCGAGAAATGTGAAGCAAAAGCCATCCATTGAAAAGAAAAGTCCATTTATAGTCACCTATGCCTTTGAAAGCCTTACTACTCGCTTTGAATGGTTTTATAATCTCATTATTTATTTTAAGTTGAATTTTTTTATGTTTTCGGTTAAGAAAGGTTATAAATAAATGTTTACCTCGAGAAACGTGAAGCAAAAGCCATCCATTGACAAGAAAAGTCCATTTATAGTCACTTATACCTTTGAAAGCCTTATTACTCGCTTTAAATGGTTTTATAATTTCATTATTGATTTTAAGTTGAGTTTTTTTATGTTTTTTGTTAAGAAAGGTTCTAAATAAATGTTTACATCGAGAAATGTGAAGCAAAAGCCATCCATTGACAAGAAAAGTCCATTTATAGTCACCTATGCCTTCGAAAGCCTTATCACTCGCTTTAAATGGTTTTATAATCTCATTATTGATTTTAAGTTGAATTTTTTTTTGTTTTTGGTTAAGAAAGGTTCTAAATTAATGTTTACCTCGAGAAATGTGAAGCGAAAGCCATCCATTGACAAGAAAAGTCCATTTATAGTCACCTATGCCTTTCAAAGCCTTATTAGTCACTTTAAATGGTTTTATAATCTCGTTATTGATTTTCAGTTGAATTTTTTTATTTTTTTGGTTAAGAAAGGTTCTAAATAAAAGTTTACATCGAGAAATTTGAAGCAAAAGCCATCCATTGACAAGAAAAGTTCATTTATAGTCACCTATGCCTTTCAAAGCCTTATTACTCATGTTAAATGGTTTTATAATCTTATTATTGATTTTGAATTAAATTTTTTTATGTTTTCGATTAAGAAAGGTTATAAGTAAATGTTTACCTCGAGCAACGCGAAACAAAAGCCATCCATTGACCAGAAAAGTCCATTTATAGTCACCTATGCCTTTGAAAGCCTTATTACTCGCTTTAAATGGTTTTATAACCTCATTATTGATTTTAAGTTGAATTTTTTTATGTTTTTGGTTAAGAAAGGTTCTAAATAAATGTTTACCTCGAGAAATTTGAAGCAAAAGCCATCCATTGACAAGAAAAGTCCATTTATGGTCACCTATACCTTTGAAAGTCTTATTACTCGCTTTAAATGGTTTTATAATCTCATTATTGATTTTAAGTTGAATTTTTTTATGTTTTCGGTTAAGAAAGGTTCTAAATAATTGTTTACCTCGAGAAATGTGTAGCAAAAGCCATCCATTGACAAGAAAAGTCCATTTATAGTCACCTATGCCTTTGAAAGCCTTATTACTCGCTTTAAATGGTTTTATAATCTCATTATTTATTTTATGTTGAATTTTTTTATGTTTTTGGTTAAGAAAGGTTCTAAATAAATGTTTACCTCGAGAAATGTGAAGCAAAAGCCATCCATTGACAAAAAAAGTGCATTTATAGTCACCTATGCCTTTCATAGCTTTATTAGTCACTTTAAATGGTTTTATAATCTCATTATTGATTTTAAGTCGAAATTCTTTATGTTTTCGGTTAAGAAAGGTTATAAATAAATGTTTACCTTGAGAAACACGAAGCAAAAGCCATCCATTGACAAGAAAAGTCCATTTATATTCACTTATACCGTTGAAAGCCTTATTACTCGCTTTAAATGGTTTTATAAACTCATTATTGATTTTAAGTTGAATTTTTTTATGTTTTCGATTAAAAAAGGTTATAAATAAATGTTTACCCTGAGAAACGTGAAGCAAAAGCCATCCATTGACAAGAAAAGTCCGTTTGTAGTCACCTATGCCTTTTAAAGCCTTATTACTCGCTTTAAATGGTTTTATAATCTCATTATTGATTTTAAGTTGAATTTTTTTATATTTTCGGATAAGAAAGGTTATAAATAAATGTTTACCTCGAGAAACGTGAAGCAAAAGCCATCCATTGACAAGAAAAGTCCATTTATAGTCACCTATGCCTTTGAAAGCCTTATTACTCGCTTTAAATGGTTTTATAATCTCATTATTGATTTTAAGTTGAATTTTTATATGTTTTCGATTAAGAAAGGTTCTAAATAAATGTTTACATTGAGAAATGTGAAGCAAAAGCCATCCACTGACAAGAAAAGTCCATTTATAGTCACCTATGCCTTTGAAAGCCTTATTACTCGCTTCAAATGGTTTTATAATCTCATTATTGATTTTAAGTTGAATGTTTTTATGTTTTCGGTTAAGAAAGGTTATAAATAAATGTTTACCTCGATAAACGTGAAGCAAAAGCCGTCATTGACAAGAAAAGTCCATTTATAGTCACATATGCCTTTGAAAGCCTTATTACTCGCTTCAAATGGTTTTATAATCTCATTATTGATTTTAAGTTGAATGTTTTTATGTTTTCGGTTAAGAAAGGTTATAAATAAATGTTTACCTCGATAAACGTGAAGCAAAAGCCATCATTGACAAGAAAAGTCCATTTATAGTCACTTATACCTTTGAAAGCCTTATTACTCGCTTTAAATGGTTTTATAATCTCATTATTGATTTTAAGTTGAATTTTTTTATATTTTTGGATAAGAAAGGTTATAAATAAATGTTTACCTCGAGAAACGTGAAGCAACAGCCATCCATTGACAGGAAAAGTCCATTTATAGTCACCTATGCCTTTGAAATCCTTATTACTCGCTTTAAATGGTTTTATAATCTCATTATTGATTTTAAGTTGAATTGTTTTATGTTTTCGGTTAAGAAAGGTTCTAAATAAATGTTTACCTCGAGAAATGTGAAGCAAAAGCCATCCATTGACAAGAAAAGTCCATTAATAGTCACCTATGCCTTTGAAAGCCTTATTACTCGCTTTAAATGGTTTTATAATCTCATTATTGATTTTAAATTGAATTTTTTTATGTTTTCGGCTAAGAAAGGTTCTAAATAAATGTTTACCTCGAGAAATGTGAAGCAAAAGCCATCCATTGACAAGAAAAGTCCATTTATAGTCACCTATGCCTTTGAAAGCCTTATTACTCGCTTTAAATGGTTTTATAATCTCATTATTGATTTTAAGTTGACTTTTTTTATGTTTTTGGTTAAGAAAGGTTCTAAATAAATGTTTACCTTGAGAAGTGTGAAGCAAAAGCCATCCATTGACAAGAAAAGTCCATTCATATTCACTTATACCGTTGAAAGCCTTATTACTCGCTTTAAATGGTTTTATAATCTCATTATTGATTTTAAATTGAATTTTTTTATGTTTTTGGTTAAGAAAGGTTGTAAATAAATGTTTACCTCAAGAAATGTGAAGCAAAAGCCATCCATTGACAAGAAAAGTCCATTTATAGTCACCTATGCCTTTCAAAGCCTTATTAGTCACTTTAAATGGTTTTATAATCTCGTTATTGATTTTCAGTTGAATTTTTTCATGTTTTCGGTTAATAAAGGTTCTAAATAAATGTTTACATCGAGAAATGTGAAGCAAAAGCCATCCATTGACAAGAAAAGTCCATTTATAGTCACCTATGCCTTTGAAAGCCTTATTACTCGCTTTGAATGGTTTTATAATCTCATTATTGATTTTAAGTTGACTTTTTTTATGTTTTCGGTTAAGAAAGGTTATAAATAAATGTTTACCTCGAGACACGTGAAGCAAAAGCCATCCATTGACAAGAAAAGTCCATTTATAGTCACTTATACCTTTGAAAGCCTTATTACTCGCTTTAAATGGTTTTATCATTTCATTATTGATTTTAAGTTGAGTTTTTTTATGTTTTTTGTTAAGAAAGGTTCTAAATAAATGTTTACATCGAGAAATGTGAAGCAAAAGCCATCCATTGACAAGAAAAGTCCATTTATAGTCACCTATGCCTTCGAAAGCCTTATCACTCGCTTTAAATGGTTTTATAATCTCATTATTGATTCTAAGTTGAATTTTTTTTTGTTTTTGGTTAAGAAAGGTTCTAAATTAATGTTTACCTCGAGAAATGTGAAGCGAAAGCCATCCATTGACAAGAAAAGTCCATTTATAGTCACCTATGCCTTTGAAAGCCTTATTACTCGCTTTAAATGGTTTTCTAAACTCATTATTGATTTTAAGTTGAATTTTTTTATGTTTTCGGTTAAGAAAGGTTATAAATAAATGTTTACCCTGAGAAACGTGAAGCAAAACCATCCATTGACAAGAAAAGTCCATTTATAGTCACCTATGCCTTTGAAAGCTTTATTACTCGCTTTAAATGGTTTTATAATCTCATTATTGATTTTAAGTTGAATTTTTTTATGTTTTTGGTTAAGAAAGGTTGTAAATAAATGTTTACCTCGAGAAATGTGAAGCAAAAGCCATCCATTGACAAGAAAAGTCCATTTATAGTCACCTATGCCTTTCAAAGCCTTATTAGTCACTTTAAATGGTTTTATAATCTCGTTATTGATTTTCAGTTGAATGTTTTCATGTTTTCGGTTAATAATGGTTCTAAATAAATGTTTACATCGAGAAATGTGAAGCAAAAGCCATCCATTGAAAAGAAAAGTCCATTTATAGTCACCTATGCCTTTGAAAGCCTTACTACTCGCTTTGAATGGTTTTATAATCTCATTATTGATTTTAAGTTGAATTTTTTTATGTTTTCGGTTAAGACAGGTTATAAATAAATGTTTACCTCGAGAAACGTGAAGCAAAAGCCATCCATTGACAAGAAAAGTCCATTTATAGTGACTTATACCTTTGAAAGCCTTATTACTCGCTTTAAATGGTTTTATAATTTCATTATTGATTTTAAGTTGAGTTTTTTTATGTTTTTTGTTAAGAAAGGTTCTAAATAAATGTTTACATCGAGAAATGTGAAGCAAAAGCCATCCATTGACAAGAAAAGTCCATTTATAGTCACCTATGCCTTCGAAAGCCTTATCACTCGCTTTAAATGGTTTTATAATCTCATTATTGATTTTAAGTTGAATTTTTTTTTGTTTTTGGTTAAGAAAGGTTCTAAATTAATGTTTACCTCGAGAAATGTGAAGCGAAAGCCATCCATTGACAAGAAAAGTCCATTTATAGTCACCTATGCCTTTGAAAGCCTTATTACTCGCTTTAAATGGTTTTCTAAACTCATTATTGATTTTAAGTTGAATTTTTTTATGTTTTCGGTTAAGAAAGGTTATAAATAAATGTTTATCTCGAGAAACGTGAAGCAAATGCCATCCATTGACAAGAAAAGTCCATTTATAGTCACTTATACCTTTGAAAGCCTTATTACTCGCTTTAAATGGTTTTATAATTTCATTATTGATTTTAAGTTGAGTTTTTTTATGTTTTTTGTTAAGAAAGGTTCTAAATAAATATTTACATCGAGAAGTGTGAAGCAAAAGCCATCCATTGACAAGAAAAGTCCATTTATAGTCACCTATGCCTTTGAAAGCCTTATCACTCGCTTTACATGGTTTTATAATCTCATTATTGATTTTAAGTTGAATTTTTTTTTGTTTTTGGTTAAGAAAGGTTCTAAATTAATGTTTACCTCGAGAAATGTGAAGCGAAAGCCATGCGTTGGCAAGAAAAGTCCATTTATAGTCACCTATGCCTTTGAAAGCCTTATTACTCGCTTTAAATGGTTTTCTAAACTCATTATTGATTTTAAGTTGAATTTTTTTATGTTTTCGGTTAAGAAAGGTTATAAATAAATGTTTACCCTGAGAAACGTGAAGCAAAACCATCCATTGACAAGAAAAGTCCATTTATAGTCACCTATGCCTTTGAAAGCTTTATTACTCGCTTTAAATGGTTTTATAATCTCATTATTGATTTTAAGTTGAATTTTTTTATGTTTTTGGTTAAGAAAGGTTGTAAATAAATGTTTACCTCGAGAAATGTGAAGCAAAAGCCATCCATTGACAAGAAAAGTCCATTTATAGTCACCTATGCCTTTCAAAGCCTTATTAGTCACTTTAAATGGTTTTATAATCTCGTTATTGATTTTCAGTTGAATGTTTTCATGTTTTCGGTTAATAATGGTTCTAAATAAATGTTTACATCGAGAAATGTGAAGCAAAAGCCATCCATTGAAAAGAAAAGTCCATTTATAGTCACCTATGCCTTTGAAAGCCTTACTACTCGCTTTGAATGGTTTTATAATCTCATTATTGATTTTAAGTTGAATTTTTTTATGTTTTCGGTTAAGAAAGGTGATAAATAAATGTTTACCTCGAGAAACGTGAAGCAAAAGCCATCCATTGACAAGAAAAGTCCATTTATAGTGACTTATACCTTTGAAAGCCTTATTACTCGCTTTAAATGGTTTTATAATTTCATTATTGATTTTAAGTTGAGTTTTTTTATGTTTTTTGTTAAGAAAGGTTCTAAATAAATGTTTACATCGAGAAATGTGAAGCAAAAGCCATCCATTGACAAGAAAAGTCCATTTATAGTCACCTATGCCTTCGAAAGCCTTATCACTCGCTTTAAATGGTTTTATAATCTCATTATTGATTTTAAGTTGAATTTTTTTTTGTTTTTGGTTAGGAAAGGTTCTAAATTAATGTTTACCTCGAGAAATGTGAAGCGAAAGCCATCCATTGACAAGAAAAGTCCATTTATAGTCACCTATGCCTTTGAAAGCCTTATTACTCGCTTTAAATGGTTTTCTAAACTCATTATTGATTTTAAGTTGAATTTTTTTATGTTTTCGGTTAAGAAAGGTTATAAATAAATGTTTATCTCGAGAAACGTGAAGCAAAAGCCATCCATTGACAAGAAAAGTCCATTTATAGTCACTTATACCTTTGAAAGCCTTATTACTCGCTTTAAATGGTTTTATAATTTCATTATTGATTTTAAGTTGAGTTTTTTTATGTTTTTTGTTAAGAAAGGTTCTAAATAAATGTTTACATCGAGAAGTGTGAAGCAAAAGCCATCCATTGACAAGAAAAGTCCATTTATAGTCACCTATGCCTTTGAAAGCCTTATCACTCGCTTTACATGGTTTTATAATCTCATTATTGATTTTAAGTTGAATTTTTTTTTGTTTTTGGTTAAGAAAGGTTCTAAATTAATGTTTACCTCGAGAAATGTGAAGCGAAAGCCATGCGTTGGCAAGAAAAGTCCATTTATAGTCACCTATGCCTTTGAAAGCCTTATTACTCGCTTTAAATGGTTTTCTAAACTCATTATTGATTTTAAGTTGAATTTTTTTATGTTTTCGGTTAAGAAAGGTTCTAAATAAATGTTTTCCCTGAGAAACGTGAAGCAAAAGCCATCCATTGACAAGAAAAGTCCATTTATGATCACCTATACTTTTGAAAGCGTTATTACTCGCTTTAAATGGTTTTATAATCTCATTATTGATTTTAAGTTGAATTTTTTTATGTTTTCGGTTAAGAAAGGTTGTAAATAAATGTTTACCTCGAGAAACGTGAAGCAAAAGCCATCCATTGACAAGAAAAGTCCATTTATAGTCACCTATGCCTTTGAAAGCCTTATTACTCGCTTTAAATGGTTTTATAATCTCATTATTGATTTTAAGTTGAATTTTTTTATGTTTTGGTTAAGAAAGGTTCTAAATAAATGTTTACATCGAGAAATCTGAAGCAAAAGCCATCCATTGACAAGAAAAGTCCATTTATGATCACCTATACCTTTGAAAGCGTTATTACTCGCTTTAAATGGTTTTATAATCTCATTATTGATTTTAAGTTGAATTTTTTTATGTTTTCGGTTAAGAAAGGTTGTAAATAAATGTTTACCTCAAGAAATGTGAAGCAAAAGCCATCCATTGACAAGAAAAGTCCATTTATAGTCACCTATGCCTTAGAAAGCCTTATCACTCGCTTTAAATGGTTTTATAATCTCATTATTGATTTTAAGTTGAATTTTTTTTTGTTTTTGGTTAAGAAAGGTTCTAAATTAATGTTTACCTCGAGAAATGTGAAGCGAAAGCCATCCATTGACAAGAAAAGTCCATTTATAGTCACCTATGCCTTTGAAAGCCTTATTACTCGCTTTAAATGGTTTTCTAAACTCATTATTGATTTTAAGTTGAATTTTTTTATGTTTTCGGTTAAGAAAAATTATAAATACATGTTTACTATAAGAAACGTGAAGCAAAAGCCATCCATTGACAAGAAAAGTCCATTTATAGTCACCTATGCCTTTGAAAGCCTTATTACTCGCTTTAAATGGTTTTATAATCTCATTATTGATTTTAAGTTGAATTTTTTTATGTTTTTGGTTATGAAAGGTTGTAAATAAATGTTTACCTCAAGAAATGTGAAGCAAAAGCCATCCATTGACAAGAAAAGTCCATTTATAGTCACCTATGCCTTTCAAAGCCTTATTAGTCACTTTAAATGGTTTTATAATCTCGTTATTGATTTTCAGTTGAATTTTTTCATGTTTTCGGTTAATAATGGTTCTAAATAAATGTTTACATCGAGAAATGTGAAGCAAAAGCCATCCATTGAAAAGAAAAGTCCATTTATAGTCACCTATGCCTTTGAAAGCCTTACTACTCGCTTTGAATGGTTTTATAATCTCATTATTGATTTTAAGTTGAATTTTTTTATGTTTTCGGTTAAGAAAGGTTATAAATAAATGTTTACCTCGAGAAACGTGAAGCAAAAGCCATCCATTGACAAGAAAAGTCCATTTATAGTCACCTATGCCTTTGAAAGCCTTATTACTCGCTTTAAATGGTTTTATAATCTCATTATTGATTTTAAGTTGAATTTTTTTATGTTTTTGGTTAAGAAAGGTTGTAAATAAATGTTTACCTCGAGAAATGTGAAGCAAAAGCCATCCATTGACAAGAAAAGTCCATTTATAGTCACCTATGCCTTTCAAAGCCTTATTAGTCACTTTAAATGGTTTTATAATCTCGGTATTGATTTTCAGTTGAATTTTTTCATGTTTTCGGTTAATAAAGGTTCTAAATAAATGTTTACATCGAGAAATGTGAAGCAAAAGCCATCCATTGAAAAGAAAAGTCCATTTATAGTCACTTATGCCTTTGAAAGCCTTACTACTCGCTTTGAATGGTTTTATAATCTCATTATTGATTTTAAGTTGAATTTTTTTATGTTTTCGGTTAAGAAAGGTTATAAATAAGTGTTTACCTCGAGAAACGTGAAGCAAAAGCCATCCATTGACAAGAAAAGTCCAGTTATAGTCACCTATGCCTTTGAAAGCCTTATTACTCGCTTTAAATGGTTTTATAATCTCATTATTGATTTTAAGTTGAATTTTTTTATGTTTTTGGTTAAGAAAGGTTGTAAATAAATGTTTACCTCGAGAAATGTGAAGCAAAAGCCATCCATTGACAAGAAAAGTCCATTTATAGTCACCTATGCCTTTCAAAGCCTTATTAGTCACTTTAAATGGTTTTATAATCTCGTTATTGATTTTCAGTTGAATTTTTTCATGTTTTCGGTTAATAAAGGTTCTAAATAAATGTTTACATCGAGAAATGTGAAGCAAAAGCCATCCATTGAATAGAAAAGTCCATTTATAGTCACCTATGCCTTTGAAAGCCTTACTACTCGCTTTGAATGGTTTTATAATCTCATTATTGATTTTAAGTTGAATTTTTTTATGTTTTCGGTTAAGAAAGGTTATAAATAAATGTTTACCTCGAGAAACGTGAAGCAAAAGCCATCCATTGACAAGAAAAGTCCATTTATAGTCACTTATACCTTTGAAAGCCTTATTACTCGCTTTAAATGGTTTTATAATTTCATTATTGATTTTAAGTTGAGTTTTTTTATGTTTTTTGTTAAGAAAGGTTCTAAATAAATGTTTACATCGAGAAATGTGAAGCAAAAGCCATCCATTGACAAGAAAAGTCCATTTATAGTCACCTATGCCTTCGAAAGCCTTATCACTCGCTTTAAATGGTTTTATAATCTCATTATTGATTTTAAGTTGAATTTTTTTTTGTTTTTGGTTAAGAAAGGTTCTAAATTAATGTTTACCTCGAGAAATGTGAAGCGAAAGCCATCCATTGACAAGAAAAGTCCATTTATAGTCACCTATGCCTTTCAAAGCCTTATTAGTCACTTTAAATGGTTTTATAATCTCGTTATTGATTTTCAGTTGAATTTTTTTATTTTTTCGGTTAAGAAAGGTTCTAAATAAAAGTTTACATCGAGAAATTTGAAGCAAAAGCCATCCATTGACAAGAAAAGTCCATTTATAGTCACCTATGCCTTTCAAAGCCTTATTACTCATGTTAAATGGTTTTATAATCTTATTATTGATTTTGAATTAAATTTTTTTATGTTTTCGATTAAGAAAGGTTATAAATAAATGTTTACCTCGAGCAACGCGAAACAAAAGCCATCCATTGACCAGAAAAGTCCATTTATAGTCACCTATGCCTTTGAAAGCCTTATTACTCGCTTTAAATGGTTTTATAACCTCATTATTGATTTTAAGTTGAATTTTTTTATGTTTTTGGTTAAGAAAGGTTCTAAATAAATGTTTACCTCGAGAAATGTGAAGCAAAAGCCATCCATTGACAAGAAAAGTCCATTTATGGTCACCTATACCTTTGAAAGTCTTATTACTCGCTTTAAATGGTTTTATAATCTCATTATTGATTTTAAGTTGAATTTTTTTATGTTTTCGGTTAAGAAAGGTTCTAAATAATTGTTTACCTCGAGAAATGTGTAGCAAAAGCCATCCATTGACAAGAAAAGTCCATTTATAGTCACCTATGCCTTTGAAAGCCTTATTACTCGCTTTAAATGGTTTTATAATCTCATTATTTATTTTATGTTGAATTTTTTTATGTTTTTGGTTAAGAAAGGTTCTAAATAAATGTTTACCTCGAGAAATGTGAAGCAAAAGCCATCCATTGACAAAAAAAGTCCATTTATAGTCACCTATGCCTTTCAAAGCTTTATTAGTCACTTTAAATGGTTTTATAATCTCATTATTGATTTTAAGTCGAAATTCTTTATGTTTTCGGTTAAGAAAGGTTATAAATAAATGTTTTCCTTGAGAAACACGAAGCAAAAGCCATCCATTGACAAGAAAAGTCCATTTATATTCACTTATACCGTTGAAAGCCTTATTACTCGCTTTAAATGGTTTTATAAACTCATTATTGATTTTAAGTTGAATTTTTTTATGTTTTCGATTAAAAAAGGTTATAAATAAATGTTTACCCTGAGAAACGTGAAGCAAAAGCCATCCATTGACAAGAAAAGTCCGTTTATAGTCACCTATGCCTTTTAAAGCCTTATTACTCGCTTTAAATGGTTTTATAATCTCATTATTGATTTTAAGTTGAATTTTTTTATATTTTCGGATAAGAAAGGTTATAAATAAATGTTTACCTCGAGAAACGTGAAGCAAAAGCCATCCATTGACAAGAAAAGTCCATTTATAGTCACCTATGCCTTTGAAAGCCTTATTACTCGCTTTAAATGGTTTTATAATCTCATTATTGATTTTAAGTTGAATTTTTTTATGTTTTCGATTAAGAAAGGTTCTAAATAAATGTTTACATTGAGAAATGTGAAGCAAAAGCCATCCACTGACAAAAAAAGTCCATTTATAGTCACCTATCCCTTTGAAAGCCTTATTACTCGCTTCAAATGGTTTTATAATCTCATTATTGATTTTAAGTTGAATGTTTTTATGTTTTCGGTTAAGAAAGGTTATAAATAAATGTTTACCTCGATAAACGTGAAGCAAAAGCCGTCATTGACAAGAAAAGTCCATTTATAGTCACCTATGCCTTTGAAAGCCTTATTACTCGCTTCAAATGGTTTTATAATCTCATTATTGATTTTAAGTTGAATGTTTTTATGTTTTCGGTTAAGAAAGGTTATAAATAAATGTTTACTTCGATAAACGTTAAGCAAAAGCCGTCATTGACAAGAAAAGTCCATTTATAGTCACTTATACCTTTGAAAGCCTTATTACTCGCTTTAAATGGTTTTATAATCTCATTATTGATTTTAAGTTGAATTTTTTTATATTTTTGGATAAGAAAGGTTATAAATAAATGTTTACCTCGAGAAACGTGAAGCAAAAGCCATCCATTGACAAGAAAAGTCCATTTATAGTCACCTATGCCTTTGAAAGCCTTATTACTCGCTTTAAATGGTTTTATAATCTCATTATTGATTTTAAGTTGAATTGTTTTATGTTTTCGGTTAAGAAAGGTTCTAAATAAATGTTTACCTCGAGAAATGTGAAGCAAAAGCCATCCATTGACAAGAAAAGTCCATTAATAGTCACCTATGCCTTTGAAAGCCTTATTACTCGCTTTAAATGGTTTTATAATCTCATTATTGATTTTAAATTGAATTTTTTTATGTTTTCGGCTAAGAAAGGTTCTAAATAAATGTTTACCTCGAGAAATGTGAAGCAAAAGCCATCCATTGACAAGAAAAGTCCATTTATAGTCACCTATGCCTTTGAAAGCCTTATTACTCGCTTTAAATGGTTTTATAATCTCATTATTGATTTTAAGTTGACTTTTTTTATGTTTTTGGTTAAGAAAGGTTCTAAATAAATGTTTACCTTGAGAAATGTGAAGCAAAAGCCATCCATTGACAAGAAAAGTCCATTCATATTCACTTATACCGTTGAAAGCCTTATTACTCGCTTTAAATGGTTTTATAATCTCATTATTGATTTTAAATTGAATTTTTTTATGTTTTTGGTTAAGAAAGGTTGTAAATAAATGTTTACCTCAAGAAATGTGAAGCAAAAGCCATCCATTGACAAGAAAAGTCCATTTATAGTCACCTATGCCTTTCAAAGCCTTATTAGTCACTTTAAATGGTTTTATAATCTCGTTATTGATTTTCAGTTGAATTTTTTCATGTTTTCGGTTAATAAAGGTTCTAAATAAATGTTTACATCGAGAAATGTGAAGCAAAAGCCATCCATTGACAAGAAAAGTCCATTTATAGTCACCTATGCCTTTGAAAGCCTTATTACTCGCTTTGAATGGTTTTATAATCTCATTATTGATTTTAAGTTGACTTTTTTTATGTTTTCAGTTAAGAAAGGTTATAAATAAATGTTTACCTCGAGAAACGTGAAGCAAAAGCCATCCATTGACAAGAAAAGTCCATTTATAGTCACTTATACCTTTGAAAGCCTTATTACTCGCTTTCAATGGTTTTATCATTTCATTATTGATTTTAAGTTGAGTTTTTTTATGTTTTTTGTTAAGAAAGGTTCTAAATAAATGTTTACATCGAGAAATCTGAAGCAAAAGCCATCCATTGACAAGAAAAGTCCATTTATAGTCACCTATGCCTTCGAAAGCCTTATCACTCGCTTTAAATGGTTTTATAATCTCATTATTGATTCTAAGTTGAATTTTTTTTTGTTTTTGGTTAAGAAAGGTTCTAAATTAATGTTTACCTCGAGAAATGTGAAGCGAAAGCCATCCATTGACAAGAAAAGTCCATTTATAGTCACCTATGCCTTTGAAAGCCTTATTACTCGCTTTAAATGGTTTTCTAAACTCATTATTGATTTTAAGTTGAATTTTTTTATGTTTTCGGTTAAGAAAGGTTATAAATAAATGTTTACCCTGAGAAACGTGAAGCAAAACCATCCATTGACAAGAAAAGTCCATTTATAGTCACCTATGCCTTTGAAAGCCTTATTACTCGCTTTAAATGGTTTTATAATCTCATTATTGATTTTAAGTTGAATTTTTTTATGTTTTTGGTTAAGAAAGGTTGTAAATAAATGTTTACCTCGAGAAATGTGAAGCAAAAGCCATCCATTGACAAGAAAAGTCCATTTATAGTCACCTATGCCTTTCAAAGCCTTATTAGTCACTTTAAATGGTTTTATAATCTCGTTATTGATTTTCAGCTGAATTTTTTCATGTTTTCGGTTAATAATGGTTCTAAATAAATGTTTACATCGAGAAATGTGAAGCAAAAGCCATCCATTGAAAAGAAAAGTCCATTTATAGTCACCTATGCCTTTGAAAGCCTTACTACTCGCTTTGAATGGTTTTATAATCTCATTATTGATTTTAAGTTGAATTTTTTTATGTTTTCGGTTAAGAAAGGTTATAAATAAATGTTTACCTCGAGAAACGTGAAGCAAAAGCCATCCATTGACAAGAAAAGTCCATTTATAGTGACTTATACCTTTGAAAGCCTTATTACTCGCTTTAAATGGTTTTATAATTTCATTATTGATTTTAAGTTGAGTTTTTTTATGTTTTTTGTTAAGAAAGGTTCTAAATAAATGTTTACATCGAGAAATGTGAAGCACAAGCCATCCATTGACAAGAAAAGTCCATTTATAGTCACCTATGCCTTCGAAAGCCTTATCACTCGCTTTAAATGGTTTTATAATCTCATTATTGATTTTAAGTTGAATTTTTTTTTGTTTTTGGTTAAGAAAGGTTCTAAATTAATGTTTACCTCGAGAAATGTGAAGCGAAAGCCATCCATTGACAAGAAAAGTCCATTTATAGTCACCTATGCCTTTGAAAGCCTTATTACTCGTTTTAAATGGTTTTCTAAACTCATTATTGATTTTAAGTTGAATTTTTTTATGTTTTCGGTTAAGAAAGGTTATAAATAAATGTTTATCTCGAGAAACGTGAAGCAAAAGCCATCCATTGACAAGAAAAGTCCATTTATAGTCACTTATACCTTTGAAAGCCTTATTACTCGCTTTAAATGGTTTTATAATTTCATTATTGATTTTAAGTTGAGTTTTTTTATGTTTTTTGTTAAGAAAGGTTCTAAATAATTGTTTACATCGAGAAGTGTGAAGCAAAAGCCATCCATTGACAAGAAAAGTCCATTTATAGTCACCTATGCCTTTGAAAGCCTTATCACTCGCTTTACATGGTTTTATAATCTCATTATTGATTTTAAGTTGAATTTTTTTTTGTTTTTGGTTAAGAAAGGTTCTAAATTAATGTTTACCTCGAGAAATGTGAAGTGAAAGCCATGCGTTGGCAAGAAAAGTCCATTTATAGTCACCTATGCCTTTGAAAGCCTTATTACTCGCTTTAACTGGTTTTCTAAACTCATTATTGATTTTAAGTTGAATTTTTTTATGTTTTCGGTTAAGAAAGGTTATAAATAAATGTTTACCCTGAGAAACGTGAAGCAAAAGCCATCCATTGACAAGAAAAGTCCATTTATGATCACCTATACCTTTGAAAGCGTTATTACTCGCTTTAAATGGTTTTATAATCTCATTATTGATTTTAAGTTGAATTTTTTTATGTTTTCGGTTAAGAAAGGTTCTAAATAAATGTTTACCTCGAGAAACGTGAAGCAAAAGCCATCCATTGACAAGAAAAGTCCATTTACAGTCACTTATACCTTTGAAAGCCTTATTACTCGCTTTAAATGGTTTTATAATCTCATTATTGATTTTAAGTTGAATTTTTTTATGTTTTTGGTTAAGAAAGGTTCTAAATAAATGTTTACACCGAGAAATCTGAAGCAAAAGCCATCCATTGACAAGAAAAGTCCATTTATAGTCACCTATGCCTTCGAAAGCCTTATCACTAGCTTTAAATGGTTTTATAATCTCATTATTGATTTTAAGTTGAATTTTTTTTTGTTTTTGGTTAAGAAAGGTTCTAAATTAATGTTTACCTCGAGAAATGTGAAGCGAAAGCCATCCATTGACAAGAAAAGTCCATTTATAGTCACCTATGCCTTTGAAAGCCTTATTACTCGTTTTAAATGGTTTTCTAAACTCATTATTGATTTTAAGTTGAATTTTTTTATGTTTTCGGTTAAGAAAGGTTATAAATAAATGTTTATCTCGAGAAACGTGAAGCAAAAGCCATCCATTGACAAGAAAAGTCCATTTATAGTCACTTATACCTTTGAAAGCCTTATTACTCGCTTTAAATGGTTTTATAATTTCATTATTGATTTTAAGTTGAGTTTTTTTATGTTTTTTGTTAAGAAAGGTTCTAAATAATTGTTTACATCGAGAAGTGTGAAGCAAAAGCCATCCATTGACAAGAAAAGTCCATTTATAGTCACCTATGCCTTTGAAAGCCTTATCACTCGCTTTACATGGTTTTATAATCTCATTATTGATTTTAAGTTGAATTTTTTTTTGTTTTTGGTTAAGAAAGGTTCTAAATTAATGTTTACCTCGAGAAATGTGAAGTGAAAGCCATGCGTTGGCAAGAAAAGTCCATTTATAGTCACCTATGCCTTTGAAAGCCTTATTACTCGCTTTAACTGGTTTTCTAAACTCATTATTGATTTTAAGTTGAACTTTTTTATGTTTTCGGTTAAGAAAGGTTATAAATAAATGTTTACCCTGAGAAACGTGAAGCAAAAGCCATCCATTGACAAGAAAAGTCCATTTATGATCACCTATACCTTTGAAAGCGTTATTACTCGCTTTAAATGGTTTTATAATCTCATTATTGATTTTAAGTTGAATTTTTTTATGTTTTCGGTTAAGAAAGGTTCTAAATAAATGTTTACCTCGAGAAACGTGAAGCAAAAGCCATCCATTGACAAGAAAAGTCCATTTACAGTCACTTATACCTTTGAAAGCCTTATTACTCGCTTTAAATGGTTTTATAATCTCATTATTGATTTTAAGTTGAATTTTTTTATGTTTTTGGTTAAGAAAGGTTCTAAATAAATGTTTACACCGAGAAATCTGAAGCAAAAGCCATCCATTGACAAGAAAAGTCCATTTATAGTCACCTATGCCTTCGAAAGCCTTATCACTAGCTTTAAATGGTTTTATAATCTCATTATTGATTTTAAGTTGAATTTTTTTTTGTTTTTGGTTAAGAAAGGTTCTAAATTAATGTTTACCTCGAGAAATGTGAAGCGAAAGCCATCCATTGACAAGAAAAGTCCATTTATAGTCACCTATGCCTTTGAAAGCCTTATTACTCGCTTTAAATGGTTTTCTAAACTCATTATTGATTTTAAGTTGAATTTTTTTATGTTTTCGGTTAAGAAAGGTTATAAATAAATGTTTACCCTGAGAAACGTGAAGCAAAACCATCCATTGACAAGAAAAGTCCATTTATAGTCACCTATGCCTTTGAAAGCCTTATTACTCGCTTTAAATGGTTTTATAATCTCATTATTGATTTTAAGTTGAATTTTTTTATGTTTTTGGTTAAGAAAGGTTGTAAATAAACGTTTACCTCGAGAAATGTGAAGCAAAAGCCATCCATTGACAAGAAAAGTCCATTTATAGTCACCTATGCCTTTCAAAGCCTTATTAGTCACTTTAAATGGTTTTATAATCTCGTTATTGATTTTCAGTTGAATTTTTTCATGTTTTCGGTTAATAATGGTTCTAAATAAATGTTTACATCGAGAAATGTGAAGCAAAAGCCATCCATTGAAAAGAAAAGTCCATTTATAGTCACCTATGCCTTTGAAAGCCTTACTACTCGCTTTGAATGGTTTTATAATCTCATTATTGATTTTAAGTTGAATTTTTTTATGTTTTCGGTTAAGAAAGGTTATAAATAAATGTTTACCTCGAGAAACGTGAAGCAAAAGCCATCCATTGACAAGAAAAGTCCATTTATAGTGACTTATACCTTTGAAAGCCTTATTACTCGCTTTAAATGGTTTTATAATTTCATTATTGATTTTAAGTTGAGTTTTTTTATGTTTTTTGTTAAGAAAGGTTCTAAATAAATGTTTACATCGAGAAATGTGAAGCAAAAGCCATCCATTGACAAGAAAAGTCCATTTATAGTCACCTATGCCTTCGAAAGCCTTATCACTCGCTTTAAATGGTTTTATAATCTCATTATTGATTTTAAGTTGAATTTTTTTTTGTTTTTGGTTAAGAAAGGTTCTAAATTAATGTTTACCTCGAGAAATGTGAAGCGAAAGCCATCCATTGACAAGAAAAGTCCATTTATAGTCACCTATGCCTTTGAAAGCCTTATTACTCGCTTTAAATGGTTTTCTAAACTCATTATTGATTTTAAGTTGAATTTTTTTATGTTTTCGGTTAAGAAAGGTTATAAATAAATGTTTACCCTGAGAAACGTGAAGCAAAACCATCCATTGACAAGAAAAGTCCATTTATAGTCACCTATGCCTTTGAAAGCCTTATTACTCGCTTTAAATGGTTTTATAATCTCATTATTGATTTTAAGTTGAATTTTTTTATGTTTTTGGTTAAGAAAGGTTGTAAATAAATGTTTACCTCGAGAAATGTGAAGCAAAAGCCATCCATTGACAAGAAAAGTCCATTTATAGTCACCTATGCCTTTCAAAGCCTTATTAGTCACTTTAAATGGTTTTATAATCTCGTTATTGATTTTCAGCTGAATTTTTTCATGTTTTCGGTTAATAATGGTTCTAAATAAATGTTTACATCGAGAAATGTGAAGCAAAAGCCATCCATTGAAAAGAAAAGTCCATTTATAGTCACCTATGCCTTTGAAAGCCTTACTACTCGCTTTGAATGGTTTTATAATCTCATTATTGATTTTAAGTTGAATTTTTTTATGTTTTCGGTTAAGAAAGGTTATAAATAAATGTTTACCTCGAGAAACGTGAAGCAAAAGCCATCCATTGACAAGAAAAGTCCATTTATAGTGACTTATACCTTTGAAAGCCTTATTACTCGCTTTAAATGGTTTTATAATTTCATTATTGATTTTAAGTTGAGTTTTTTTATGTTTTTTGTTAAGAAAGGTTCTAAATAAATGTTTACATCGAGAAATGTGAAGCACAAGCCATCCATTGACAAGAAAAGTCCATTTATAGTCACCTATGCCTTCGAAAGCCTTATCACTCGCTTTAAATGGTTTTATAATCTCATTATTGATTTTAAGTTGAATTTTTTTTTGTTTTTGGTTAAGAAAGGTTCTAAATTAATGTTTACCTCGAGAAATGTGAAGCGAAAGCCATCCATTGACAAGAAAAGTCCATTTATAGTCACCTATGCCTTTGAAAGCCTTATTACTCGTTTTAAATGGTTTTCTAAACTCATTATTGATTTTAAGTTGAATTTTTTTATGTTTTCGGTTAAGAAAGGTTATAAATAAATGTTTATCTCGAGAAACGTGAAGCAAAAGCCATCCATTGACAAGAAAAGTCCATTTATAGTCACTTATACCTTTGAAAGCCTTATTACTCGCTTTAAATGGTTTTATAATTTCATTATTGATTTTAAGTTGAGTTTTTTTATGTTTTTTGTTAAGAAAGGTTCTAAATAATTGTTTACATCGAGAAGTGTGAAGCAAAAGCCATCCATTGACAAGAAAAGTCCATTTATAGTCACCTATGCCTTTGAAAGCCTTATCACTCGCTTTACATGGTTTTATAATCTCATTATTGATTTTAAGTTGAATTTTTTTTTGTTTTTGGTTAAGAAAGGTTCTAAATTAATGTTTACCTCGAGAAATGTGAAGTGAAAGCCATGCGTTGGCAAGAAAAGTCCATTTATAGTCACCTATGCCTTTGAAAGCCTTATTACTCGCTTTAACTGGTTTTCTAAACTCATTATTGATTTTAAGTTGAATTTTTTTATGTTTTCGGTTAAGAAAGGTTATAAATAAATGTTTACCCTGAGAAACGTGAAGCAAAAGCCATCCATTGACAAGAAAAGTCCATTTATGATCACCTATACCTTTGAAAGCGTTATTACTCGCTTTAAATGGTTTTATAATCTCATTATTGATTTTAAGTTGAATTTTTTTATGTTTTCGGTTAAGAAAGGTTCTAAATAAATGTTTACCTCGAGAAACGTGAAGCAAAAGCCATCCATTGACAAGAAAAGTCCATTTACAGTCACTTATACCTTTGAAAGCCTTATTACTCGCTTTAAATGGTTTTATAATCTCATTATTGATTTTAAGTTGAATTTTTTTATGTTTTTGGTTAAGAAAGGTTCTAAATAAATGTTTACACCGAGAAATCTGAAGCAAAAGCCATCCATTGACAAGAAAAGTCCATTTATAGTCACCTATGCCTTCGAAAGCCTTATCACTAGCTTTAAATGGTTTTATAATCTCATTATTGATTTTAAGTTGAATTTTTTTTTGTTTTTGGTTAAGAAAGGTTCTAAATTAATGTTTACCTCGAGAAATGTGAAGCGAAAGCCATCCATTGACAAGAAAAGTCCATTTATAGTCACCTATGCCTTTGAAAGCCTTATTACTCGCTTTAAATGGTTTTCTAAACTCATTATTGATTTTAAGTTGAATTTTTTTATGTTTTCGGTTAAGAAAAATTATAAATACATGTTTACTCTAAGAAACGTGAAGCAAAAGCCATCCATTGACAAGAAAAGTCCATTTATAGTCACCTATGCCTTTGAAAGCCTTATTACTCGCTTTAAATGGTTTTATAATCTCATTATTGATTTTAAGTTGAATTTTTTTATGTTTTCGGTTAAGAAAGGTTGTAAATAAATGTTTACCTCGAGAAACGTGAAGCAAAAGCCATCCATTGACAAGAAAAGTCCATTTATAGTCACCTATGCCTTTGAAAGCCTTATTACTCGCTTTAAATGGTTTTATAATCTCATTATTGATTTTAAGTTGAATTTTTTTATGTTTTTGGTTAAGAAAGGTTGTAAATAAATGTTTACCTCGAGAAATGTGAAGCAAAAGCCATCCATTGACAAGAAAAGTCCATTTATAGTCACCTATGCCTTTCAAAGCCTTATTAGTCACTTTAAATGGTTTTATAATCTCGTTATTGATTTTCAGTTGAAGTTTTTCATGTTTTCGGTTAATAAAGGTTCTAAATAAATGTTTACATCGAGAAATGTGAAGCAAAAGCCATCCATTGAAAAGAAAAGTCCATTTATAGTCACTTATGCCTTTGAAAGCCTTACTACTCGCTTTGAATGGTTTTATAATCTCATTATTGATTTTAAGTTGAATTTTTTTATGTTTTCGGTTAAGAAAGGTTATAAATAAATGTTTACCTCGAGAAACGTGAAGCAAAAGCCATCCATTGACAAGAAAAGTCCATTTATAGCCACCTATGCCTTTGAAAGCCTTATTACTCGCTTTAAATGGTTTTATAATCTCATTATTGATTTTAAGTTGAATTTTTTTATGTTTTTGGTTAAGAAAGGTTGTAAATAAATGTTTACCTCGAGAAATGTGAAGCAAAAGCCATCCATTGACAAGAAAAGTCCATTTATAGTCACCTATGCCTTTCAAAGCCTTATTAGTCACTTTAAATGGTTTTATAATCTCGTTATTGATTTTCAGTTGAATTTTTTCATGTTTTCGGTTAATAAAGGTTCTAAATAAATGTTTACATCGAGAAATGTGAAGCAAAAGCCATCCATTAAAAAGAAAAGTCCATTTATAGTCACCTATGCCTTTCAAAGCCTTACTACTCGCTTTGAATGGTTTTATAATCTCATTATTGATTTTAAGTTGAATTTTTTTATGTTTTCGGTTAAGAAAGGTTATAAATAAATGTTTACCTCGAGAAACGTGAAGCAAAAGCCATCCATTGAAAAGAAAAGTCCATTTATAGTCACCTATGCCTTTCAAAGCCTTACTACTCGCTTTGAATGGTTTTATAATCTCATTATTGATTTTAAGTTGAATTTTTTTTATGTTTTCGGTTAAGAAAGGTTATAAATAAATGTTTACCTCGAGAAACGTGAAGCAAAAGCCATCCATTGACAAGAAAAGTCCATTTATAGTCACTTATACCTTTGAAAGCCTTATTACTCGCTTTAAATGGTTTTATAATTTCATTATTGATTTTAAGTTGAGTTTTTTTATGTTTTTTGTTAAGAAAGGTTCTAAATAAATGTTTACATCGAGAAATGTGAAGCAAAAGCCATCCATTGACAAGAAAAGTCCATTTATAGTCACCTATGCCTTCGAATGCCTTATCACTCGCTTTAAATGGTTTTATAATCTCATTATTGATTTTAAGTTGAATTTTTTTTTGTTTTTGGTTAAGAAAGGTTCTAAATTAATGTTTACCTCGAGAAATGTGAAGCGAAAGCCATCCATTGACAAGAAAAGTCCATTTATAGTCACCTATGCCTTTCAAAGCCTTATTACTCGCTTTGAATGGTTTTATAATCTCATTATTGATTTTAAGTTGACTTTTTTTATGTTTTCGGTTAATAAAGGTTATAAATAAATGTTTACCTCGAGAAACGTGAAGCAAAAGCCATCCATTGACAAGAAAAGTCCATTTATAGTCACCTATGCCTTCGAAAGCCTTATTACTCGCTTTAAATGGTTTTATAATCTCATTATTGATTTTAAGTTGAATTTTTTTATATTTTCGGTTAAGAAAGGTTCTAAATAAATGTTTACCTCGAGAAATGTGAAGCAAAAGCCATCCATTGACAAGAAAAGTCCATTTATAGTCACCTATGCCTTTGAAAGCCTTATTACTCGTTTTAAATGGTTTTCTAAACTCATTATTGATTTTAAGTTGAATTTTTTTATGTTTTCGGTTAAGAAAGGTTATAAATAAATGTTTATCTCGAGAAACGTGAAGCAAAAGCCATCCATTGACAAGAAAAGTCCATTTATAGTCACTTATACCTTTGAAAGCCTTATTACTCGCTTTAAATGGTTTTATAATTTCATTATTGATTTTAAGTTGAGTTTTTTTATGTTTTTTGTTAAGAAAGGTTCTAAATAATTGTTTACATCGAGAAGTGTGAAGCAAAAGCCATCCATTGACAAGAAAAGTCCATTTATAGTCACCTATGCCTTTGAAAGCCTTATCACTCGCTTTACATGGTTTTATAATCTCATTATTGATTTTAGGTTGAATTTTTTTTTGTTTTTGGTTAAGAAAGGTTCTAAATTAATGTTTACCTCGAGAAATGTGAAGCGAAAGCCATCCATTGACAAGAAAAGTCCATTTATAGTCACCTATGCCTTTGAAAGCCTTATTACTCGTTTTAAATGGTTTTCTAAACTCATTATTGATTTTAAGTTGAATTTTTTTATGTTTTCGGTTAAGAAAGGTTATAAATAAATGTTTATCTCGAGAAACGTGAAGCAAAAGCCATCCATTGACAAGAAAAGTCCATTTATAGTCACTTATACCTTTGAAAGCCTTATTACTCGCTTTAAATGGTTTTATAATTTCATTATTGATTTTAAGTTGAGTTTTTTTATGTTTTTTGTTAAGAAAGGTTCTAAATAATTGTTTACATCGAGAAGTGTGAAGCAAAAGCCATCCATTGACAAGAAAAGTCCATTTATAGTCACCTATGCCTTTGAAAGCCTTATCACTCGCTTTACATGGTTTTATAATCTCATTATTGATTTTAAGTTGAATTTTTTTTTGTTTTTGGTTAAGAAAGGTTCTAAATTAATGTTTACCTCGAGAAATGTGAAGTGAAAGCCATGCGTTGGCAAGAAAAGTCCATTTATAGTCACCTATGCCTTTGAAAGCCTTATTACTCGCTTTAACTGGTTTTCTAAACTCATTATTGATTTTAAGTTGAATTTTTTTATGTTTTCGGTTAAGAAAGGTTATAAATAAATGTTTACCCTGAGAAACGTGAAGCAAAAGCCATCCATTGACAAGAAAAGTCCATTTATGATCACCTATACCTTTGAAAGCGTTATTACTCGCTTTAAATGGTTTTATAATCTCATTATTGATTTTAAGTTGAATTTTTTTATGTTTTCAGTTAAGAAAGGTTCTAAATAAATGTTTACCTCGAGAAACGTGAAGCAAAAGCCATCCATTGACAAGAAAAGTCCATTTACAGTCACTTATACCTTTGAAAGCCTTATTACTCGCTTTAAATGGTTTTATAATCTCATTATTGATTTTAAGTTGAATTTTTTTATGTTTTTGGTTAAGAAAGGTTCTAAATAAATGTTTACACCGAGAAATCTGAAGCAAAAGCCATCCATTGACAAGAAAAGTCCATTTATAGTCACCTATGCCTTCGAAAGCCTTATCACTAGCTTTAAATGGTTTTATAATCTCATTATTGATTTTAAGTTGAATTTTTTTTTGTTTTTGGTTAAGAAAGGTTCTAAATTAATGTTTACCTCGAGAAATGTGAAGCGAAAGCCATCCATTGACAAGAAAAGTCCATTTATAGTCACCTATGCCTTTGAAAGCCTTATTACTCGCTTTAAATGGTTTTCTAAACTCATTATTGATTTTAAGTTGAATTTTTTTATGTTTTCGGTTAAGAAAAATTATAAATACATGTTTACTCTAAGAAACGTGAAGCAAAAGCCATCCATTGACAAGAAAAGTCCATTTATAGTCACCTATGCCTTTGAAAGCCTTATTACTCGCTTTAAATGGTTTTATAATCTCATTATTGATTTTAAGTTGAATTTTTTTATGTTTTTGGTTAAGAAAGGTTGTAAATAAATGTTTACCTCAAGAAATGTGAAGCAAAAGCCATCCATTGACAAGAAAAGTCCATTTATAGTCACCTATGCCTTTCAAAGCCTTATTAGTCACTTTAAATGGTTTTATAATCTCGTTATTGATTTTCAGTTGAATTTTTTCATGTTTTCGGTTAATAAAGGTTCTAAATAAATGTTTACATCGAGAAATGTGAAGCAAAAGCCATCCATTGAAAAGAAAAGTCCATTTATAGTCACCTATGCCTTTGAAAGCCTTACTACTCGCTTTGAATGGTTTTATAATCTCATTATTGATTTTAAGTTGAATTTTTTTATGTTTTCGGTTAAGAAAGGTTATAAATAAATGTTTACCTCGAGAAACGTGAAGCAAAAGCCATCCATTGACAAGAAAAGTCCATTTATAGTCACCTATGCCTTTGAAAGCCTTATTACTCGCTTTAAATGGTTTTATAATCTCATTATTGATTTTAAGTTGAATTTTTTTATGTTTTTGGTTAAGAAAGGTTGTAAATAAATGTTTACCTCGAGAAATGTGAAGCAAAAGCCATCCATTGACAAGAAAAGTCCATTTATAGTCACCTATGCCTTTCAAAGCCTTATTAGTCACTTTAAATGGTTTTATAATCTCGTTATTGATTTTCAGTTGAAGTTTTTCATGTTTTCGGTTAATAAAGGTTCTAAATAAATGTTTACATCGAGAAATGTGAAGCAAAAGCCATCCATTGAAAAGAAAAGTCCATTTATAGTCACTTATGCCTTTGAAAGCCTTACTACTCGCTTTGAATGGTTTTATAATCTCATTATTGATTTTAAGTTGAATTTTTTTATGTTTTCGGTTAAGAAAGGTTATAAATAAATGTTTACCTCGAGAAACGTGAAGCAAAAGCCATCCATTGACAAGAAAAGTCCATTTATAGCCACCTATGCCTTTGAAAGCCTTATTACTCGCTTTAAATGGTTTTATAATCTCATTATTGATTTTAAGTTGAATTTTTTTATGTTTTTGGTTAAGAAAGGTTGTAAATAAATGTTTACCTCGAGAAATGTGAAGCAAAAGCCATCCATTGACAAGAAAAGTCCATTTATAGTCACCTATGCCTTTCAAAGCCTTATTAGTCACTTTAAATGGTTTTATAATCTCGTTATTGATTTTCAGTTGAATTTTTTCATGTTTTCGGTTAATAAAGGTTCTAAATAAATGTTTACATCGAGAAATGTGAAGCAAAAGCCATCCATTGAAAAGAAAAGTCCATTTATAGTCACCTTTGCCTTTCAAAGCCTTACTACTCGCTTTGAATGGTTTTATAATCTCATTATTGATTTTAAGTTGAATTTTTTTATGTTTTCGGTTAAGAAAGGTTATAAATAAATGTTTACCTCGAGAAACGTGAAGCAAAAGCCATCCATTGAAAAGAAAAGTCCATTTATAGTCACCTATGCCTTTCAAAGCCTTACTACTCGCTTTGAATGGTTTTATAATCTCATTATTGATTTTAAGTTGAATTTTTTTATGTTTTCGGTTAAGAAAGGTTATAAATAAATGTTTACCTCGAGAAACGTGAAGCAAAAGCCATCCATTGACAAGAAAAGTCCATTTATAGTCACTTATACCTTTGAAAGCCTTATTACTCGCTTTAAATGGTTTTATAATTTCATTATTGATTTTAAGTTGAGTTTTTTTATGTTTTTTGTTAAGAAAGGTTCTAAATAAATGTTTACATCGAGAAATGTGAAGCAAAAGCCATCCATTGACAAGAAAAGTCCATTTATAGTCACCTATGCCTTTCAAAGCCTTATTAGTCACTTTAAATGGTTTTATAATCTCGTTATTGATTTTCAGTTGAATTTTTTCATGTTTTCGGTTAATAAAGGTTCTAAATAAATGTTTACATCGAGAAACGTGAAGCAAAAGCCATCCATTGACAAGAAAAGTCCATTTATAGTCACTTATACCTTTGAAAGCCTTATTACTCGCTTTAAATTGTTTTATAATTTCATTATTGATTTTAAGTTGAGTTTTTTTATGTTTTTTGTTAAGAAAGGTTCTAAATAAATGTTTACATCGAGAAATGTGAAGCAAAAGCCATCCATTGACAAGAAAAGTCCATTTATAGTCACCTATGCCTTCGAAAGCCTTATCACTCGCTTTAAATGGTTTTATAATCTCATTATTGATTTTAAGTTGAATTTTTTTTTGTTTTTGGTTAAGAAAGGTTCTAAATTAATGTTTACCTCGAGAAATGTGAAGCGAAAGCCATCCATTGACAAGAAAAGTCCATTTATAGTCACCTATGCCTTTCAAAGCCTTATTACTCGCTTTGAATGGTTTTATAATCTCATTATTGATTTTAAGTTGACTTTTTTTATGTTTTCGGTTAAGAAAGGTTATAAATAAATGTTTACCTCGAGAAACGTGAAGCAAAAGCCATCCATTGACAAGAAAAGTCCATTTATAGTCACCTATGCCTTCGAAAGCCTTATTACTCGCTTTAAATGGTTTTATAATCTCATTATTGATTTTAAGTTGAATTTTTTTATATTTTCGGTTAAGAAAGGTTCTAAATAAATGTTTACCTCGAGAAATGTGAAGCAAAAGCCATCCATTGACAAGAAAAGTCCATTTATAGTCACCTATGCCTTTCAAAGCCTTACTACTCGCTTTGAATGGTTTTATAATCTCATTATTGATTTTAAGTTGAATTTTTTTATGTTTTCGGTTAAGAAAGGTTATAAATAAATGTTTACCTCGAGAAACGTGAAGCAAAAGCCATCCATTGACAAGAAAAGTCCATTTATAGTCACTTATACCTTTGAAAGCCTTATTACTCGCTTTAAATTGTTTTATAATTTCATTATTGATTTTAAGTTGAGTTTTTTTATGTTTTTTGTTAAGAAAGGTTCTAAATAAATGTTTACATCGAGAAATGTGAAGCAAAAGCCATCCATTGACAAGAAAAGTCCATTTATAGTCACCTATGCCTTCGAAAGCCTTATCACTCGCTTTAAATGGTTTTATAATCTCATTATTGATTTTAAGTTGAATTTTTTTTTGTTTTTGGTTAAGAAAGGTTCTAAATTAATGTTTACCTCGAGAAATGTGAAGCGAAAGCCATCCATTGACAAGAAAAGTCCATTTATAGTGACCTATGCCTTTCAAAGCCTTATTAGTCACTTTAAATGGTTTTATAATCTCGTTATTGATTTTCAGTTGAATTTTTTTATTTTTTCGGTTAAGAAAGGTTCTAAATAAAAGTTTACATCGAGAAATTTGAAGCAAAAGCCATCCATTGACAAGAAAAGTCCATTTATAGTCACCTATGCCTTTCAAAGCCTTATTACTCATGTTAAATGCTTTTATAATCTTATTATTGATTTTGAATTAAATTTTTTTATGTTTTCGATTAAGAAAGGTTATAAATAAATGTTTACCTCGAGCAACGCGAAACAAAAGCCATCCATTGACCAGAAAAGTCCATTTATAGTCACCTATGCCTTTGAAAGCCTTATTACTCGCTTTAAATGGTTTTATAACCTCATTATTGATTTTAAGTTGAATTTTTTTATGTTTTTGGTTAAGAAAGGTTCTAAATAAATGTTTACCTCGAGAAATGTGAAGCAAAAGCCATCCATTGACAAGAAAAGTCCATTTATGGTCACCTATACCTTTGAAAGCCTTATTACTCGCTTTAAATGGTTTTATAATCTCATTATTGATTTTAAGTTGAATTTTTTTATGTTTTCGGTTAAGAAAGGTTCTAAATAATTGTTTACCTCGAGAAATGTGTAGCAAAAGCCATCCATTGACAAGAAAAGTCCATTTATAGTCACCTATGCCTTTGAAAGCCTTATTACTCGCTTTAAATGGTTTTATAATCTCATTATTTATTTTATGTTGAATTTTTTTATGTTTTTGGTTAAGAAAGGTTCTAAATAAATGTTTACCTCGAGAAATGTGAAGCAAAAGCCATCCATTGACAAAAAAAGTCCATTTATAGTCACCTATGCCTTTCAAAGCTTTATTAGTCACTTTAAATGGTTTTATAATCTCATTATTGATTTTAAGTCGAAATTCTTTATGTTTTCGGTTAAGAAAGGTTATAAATAAATGTTTACCTTGAGAAACACGAAGCAAAAGCCATCCATTGACAAGAAAAGTCCATTTATATTCACTTATACCGTTGAAAGCCTTATTACTCGCTTTAAATGGTTTTATAAACTCATTATTGATTTTAAGTTGAATTTTTTTATGTTTTCGATTAAAAAAGGTTATAAATAAATGTTTACCCTGAGAAACGTGAAGCAAAAGCCATCCATTGACAAGAAAAGTCAGTTTATAGTCACCTATGCCTTTTAAAGCCTTATTACTCGCTTTAAAAGGTTTTATAATCTCATTATTGATTTTAAGTTGAATTTTTTTATATTTTCGGATAAGAAAGGTTATAAATAAATGTTTACCTCGAGAAACGTGAAGCAAAAGCCATCCATTGACAAGAAAAGTCCATTTATAGTCACCTATGCCTTTGAAAGCCTTATTACTCGCTTTAAATGGTTTTATAATCTCATTATTGATTTTAAGTTGAATTTTTTTATGTTTTCGGTTAAGAAAGGTTATAAACAAATGTTTACCTCGATAAACGTGAAGCAAAAGCCGTCATTGACAAGAAAAGTCCATTTATAGTCACCTATGCCTTTGAAAGCCTTATTACTCGCTTCAAATGGTTTTATAATCTCATTATTGATTTTAAGTTGAATGTTTTTATGTTTTCGGTTAAGAAAGGTTATAAATAAATGTTTACCTCGATAAACGTGAAGCAAAAGCCGTCATTGACAAGAAAAGTCCATTTATAGTCACTTATACCTTTGAAAGCCTTATTACTCGCTTTAAATGGTTTTATAATCTCATTATTGATTTTAAGTTGAATTTTTTTATATTTTTGGATAAGAAAGGTTATAAATAAATGTTTACCTCGAGAAACGTGAAGCAAAAGCCATCCATTGACAAGAAAAGTCCATTTATAGTCACCTATGCCTTTGAAAGCCTTATTACTCGCTTTAAATGGTTTTATAATCTCATTATTGATTTTAAGTTGAATTGTTTTATGTTTTCGGTTAAGAAAGGTTCTAAATAAATGTTTACCTCGAGAAATGTGAAGCAAAAGCCATCCATTGACAAGAAAAGTCCATTAATAGTCACCTATGCCTTTGAAAGCCTTATTACTCGCTTTAAATGGTTTTATAATCTCATTATTGATTTTAAATTGAATTTTTTTATGTTTTCGGCTAAGAAAGGTTCTAAATAAATGTTTACCTCGAGAAATGTGAAGCAAAAGCCATCCATTGACAAGAAAAGTCCATTTATAGTCACCTATGCCTTTGAAAGCCTTATTACTCGCTTTAAATGGTTTTATAATCTCATTATTGATTTTAAGTTGACTTTTTTTATGTTTTTGGTTAAGAAAGGTTCTAAATAAATGTTTACCTTGAGAAATGTGAAGCAAAAGCCATCCATTGACAAGAAAAGTCCATTCATATTCACTTATACCGTTGAAAGCCTTATTACACGCTTTAAATAGTTTTATAATCTCATTATTGATTTTAAATTGAATTTGTTTATGTTTTTGGTTAAGAAAGGTTGTAAATAAATGTTTACCTCAAGAAATGTGAAGCAAAAGCCATCCATTGACAAGAAAAGTCCATTTATAGTCACCTATGCCTTTGAAAGCCTTATTACTCGCTTTAAATGGTTTTATAATCTCATTATTGATTTTAAGTTGACTTTTTTTATGTTTTTGGTTAAGAAAGGTTCTAAATAAATGTTTACCTTGAGAAATGTGAAGCAAAAGCCATCCATTGACAAGAAAAGTCCATTCATATTCACTTATACCGTTGAAAGCCTTATTACACGCTTTAAATAGTTTTATAATCTCATTATTGATTTTAAATTGAATTTGTTTATGTTTTTGGTTAAGAAAGGTTGTAAATAAATGTTTACCTCAAGAAATGTGAAGCAAAAGCCATCCATTGACAAGAAAAGTCCATTTATAGTCACCTATGCCTTTCAAAGCCTTATTAGTCACTTTAAATGGTTTTATAATCTCGTTATTGATTTTCAGTTGAATTTTTTTATGTTTTCGGTTAATAAAGGTTCTAAATAAATGTTTACATCGAGAAATGTGAAGCAAAAGCCATCCATTGACAAGAAAAGTCCATTTATAGTCACCTATGCCTTTGAAAGCCTTATTACTCGCTTTGAATGGTTTTATAATCTCATTATTGATTTTAAGTTGACTTTTTTTATGTTTTCGGTTAAGAAAGGTTATAAATAAATGTTTACCTCGAGAAACGTGAAGCAAAAGCCATCCATTGACAAGAAAAGTCCATTTATAGTCACCTATGCCTTCGAAAGCCTTATTACTCGCTTTAAATGGTTTTATAATCTCATTATTGATTTTAAGTTGAATTTTTTTATATTTTCGGTTAAGAAAGGTTCTAAATAAATGTTTACCTCGAGAAATGTGAAGCAAAAGCCATCCATTGACAAGAAAAGTCCATTTATAGTCACCTATGCCTTTGAAAGCCTTATTACTCGCTTTAAATGGTTTTATAATCTCATTATTTATTTTATGTTGAATTTTTTTATGTTTTTGGTTAAGAAAGGTTCTAAATAAATGTTTACCTCGAGAAATGTGAAGCAAAAGCCATCCATTGACAAAAAAAGTCCATTTATAGTCACCTATGCCTTTCAAAGCTTTATTAGTCACTTTAAATGGTTTTATAATCTCATTATTGATTTTAAGTCGAAATTCTTTATGTTTTCGGTTAAGAAAGGTTATAAATAAATGTTTACCTTGAGAAACACGAAGCAAAAGCCATCCATTGACAAGAAAAGTCCATTTATATTCACTTATACCGTTGAAAGCCTTATTACTCGCTTTAAATGGTTTTATAAACTCATTATTGATTTTAAGTTGAATTTTTTTATGTTTTCGATTAAAAAAGGTTATAAATAAATGTTTACCCTGAGAAACGTGAAGCAAAAGCCATCCATTGACAAGAAAAGTCAGTTTATAGTCACCTATGCCTTTTAAAGCCTTATTACTCGCTTTAAAAGGTTTTATAATCTCATTATTGATTTTAAGTTGAATTTTTTTATATTTTCGGATAAGAAAGGTTATAAATAAATGTTTACCTCGAGAAACGTGAAGCAAAAGCCATCCATTGACAAGAAAAGTCCATTTATAGTCACCTATGCCTTTGAAAGCCTTATTACTCGCTTTAAATGGTTTTATAATCTCATTATTGATTTTAAGTTGAATTTTTTTATGTTTTCGGTTAAGAAAGGTTATAAACAAATGTTTACCTCGATAAACGTGAAGCAAAAGCCGTCATTGACAAGAAAAGTCCATTTATAGTCACCTATGCCTTTGAAAGCCTTATTACTCGCTTCAAATGGTTTTATAATCTCATTATTGATTTTAAGTTGAATGTTTTTATGTTTTCGGTTAAGAAAGGTTATAAATAAATGTTTACCTCGATAAACGTGAAGCAAAAGCCGTCATTGACAAGAAAAGTCCATTTATAGTCACTTATACCTTTGAAAGCCTTATTACTCGCTTTAAATGGTTTTATAATCTCATTATTGATTTTAAGTTGAATTTTTTTATATTTTTGGATAAGAAAGGTTATAAATAAATGTTTACCTCGAGAAACGTGAAGCAAAAGCCATCCATTGACAAGAAAAGTCCATTTATAGTCACCTATGCCTTTGAAAGCCTTATTACTCGCTTTAAATGGTTTTATAATCTCATTATTGATTTTAAGTTGAATTGTTTTATGTTTTCGGTTAAGAAAGGTTCTAAATAAATGTTTACCTCGAGAAATGTGAAGCAAAAGCCATCCATTGACAAGAAAAGTCCATTAATAGTCACCTATGCCTTTGAAAGCCTTATTACTCGCTTTAAATGGTTTTATAATCTCATTATTGATTTTAAATTGAATTTTTTTATGTTTTCGGCTAAGAAAGGTTCTAAATAAATGTTTACCTCGAGAAATGTGAAGCAAAAGCCATCCATTGACAAGAAAAGTCCATTTATAGTCACCTATGCCTTTGAAAGCCTTATTACTCGCTTTAAATGGTTTTATAATCTCATTATTGATTTTAAGTTGACTTTTTTTATGTTTTTGGTTAAGAAAGGTTCTAAATAAATGTTTACCTTGAGAAATGTGAAGCAAAAGCCATCCATTGACAAGAAAAGTCCATTCATATTCACTTATACCGTTGAAAGCCTTATTACACGCTTTAAATAGTTTTATAATCTCATTATTGATTTTAAATTGAATTTGTTTATGTTTTTGGTTAAGAAAGGTTGTAAATAAATGTTTACCTCAAGAAATGTGAAGCAAAAGCCATCCATTGACAAGAAAAGTCCATTTATAGTCACCTATGCCTTTGAAAGCCTTATTACTCGCTTTAAATGGTTTTATAATCTCATTATTGATTTTAAGTTGACTTTTTTTATGTTTTTGGTTAAGAAAGGTTCTAAATAAATGTTTACCTTGAGAAATGTGAAGCAAAAGCCATCCATTGACAAGAAAAGTCCATTCATATTCACTTATACCGTTGAAAGCCTTATTACACGCTTTAAATAGTTTTATAATCTCATTATTGATTTTAAATTGAATTTGTTTATGTTTTTGGTTAAGAAAGGTTGTAAATAAATGTTTACCTCAAGAAATGTGAAGCAAAAGCCATCCATTGACAAGAAAAGTCCATTTATAGTCACCTATGCCTTTCAAAGCCTTATTAGTCACTTTAAATGGTTTTATAATCTCGTTATTGATTTTCAGTTGAATTTTTTTATGTTTTCGGTTAATAAAGGTTCTAAATAAATGTTTACATCGAGAAATGTGAAGCAAAAGCCATCCATTGACAAGAAAAGTCCATTTATAGTCACCTATGCCTTTGAAAGCCTTATTACTCGCTTTGAATGGTTTTATAATCTCATTATTGATTTTAAGTTGACTTTTTTTATGTTTTCGGTTAAGAAAGGTTATAAATAAATGTTTACCTCGAGAAACGTGAAGCAAAAGCCATCCATTGACAAGAAAAGTCCATTTATAGTCACCTATGCCTTCGAAAGCCTTATTACTCGCTTTAAATGGTTTTATAATCTCATTATTGATTTTAAGTTGAATTTTTTTATATTTTCGGTTAAGAAAGGTTCTAAATAAATGTTTACCTCGAGAAATGTGAAGCAAAAGCCATCCATTGACAAGAAAAGTCCATTTATAGTCACCTATGCCTTTCAAAGCCTTACTACTCGCTTTGAATGGTTTTATAATCTCATTATTGATTTTAAGTTGAATTTTTTTATGTTTTCGGTTAAGAAAGGTTATAAATAAATGTTTACCTCGAGAAACGTGAAGCAAAAGCCATCCATTGACAAGAAAAGTCCATTTATAGTCACTTATACCTTTGAAAGCCTTATTACTCGCTTTAAATGGTTTTATAATTTCATTATTGATTTTAAGTTGAGTTTTTTTATGTTTTTTGTTAAGAAAGGTTCTAAATAAATGTTTACATCGAGAAATGTGAAGCAAAAGCCATCCATTGACAAGAAAAGTCCATTTATAGTCACCTATGCCTTCGAAAGCCTTATCACTCGCTTTAAATGGTTTTATAATCTCATTATTGATTTTAAGTTGAATTTTTTTTTGTTTTTGGTTAAGAAAGGTTCTAAATTAATGTTTACCTCGAGAAATGTGAAGCGAAAGCCATCCATTGACAAGAAAAGTCCATTTATAGTGACCTATGCCTTTCAAAGCCTTATTAGTCACTTTAAATGGTTTTATAATCTCGTTATTGATTTTCAGTTGAATTTTTTTATTTTTTCGGTTAAGAAAGGTTCTAAATAAAAGTTTACATCGAGAAATTTGAAGCAAAAGCCATCCATTGACAAGAAAAGTCCATTTATAGTCACCTATGCCTTTCAAAGCCTTATTACTCATGTTAAATGCTTTTATAATCTTATTATTGATTTTGAATTAAATTTTTTTATGTTTTCGATTAAGAAAGGTTATAAATAAATGTTTACCTCGAGCAACGCGAAACAAAAGCCATCCATTGACCAGAAAAGTCCATTTATAGTCACCTATGCCTTTGAAAGCCTTATTACTCGCTTTAAATGGTTTTATAACCTCATTATTGATTTTAAGTTGAATTTTTTTATGTTTTTGGTTAAGAAAGGTTCTAAATAAATGTTTACCTCGAGAAATGTGAAGCAAAAGCCATCCATTGACAAGAAAAGTCCATTTATGGTCACCTATACCTTTGAAAGCCTTATTACTCGCTTTAAATGGTTTTATAATCTCATTATTGATTTTAAGTTGAATTTTTTTATGTTTTCGGTTAAGAAAGGTTCTAAATAATTGTTTACCTCGAGAAATGTGTAGCAAAAGCCATCCATTGACAAGAAAAGTCCATTTATAGTCACCTATGCCTTTGAAAGCCTTATTACTCGCTTTAAATGGTTTTATAATCTCATTATTTATTTTATGTTGAATTTTTTTATGTTTTTGGTTAAGAAAGGTTCTAAATAAATGTTTACCTCGAGAAATGTGAAGCAAAAGCCATCCATTGACAAAAAAAGTCCATTTATAGTCACCTATGCCTTTCAAAGCTTTATTAGTCACTTTAAATGGTTTTATAATCTCATTATTGATTTTAAGTCGAAATTCTTTATGTTTTCGGTTAAGAAAGGTTATAAATAAATGTTTACCTTGAGAAACACGAAGCAAAAGCCATCCATTGACAAGAAAAGTCCATTTATATTCACTTATACCGTTGAAAGCCTTATTACTCGCTTTAAATGGTTTTATAAACTCATTATTGATTTTAAGTTGAATTTTTTTATGTTTTCGATTAAAAAAGGTTATAAATAAATGTTTACCCTGAGAAACGTGAAGCAAAAGCCATCCATTGACAAGAAAAGTCAGTTTATAGTCACCTATGCCTTTTAAAGCCTTATTACTCGCTTTAAAAGGTTTTATAATCTCATTATTGATTTTAAGTTGAATTTTTTTATATTTTCGGATAAGAAAGGTTATAAATAAATGTTTACCTCGAGAAACGTGAAGCAAAAGCCATCCATTGACAAGAAAAGTCCATTTATAGTCACCTATGCCTTTGAAAGCCTTATTACTCGCTTTAAATGGTTTTATAATCTCATTATTGATTTTAAGTTGAATTTTTTTATGTTTTCGGTTAAGAAAGGTTATAAACAAATGTTTACCTCGATAAACGTGAAGCAAAAGCCGTCATTGGCAAGAAAAGTCCATTTATAGTCACCTATGCCTTTGAAAGCCTTATTACTCGCTTCAAATGGTTTTATAATCTCATTATTGATTTTAAGTTGAATGTTTTTATGTTTTCGGTTAAGAAAGGTTATAAATAAATGTTTACCTCGATAAACGTGAAGCAAAAGCCGTCATTGACAAGAAAAGTCCATTTATAGTCACTTATACCTTTGAAAGCCTTATTACTCATGTTAAATGCTTTTATAATCTTATTATTGATTTTGAATTAAATTTTTTTATGTTTTCGATTAAGAAAGGTTATAAATAAATGTTTACCTCGAGCAACGCGAAACAAAAGCCATCCATTGACCAGAAAAGTCCATTTATAGTCACCTATGCCTTTGAAAGCCTTATTACTCGCTTTAAATGGTTTTATAACCTCATTATTGATTTTAAGTTGAATTTTTTTATGTTTTTGGTTAAGAAAGGTTCTAAATAAATGTTTACCTCGAGAAATGTGAAGCAAAAGCCATCCATTGACAAGAAAAGTCCATTTATGGTCACCTATACCTTTGAAAGCCTTATTACTCGCTTTAAATGGTTTTATAATCTCATTATTGATTTTAAGTTGAATTTTTTTATGTTTTCGGTTAAGAAAGGTTCTAAATAAATGTTTACCTTGAGAAATGTGAAGCAAAAGCCATCCATTGACAAGAAAAGTCCATTCATATTCACTTATACCGTTGAAAGCCTTATTACACGCTTTAAATAGTTTTATAATCTCATTATTGATTTTAAATTGAATTTGTTTATGTTTTTGGTTAAGAAAGGTTGTAAATAAATGTTTACCTCAAGAAATGTGAAGCAAAAGCCATCCATTGACAAGAAAAGTCCATTTATAGTCACCTATGCCTTTCAAAGCCTTATTAGTCACTTTAAATGGTTTTATAATCTCGTTATTGATTTTCAGTTGAATTTTTTCATGTTTTCGGTTAATAAAGGTTCTAAATAAATGTTTACATCGAGAAATGTGAAGCAAAAGCCATCCATTGACAAGAAAAGTCCATTTATAGTCACCTATGCCTTTGAAAGCCTTATTACTCATGTTAAATGCTTTTATAATCTTATTATTGATTTTGAATTAAATTTTTTTATGTTTTCGATTAAGAAAGGTTATAAATAAATGTTTACCTCGAGCAACGCGAAACAAAAGCCATCCATTGACCAGAAAAGTCCATTTATAGTCACCTATGCCTTTCAAAGCCTTATTACTCATGTTAAATGCTTTTATAATCTTATTATTGATTTTGAATGAAATTTTTTTATGTTTTCGATTAAGAAAGGTTATAAATAAATGTTTACCTCGAGCAACGCGAAACAAAAGCCATCCATTGACCAGAAAAGTCCATTTATAGTCACCTATGCCTTTGAAAGCCTTATTACTCGCTTTAAATGGTTTTATAACCTCATTATTGATTTTAAGTTGAATTTTTTTATGTTTTTGGTTAAGAAAGGTTCTAAATAAATGTTTACCTCGAGAAATGTGAAGCAAAAGCCATCCATTGACAAGAAAAGTCCATTTATGGTCACCTATACCTTTGAAAGCCTTATTACTCGCTTTAAATGGTTTTATAATCTCATTATTGATTTTAAGTTGAATTTTTTTATGTTTTCGGTTAAGAAAGGTTCTAAATAAATGTTTACCTTGAGAAATGTGAAGCAAAAGCCATCCATTGACAAGAAAAGTCCATTCATATTCACTTATACCGTTGAAAGCCTTATTACACGCTTTAAATAGTTTTATAATCTCATTATTGATTTTAAATTGAATTTGTTTATGTTTTTGGTTAAGAAAGGTTGTAAATAAATGTTTACCTCAAGAAATGTGAAGCAAAAGCCATCCATTGACAAGAAAAGTCCATTTATAGTCACCTATGCCTTTCAAAGCCTTATTAGTCACTTTAAATGGTTTTATAATCTCGTTATTGATTTTCAGTTGAATTTTTTCATGTTTTCGGTTAATAAAGGTTCTAAATAAATGTTTACATCGAGAAATGTGAAGCAAAAGCCATCCATTGACAAGAAAAGTCCATTTATAGTCACCTATGCCTTTGAAAGCCTTATTACTCGCTTTGAATGGTTTTATAATCTCATTATTGATTTTAAGTTGACTTTTTTTATGTTTTCGGTTAAGAAAGGTTATAAATAAATGTTTACCTCGAGAAACGTGAAGCAAAAGCCATCCATTGACAAGAAAAGTCCATTTATAGTCACCTATGCCTTCGAAAGCCTTATTACTCGCTTTAAATGGTTTTATAATCTCATTATTGATTTTAAGTTGAATTTTTTTATATTTTCGGTTAAGAAAGGTTCTAAATAAATGTTTACCTCGAGAAATGTGAAGCAAAAGCCATCCATTGACAAGAAAAGTCCATTTATAGTCACCTATGCCTTTCAAAGCCTTACTACTCGCTTTGAATGGTTTTATAATCTCATTATTGATTTTAAGTTGAATTTTTTTATGTTTTTTGTTAAGAAAGGTTCTAAATAAATGTTTACATCGAGAAATGTGAAGCAAAAGCCATCCATTGACAAGAAAAGTCCATTTATAGTCACCTATGCCTTCGAAAGCCTTATCACTCGCTTTAAATGGTTTTATAATCTCATTATTGATTTTAAGTTGAATTTTTTTTTGTTTTTGGTTAAGAAAGGTTCTAAATTAATGTTTACCTCGAGAAATGTGAAGCGAAAGCCATCCATTGACAAGAAAAGTCCATTTATAGTGACCTATGCCTTTCAAAGCCTTATTAGTCACTTTAAATGGTTTTATAATCTCGTTATTGATTTTCAGTTGAATTTTTTTATTTTTTCAGTTAAGAAAGGTTCTAAATAAAAGTTTACATCGAGAAATTTGAAGCAAAAGCCATCCATTGACAAGAAAAGTCCATTTATAGTCACCTATGCCTTTCAAAGCCTTATTACTCATGTTAAATGCTTTTATAATCTTATTATTGATTTTGAATTAAATTTTTTTATGTTTTCGATTAAGAAAGGTTATAAATAAATGTTTACCTCGAGCAACGCGAAACAAAAGCCATCCATTGACCAGAAAAGTCCATTTATAGTCACCTATGCCTTTGAAAGCCTTATTACTCGCTTTAAATGGTTTTATAACCTCATTATTGATTTTAAGTTGAATTTTTTTATGTTTTTGGTTAAGAAAGGTTCTAAATAAATGTTTACCTCGAGAAATGTGAAGCAAAAGCCATCCATTGACAAGAAAAGTCCATTTATGGTCACCTATACCTTTGAAAGCCTTATTACTCGCTTTAAATGGTTTTATAATCTCATTATTGATTTTAAGTTGAATTTTTTTATGTTTTCGGTTAAGAAAGGTTATAAATAATTGTTTACCTCGAGAAATGTGTAGCAAAAGCCATCCATTGACAAGAAAAGTCCATTTATAGTCACCTATGCCTTTGAAAGCCTTATTACTCGCTTTAAATGGTTTTATAATCTCATTATTTATTTTATGTTGAATTTTTTTATGTTTTTGGTTAAGAAAGGTTCTAAATAAATGTTTACCTCGAGAAATGTGAAGCAAAAGCCATCCATTGACAAAAAAAGTCCATTTATAGTCACCTATGCCTTTCAAAGCTTTATTAGTCACTTTAAATGGTTTTATAATCTCATTATTGATTTTAAGTCGAAATTCTTTATGTTTTCGGTTAAGAAAGGTTATAAATAAATGTTTACCTTGAGAAACACGAAGCAAAAGCCATCCATTGACAAGAAAAGTCCATTTATATTCACTTATACCGTTGAAAGCCTTATTACTCGCTTTAAATGGTTTTATAAACTCATTATTGATTTTAAGTTGAATTTTTTTATGTTTTCGATTAAAAAAGGTTATAAATAAATGTTTACCCTGAGAAACGTGAAGCAAAAGCCATCCATTGACAAGAAAAGTCAGTTTATAGTCACCTATGCCTTTTAAAGCCTTATTACTCGCTTTAAAAGGTTTTATAATCTCATTATTGATTTTAAGTTGAATTTTTTTATATTTTCGGATAAGAAAGGTTATAAATAAATGTTTACCTCGAGAAACGTGAAGCAAAAGCCATCCATTGACAAGAAAAGTCCATTTATAGTCACCTATGCCTTTGAAAGCCTTATTACTCGCTTTAAATGGTTTTATAATCTCATTATTGATTTTAAGTTGAATTTTTTTATGTTTTCGGTTAAGAAAGGTTATAAACAAATGTTTACCTCGATAAACGTGAAGCAAAAGCCATCCATTGACAAGAAAAGTCCATTTATAGTCACCTATGCCTTTGAAAGCCTTATTACTCGCTTCAAATGGTTTTATAATCTCATTATTGATTTTAAGTTGAATGTTTTTATGTTTTCGGTTAAGAAAGGTTATAAATAAATGTTTACCTCGATAAACGTGAAGCAAAAGCCGTCATTGACAAGAAAAGTCCATTTATAGTCACTTATACCTTTGAAAGCCTTATTACTCGCTTTAAATGGTTTTATAATCTCATTATTGATTTTAAGTTGAATTTTTTTATATTTTTGGATAAGAAAGGTTATAAATAAATGTTTACCTCGAGAAACGTGAAGCAAAAGCCATCCATTGACAAGAAAAGTCCATTTATAGTCACCTATGCCTTTGAAAGCCTTATTACTCGCTTTAAATGGTTTTATAATCTCATTATTGATTTTAAGTTGAATTGTTTTATGTTTTCGGTTAAGAAAGGTTCTAAATAAATGTTTACCTCGAGAAATGTGAAGCAAAAGCCATCCATTGACAAGAAAAGTCCAGTAATAGTCACCTATGCCTTTGAAAGCCTTATTACTCGCTTTAAATGGTTTTATAATCTCATTATTGATTTTAAATTGAATTTTTTTATGTTTTCGGCTAAGAAAGGTTCTAAATAAATGTTTACCTCGAGAAATGTGAAGCAAAAGCCATCCATTGACAAGAAAAGTCCATTTATAGTCACCTATGCCTTTGAAAGCCTTATTACTCGCTTTAAATGGTTTTATAATCTCATTATTGATTTTAAGTTGACTTTTTTTATGTTTTTGGTTAAGAAAGGTTCTAAATAAATGTTTACCTTGAGAAATGTGAAGCAAAAGCCATCCATTGACAAGAAAAGTCCATTCATATTCACTTATACCGTTGAAAGCCTTATTACACGCTTTAAATGGTTTTATAATCTCATTATTGATTTTAAATAGAATTTGTTTATGTTTTTGGTTAAGAAAGGTTGTAAATAAATGTTTACCTCAAGAAATGTGAAGCAAAAGCCATCCATTGACAAGAAAAGTCCATTTATAGTCACCTATGCCTTTCAAAGCCTTATTAGTCACTTTAAATGGTTTTATAATCTCGTTATTGATTTTCAGTTGAATTTTTTCATGTTTTCGGTTAATAAAGGTTCTAAATAAATGTTTACATCGAGAAATGTGAAGCAAAAGCCATCCATTGACAAGAAAAGTCCATTTATAGTCACCTATGCCTTTGAAAGCCTTATTACTCGCTTTGAATGGTTTCATAATCTCATCATTGATTTTAAGTTGACTTTTTTTATATTTTCGGTTAAGAAAGGTTATAAATAAATGTTTACCTCGAGAAACGTGAAGCAAAAGCCATCCATTGACAAGAAAAGTCCATTTATAGTCACCTATGCCTTCGAAAGCCTTATTACTCGCTTTAAATGGTTTTATAATCTCATTATTGATTTTAAGTTGAATTTTTTTATATTTTCGGTTAAGAAAGGTTCTAAATAAATGTTTACCTCGAGAAATGTGAAGCAAAAGCCATCCATTGACAAGAAAAGTCCATTTATAGTCACCTATGCCTTTCAAAGCCTTACTACTCGCTTTGAATGGTTTTATAATCTCATTATTGATTTTAAGTTGAATTTTTTTATGTTTTCGGTTAAGAAAGGTTATAAATAAATGTTTACCTCGAGAAACGTGAAGCAAAAGCCATCCATTGACAAGAAAAGTCCATTTATAGTCACTTATACCTTTGAAAGCCTTATTACTCGCTTTAAATGGTTTTATAATTTCATTATTGATTTTAAGTTGAGTTTTTTTTATGTTTTTTGTTAAGAAAGGTTCTAAATAAATGTTTACATCGAGAAATGTGAAGCAAAAGCCATCCATTGACAAGAAAAGACCATTTATAGTCACCTATGCCTTCGAAAGCCTTATCACTCGCTTTAAATGGTTTTATAATCTCATTATTGATTTTAAGTTGAATTTTTTTTTGTTTTTGGTTAAGAAAGGTTCTAAATTAATGTTTACCTCGAGAAATGTGAAGCGAAAGCCATCCATTGACAAGAAAAGTCCATTTATAGTGACCTATGCCTTTCAAAGCCTTATTAGTCACTTTAAATGGTTTTATAATCTCGTTATTGATTTTCAGTTGAATTTTTTTATTTTTTCGGTTAAGAAAGGTTCTAAATAAAAGTTTACATCGAGAAATTTGAAGCAAAAGCCATCCATTGACAAGAAAAGTCCATTTATAGTCACCTATGCCTTTCAAAGCCTTATTACTCATGTTAAATGGTTTTATAATCTTATTATTGATTTTGAATTAAATTTTTTTATGTTTTCGATTAAGAAAGGTTATAAATAAATGTTTACCTCGAGCAACGCGAAACAAAAGCCATTCATTGACTAGAAAAGTCCATTTATAGTCACCTATGCCTTTGAAAGCCTTATTACTCGCTTTAAATGGTTTTATAACCTCATTATTGATTTTAAGTTGAATTTTTTTATGTTTTTGGTTAAGAAAGGTTCTAAATAAATGTTTACCTCGAGAAATGTGAAGCAAAAGCCATCCATTGACAAGAAAAGTCCATTTATGGTCACCTATACCTTTGAAAGCCTTATTACTCGCTTTAAATGGTTTTATAATCTCATTATTGATTTTAAGTTGAATTTTTTTATGTTTTCGGTTAAGAAAGGTTATAAATAATTGTTTACCTCGAGAAATGTGTAGCAAAAGCCATCCATTGACAAGAAAAGTCCATTTATAGTCACCTATGCCTTTGAAAGCCTTATTACTCGCTTTAAATCGTTTTATAATCTCATTATTTATTTTATGTTGAATGTTTTTATGTTTTTGGTTAAGAAAGGTTCTAAATAAATGTTTACCTCGAGAAATGTGAAGCAAAAGCCATCGATTGACAAAAAAAGTCCATTTATAGTCACCTATGCCTTTCAAAGCTTTATTAGTCACTTTAAATGGTTTTATAATCTCATTATTGATTTTAAGTCGAAATTCTTTATGTTTTCGGTTAAGAAAGGTTATAAATAAATGTTTACCTTGAGAAACACGAAGCAAAAGCCATCCATTTACAAGAAAAGTCCATTTATATTCACTTATACCGTTGAAAGCCTTATTACTCGCTTTAAATGGTTTTATAAACTCATTATTGATTTTAAGTTGAATTTTTTTATATTTTCGGATAAGAAAGGTTATAAATAAATGTTTACCTCGAGAAACGTGAAGCAAAAGCCATCCATTGACAAGAAAAGTCCATTTATAGTCACCTATGCCTTTGAAAGCCTTATTACTCCTTTAAATGGTTTTATAATCTCATTATTGATTTTAAGTTGAATTTTTTTATGTTTTCGATTAAGAAAGGTTCTAAATAAATGTTTACATTGAGAAATGTGAAGCAAAAGCCATCCACTGACAAGAAAAGTCCATTTATAGTCACCTATGCCTTTGAAAGCCTTATTACTCGCTTCAAATGGTTTTATAATCTCATTATTGATTTTAAGTTGAATGTTTTTATGTTTTCGGTTAAGAAAGGTTATAAATAAATGTTTACCTCGATAAACGTGAAGCAAAAGCCGTCATTGACAAGAAAAGTCCATTTATAGTCACCTATGCCTTTGAAAGCCTTATTACTCGCTTCAAATGATTTTATAATCTCATTATTGATTTTAAGTTGAATGTTTTTATGTTTTCGGTTAAGAAAGGTTATAAATAAATGTTTACCTCGATAAACGTGAAGCAAAAGCCGTCATTGACAAGAAAAGTCCATTTATAGTCACCTATACCTTTGAAAGCCTTATTACTCGCTTTAAATGGTTTTATAATCTCATTATTGATTTTAAGTTGAATTTTTTTATATTTTTGGATAAGAAAGGTTATAAATAAATGTTTACCTCGAGAAACGTGAAGCAAAAGCCATCCATTGACAAGAAAAGTCCATTTATAGTCACCTATACCTTTGAAAGCCTTATTACTCGCTTTAAATGGTTTTATAATCTCATTATTGATTTTAAGTTGAATTTTTTTATATTTTCGGTTAAGAAAGGTTCTAAATAAATGTTTACCTCGAGAAATGTGAAGCAAAAGCCATCCATTGACAAGAAAAGTCCATTAATAGTCACCTATGCCTTATAAAGCCTTATTACTCGCTTTAAATGGTTTTATAATCTCATTATTGATTTTCAATTGAATTTTTTTATGTTTTCGGCTAAGAAAGGTTCTAAATAAATGTTTACCTCGAGAAATGTGAAGCAAAAGCCCTCCATTGACAAGAAAAGTCCATTTATAGTCACCTATGCCTTTGAAAGCCTTATTACTCGCTTTAAATGGTTTTATAATCTCATTATTGATTTTAAGTTGACTTTTTTTATGTTTTTGGTTAAGAAAGGTTCTAAATAAATGTTTACCTTGAGAAATGTGAAGCAAAAGCCATCCATTGACAAGAAAAGTCCATTCATATTCACTTATACCGTTGAAAGCCTTATTACTCGCTTTAAATGGTTTTATAAACTCATTATTGATTTTAAGTTGAATTTTTTTATGTTTTCGGTTAAGAAAGGTTCTAAATAAATGTTTACTCTGAGAAACGTGAAGCAAAAGCCATCCATTGACAAGAAAAGTCCATTTATAGTCACCTATGCCTTTGAAAGCCTTATTACTCGCTTTAAATGGTTTTATAATCTCATTATTGATTTTAAATTGAATTTTTTTATGTTTTTGGTTAAGAAAGGTTGTAAATAAATGTTTACCTCAAGAAATGTGAAGCAAAAGCCACCCATTGACAAGAAAAGTCCATTTATAGTCACCTATGCCTTTCAAAGCCTTATTAGTCACTTTAAATGGTTTTATAATCTCGTTATTGATTTTTCAGTTGAATTTTTTCATGTTTTCGGTTAATAAAGGTTCTAAATAAATGTTTACATCGAGAAATGTGAAGCAAAAGCCATCCATTGACAAGAAAAGTCCATTTATAGTCACCTATGCCTTTGAAAGCCTTATTACTCGCTTTGAATGGTTTTATAATCTCATTATTGATTTTAAGTTGACTTTTTTTATGTTTTCGGTTAAGAAAGGTTATAAATAAATGTTTACCTCGAGAAACGTGAAGCAAAAGCCATCCATTGACAAGAAAAGTCCATTTATAATCACTTATACCTTTGAAAGCCTTATTACTCGCTTTAAATGGTTTTATCATTTCATTATTGATTTTAAGTTGAGTTTTTTTATGTTTTTTGTTAAGAAAGGTTCTAAATAAATGTTTACATCGAGAAATCTGAAGCAAAAGCCATCCATTGACAAGAAAAGTCCATTTATAGTCACCTATGCCATCGAAAGCCTTATCACTCGCTTTAAATGGTTTTATAATCTCATTATTGATTCTAAGTTGAATTTTTTTTTGTTTTTGGTTAAGAAAGGTTCTAAATTAATGTTTACCTCGAGAAATGTGAAGCGAAAGCCATCCATTGACAAGAAAAGTCCATTTATAGTCACCTATGCCTTTGAAAGCCTTATTACTCGCTTTAAATGGTTTTCTAAACTCATTATTGATTTTAAGTTGAATTTTTTTATGTTTTCGGTTAAGAAAGGTTATAAATAAATGTTTACCCTGAGAAACGTGAAGCAAAACCATCCATTGACAAGAAAAGTCCATTTATAGTCACCTATGCCTTTGAAAGCCTTATTACTCGCTTTAAATGGTTTTATAATCTCATTATTGATTTTAAGTTGAATTTTTTTATGTTTTGGGTTAAGAAAGGTTGTAAATAAATGTTTACCTCGAGAAATGTGAAGCAAAAGCCATCCATTGACAAGAAAAGTCCATTTATAGTCACCTATGCCTTTCAAAGCCTTATTAGTCACTTTAAATGGTTTTATAATCTCGTTATTGATTTTCAGTTGAATGTTTTCATGTTTTCGGTTAATAATGGTTCTAAATAAACGTTTACATCGAGAAATGTGAAGCAAAAGCCATCCATTGAAAAGAAAAGTCCATTTATAGTCACCTATGCCTTTGAAAGCCTTATTACTCGCTTTAAATGGTTTTATAATCTCATTATTGATTTTAAATTGAATTTTTTTATGTTTTTGGTTAAGAAAGGTTGTAAATAAATGTTTACCTCCAGAAATGTGAAGCAAAAGCCATCCATTGACAAGAAAAGTCCATTTATAGTCACCTATGCCTTTCAAAGCCTTATTAGTCACTTTAAATGGTTTTATAATCTCGTTATTGATTTTCAGTTGAATTTTTTCATGTTTTCGGTTAATAAAGGTTCTAAATAAATGTTTACATCGAGAAATGTGAAGCGAAAGCCATGCGTTGGCAAGAAAAGTCCATTTATAGTCACCTATGCCTTTGAAAGCCTTACTACTCGCTTTGAATGGTTTTATAATCTCATTATTGATTTTAAGTTGAATTTTTTTATGTTTTCGGTTAAGAAAGGTTATAAATAAATGTTTACTCTGAGAAACGTGAAGCAAAAGCCATCCATTGACAAGAAAAGTCCATTTATAGTCACCTATGCCTTTGAAAGCCTTATTACTCGCTTTAAATGGTTTTATAATCTCATTATTGATTTTAAATTGAATTTTTTTATGTTTTTGGTTAAGAAAGGTTGTAAATAAATGTTTACCTCAAGAAATGTGAAGCAAAAGCCATCCATTGACAAGAAAAGTCCATTTATAGTCACCTATGCCTTTCAAAGCCTTATTAGTCACTTTAAATGGTTTTATAATCTCGTTATTGATTTTCAGTTGAATTTTTTCATGTTTTCGGTTAATAAAGGTTCTAAATAAATGTTTACATCGAGAAATGTGAAGCAAAAGCCATCCATTGACAAGAAAAGTCCATTTATAGTCACCTATGCCTTCGAAAGCCTTATCACTCGCTTTAAATGGTTTTATAATCTCATTATTGATTTTAAGTTGAATTTTTTTTTGTTTTTGGTTAAGAAAGGTTCTAAATTAATGTTGACCTCGAGAAATGTGAAGCGAAAGCCATCCATTGACAAGAAAAGTCCATTTATAGTCACCTATGCCTTTGAAAGCCTTATTACTCGCTTTAAATGGTTTTCTAAACTCATTATTGATTTTAAGTTGAATTTTTTTATGTTTTCGGTTAAGAAAGGTTATAAATAAATGTTTACCCTGAGAAACGTGAAGCAAAAGCCATCCATTGACAAGAAAAGTCCATTTATGATCACCTATACCTTTGAAAGCCTTATTACTCGCTTTAAATGGTTTTATAATCTCATTATTGATTTTAAGTTGAATTTTTTTATGTTTTCGGTTAAGAAAGGTTCTAAATAAATGTTTACCTCGAGAAATGTGAAGCAAAAGCCATCCATTGACAAGAAAAGTCCATTTATAGTCACCTATGCCTTTGAAAGCCTTCTTACTCGCTTTAAATGGTTTTATAATCTCATTATTGATTTTAAGTTGAATTTTTTTATGTTTTTGGTTAAGAAAGGTTGTAAATAAATGTTTACCTCCAGAAATGTGAAGCAAAAGCCATCCATTGACAAGAAAAGTCCATTTATAGTCACCTATGCCTTTCAAAGCCTTATTAGTCACTTTAAATGGTTTTATAATCTCGTTATTGATTTTCAGTTGAATTTTTTCATGTTTTCGGTTAATAAAGGTTCTAAATAAATGTTTACATCGAGAAATGTGAAGCAAAAGCCAACCATTGAGAAGAAAAGTCCATTTATAGTCACCTATGCCTTTGAAAGCCTTATTACTCGCTTTGAATGGTTTTATAATCTCATTATTGATTTTAAGTTGAATTTTTTTATGTTTTCGGTTAAGAAAGGTTATAAATAAATGTTTACTCTGAGAAACGTGAAGCAAAAGCCATCCATTGACAAGAAAAGTCTATTTATAGTCACCTATGCCTTTGAAAGCCTTATTACTCGCTTTGAATGGTTTTATAGTCTCATTATTGATTTTAAGTTGAATTTTTTTTTGTTTTCGGTTAAGAAAGGTTATAAATAAATGTTTACTCTGAGAAACATGAAGCAAAAGCCATCCTTTGACAAGAAAAGTCCATTTATAGTCACCTATGCCTTTGAAAGCCTTATTACTCGCTTTAAATGGTTTTATAATCTCATTATTGATTTTAAGTTGAATTTTTTTATGTTTTTGGTTAAGAAAGGTTGTAAATAAATGTTTACCTCAAGAAATGTGAAGCAAAAGCCATCCACTGACAAGAAAAGTCCATTTATAGTCACCTATGCCTTTCAAAGCCTTATTAGTCACTTTAAACGGTTTTATAATCTCGTTATTGATTTTCAGTTGAATTTTTTCATGTTTTCAGTTAATAAAGGTTCTAAATAAATGTTTACATCGAGAAATGTGAAGCAAAAGCCATCCATTGACAAGAAAAGTCCATTTATAGTCACCTATGCCTTTGAAAGCCTTATTACTCGCTTTGAATGGTTTTATAATCTCATTATTGATTTTAAGTTGACTTTTTTTATGTTTTCGGTTAAGAAAGGTTATAAATAAATGTTTACCTCGAGAAACGTGAAGCAAAAGCCATCCATTGATAAGAAAAGTCCATTTATAGTCACTTATACCTTTGAAAGCCTTATTACTCGCTTTAAATTGTTTTATAATTTCATTATTGATTTTAAGTTGAGTTTTTTTATGTTTTTTGTTAAGAAAGGTTCTAAATAAATGTTTACATCGAGAAATCTGAAGCAAAAGCCATCCATTGACAAGAAAAGTCCATTTATAGTCACCTATGCCTTCGAAAGCCTTATCACTCGCTTTAAATGGTTTTATAATCTCATTATTGATTTTAAGTTGAATTTTTTTTTGTTTTTGGTTAAGAAAGGTTCTAAATTAATGTTTACCTCGAGAAATGTGAAGCGAAAGCCATCCATTGACAAGAAAAGTCCATTTATAGTCACCTATGCCTTTCAAAGCCTTATTACTCGCTTTAAATGGTTTTCTAAACTCATTATTGATTTTAAGTTGAATTTTTTTATGTTTTCGGTTAAGAAAGGATATAAATAAATGTTTACCTTGAGAAACGTGAAGCAAAAGCCATCCATTGACAAGAAAAGTCCATTTATGATCACCTATACCTTTGAAAGCCTTATTACTCGCTTTAAATGGTTTTATAATCTCATTATTGATTTTAAGTTGAATTTTTTTATGTTTTCGGTTAAGAAAGGTTCTAAATAAATGTTTACCTCTAGAAATGTGAAGCAAAAGCCATCCATTGACAAGAAAAGTCCATTTATAGTCACCTATGCCTTTGAAAGCCTTATTACTCGCTTTAAATGGTTTTATAATCTCATTATTGATTTTAAGTTGAATTTTTTTATGTTTTTGGTTAAGAAAGGTTGTAAATAAATGTTTACCTCGAGAAATGTGAAGCAAAAGCCATCCATTGACAAGAAAAGTCCATTTATAGTCACCTATGCCTTTCAAAGCCTTATTAGTCACTTTAAATGGTTTTATAATCTCGTTATTGATTTTCAGTTGAATTTTTTTATGTTTTCGGTTAATAAAGGTTCTAAATAAATGTTTACATCGAGAAATGTGAAGCAAAAGCCATCCATTGAGAAGAAAAGTCCATTTATAGTCACCTATGCCTTTGAAAGCCTTATTACTCGCTTTGAATGGTTTTATAATCTCATTATTGATTTTAAGTTGAATTTTTTTATGTTTTCGGTTAAGAAAGGTTATAAACAAATGTTTACTCTGAGAAACGTGAAGCAAAAGACATCCATTGACAAGAAAAGTCTATTTATAGTCACCTATGCCTTTGAAAGCCTTATTACTCGCTTTGAATGGTTTTATAGTCTCATTATTGATTTTAAGTTGAATTTTTTTTTGTTTTCGGTTAAGAAAGGTTATAAATAAATGTTTACTCTGAGAAACATGAAGCAAAAGCCATCCATTGACAAGAAAAGTCCATTTATAGTCACCTATGCCTTTGAAAGCCTTATTACTCGCTTTAAATGGTTTTATAATCTCATTATTGATTTTAAGTTGAATTTTTTTATATTTTTGGTTAAGAAAGGTTGTAAATAAATGTTTACCTCAAGAAATGTGAAGCAAAAGCCATCCACTTACAAGAAAAGTCCATTTATAGTCACCTATGCCTTTGAAAGCCTTATTAGTCACTTTAAATGGTTTTATAATCTCGTTATTGATTTTCAGTTGAATTTTTTCATGTTTTCGGTTAATAAAGGTTCTAAATAAATGTTTACATCGAGAAATGTGAAGCAAAAGCCATCCATTGAGAAGAAAAGTCCATTTATAGTCACCTATGCCTTTGAAACCTTATTACTCGCTTTGAATGGTTTTATAATCTCATTATTGATTTTAAGTTGACTTTTTTTATGTTTTCGGTTAAGAAAGGTTCTAAATAAATGTTTACCTCGAGAAACATGAAGCAAAAGCCATCCATTGACAAGAAAAGTCCATTTATAGTCACTTATACCTTTGAAAGCCTTATTACTCGCTTTAAATGGTTTTATAATTTCATTATCGATTTTAAGTTGAGTTTTTTTATGTTTTTTGTTAAGAAAGGTTCTAAATAAATGTTTACATCGAGAAATCTGAAGCAAAAGCCATCCATTGACAAGAAAAGTCCATTTATAGTCACCTATGCCTTCGAAAGCCTTATCACTCGCTTTAAATGGTTTTATAATCTCATTATTGATTTTAAGTTGAATTTTTTTTTTGTTTTTGGTTAAGAAAGGTTCTAAATTAATGTTTACCACGAGAAATGTGAAGCGAAAGCCATCCATTGACAAGAAAAGTCCATTTATAGTCACCTATGCCTTTCAAAGCCTTATTACTCGCTTTAAATGGTTTTCTAAACTCATTATTGATTTTAAGTTGAATTTTTTTATGTTTTCGGTTAAGAAAGGATATAAATAAATGTTTACCTTGAGAAACGTGAAGCAAAAGCCATCCATTGACAAGAAAAGTCCATTTATGATCACCTATACCTTTGAAAGCCTTATTACTCGCTTTAAATGGTTTTATAATCTCATTATTGATTTTAAGTTGAATTTTTTTATGTTTTCGGTTAAGAAAGGTTCTAAATAAATGTTTACCTCTAGAAATGTGAAGCAAAAGCCATCCATTGACAAGAAAAGTCCATTTATAGTCACCTATGCCTTCGAAAGCCTTATTACTCGCTTTAAATGGTTTTATAATCTCATTATTGATTTTAAGTTGAATTTTTTTATGTTTTTGGTTAAGAAAGGTTGTAAATAAATGTTTACCTCGAGAAATGTGAAGCAAAAGCCATCCATTGACAAGAAAAGTCCATTTATAGTCACCTATGCCTTTCAAAGCCTTATTAGTCACTTTAAATGGTTTTATAATCTCGTTATTGATTTTCAGTTGAATTTTTTTATGTTTTCGGTTAATAAAGGTTCTAAATAAATGTTTACATCGAGAAATGTGAAGCAAAAGCCATCCATTGAGAAGAAAAGTCCATTTATAGTCACCTATGCCTTTGAAAGCCTTATTACTCGCTTTGAATGGTTTTATAATCTCATTATTGATTTTAAGTTGAATTTTTTTATGTTTTCGGTTAAGAAAGGTTATAAACAAATGTTTACTCTGAGAAACGTGAAGCAAAAGACATCCATTGACAAGAAAAGTCTATTTATAGTCACCTATGCCTTTGAAAGCCTTATTACTCGCTTTGAATGGTTTTATAGTCTCATTATTGATTTTAAGTTGAATTTTTTTTTGTTTTCGGTTAAGAAAGGTTATAAATAAATGTTTACTCTGAGAAACATGAAGCAAAAGCCATCCATTGACAAGAAAAGTCCATTTATAGTCACCTATGCCTTTGAAAGCCTTATTACTCGCTTTAAATGGTTTTATAATCTCATTATTGATTTTAAGTTGAATTTTTTTATATTTTTGGTTAAGAAAGGTTGTAAATAAATGTTTACCTCAAGAAATGTGAAGCAAAAGCCATCCACTTACAAGAAAAGTCCATTTATAGTCACCTATGCCTTTCAAAGCCTTATTAGTCACTTTAAATGGTTTTATAATCTCGTTATTGATTTTCAGTTGAATTTTTTCATGTTTTCGGTTAATAAAGGTTCTAAATAAATGTTTACATCGAGAAATGTGAAGCAAAAGCCATCCATTGAGAAGAAAAGTCCATTTATAGTCACCTATGCCTTTGAAACCTTATTACTCGCTTTGAATGGTTTTATAATCTCATTATTGATTTTAAGTTGACTTTTTTTATGTTTTCGGTTAAGAAAGGTTCTAAATAAATGTTTACCTCGAGAAACATGAAGCAAAAGCCATCCATTGACAAGAAAAGTCCATTTATAGTCACTTATACCTTTGAAAGCCTTATTACTCGCTTTAAATGGTTTTATAATTTCATTATCGATTTTAAGTTGAGTTTTTTTATGTTTTTTGTTAAGAAAGGTTCTAAATAAATGTTTACATCGAGAAATCTGAAGCAAAAGCCATCCATTGACAAGAAAAGTCCATTTATAGTCACCTATGCCTTCGAAAGCCTTATCACTCGCTTTAAATGGTTTTATAATCTCATTATTGATTTTAAGTTGAATTTTTTTTTTGTTTTTGGTTAAGAAAGGTTCTAAATTAATGTTTACCACGAGAAATGTGAAGCGAAAGCCATCCATTGACAAGAAAAGTCCATTTATAGTCACCTATGCCTTTCAAAGCCTTATTACTCGCTTTAAATGGTTTTCTAAACTCATTATTGATTTTAAGTTGAATTTTTTTATGTTTTCGGTTAAGAAAGGATATAAATAAATGTTTACCTTGAGAAACGTGAAGCAAAAGCCATCCATTGACAAGAAAAGTCCATTTATGATCACCTATACCTTTGAAAGCCTTATTACTCGCTTTAAATGGTTTTATAATCTCATTATTGATTTTAAGTTGAATTTTTTTATGTTTTCGGTTAAGAAAGGTTCTAAATAAATGTTTACCTCTAGAAATGTGAAGCAAAAGCCATCCATTGACAAGAAAAGTCCATTTATAGTCACCTATGCCTTCGAAAGCCTTATTACTCGCTTTAAATGGTTTTATAATCTCATTATTGATTTTAAGTTGAATTTTTTTATGTTTTTGGTTAAGAAAGGTTGTAAATAAATGTTTACCTCGAGAAATGTGAAGCAAAAGCCATCCATTGACAAGAAAAGTCCATTTATAGTCACCTATGCCTTTCAAAGCCTTATTAGTCACTTTAAATGGTTTTATAATCTCGTTATTGATTTTCAGTTGAATTTTTTTATGTTTTCGGTTAATAAAGGTTCTAAATAAATGTTTACATCGAGAAATGTGAAGCAAAAGCCATCCATTGAGAAGAAAAGTCCATTTATAGTCACCTATGCCTTTGAAAGCCTTATTACTCGCTTTGAATGGTTTTATAATCTCATTATTGATTTTAAGTTGAATTTTTTTATGTTTTCGGTTAAGAAAGGTTATAAACAAATGTTTACTCTGAGAAACGTGAAGCAAAAGACATCCATTGACAAGAAAAGTCTATTTATAGTCACCTATGCCTTTGAAAGCCTTATTACTCGCTTTGAATGGTTTTATAGTCTCATTATTGATTTTAAGTTGAATTTTTTTTTGTTTTCGGTTAAGAAAGGTTATAAATAAATGTTTACTCTGAGAAACATGAAGCAAAAGCCATCCATTGACAAGAAAAGTCCATTTATAGTCACCTATGCCTTTGAAAGCCTTATTACTCGCTTTAAATGGTTTTATAATCTCATTATTGATTTTAAGTTGAATTTTTTTATATTTTTGGTTAAGAAAGGTTGTAAATAAATGTTTACCTCAAGAAATGTGAAGCAAAAGCCATCCACTTACAAGAAAAGTCCATTTATAGTCACCTATGCCTTTCAAAGCCTTATTAGTCACTTTAAATGGTTTTATAATCTCGTTATTGATTTTCAGTTGAATTTTTTCATGTTTTCGGTTAATAAAGGTTCTAAATAAATGTTTACATCGAGAAATGTGAAGCAAAAGCCATCCATTGAGAAGAATAGTCCATTTATAGTCACCTATGCCTTTGAAACCTTATTACTCGCTTTGAATGGTTTTATAATCTCATTATTGATTTTAAGTTGACTTTTTTTATGTTTTCGGTTAAGAAAGGTTCTAAATAAATGTTTACCTCGAGAAACATGAAGCAAAAGCCATCCATTGACAAGAAAAGTCCATTTATAGTCACTTATACCTTTGAAAGCCTTATTACTCGCTTTAAATGGTTTTATAATTTCATTATCGATTTTAAGTTGAGTTTTTTTATGTTTTTTGTTAAGAAAGGTTCTAAATAAATGTTTACATCGAGAAATCTGAAGCAAAAGCCATCCATTGACAAGAAAAGTCCATTTATAGTCACCTATGCCTTCGAAAGCCTTATCACTCGCTTTAAATGGTTTTATAATCTCATTATTGATTTTAAGTTGAATTTTTTTTTGTTTTTGGTTAAGAAAGGTTCTAAATTAATGTTTACCACGAGAAATGTGAAGCGAAAGCCATCCATTGACAAGAAAAGTCCATTTATAGTCACCTATGCCTTTCAAAGCCTTATTACTCGCTTTAAATGGTTTTCTAAACTCATTATTGATTTTAAGTTGAATTTTTTTATGTTTTCGGTTAAGAAAGGATATAAATAAATGTTTACCTTGAGAAACGTGAAGCAAAAGCCATCCATTGACAAGAAAAGTCCATTTATGATCACCTATACCTTTGAAAGCCTTATTACTCGCTTTAAATGGTTTTATAATCTCATTATTGATTTTAAGTTGAATTTTTTTATGTTTTCGGTTAAGAAAGGTTCTAAATAAATGTTTACCTTGAGAAACGTGAAGCAAAAGCCATCCATTGACAAGAAAAGTCCATTTATGATCACCTATACCTTTGAAAGCCTTATTACTCGCTTTAAATGGTTTTATAATCTCATTATTGATTTTAAGTTGAATTTTTTTATGTTTTCGGTTAAGAAAGGTTCTAAATAAATGTTGACCTCGAGAAATGTGAAGCAAAAGCCATCCATTGAGAAGAAAAGTCCATTTATAGTCACCTATGCCTTTGAAAGCCTTATTACTCGCTTTGAATGGTTTTATAATCTTATTATTGATTTTAAGTTGAATTTTTTTATGTTTTCGGTTAAGAAAGGTTATAAATAAATGTTTACTCTGAGAAACGTGAAGCAAAAGCCATCCATTGAGAAGAAAAGTCTATTTATAGTCACCTATGCCTTTGAAAGCCTTATTACTCGCTTTGAATGGTTTTATAGTCTCATTATTGATTTTAAGTTGAATTTTTTTTTGTTTTCGGTTAAGAAAGGTTATAAATAAATGTTTACTCTGAGAAACATGAAGCAAAAGCCACCCATTGACAAGAAAAGTCCATTTATGATCACCTATGCCTTTGAAAGCCTTATTACTCGCTTTGAATGGTTTTATAATCTCATTATTGATTTTAAGTTGAATTTTTTTATGTTTTCGGTTAAGAAAGGTTATAAATAAATGTTTACTCCGAGAAACGTGAAGCAAAAGCCATCCATTGACAAGAAAAGTCTATTTATAGTCACCTATGCCTTTGAAAGCCTTATTACTCGCTTTGAATGGTTTTATAGTCTCATTATTGATTTTAAGTTGAATTTTTTTTTGTTTTCGGTTAAGAAAGGTTATAAATAAATGTTTACTCTGAGAAACATGAAGCAAAAGCCATCCATTGACAAGAAAAGTCCATTTATAGTCACCTATGCCTTTGAAAGCCTTATTACTCGCTTTGAATGGTTTTATAGTCTCATTATTGATTTTAAGTTGAATTTTTTTTTGTTTTCGGTTAAGAAAGGTTATAAATAAATGTTTACTCTGAGAAACGTGAAGCAAAAGCCATCCATTGACAAGAAAAGTCTATTTATAGTCACCTATGCCTTTGAAAGCCTTATTACTCGCTTTGAATGGTTTTATAGTCTCATTATTGATTTTAAGTTGAATTTTTTTTTGTTTTCGGTTAAGAAAGGTTATAAATAAATGTTTACTCTGAGAAACATGAAGCAAAAGCCACCCATTGACAAGAAAAGTCCATTTATAGTCACCTATGCCTTTGAAAGCCTTATTACTCGCTTTGAATGGTTTTATAATCTCATTATTGATTTTAAGTTGAATTTTTTTATGTTTTCGGTTAAGAAAGGTTATAAATAAATGTTTACTCCGAGAAACGTGAAGCAAAAGCCATCCATTGACAAGAAAAGTCTATTTATAGTCACCTATGCCTTTGAAAGCCTTATTACTCGCTTTGAATGGTTTTATAGTCTCATTATTGATTTTAAGTTGAATTTTTTTTTGTTTTCGGTTAAGAAAGGTTATAAATAAATGTTTACTCTGAGAAACATGAAGCAAAAGCCATCCATTGACAAGAAAAGTCCATTTATAGTCACCTATGCCTTTGAAAGCCTTATTACTCGCTTTAAATGGTTTTATAATCTCATTATTGATTTTAAGTTGAATTTTTTTATGTTTTTGGTTAAGAAAGGTTGTAAATAAATGTTTACCTCATGAAATGTGAAGCAAAAGCCATCCACTGACAAGAAAAGTCCATTTATAGTCACCTATGCCTTTCAAATCCTTATTAGTCACTTTAAATGGTTTTATAATCTCGTTATTGATTTTCAGATGAATTTTTTCATGTTTTCGGTTAATAAAGTTTCTAAATAAATGTTTACATCGAGAAATGTGAAGCAAAAGCCATCCATTGAGAAGAAAAGTCCATTTATAGTCACCTATGCCTTTGAAAGCCTTATTACTCGCTTTGAATGGTTTTATAGTCTCATTATTGATTTTAAGTTGAATTTTTTTATGTTTTCAGTTAAGAAAGGTTATAAATAAATGTTTACTCTGAGAAACGTGAAGCAAAAGCCATCCATTGACAAGAAAAGTCTATTTATAGTCACCTATGCCTTTGAAAGCCTTATTACTCGCTTTGAATGGTTTTATAGTCTCATTATTGATTTTAAGTTGAATTTTTTTTTGTTTTCGGTTAAGAAAGGTTATAAATAAATGTTTACTCTGAGAAACATGAAGCAAAAGCCACCCATTGACAAGAAAAGTCCATTTATGATCACCTATGCCTTTGAAAGCCTTATTACTCGCTTTGAATGGTTTTATAATCTCATTATTGATTTTAAGTTGAATTTTTTTATGTTTTCGGTTAAGAAAGGTTATAAATAAATGTTTACTCTGAGAAACGTGAAGCAAAAGCCATCCATTGACAAGAAAAGTCTATTTATAGTCACCTATGCCTTTGAAAGCCTTATTACTCGCTTTGAATGGTTTTATAGTCTCATTATTGATTTTAAGTTGAATTTTTTTTTGTTTTCGGTTAAGAAAGGTTATAAATAAATGTTTACTCTGAGAAACATGAAGCAAAAGCCACCCATTGACAAGAAAAGTCCATTTATAGTCACCTATGCCTTTGAAAGCCTTATTACTCGCTTTGAATGGTTTTATAATCTCATTATTGATTTTAAGTTGAATTTTTTTATGTTTTCGGTTAAGAAAGGTTATAAATAAATGTTTACTCCGAGAAACGTGAAGCAAAAGCCATCCATTGACAAGAAAAGTCTATTTATAGTCACCTATGCCTTTGAAAGCCTTATTACTCGCTTTGAATGGTTTTATAGTCTCATTATTGATTTTAAGTTGAATTTTTTTTTGTTTTCGGTTAAGAAAGGTTATAAATAAATGTTTACTCTGAGAAACATGAAGCAAAAGCCATCCATTGACAAGAAAAGTCCATTTATAGTCACCTATGCCTTTGAAAGCCTTATTACTCGCTTTAAATGGTTTTATAATCTCATTATTGATTTTAAGTTGAATTTTTTTATGTTTTTGGTTAAGAAAGGTTGTAAATAAATGTTTACCTCATGAAATGTGAAGCAAAAGCCATCCACTGACAAGAAAAGTCCATTTATAGTCACCTATGCCTTTCAAATCCTTATTAGTCACTTTAAATGGTTTTATAATCTCGTTATTGATTTTCAGATGAATTTTTTCATGTTTTCGGTTAATAAAGTTTCTAAATAAATGTTTACATCGAGAAATGTGAAGCAAAAGCCATCCATTGAGAAGAAAAGTCCATTTATAGTCACCTATGCCTTTGAAAGCCTTATTACTCGCTTTGAATGGTTTTATAGTCTCATTATTGATTTTAAGTTGAATTTTTTTATGTTTTCAGTTAAGAAAGGTTATAAATAAATGTTTACTCTGAGAAACGTGAAGCAAAAGCCATCCATTGACAAGAAAAGTCTATTTATAGTCACCTATGCCTTTGAAAGCCTTATTACTCGCTTTGAATGGTTTTATAGTCTCATTATTGATTTTAAGTTGAATTTTTTTTTGTTTTCGGTTAAGAAAGGTTATAAATAAATGTTTACTCTGAGAAACATGAAGCAAAAGCCACCCATTGACAAGAAAAGTCCATTTATGATCACCTATGCCTTTGAAAGCCTTATTACTCGCTTTGAATGGTTTTATAATCTCATTATTGATTTTAAGTTGAATTTTTTTATGTTTTCGGTTAAGAAAGGTTATAAATAAATGTTTACTCTGAGAAACGTGAAGCAAAAGCCATCCATTGACAAGAAAAGTCTATTTATAGTCACCTATGCCTTTGAAAGCCTTATTACTCGCTTTGAATGGTTTTATAGTCTCATTATTGATTTTAAGTTGAATTTTTTTTTGTTTTCGGTTAAGAAAGGTTATAAATAAATGTTTACTCTGAGAAACATGAAGCAAAAGCCATCCATTGACAAGAAAAGTCCATTTATAGTCACCTATGCCTTTGAAAGCCTTATTACTCGCTTTAAATGGTTTTATAATCTCATTATTGATTTTAAGTTGAATTTTTTTATGTTTTTGGTTAAGAAAGGTTGTAAATAAATGTTTACCTCAAGAAATGTAAAGCAAAAGCCATCCACTGACAAGAAAAGTCCATTTATAGTCACCTATGCCTTTCAAAGCCTTATTAGTCACTTTAAATGGTTTTATAATCTCGTTATTGATTTTCAGTTGAATTTTTTCATGTTTTCGGTTAATAAAGGTTCTAAATAAATGTTTACATCGAGAAATGTGAAGCAAAAGCCATCCATTGACAAGAAAAGTCCATTTATAGTCACCTATTCCTTTGAAAGCCTTATTACTCGCTTTGAATGGTTTTATAATCTCATTATTGATTTTAAGGTGACTTTTTTTATGTTTTCGGTTAAGAAAGGTTATAAATAAATGTTTACCTCGAGAAACGTGAAGCAAAAGCCATCCATTGACAAGAAAAGTCCATTTATAGTCACTTATACCTTTGAAAGCCTTATTACTCGCTTTAAATGGTTTTATAATTTCATTATTGATTTTAAGTTGAGTTTTTTTATGTTTTTTGTTAAGAAAGGTTCTAAATAAATGTTTACATCGAGAAATCTGAAGCAAAAGCCATCCATTGACAAGAAAAGTCCATTTATAGTCACCTATGCCTTCGAAAGCCTTATCACTCGCTTTAAATGGTTTTATAATCTCATTATTGATTTTAAGTTGAATTTTTTTTTGTTTTTGGTTAAGAAAGGTTCTAAATTAATGTTTACCTCGAGAAATGTGAAGCGAAAGCCATCCATTGACAAGAAAAGTCCATTTATAGTCACCTATGCCTTTGAAAGCCTTATTACTCGCTTTAAATGGTTTTCTAAACTCATTATTGATTTTAAGTTGAATTTTTTTATGTTTTCGGTTAAGAAAGGATATAAATAAATGTTTACCCTGAGAAACGTGAAGCAAAAGCCATCCATTGACAAGAAAAGTCCATTTATGATCACCTATACCTTTGAAAGCCTTATTACTCGCTTTAAATTGTTTTATAATCTCATTATTGATTTTAAGTTGAATTTTTTTATGTTTTCGGTTAAGAAAGGTTCTAAATAAATGTTGACCTCGAGAAATGTGAAGCAAAAGCCATCCATTGACAAGAAAAGTCCATTTATAGTCACCTATGCCTTTGAAAGCCTTATTACTCGCTTTAAATGGTTTTATAATCTCATTATTGATTTTAAGTTGAATTTTTTTATGTTTTTGGTTAAGAAAGGTTGTAAATAAATGTTTACCTCGAGAAATGTAAAGCAAAAGCCATCCATTGACAAGAAAAGTCCATTTATAGTCACCTATGCCTTTCAAAGCCTTATTAGTCACTTTAAATGGTTTTATAATCTCGTTATTGATTTTCAGTTGAATTTTTTCATGTTTTCGGTTAATAAAGGTTCTAAATAAATGTTTACATCGAGAAATGTGAAGCAAAAGCCATCAATTGAGAAGAAAAGTCCATTTATAGTCACCTATGCCTTTGAAAGCCTTATTACTCGCTTTGAATGGTTTTATAATCTCATTATTGATTTTAAGTTGAATTTTTTTATGTTTTCGGTTAAGAAAGGTTATAAATAAATGTTTACTCTGAGAAACGTGAAGCAAAAGCCATCCATTGACAAGAAAAGTCTATTTATAGTCACCTATGCCTTTGAAAGCTTTATTACTCGCTTTGAATGGTTTTATAGTCTCATTATTGATTTTAAGTTGATTTTTTTTTTTGTTTTCGGTTAAGAAAGGTTATAAATAAATGTTTACTCTGAGAAACATGAAGCAAAAGCCATCCATTGACAAGAAAAGTCCATTTATAGTCACCTACGCCTTTGAAAGCCTTATTACTCGCTTTAAATGGTTTTATAATCTCATTATTGATTTTAAGTTGAATTTTTTTATGTTTTTGGTTAAGAAAGGTTGTAAATAAATGTTTACCTCAAGAAATGTGAAGCAAAAGCCATCCATTGACAAGAAAAGTCCATTTATAGTCACCTATGCCTTTGAAAGCCTTATTACTCGCTTTGAATGGTTTTATAATCTCATTATTGATTTTAAGTTGACTTTTTTTATGTTTTCGGTTAAGAAAGGTTATCAATAAATGTTTACCTCGAGAAACGTGAAGCAAAAGCCATCCATTGACAAGAAAAGTCCATTTATAGTCACTTATACCTTTGAAAGCCTTATTACTCGCTTTAAATGGTTTTATAATTTCATTATTGATTTTAAGTTGAGTTTTTTTATGTTTTTTGTTAAGAAAGGTTCTAAATAAATGTTTACATCGAGAAATCTGAAGCAAAAGCCATCCATTGACAAGAAAAGTCCATTTATAGTCACCTATGCCTTCGAAAGCCTTATCACTCGCTTTAAATGGTTTTATAATCTCATTATTGATTTTAAGTTGAATTTTTTTTTTTTTTGGTTAAGAAAGGTTCTAAATTAATGTTTACCTCGAGAAATGTGAAGCGAAAGCCATCCATTGACAAGAAAAGTCCATTTATAGTCACCTATGCCTTCGAAAGCCTTATCACTCGCTTTGAATGGTTTTATAATCTCATTATTGATTTTAAGTTGAATTTTTTTTTGTTTTTGGCTAAGAAAGGTTATAAATAAATGTTTACTCTGAGAAACATGAAGCGAAAGCCATCCATTGACAAGAAAAGTCCATTTATAGTCACCTATGCCTTTGAAAGCCTTATTACTCGCTTTGAATGGTTTTATAATCTCATTATTGATTTTAAGTTGAATTTTTTTATGTTTTCGGTTAAGAAAGGTTATAAATAAATGTTTACTCTGAGAAACGTGAAGCAAAAGCCATCCATTGACAAGAAAAGTCTATTTATAGTCACCTATGCCTTTGAAAGCCTTATTACTCGCTTTGAATGGTTTTATAGTCTCATTATTGATTTTAAGTTGAATTTTTTTTTGTTTTCGGTTAAGAAAGGTTATAAATAAATGTTTACTCTGAGAAACATGAAGCAAAAGCCACCCATTGACAAGAAAAGTCCATTTATGATCACCTATGCCTTTGAAAGCCTTATTACTCGCTTTGAATGGTTTTATAATCTCATTATTGATTTTAAGTTGAATTTTTTTATGTTTTCGGTTAAGAAAGGTTATAAATAAATGTTTACTCTGAGAAACGTGAAGCAAAAGCCATCCATTGACAAGAAAAGTCTATTTATAGTCACCTATGCCTTTGAAAGCCTTATTACTCGCTTTGAATGGTTTTATAGTCTCATTATTGATTTTAAGTTGAATTTTTTTTTGTTTTTGGCTAAGAAAGGTTCTAAATTAATGTTTACCTCGAGAAATGTGAAGCGAAAGCCATCCATTGACAAGAAAAGTCCATTTATAGTCACCTATGCCTTTGAAAGCCTTATTACTCGCTTTGAATGGTTTTATAATCTCATTATTGATTTTAAGTTGAATTTTTTTATGTTTTCGGTTAAGAAAGGTTATAAATAAATGTTTACTCTGAGAAACGTGAAGCAAAAGCCATCCACTGACAAGAAAAGTCCATTTATAGTCACCTATGCCTTTGAAAGCCTTATTACTCGCTTTGAATGGTTTTATAGTCTCATTATTGATTTTAAGTTGAATTTTTTTTTGTTTTTGGCTAAGAAAGGTTCTAAATTAATGTTTACCTCGAGAAATGTGAAGCGAAAGCCATCCATTGACAAGAAAAGTCCATTTATAGTCACCTATGCCTTTCAAAGCCTTATTACTCGCTTTAAATGGTTTTCTAAACTCATTATTGATTTTAAGTTGAATTTTTTTATGTTTTCGGTTAAGAAAGGATATAAATAAATGTTTACCCTGAGAAACGTGAAGCAAAAGCCATCCATTGACAAGAAAAGTCCATTTATGATCACCTATACCTTTGAAAGCCTTATTACTCGCTTTAAATGGTTTTATAATCTCATTATTGATTTTAAGTTGAATTTTTTTATGTTTTCGGTTAAGAAAGGTTCTAAATAAATGTTTACCTCGAGAAATGTGAAGCAAAAGCCATCCATTGACAAGAAAAGTCCATTTATAGTCACCTATGCCTTTGAAAGCCTTATTACTCGCTTTAAATGGTTTTATAATCTCATTATTGATTTTAAGTTGAATTTTTTTATGTTTTCGGTTAAGAAAGGTTGTAAATAAATGTTTACCTCGAGAAATGTGAAGCAAAAGCCATCCATTGACAAGAAAAGTCCATTTATAGTCACCTATGCCTTTCAAAGCCTTATTAGTCACTTTAAATGGTTTTATAATCTCGTTATTGATTTTCAGTTGAATTTTTTCATGTTTTCGGTTAATAAAGGTTCTAAATAAATGTTTACATCGAGAAATGTGAAGCAAAAGCCATCCATTGAGAAGAAAAGTCCATTTATAGTCACCTATGCCTTTGAAAGCCTTATTACTCGCTTTGAATGGTTTTATAATCTCATTATTGATTTTAAGTTTAATTTTTTTATGTTTTCGGTTAAGCAAGGTTATAAATAAATGTTTACTCTGAGAAACGTGAAGCAAAAGCCATCCATTGACAAGAAAAGTCCATTTATAGTCACCTATGCCTTTGAAAGCCTTATTACTCGCTTTGAATGGTTTTATAATCTCATTATTGATTTTAAGTTGACTTTTTTTATGTTTTCGGTTAAGAAAGGTTATAAATAAATGTTTACCTCGAGAAACGTGAAGCAAAAGCCATCCATTGACAAGAAAAGTCCATTTATAGTCACTTATACCTTTGAAAGCCTTATTACTCGCTTTAAATGGTTTTATAATTTCATTATTGATTTTAAGTTGAGTTTTTTTATGTTTTTTGTTAAGAAAGGTTCTAAATAAATGTTTACATCGAGAAATCTGAAGCAAAAGCCATCCATTGACAAGAAAAGTCCATTTATAGTCACCTATGCCTTCGAAAGCCTTATCACTCGCTTTAAATGGTTTTATAATCTCATTATTGATTTTAACTTGATTTTTTTTTTGTTTTTGGTTAAGAAAGGTTCTAAATTAATGTTTACCTCGAGAAATGTGAAGCGAAAGCCATCCATTGACAGGAAAAGTCCATTTATAGTCACCTATGCCTTTCAAAGCCTTATTACTCGCTTTAAATGGTTTTCTAAACTCATTATTGATTTTAAGTTGAATTTTTTTATGTTTTCGGTTAAGAAAGGATATAAATAAATGTTTACCCTGAGAAACGTGAAGCAAAAGCCATCCATTAACAAGAAAAGTCCATTTATGATCACCTATACCTTTGAAAGCCTTATTACTCGCTTCAAATGGTTTTATAATCTCATTATTGATTTTAAGTTGAATTTTTTTATGTTTTCGGTTAAGAAAGGTTCTAAATAAATGTTTACCTCGAGAAATGTGAAGCAAAAGCCATCCATTGACAAGAAAAGTCCATTTATAGTCACCTATGCCTTTGAAAGCCTTATTACTCGCTTTAAATGGTTTTATAATCTCATTATTGATTTTAAGTTGAATTTTTTTTTGTTTTTGGCTAAGAAAGGTTCTAAATTAATGTTTACCTCGAGAAATGTGAAGCGAAAGCCATCCATTGACAAGAAAAGTCCATTTATAGTCACCTATGCCTTTCAAAGCCTTATTACTCGCTTTAAATGGTTTTCTAAACTCATTATTGATTTTAAGTTGAATTTTTTTTTGTTTTCGGTTAAGAAAGGATATAAATAAATGTTTACCCTGAGAAACGTGAAGCAAAAGCCATCCATTGACAAGAAAAGTCCATTTATGATCACCTATACCTTTGAAAGCCTTATTACTCGCTTTAAATGGTTTGATAATCTCATTATTGATTTTAAGTTGAATTTTTTTATGTTTTCGGTTAAGAAAGGTTCTAAATAAATGTTTACATCGAGAAATGTGAAGCAAAAGCCATCCATTGAGAAGAAAAGTCCATTTATAGTCACCTATGCCTTTGAAAGCCTTATTACTCGCTTTGAATGGTTTTATAATCTCATTATTGATTTTAAGTTGAATTTTTTTAGGTTTTCGGTTAAGAAAGGTTATAAATAAATGTTTACTCTGAGAAACGTGAAGCAAAAGCCATCTATTGACAAGAAAAGTCTATTTATAGTCACCTATGCCTTTGAAAGCCTTATTACTCGCTTTGAATGGTTTTATAGTCTCATTATTGATTTTAAGTTGAATTTTTTTTTGTTTTCGGTTAAGAAAGGTTATAAATAAATGTTTACTCTGAGAAACATGAAGCAAAAGCCATCCATTGACAAGAAAAGTCCATTTATAGTCACCTATGCCTTTGAAAGCCTTATTACTCGCTTTAAATGGTTTTATAATCTCATTATTGATTTTAAGTTGAATTTTTTTATGTTTTCGGTTAAGAAAGGTTCTAAATAAATGTTTACCTCGAGAAATGTGAAGCAAAAGCCATCCATTGACAAGAAAAGTCCATTTATAGTCACCTATGCCTTTGAAAGCCTTATTACTCGCTTTAAATGGTTTTATAATCTCATTATTTATTTTAAGTTGAATTTTTTTATGTTTTTGGTTAAGAAAGGTTGTAAATAAATGTTTACCTCGAGAAATGTGAAGCAAAAGCCATCCATTGACAAGAAAAGTCCATTTATAGTCACCTATGCCTTTCAAAGCCTTATTAGTCACTTTAAATGGTTTTATAATCTCGTTATTGATTTTCAGTTGAATTTTTTCATGTTTTCGGTTAATAAAGGTTCTAAATAAATGTTTACATCGAGAAATGTGAAGCAAAAGCCATCCATTGAGAAGAAAAGTCCATTTATAGTCACCTATGCCTTTGAAAGCCTTATTACTCGCTTTGAATGGTTTTATAATCTCATTATTGATTTTAAGTTGAATTTTTTTATGTTTTCGGTTAAGAAAGGTTATAAATAAATGTTTACTCTGAGAAACGTGAAGCAAAAGCCATCTATTGACAAGAAAAGTCTATTTATAGTCACCTATGCCTTTGAAAGCCTTATTACTCGCTTTGAATGGTTTTATAGTCTCATTATTGATTTTAAGTTGAATTTTTTTTTGTTTTCGGTTAAGAAAGGTTATAAATAAATGTTTACTCTGAGAAACATGAAGCAAAAGCCATCCATTGACAAGAAAAGTCCATTTATAGTCACCTATGCCTTTGAAAGCCTTATTACTCGCTTTAAATGGTTTTATAATCTCATTATTGATTTTAAGTTGAATTTTTTTATGTTTTTGGTTAAGAAAGGTTGTAAATAAATGTTTACCTCAAGAAATGTGAAGCAAAAGCCATCCATTGACAAGAAAAGTCCATTTATAGTCACCTATGCCTTTGAAAGCCTTATTACTCGCTTTGAATGGTTTTATAATCTCATTATTGATTTTAAGTTGAATTTTTTTATGTTTTCGGTTAAGAAAGGTTGTAAATAAATGTTTACCTCAAGAAATGTGAAGCAAAAGCCATCCATTGACAAGAAAAGTCCATTTATAGTCACCTATGCCTTTGAAAGCCTTATTACTCGCTTTGAATGGTTTTATAATCTCATTATTGATTTTAAGTTGAGTTTTTTTATGTTTTTTGTTAAGAAAGGTTCTAAATAAATGTTTACATCGAGAAATCTGAAGCAAAAGCCATCCATTGACAAGAAAAGTCCATTTATAGTCACCTATGCCTTCGAAAGCCTTATCACTCGCTTTAAATGGTTTTATAATCTCATTATTGATTTTAAGTTGAATTTTTTTTTGTTTTTGGTTAAGAAAGGTTCTAAATTAATGTTTACCTCGAGAAATGTGAAGCGAAAGCCATCCATTGACAAGAAAAGTCCATTTATAGTCACCTATGCCTTTGAAAGCCTTATTACTCGCTTTAAATGGTTTTCTAAACTCATTATTGATTTTAAGTTGAATTTTTTTATGTTTTCGGTTAAGAAAGGATATAAATAAATGTTTACCCTGAGAAACGTGAAGCAAAAGCCATCCATTGACAAGAAAAGTCCATTTATGATCACCTATACCTTTGAAAGCCTTATTACTCGCTTTAAATGGTTTTATAATCTCATTATTGATTTTAAGTTGAATTTTTTTATGTTTTTGGTTAAGAAAGGTTGTAAATAAATGTTTACCTCGAGAAATGTGAAGCAAAAGCCATCCATTGACAAGAAAAGTCCATTTATAGTCACCTATGCCTTTGAAAGCCTTATTACTCGCTTTAAATGGTTTTATAATCTCATTATTGATTTTAAGTTGAATTTTTTTATGTTTTTGGTTAAGAAAGGTTGTAAATAAATGTTTACCTCGAGAAATGTGAAGCAAAAGCCATCCATTGACAAGAAAAGTCCATTTATAGTCACCTATGCCTTTCAAAGCCTTATTAGTCACTTTAAATGGTTTTATAATCTCGTTATTGATTTTCAGTTGAATTTTTTCATGTTTTCGGTTAATAAAGGTTCTAAATAAATGTTTACATCGAGAAATGTGAAGCAAAAGCCATCCATTGAGAAGAAAAGTCCATTTATAGTCACCTATGCCTTTGAAAGCCTTATTACTCGCTTTGAATGGTTTTATAATCTCATTATTGATTTTAAGTTGAATTTTTTTATGTTTTCGGTTAAGAAAGGTTATAAATAAATGTTTACTCTGAGAAACGTGAAGCAAAAGCCATCTATTGACAAGAAAAGTCTATTTATAGTCACCTATGCCTTTGAAAGCCTTATTACTCGCTTTGAATGGTTTTATAGTCTCATTATTGATTTTAAGTTGAATTTTTTTTTGTTTTCGGTTAAGAAAGGTTATAAATAAATGTTTACTCTGAGAAACATGAAGCAAAAGCCATCCATTGACAAGAAAAGTCCATTTATAGTCACCTATGCCTTTGAAAGCCTTATTACTCGCTTTAAATGGTTTTATAATCTCATTATTGATTTTAAGTTGAATTTTTTTATGTTTTTGGTTAAGAAAGGTTGTAAATAAATGTTTACCTCAAGAAATGTGAAGCAAAAGCCATCCATTGACAAGAAAAGTCCATTTATAGTCACCTATGCCTTTGAAAGCCTTATTACTCGCTTTGAATGGTTTTATAATCTCATTATTGATTTTAAGTTGAATTTTTTTATGTTTTCGGTTAAGAAAGGTTGTAAATAAATGTTTACCTCAAGAAATGTGAAGCAAAAGCCATCCATTGACAAGAAAAGTCCATTTATAGTCACCTATGCCTTTGAAAGCCTTATTACTCGCTTTGAATGGTTTTATAATCTCATTATTGATTTTAAGTTGAGTTTTTTTATGTTTTTTGTTAAGAAAGGTTCTAAATAAATGTTTACATCGAGAAATCTGAAGCAAAAGCCATCCATTGACAAGAAAAGTCCATTTATAGTCACCTATGCCTTCGAAAGCCTTATCACTCGCTTTAAATGGTTTTATAATCTCATTATTGATTTTAAGTTGAATTTTTTTTTGTTTTTGGTTAAGAAAGGTTCTAAATTAATGTTTACCTCGAGAAATGTGAAGCGAAAGCCATCCATTGACAAGAAAAGTCCATTTATAGTCACCTATGCCTTTGAAAGCCTTATTACTCGCTTTAAATGGTTTTCTAAACTCATTATTGATTTTAAGTTGAATTTTTTTATGTTTTCGGTTAAGAAAGGATATAAATAAATGTTTACCCTGAGAAACGTGAAGCAAAAGCCATCCATTGACAAGAAAAGTCCATTTATGATCACCTATACCTTTGAAAGCCTTATTACTCGCTTTAAATGGTTTTATAATCTCATTATTGATTTTAAGTTGAATTTTTTTATGTTTTCGGTTAAGAAAGGTTCTAAATAAATGTTTACCTCGAGAAATGTGAAGCAAAAGCCATCCATTGACAAGAAAAGTCCATTTATAGTCACCTATGCCTTTGAAAGCCTTATTACTCGCTTTAAATGGTTTTATAATCTCATTATTGATTTTAAGTTGAATTTTTTTATGTTTTTGGTTAAGAAAGGTTGTAAATAAATGTTTACCTCGAGAAATGTGAAGCAAAAGCCATCCATTGACAAGAAAAGTCCATTTATAGTCACCTATGCCTTTCAAAGCCTTATTAGTCACTTTAAATGGTTTTATAATCTCGTTATTGATTTTCAGTTGAATTTTTTCATGTTTTCGGTTAATAAAGGTTCTAAATAAATGTTTACATCGAGAAATGTGAAGCAAAAGCCATCCATTGAGAAGAAAAGTCCATTTATAGTCACCTATGCCTTTGAAAGCCTTATTACTCGCTTTGAATGGTTTTATAATCTCATTATTGATTTTAAGTTGAATTTTTTTATGTTTTCGGTTAAGAAAGGTTATAAATAAATGTTTACTCTGAGAAACGTGAAGCAAAAGCCATCTATTGACAAGAAAAGTCTATTTATAGTCACCTATGCCTTTGAAAGCCTTATTACTCGCTTTGAATGGTTTTATAGTCTCATTATTGATTTTAAGTTGAATTTTTTTTTGTTTTCGGTTAAGAAAGGTTATAAATAAATGTTTACTCTGAGAAACATGAAGCAAAAGCCATCCATTGACAAGAAAAGTCCATTTATAGTCACCTATGCCTTTGAAAGCCTTATTACTCGCTTTAAATGGTTTTATAATCTCATTATTGATTTTAAGTTGAATTTTTTTATGTTTTTGGTTAAGAAAGGTTGTAAATAAATGTTTACCTCAAGAAATGTGAAGCAAAAGCCATCCATTGACAAGAAAAGTCCATTTATAGTCACCTATGCCTTTGAAAGCCTTATTACTCGCTTTGAATGGTTTTATAATCTCATTATTGATTTTAAGTTGAATTTTTTTATGTTTTCGGTTAAGAAAGGTTGTAAATAAATGTTTACCTCAAGAAATGTGAAGCAAAAGCCATCCATTGACAAGAAAAGTCCATTTATAGTCACCTATGCCTTTGAAAGCCTTATTACTCGCTTTGAATGGTTTTATAATCTCATTATTGATTTTAAGTTGAGTTTTTTTATGTTTTTTGTTAAGAAAGGTTCTAAATAAATGTTTACATCGAGAAATCTGAAGCAAAAGCCATCCATTGACAAGAAAAGTCCATTTATAGTCACCTATGCCTTCGAAAGCCTTATCACTCGCTTTAAATGGTTTTATAATCTCATTATTGATTTTAAGTTGAATTTTTTTTTGTTTTTGGTTAAGAAAGGTTCTAAATTAATGTTTACCTCGAGAAATGTGAAGCGAAAGCCATCCATTGACAAGAAAAGTCCATTTATAGTCACCTATGCCTTTGAAAGCCTTATTACTCGCTTTAAATGGTTTTCTAAACTCATTATTGATTTTAAGTTGAATTTTTTTATGTTTTCGGTTAAGAAAGGATATAAATAAATGTTTACCCTGAGAAACGTGAAGCAAAAGCCATCCATTGACAAGAAAAGTCCATTTATGATCACCTATACCTTTGAAAGCCTTATTACTCGCTTTAAATGGTTTTATAATCTCATTATTGATTTTAAGTTGAATTTTTTTATGTTTTCGGTTAAGAAAGGTTCTAAATAAATGTTTACCTCGAGAAATGTGAAGCAAAAGCCATCCATTGACAAGAAAAGTCCATTTATAGTCACCTATGCCTTTGAAAGCCTTATTACTCGCTTTAAATGGTTTTATAATCTCATTATTGATTTTAAGTTGAATTTTTTTATGTTTTTGGTTAAGAAAGGTTGTAAATAAATGTTTACCTCGAGAAATGTGAAGCAAAAGCCATCCATTGACAAGAAAAGTCCATTTATAGTCACCTATGCCTTTTAAAGCCTTATTAGTCACTTTAAATGGTTTTATAATCTCGTTATTGATTTTCAGTTGAATTTTTTCATGTTTTCGGTTAATAAAAGTTCTAAATAAATGTTTACATCGAGAAATGTGAAGCAAAAGCCATCCATTGAGAAGAAAAGTCCATTTGTAGTCACCTATGCCTTTGAAAGCCTTATTACTCGCTTTGAATGGTTTTATAGTCTCATTATTGATTTTAAGTTGAATTTTTTTTTGTTTTCGGTTAAGAAAGGTTATAAAGAAATGTTTACTCTGAGAAACATGAAGCAAAAGCCATCCATTGACAAGAAAAGTCCATTTATAGTCACCTATGCCTTTGAAAGCCTTATTACTCGCTTTAAATGGTTTTATAATCTCATTATTGATTTTAAGTTGAATTTTTTTATGTTTTTGGTTAAGAAAGGTTGTAAATAAATGTTTACCTCAAGAAATGTGAAGCAAAAGCCATCCATTGACAAGAAAAGTCCATTTATAGTCACCTATGCCTTTGAAAGCCTTATTACTCGCTTTGAATGGTTTTATAATCTCATTATTGATTTTAAGTTGAATTTTTTTATGTTTTCGGTTAAGAAAGGTTATAAATAAATGTTTAGCTCGAGAAACGTGAAGCAAAAGCCATCCATTGACAAGAAAAGTCCATTTATAGTCACTTATACCTTTGAAAGCCTTATTACTCGCTTTAAATGGTTTTATAATTTCATTATTGATTTTAAGTTGAGTTTTTTTATGTTTTTTGTTAAGAAAGGTTCTAAATAAATGTTTACATCGAGAAATCTGAAGCAAAAGCCATCCATTGACAAGAAAAGTCCATTTATAGTCACCTATGCCTTCGAAAGCCTTATCACTCGCTTTAAATGGTTTTATAATCTCATTATTGATTTTAAGTTGAATTTTTTTTTGTTTTTGGTTAAGAAAGGTTCTAAATTAATGTTTACCTCGAGAAATGTGAAGCGAAAGCCATCCATTGACAAGAAAAGTCCATTTATAGTCACCTATGCCTTTCAAAGCCTTATTACTCGCTTTAAATGGTTTTCTAAACTCATTATTGATTTTAAGTTGAATTTTTTTATGTTTTCGGTTAAGAAAGGATATAAATAAATGTTTACCCTGAGAAACGTGAAGCAAAAGCCATCCATTGACAAGAAAAGTCCATTTATGATCACCTATACCTTTGAAAGCCTTATTACTCGCTTTAAATGGTTTGATAATCTCATTATTGATTTTAAGTTGAATTTTTTTATGTTTTCGGTTAAGAAAGGTTCTAAATAAATGTTTACCTCGAGAAATGTGAAGCAAAAGCCATCCATTGACAAGAAAAGTTCATTTATAGTCACCTATGCCTTTGAAAGCCTTATTACTCGCTTTAAATGGTTTTATAATCTCATTATTGATTTTAAGTTGAATTTTTTTATGTTTTTGGTTAAGAAAGGTTGTAAATAAATGTTTACCTCGAGAAATGTGAAGCAAAAGCCATCCATTGACAAGAAAAGTCCATTTATAGTCACCTATGCCTTTCAAAGCCTTATTAGTCACTTTAAATGGTTTTATAATCTCGTTATTGATTTTCAGTTGAATTTTTTCATCTTTTCGGTTAATAAAGGTTCTAAATAAATGTTTAATTCCAGAAATGTGAAGCAAAAGCCATCCATTGAGAAGAAAAGTCCATTTATAGTCACCTATGCCTTTGAAAGCCTTATTACTCGCTTTGAATGGTTTTATAATCTCATTATTGATTTTAAGTTGAATTTTTTTATGTTTTCGGTTAAGAAAGGTTATAAATAAATGTTTACTCTGAGAAACGTGAAGCAAAAGCCATCCATTGACAAGAAAAGTCTATTTGTAGTCACCTATGCCTTTGAAAGCCTTATTACTCGCTTTAAATGGTTTTATAGTCTCATTATTGATTTTAAGTTGAATTTTTTTTTGTTTTCGGTTAAGAAAGGTTATAAATAAATGTTTACTCTGAGAAACATGAAGCAAAAGCCATCCATTGACAAGAAAAGTCCATTTATAGTCACCTATGCCTTTGAAAGCCTTATTACTCGCTTTAAATGGTTTTATAATCTCATTATTGATTTTAAGTTGAATTTTTTTATGTTTTTGGTTAAGAAAGGTTGTAAATAAATGTTTACCTCGAGAAATGTGAAGCAAAAGCCATCCATTGACAAGAAAAGTCCATTTATAGTCACCTATGCCTTTCAAAGCCTTATTAGTCACTTTAAATGGTTTTATAATCTCGTTATTGATTTTCAGTTGAATTTTTTCATCTTTTCGGTTAATAAAGGTTCTAAATAAATGTTTAATTCCAGAAATGTGAAGCAAAAGCCATCCATTGAGAAGAAAAGTCCATTTATAGTCACCTATGCCTTTGAAAGCCTTATTACTCGCTTTGAATGGTTTTATAATCTCATTATTGATTTTAAGTTGAATTTTTTTATGTTTTCGGTTAAGAAAGGTTATAAATAAATGTTTACTCTGAGAAACGTGAAGCAAAAGCCATCCATTGACAAGAAAAGTCTATTTGTAGTCACCTATGCCTTTGAAAGCCTTATTACTCGCTTTAAATGGTTTTATAGTCTCATTATTGATTTTAAGTTGAATTTTTTTTTGTTTTCGGTTAAGAAAGGTTATAAATAAATGTTTACTCTGAGAAACATGAAGCAAAAGCCATCCATTGACAAGAAAAGTCCATTTATAGTCACCTATGCCTTTGAAAGCCTTATTACTCGCTTTAAATGGTTTTATAATCTCATTATTGATTTTAAGTTGAATTTTTTTATGTTTTTGGTTAAGAAAGGTTGTAAATAAATGTTTACCTCGAGAAATGTGAAGCAAAAGCCATCCATTGACAAGAAAAGTCCATTTATAGTCACCTATGCCTTTGAAAGCCTTATTACTCGCTTTAAATGGTTTTATAATCTCATTATTGATTTTAAGTTGAATTTTTTTATGTTTTCGGTTAAGAAAGGTTCTAAATAAATGTTTACCTCGAGCAATGTGATGCAAAAGCCATCCATTGACAAGAAAAGTCCATTTATAGTCACCTATGCCTTTGAAAGCCTTATTACTCGCTTTAAATGGTTTTATAATCTCATTATTGATTTTAAGTTGAATTTTTTTATGTTTTCGGTTAAGAAAGGTTCTAAATAAATGTTTACCTCGAGAAATGTGATGCAAAAGCCATCCATTGACAAGAAAAGTCCATTTATAGTCACCTATGCCTTTGAAAGCCTTATTACTCGCTTTAAATGGTTTTATAATCTCATTATTGATTTTAAGTTGACTTTTTTTATGTTTTTGGTTAAGAAAGGTTGTAAATAAATGTTTACCTCGAGAAATGTGAAGCAAAAGCCATCCATTGACAAGAAAAGTCCATTTATAGTCACCTATGCCTTTCAAAGCCTTATTAGTCACTTTAAATGGTTTTATAATCTCGTTATTGATTTTCAGTTGAACTTTTTCATGTTTTCGGTTAATAAAGGTTCTAAATAAATGTTTACATCGAGAAATGTGAAGCAAAAGCCATCCATTGAGAAGAAAAGTCCATTTATAGTCACCTATGCCTTTGAAAGCCTTATTACTCGCTTTGAATGGTTTTATAATCTCATTATTGATTTTAAGTTGAATTTTTTTATGTTTTCGGTTAAGAAAGGTTATAAATAAATGTTTACTCTGAGAAACGTGAAGCAAAAGCCATCCATTGACAAGAAAAGTCCATTTATAGTCACCTATGCCTTTGAAAGCCTTATTACTCGCTTTGAATGGTTTTATAATCTCATTATTGATTTTAAGTTGACTTTTTTTATGTTTTCGGTTAAGAAAGGTTATAAATAAATGTTTACCTCGAGAAACGTGAAGCAAAAGCCATCCATTGACAAGAAAAGTCCATTTATAGTCACTTATACCTTTGAAAGCCTTATTACTCGCTTTAAATGGTTTTATAATTTCATTACTGATTTTAAGTTGAGTTTTTTTATGTTTTTTGTTAAGAAAGGTTCTAAATAAATGTTTACATCGAGAAATCTGAAGCAAAAGCCATCCATTGACAAGAAAAGTCCATTTATAGTCACCTATGCCTTCGAAAGCCTTATCACTCGCTTTAAATGGTTTTATAATCTCATTATTGATTTTAACTTGATTTTTTTTTTGTTTTGGGATAAGAAAGGTTCTAAATTAATGTTTACCTCGAGAAATGTGAAGCGAAAGCCATCCATTGACAAGAAAAGTCCATTTATAGTCACCTATGCCTTTCAAAGCCTTATTACTCGCTTTAAATGGTTTTCTAAACTCATTATTGATTTTAAGTTGAATTTTTTTATGTTTTCGGTTAAGAAAGGATATAAATAAATGTTTACCCTGAGAAACGTGAAGCAAAAGCCATCCATTGACAAGAAAAGTCCATTTACGATCACCTATACCTTTGAAAGCCTTATTACTCGCTTTAAATGGTTTTATAATCTCATTATTGATTTTAAGTTGAATTTTTTTATGTTTTCGATTAAGAAAGGTTGTAAATAAATGTTTACCTCGAGAAATGTGAAGCAAAAGCCATCCATTGACAAGAAAAGTCCATTTATAGTCACCTATGCCTTTGAAAGCCTTATTACTCGCTTTAAATGGTTTTATAATCTCATTATTGATTTTAAGTTGAATTTTTTTATGTTTTCGGTTAAGAAAGGTTATAAATAAATGTTTACCCTGAGAAACGGGAAGCGAAAGCCATCCATTGACAAGAAAAGTCCATTTATAGTCACCTATGCCTTTCAAAGCCTTATTACTCGCTTTGAATGGTTTTATAGTCTCATTATTGATTTTAAGTTGAATTTTTTTTTGTTTTCGGTTAAGAAAGGTTATAAATAAATGTTTACTCTGAGAAACATGAAGCAAAAACCATCCATTGACAAGAAAAGTCCATTTATAGTCACCTATGCCTTTGAAAGCCTTATTACTCGCTTTAAATGGTTTTATAATCTCATTATTGATTTTAAGTTGAATTTTTTTATGTTTTTGGTTAAGAAAGGTTGTAAATAAATGTTTACCTCAAGAAATGTGAAGCAAAAGCCATCCATTGACAAGAAAAGTCCATTTATAGTCACCTATGCCTTTCAAAGCCTTATTAGTCACTTTAAATGGTTTTATAATCTCGTTATTGATTTTCAGTTGAATTTTTTCATGTTTTCGGTTAATAAAGGTTCTAAATAAATGTTTACATCGAGAAATGCGAAGCAAAAGCCATCCATTGACAAGAAAAGTCCATTTATAGTCACCTATGCCTTTGAAAGCCTTATTACTCGCTTTAAATGGTTTTATAATCTCATTATTGATTTTAAGTTGAATTTTTTTATGTTTTTGGTTAAGAAAGGTTGTAAATAAATGTTTACCTCAAGAAATGTGAAGCAAAAGCCATCCATTGACAAGAAAAGTCCATTTATAGTCACCTATGCCTTTCAAAGCCTTATTAGTCACTTTAAATGGTTTTATAATCTCGTTATTGATTTTCAGTTGAATTTTTTCATGTTTTCGGTTAATAAAGGTTCTAAATAAATGTTTACATCGAGAAACGTGAAGCAAAAGCCATCCATTGACAAGAAAAGTCCATTTATAGTCACTTATACCTTTGAAAGCCTTATTACTCGCTTTAAATGGTTTTATAATTTCATTACTGATTTTAAGTTGAGTTTTTTTATGTTTTTTTGTTAAGAAAGGTTCTAAATAAATGTTTACATCGAGAAATCTGAAGCAAAAGCCATCCATTGACAAGAAAAGTCCATTTATAGTCACCTATGCCTTCGAAAGCCTTATCACTCGCTTTAAATGGTTTTATAATCTCATTATTGATTTTAACTTGATTTTTTTTTTGTTTTTGGATAAGAAAGGTTCTAAATTAATGTTTACCTCGAGAAATGTGAAGCGAAAGCCATCCATTGACAAGAAAAGTCCATTTATAGTCACCTATGCCTTTCAAAGCCTTATTACTCGCTTTAAATGGTTTTCTAAACTCATTATTGATTTTAAGTTGAATTTTTTTATGTTTTCGGTTAAGAAAGGATATAAATAAATGTTTACCCTGAGAAATGTGAAGCAAAAGCCATCCATTGACAAGAAAAGTCCATTTATAGTCACCTATGCCTTTGAAAGCCTTATTACTCGCTTTAAATGGTTTTATAATCTCATTATTGATTTTAAGTTGAATTTTTTTATGTTTTCGGTTAAGAAAGGTTATAAATAAATGTTTACCCTGAGAAACGGGAAGCGAAAGCCATCCATTGACAAGAAAAGTCCATTTATAGTCACCTATGCCTTTCAAAGCCTTATTAGTCACTTTAAATGGTTTTATAATCTCGTTATTGATTTTCAGTTGAATTTTTTCATGTTTTCGGTTAATAAAGGTTCTAAATAAATGTTTACATCGAGAAATGTGAAGCAAAAGCCATCCATTGAGAAGAAAAGTCCATTTATAGTCACCTATGCCTTTGAAAGCCTTATTACTCGCTTTGAATGGTTTTATAATCTCATTATTGATTTTAAGTTGAATTTTTTTATGTTTTCGGTTAAGAAAGGTTATAAATAAATGTTTACTCTGAGAAACGTGAAGCAAAAGCCATCCATTGACAAGAAAAGTCTATTTATAGTCACCTATGCCTTTGAAAGCCTTATTACTCGCTTTGAATGGTTTTATAGTCTCATTATTGATTTTAAGTTGAATTTTTTTTTGTTTTCGGTTAAGAAAGGTTATAAATAAATGTTTACTCTGAGAAACGTGAAGCAAAAGCCATCCATTGACAAGAAAAGTCCATTTATAGTCACCTATGCCTTTGAAAGCCTTATTACTCGCTTTAAATGGTTTTATAATCTCATTATTGATTTTAAGTTGAATTTTTTTATGTTTTTGGTTAAGAAAGGTTGTAAATAAATGTTTACCTCAAGAAATGTGAAGCAAAAGCCATCCATTGACAAGAAAAGTCCATTTATAGTCACCTATGCCTTTCAAAGCCTTATTAGTCACTTTAAATGGTTTTATAATCTCGTTATTGATTTTCAGTTGACTTTTTTTATGTTTTCGGTTAAGAAAGGTTATAAATAAATGTTTACCTCGAGAAACGTGAAGCAAAAGCCATCCATTGACAAGAAAAGTCCATTTATAGTCACTTATACCTTTGAAAGCCTTATTACTCGCTTTAAATGGTTTTATATTTTCATTATTGATTTTAAGTTGAGTTTTTTTATGTTTTTTGTTAAGAAAGGTTCTAAATAAATGTTTACATCGAGAAATCTGAAGCAAAAGCCATCCATTGACAAGAAAAGTCCATTTATAGTCACCTATGCCTTCGAAAGCCTTATCACTCGCTTTAAATGGTTTTATAATCTCATTATTGATTTTAAGTTGAATTGTTTTTTGTTTTTGGTTAAGAAAGGTTCTAAATCAATGTTTACCTCGAGAAATGTGAAGCGAAAGCCATCCATTGACAAGAAAAGTCCATTTATAGTCACCTATGCCTTTCAAAGCCTTATTACTCGCTTTAAATGGTTTTCTAAACTCATTATTGATTTTAAGTTGAATTTTTTTATGTTTTCGGTTAAGAAAGGATATAAAGAAATATTTACCCTGAGAAACGTGAAGCAAAAGCTATCCATTGACAAGAAAAGTCCATTTATGATCACCTATACCTTTGAAAGCCTTATTACTCGCTTTAAATGGTTTTATAATCTCATTATTGATTTTAAGTTGAATTTTTTTATGTTTTCGGTTAAGAAAGGTTCTAAATAAATGTTTACCTCGAGAAATGTGAAGCAAAAGCCATCCATTGACAAGAAAAGTCCATTTATAGTCACCTATGCCTTCGAAAGCCTTATCACTCGCTTTAAATGGTTTTATAATCTCATTATTGATTTTAAGTTGAATTTTTTTTTGTTTTCGGTTAAGAAAGGTTATAAATAAATGTTTACTCTGAGAAACATGAAGCAAAAGCCATCCATTGACAAGAAAAGTCCATTTATAGTCACCTTTGCCTTTGAAAGCCTTATTACTCGCTTTAAATGGTTTTATAATCTCATTATTGATTTTAAGTTGAATTTTTTTATGTTTTTGGTTAAGAAAGGTTGTAAATAAATGTTTACCTCGAGAAATGTGAAGCAAAAGCCATCCATTGACAAGAAAAGTCCATTTATAGTCACCTATGCCTTTGAAAGCCTTATTACTCGCTTTAAATGGTTTTATAATCTCATTATTGATTTTAAGTTGAATTTTTTTATGTTTTTGGTTAAGAAAGGTTGTAAATAAATGTTTACCTCGAGAAATGTGAAGCAAAAGCCATCCATTGACAAGAAAAGTCTGTTTATAGTCACCTATGCCTTTCAAAGCCTTATTAGTCACTTTAAATGGTTTTATAATCTCGTTATTGATTTTCAGTTGAATTTTTTCATGTTTTCGGTTAATAAAGGTTCTAAATAAATGTTTACATCGAGAAATGTGAAGCAAAAGCCATCCATTGAGAAGAAAAGTCCATTTATAGTCACCTATGCCTTTGAAAGCCTTATTACTCGCTTTGAATGGTTTTATAATCTCATTATTGATTTTAAGTTGAATTTTTTTATGTTTTCGGTTAAGAAAGGTTATAAATAAATGTTTACCTCGAGAAATTTGAAGCAAAAGCCATCCATTGACAAGAAAAGTCCATTTATAGTCACCTATGCCTTTGAAAGCCTTATTACTCACGTTAAATGGTTTTATAATCTCATTATTGATTTTGAATTAAATTTTTTTATGTTTTCGATTACGAAAGGTTATAAATAAATGTTTACCTCGAGAAACGCGAAGCAAAAGCCATCCATTGGCAAGAAAAGTCTATTTATAGTCACCTATTCCTTTCAAAGCCTTATTACTCGCTTTCAATGGTTTTATAATTTCATTATTGATTTTAAGTTGATTTTTTTTATATTTTTTGTTAAGAAAGATTATAAATAAATGTTTACCTCGAGAAACGCGAAGCAAAAGCCATCCATTGACAAGAAAAGTCCATTTATCGTCACCTATACCTTTGAAAGCCTTATTACTCGCTTTAAATGGTTTTATAATCTCATTATTGATTTTAAGTTGAATTTTTTTATATTTTCGGTTAAGAAAGGTTATAAATAAATGTTTACCTCGTGAAACGCGAAGCAAAAGCCATCCATTGACAAGAAAAGTCCATTTATAGTCACCTATGCCTTTGAAAGCCTTATTACTCACGTTAAATGGTTTTATAATCTTATTATTGATTTTGAATTAAATTTTTTTATGTTTTCGATTAAGAAAGGTTATAAATAAATGTTTACCTCCAGAAACGCGAAGCAAAAGCCATCCATTGACCAGAAAAGTCCATTTATAGTCACCTATGCCTTTGAAAGCCTTATTACTCGCTTTAAATGGTTTTATAATTTCATTATTGATTTATAGTTGAATTTTTTTATGTTTTCGGTTAAGAAAGGTTATAACTAATTGTTTACCTTGAGAAACGCCAAGCGAAAGCCTTCCATTGACAAGTAAAGTCCATTTATAGTCACCTATGCCTTTGAAAGCCTTATTACTCACGTTAAATGGTTTTATAATCTTATTATTGATTTTGAATTGAATATTTTTATGTTCTCAATTAAAAAAGGTTATAAATAGATGTTTACCTCGAGAAACGCAAAGCAAAAGCCATCCATTGACAAGAAAAGTCCATTTATAGTCACCTATACCTTTTAAAGCCTTATTACTCGCTTTAAATGGTTTTATAATCTCATTATTGATTTTAAGTTGGATTTTTTTATGTTTTCGGTTAAGAAAGGTTATAAATAAATGTTTACTCTGAGAAACGTGAAGCAAAAGCCATCCATTGACAAGAAAAGTCTATTTATAGTCACCTATGCCTTTGAAAGCCTTATTACTCACTTTGAATGGTTTTATAGTCTCATTATTGATTTTAAGTTGAATTTTTTTTTGTTTTCGGTTAAGAAAGGTTATAAATAAATGTTTACTCTGAGAAACGTGAAGCAAAAGCCATCCATTGACAAGAAAAGTCCATTTATAGTCACCTATGCCTTTGAAAGCCTTATTACTCGCTTTAAATGGTTTTATAATCTCATTATTGATTTTAAGTTGAATTTTTTTATGTTTTTGGTTAAGAAAGGTTGTAAATAAATGTTTACTCTGAGAAACATGAAGCAAAAGCCATCCATTGACAAGAAAAGTCCATTTATGATCACCTATACCTTTGAAAGCCTTATTACTCGCTTTAAATGGTTTTATAATCTCATTATTGATTTTAAGTTGAATTTTTTTATGTTTTCGGTTAAGAAAGGTTATAAATAAATGTTTACCTCGAGAAACGCGAAGCAAAAGCCATCCATTGACAAGAAAAGTCCATTTATAGTCACCTATGCGCTTGAAAGCCTTATTACTCACGTTAAATGGTTTTATAATCTTATTATTGATTTTGCATTAAATTTTTTTATGTTTTCGATTAAGAAAGGTTATAAATAAATGTTTACCTCGAGAAACGCGAAGCAAAAGCCATCCATTGACCAGAAAAGTCCATTTATAGTCACCTATGCCTTTGAAAGCCTTATTACTCGCTTTAAATGGTTTTATAATCTCATTATTGATTTTAAGTTGAATTTTTTTATGTTTTCGATTAAGAAAGGTTATAAATAAATGTTTACCTTGAGAAACGCCAAGCGAAAGCCTTCCATTGACAAGTAAAGTCCATTTATAGTCACCTATGCCTTTGAAATCCTTATTACTCACGTTAAATGGTTTTATAATCTTATTATTGATTTTGAATTGAATATTTTTATGTTCCCAATTAAGAAAGGTTATAAATAGATGTTTACCTCGAGAAACGCGAAGCAAAAGCCATGCATTGACCAGAAAATTTCATTTATAGTCACCTATGCCTTTGAAAGCCTTATTACTCGCTTTAAATGGTTTTATAATCTCCTTATTGATTTTAAGTTGAATTTTTTTATGTTTTCGGTTAAGAAAGGTTATAAATAAATGTTTACCTCGAGAAACGCCAAGCGAAAGCCTTCCGTTGACAAGTAAAGTCTATTTATAGTCACCTATGCCTTTGAAAGCCTTATTACTCGCTTTGAATGGTTTTATAATCTCATTGTTGATTTTAAGTTGAATTTTTTTATATTTTCGGATAAGAAAGGTTATAAATAAATGTTTACCTCGAGAAACGTGAAGCAAAAGCCATCCATTGACATGAAAAGTCCATTTATCGTCACCTATACCTTTGAAAGCCTAATTACTCGCTTTAAATGGTTTTATAATCTCATTATTGATTTTAAGTTGAATTTTTTTATGTTTTCGGTTATGAAAGGTTATAAATAAATGTTTACCTCGAGAAACGTGAAGCAAAAGCCATCCATTGACAAGAAAAGTCCATTTATAGTCACTTATACCTTTGAAAGCCTTATTAGTCACTTTAAATGGTTTTATATTCTCGTTATTGATTTTCAGTTGAATTTTTTTATGTTTTCAGTTAAGAAAGGTTCTAAATAAATGTTTACCTTGAGAAACGTGAAGCAAAAGCCATCCATTGACAAGAAAAGTCCATTTATAGTCACTTATACCTTTGAAAGCCTTATTACTCGCTTTAAATGGTTTTATAATCTCATTATTTATTTTAAGTTGAATTTGTTTATGTTTTTGGTTAAGAAAGGTTCAAAATAAATGTTTACCTCGAGAAATGTGAAGCAAAAGCCATCCATTGACAAAAAAAGTCCATTTATAGTCACCTATGCCTTTCAAAGCCTTATTAGTCACTTTAAATAGTTTTATAATCTCGTTATTGATTTTAAGTTGAATTTTTTTATGTTTTCGGTTAAGAAAGGTTCTAAATAAATGTTTACCTCGAGAAATGTGAAGCAAAAGCCATCCATTGACAAGAAAAGTCCATTTATAGTCACCTATGCCTTTCAAAGCCTTATTAGTCACTTTAAATGGTTTTATAATCTCGTTATTGATTTTCAGTTGAATTTTTTTATGTTTTCGATTAAGAAAGGTTCTAAATAAATGTTTACATCGAGAAATGTGAAGCAAAAGCCATCCATTGACAAGAAGAGTCCATTTATAGTCACCTATGCCTTTGAAAGCCTTATTACTCGCTTTAAATGGTTTTATAATCTCGTTATTTATTTTAAGTTGAATGTTTTTATGTTTTCGGTTAAGAAAGGTTATAAATAAATGTTTACCTCGAGAAACGTGAAGCAAAAGCCATCGATTGACAAGAAAAGTCCATTTATAGTCACTTATACCTTTGAAAGCCTTATTACTCGCTTTAAATGGTTTTATAATCTGATTATTGATTTTAAGTTGATTTTTTTTATATTTTCGGATAAGAAAGGTTATAAATAAATGTTTACCAAGAGAAACGTGAAGCAAAAGCCATCCATTGACAAGAAAAGTCCTTTTATAGTCACCTATGCCTTTGAAAGCCTTATTACTCGCTTTAAATGGTTTTATAATCTCGTTATTGATTTTAAGTTGAATTTTTTTATATTTTCGGATAAGAAAGGTTATAAATAAATGTTTACCTCGAGAAACGTGAAGCAAAAGCCATCCATTGACAAGAAAAGTCCATTTATAGTCACTTATACCTTTGAAAGCCTTATAACTCGCTTTAAATGGTTTTATAATCTTATTATTGATTTTGAATTAAATTTTTTTATGTTTTCAATTAAGAAAGGTTATAAATAAATATTTACCTCGAGAAACGCGAAGCAAAAGCCATCCATTGACAGGAAAAGTCCATTTATAGTCACCTATGCCTTTGAAAGCCTTATTACTCACGTTAAATGGTTTTATAATCTTATTATTGATTTTGAATTAAAATTTTTTATGTTTTCGATTAAGAAAGGTTATAAATAAATATTTACCTCGAGAAACGTGAAGCAAAAGCCATCCATTGACCAGAAAAGTCCATTTATAGTCACCTATGCCTTTGAAAGCCTTATTACTCACGTTAAATGGTTTTATAATCTTATTATTGATTTTGAATTAAAATTTTTTATGTTTTCGATTAAGAAAGGTTATAAATAAATGTTTACCTCGAGAAACGCGAAGCAAAAGCCATCCATTGACCAGAAAAGTCCATTTATAGTCACCTATGCCTTTGAAAGCCTTATTACTCGCTTTAAATGGTTTTATAATTTCATTATTGATTTATAGTTGAATTTTTTTATGTTTTCGGTTAAGAAAGGTTGTAAATAAATGTTTACCTTGAGAAACGCCAAGCGAAAGCCTTCCGTTGACCAGAAAAGTCCATTTATAGTCACCTATGCCTTTGAAAGCCTTATTACTCGCTTTAAATGGTTTTATAATTTCATTATTGATTTATAGTTGAATTTTTTTATGTTTTCGGTTAAGAAAGGTTGTAAATAAATGTTTACCTTGAGAAACGCCAAGCGAAATCCTTCCGTTGACAAGTAAAGTCCATTTATAGTCACCTATGCCTTTGAAAGCCTTATTACTCGCTTTAAATGGTTTTATAATCTCATTATTGATTTTAAGTTGAATTTTTTTATGTTTTCGGTTAAGAAAGGTTATAAATAAATGTTTACCTTGAGAAACGCCAAGCGAAAGCCTTCCGTTGACAAGTAAAGTCTATTTATAGTCACCTATGCCTTTGAAAGCCTTATTACTCGCTTTGAATGGTTTTATAATCTCATTGTTGATTTTAAGTTGAATTTTTTTATATTTTCGGATAAGAAAGGTTATAAATAAATGTTTACCTCGAGAAACGTGAAGCAAAAGCCATCCATTGACAAGAAAAGTCCATTTATCGTCACCTATACCTTTGAAAGCCTAATTACTCGCTTTAAATGGTTTTATAATCTCATTATTGATTTTAAGTTGAATTTTTTTATGTTTTCGGTTATGAAAGGTTATAAATAAATGTTTACCTCGAGAAACGTGAAGCAAAAGCCATCCATTGACAAGAAAAGTCCATTTATAGTCACTTATACCTTTGAAAGCCTTATTAGTCACTTTAAATGGTTTTATAATCTCGTTATTGATTTTCAGTTGAATTTTTTTATGTTTTCAGCTAAGAAAGGTTCTAAACAAATGTTTACCTTGAGAAACGTGAAGCAAAAGCCATCCATTGACAAGAAAAGTCCATTTATAGTCACTTATACCTTTGAAAGCCTTATTACTCGCTTTAAATGGTTTTATAATCTCATTATTTATTTTAAGTTGAATTTGTTTATGTTTTTGGTTAAGAAAGGTTCAAAATAAATGTTTACCTCGAGAAATGTGAAGCAAAAGCCATCCATTGACAAAAAAAGTCCATTTATAGTCACCTATGCCTTTCAAAGCCTTATTAGTCACTTTAAATAGTTTTATAATCTCGTTATTGATTTTAAGTTGAATTTTTTTATGTTTTCGGTTAAGAAAGGTTCTAAATAAATGTTTACCTCGAGAAATGTGAAGCAAAAGCCATCCATTGACAAGAAAAGTCCATTTATAGTCACCTATGCCTTTCAAAGCCTTATTAGTCACTTTAAATGGTTTTATAATCTCGTTATTGATTTTCAGTTGAATTTTTTTATGTTTTCGATTAAGAAAGGTTCTAAATAAATGTTTACATCGAGAAATGTGAAGCAAAAGCCATCCATTGACAAGAAGAGTCCATTTATAGTCACCTATGCCTTTGAAAGCCTTATTACTCGCTTTAAATGGTTTTATAATCTCGTTATTTATTTTAAGTTGAATGTTTTTATGTTTTCGGTTAAGAAAGGTTATAAATAAATGTTTACCTCGAGAAACGTGAAGCAAAAGCCATCGATTGACAAGAAAAGTCCATTTATAGTCACTTATACCTTTGAAAGCCTTATTACTCGCTTTAAATGGTTTTATAACCTGATTATTGATTTTAAGTTGATTTTTTTTATATTTTCGGATAAGAAAGGTTATAAATAAATGTTTACCAAGAGAAACGTGAAGCAAAAGCCATCCATTGACAAGAAAAGTCCTTTTATAGTCACCTATGCCTTTGAAAGCCTTATTACTCGCTTTAAATGGTTTTATAATCTCGTTATTGATTTTAAGTTGAATTTTTTTATATTTTCGGATAAGAAAGGTTATAAATAAATGTTTACCTCGAGAAACGTGAAGCAAAAGCCATCCATTGACAAGAAAAGTCCATTTATAGTCACTTATACCTTTGAAAGCCTTATAACTCGCTTTAAATGGTTTTATAATCTTATTATTGATTTTGAATTAAATTTTTTTATGTTTTCAATTAAGAAAGGTTATAAATAAATATTTACCTCGAGAAACGCGAAGCAAAAGCCATCCATTGACAGGAAAAGTCCATTTATAGTCACCTATGCCTTTGAAAGCCTTATTACTCACGTTAAATGGTTTTATAATCTTATTATTGATTTTGAATTAAAATTTTTTATGTTTTCGATTAAGAAAGGTTATAAATAAATATTTACCTCGAGAAACGCGAAGCAAAAGCCATCCATTGACCAGAAAAGTCCATTTATAGTCACCTATGCCTTTGAAAGCCTTATTACTCACGTTAAATGGTTTTATAATCTTATTATTGATTTTGAATTAAAATTTTTTATGTTTTCGATTAAGAAAGGTTATAAATAAATGTTTACCTCGAGAAACGCGAAGCAAAAGCCATCCATTGACCAGAAAAGTCCATTTATAGTCACCTATGCCTTTGAAAGCCTTATTACTCGCTTTAAATGGTTTTATAATTTCATTATTGATTTATAGTTGAATTTTTTTATGTTTTCGGTTAAGAAAGGTTGTAAATAAATGTTTACCTTGAGAAACGCCAAGCGAAAGCCTTCCGTTGACCAGAAAAGTCCATTTATAGTCACCTATGCCTTTGAAAGCCTTATTACTCGCTTTAAATGGTTTTATAATTTCATTATTGATTTATAGTTGAATTTTTTTATGTTTTCGGTTAAGAAAGGTTGTAAATAAATGTTTACCTTGAGAAACGCCAAGCGAAATCCTTCCGTTGACAAGTAAAGTCCATTTATAGTCACCTATGCCTTTGAAAGCCTTATTACTCGCTTTAAATGGTTTTATAATCTCATTATTGATTTTAAGTTGAATTTTTTTATGTTTTCGGTTAAGAAAGGTTATAAATAAATGTTTACCTTGAGAAACGCCAAGCGAAAGCCTTCCGTTGACAAGTAAAGTCTATTTATAGTCACCTATGCCTTTGAAAGCCTTATTACTCGCTTTGAATGGTTTTATAATCTCATTGTTGATTTTAAGTTGAATTTTTTTATATTTTCGGATAAGAAAGGTTATAAATAAATGTTTACCTCGAGAAACGTGAAGCAAAAGCCATCCATTGACAAGAAAAGTCCATTTATCGTCACCTATACCTTTGAAAGCCTAATTACTCGCTTTAAATGGTTTTATAATCTCATTATTGATTTTAAGTTGAATTTTTTTATGTTTTCGGTTATGAAAGGTTATAAATAAATGTTTACCTCGAGAAACGTGAAGCAAAAGCCATCCATTGACAAGAAAAGTCCATTTATAGTCACTTATACCTTTGAAAGCCTTATTAGTCACTTTAAATGGTTTTATAATCTCGTTATTGATTTTCAGTTGAATTTTTTTATGTTTTCAGCTAAGAAAGGTTCTAAACAAATGTTTACCTTGAGAAACGTGAAGCAAAAGCCATCCATTGACAAGAAAAGTCCATTTATAGTCACTTATACCTTTGAAAGCCTTATTACTCGCTTTAAATGGTTTTATAATCTCATTATTTATTTTAAGTTGAATTTGTTTATGTTTTTGGTTAAGAAAGGTTCAAAATAAATGTTTACCTCGAGAAATGTGAAGCAAAAGCCATCCATTGACAAAAAAAGTCCATTTATAGTCACCTATGCCTTTCAAAGCCTTATTAGTCACTTTAAATAGTTTTATAATCTCGTTATTGATTTTAAGTTGAATTTTTTTATGTTTTCGGTTAAGAAAGGTTCTAAATAAATGTTTACCTCGAGAAATGTGAAGCAAAAGCCATCCATTGACAAGAAAAGTCCATTTATAGTCACCTATGCCTTTCAAAGCCTTATTAGTCACTTTAAATGGTTTTATAATCTCGTTATTGATTTTCAGTTGAATTTTTTTATGTTTTCGATTAAGAAAGGTTCTAAATAAATGTTTACATCGAGAAATGTGAAGCAAAAGCCATCCATTGACAAGAAGAGTCCATTTATAGTCACCTATGCCTTTGAAAGCCTTATTACTCGCTTTAAATGGTTTTATAATCTCGTTATTTATTTTAAGTTGAATGTTTTTATGTTTTCGGTTAAGAAAGGTTATAAATAAATGTTTACCTCGAGAAACGTGAAGCAAAAGCCATCGATTGACAAGAAAAGTCCATTTATAGTCACTTATACCTTTGAAAGCCTTATTACTCGCTTTAAATGGTTTTATAACCTGATTATTGATTTTAAGTTGATTTTTTTTATATTTTCGGATAAGAAAGGTTATAAATAAATGTTTACCAAGAGAAACGTGAAGCAAAAGCCATCCATTGACAAGAAAAGTCCTTTTATAGTCACCTATGCCTTTGAAAGCCTTATTACTCGCTTTAAATGGTTTTATAATCTCGTTATTGATTTTAAGTTGAATTTTTTTATATTTTCGGATAAGAAAGGTTATAAATAAATGTTTACCTCGAGAAACGTGAAGCAAAAGCCATCCATTGACAAGAAAAGTCCATTTATAGTCACTTATACCTTTGAAAGCCTTATAACTCGCTTTAAATGGTTTTATAATCTTATTATTGATTTTGAATTAAATTTTTTTATGTTTTCAATTAAGAAAGGTTATAAATAAATATTTACCTCGAGAAACGCGAAGCAAAAGCCATCCATTGACAGGAAAAGTCCATTTATAGTCACCTATGCCTTTGAAAGCCTTATTACTCACGTTAAATGGTTTTATAATCTTATTATTGATTTTGAATTAAAATTTTTTATGTTTTCGATTAAGAAAGGTTATAAATAAATATTTACCTCGAGAAACGCGAAGCAAAAGCCATCCATTGACCAGAAAAGTCCATTTATAGTCACCTATGCCTTTGAAAGCCTTATTACTCACGTTAAATGGTTTTATAATCTTATTATTGATTTTGAATTAAAATTTTTTATGTTTTCGATTAAGAAAGGTTATAAATAAATGTTTACCTCGAGAAACGCGAAGCAAAAGCCATCCATTGACCAGAAAAGTCCATTTATAGTCACCTATGCCTTTGAAAGCCTTATTACTCGCTTTAAATGGTTTTATAATTTCATTATTGATTTATAGTTGAATTTTTTTATGTTTTCGGTTAAGAAAGGTTGTAAATAAATGTTTACCTTGAGAAACGCCAAGCGAAAGCCTTCCGTTGACCAGAAAAGTCCATTTATAGTCACCTATGCCTTTGAAAGCCTTATTACTCGCTTTAAATGGTTTTATAATTTCATTATTGATTTATAGTTGAATTTTTTTATGTTTTCGGTTAAGAAAGGTTGTAAATAAATGTTTACCTTGAGAAACGCCAAGCGAAATCCTTCCGTTGACAAGTAAAGTCCATTTATAGTCACCTATGCCTTTGAAAGCCTTATTACTCGCTTTAAATGGTTTTATAATCTCATTATTGATTTTAAGTTGAATTTTTTTATGTTTTCGGTTAAGAAAGGTTATAAATAAATGTTTACCTTGAGAAACGCCAAGCGAAAGCCTTCCGTTGACAAGTAAAGTCTATTTATAGTCACCTATGCCTTTGAAAGCCTTATTACTCGCTTTGAATGGTTTTATAATCTCATTGTTGATTTTAAGTTGAATTTTTTTATATTTTCGGATAAGAAAGGTTATAAATAAATGTTTACCTCGAGAAACGTGAAGCAAAAGCCATCCATTGACAAGAAAAGTCCATTTATCGTCACCTATACCTTTGAAAGCCTAATTACTCGCTTTAAATGGTTTTATAATCTCATTATTGATTTTAAGTTGAATTTTTTTATGTTTTCGGTTATGAAAGGTTATAAATAAATGTTTACCTCGAGAAACGTGAAGCAAAAGCCATCCATTGACAAGAAAAGTCCATTTATAGTCACTTATACCTTTGAAAGCCTTATTAGTCACTTTAAATGGTTTTATAATCTCGTTATTGATTTTCAGTTGAATTTTTTTATGTTTTCAGCTAAGAAAGGTTCTAAACAAATGTTTACCTTGAGAAACGTGAAGCAAAAGCCATCCATTGACAAGAAAAGTCCATTTATAGTCACTTATACCTTTGAAAGCCTTATTACTCGCTTTAAATGGTTTTATAATCTCATTATTTATTTTAAGTTGAATTTGTTTATGTTTTTGGTTAAGAAAGGTTCAAAATAAATGTTTACCTCGAGAAATGTGAAGCAAAAGCCATCCATTGACAAAAAAAGTCCATTTATAGTCACCTATGCCTTTCAAAGCCTTATTAGTCACTTTAAATAGTTTTATAATCTCGTTATTGATTTTAAGTTGAATTTTTTTATGTTTTCGGTTAAGAAAGGTTCTAAATAAATGTTTACCTCGAGAAATGTGAAGCAAAAGCCATCCATTGACAAGAAAAGTCCATTTATAGTCACCTATGCCTTTCAAAGCCTTATTAGTCACTTTAAATGGTTTTATAATCTCGTTATTGATTTTCAGTTGAATTTTTTTATGTTTTCGATTAAGAAAGGTTCTAAATAAATGTTTACATCGAGAAATGTGAAGCAAAAGCCATCCATTGACAAGAAGAGTCCATTTATAGTCACCTATGCCTTTGAAAGCCTTATTACTCGCTTTAAATGGTTTTATAATCTCGTTATTTATTTTAAGTTGAATGTTTTTATGTTTTCGGTTAAGAAAGGTTATAAATAAATGTTTACCTCGAGAAACGTGAAGCAAAAGCCATCGATTGACAAGAAAAGTCCATTTATAGTCACTTATACCTTTGAAAGCCTTATTACTCGCTTTAAATGGTTTTATAACCTGATTATTGATTTTAAGTTGATTTTTTTTATATTTTCGGATAAGAAAGGTTATAAATAAATGTTTACCAAGAGAAACGTGAAGCAAAAGCCATCCATTGACAAGAAAAGTCCTTTTATAGTCACCTATGCCTTTGAAAGCCTTATTACTCGCTTTAAATGGTTTTATAATCTCGTTATTGATTTTAAGTTGAATTTTTTTATATTTTCGGATAAGAAAGGTTATAAATAAATGTTTACCTCGAGAAACGTGAAGCAAAAGCCATCCATTGACAAGAAAAGTCCATTTATAGTCACTTATACCTTTGAAAGCCTTATAACTCGCTTTAAATGGTTTTATAATCTTATTATTGATTTTGAATTAAATTTTTTTATGTTTTCAATTAAGAAAGGTTATAAATAAATATTTACCTCGAGAAACGCGAAGCAAAAGCCATCCATTGACAGGAAAAGTCCATTTATAGTCACCTATGCCTTTGAAAGCCTTATTACTCACGTTAAATGGTTTTATAATCTTATTATTGATTTTGAATTAAAATTTTTTATGTTTTCGATTAAGAAAGGTTATAAATAAATATTTACCTCGAGAAACGCAAAGCAAAAGCCATCCATTGACCAGAAAAGTCCATTTATAGTCACCTATGCCTTTGAAAGCCTTATTACTCACGTTAAATGGTTTTATAATCTTATTATTGATTTTGAATTAAAATGTTTTATGTTTTCGATTAAGAAAGGTTATAAATAAATGTTTACCTCGAGAAACGCGAAGCAAAAGCCATCCATTGACCAGAAAAGTCCATTTATAGTCACCTATGCCTTTGAAAGCCTTATTACTCGCTTTAAATGGTTTTATAATTTCATTATTGATTTATAGTTGAATTTTTTTATGTTTTCGGTTAAGAAAGGTTGTAAATAAATGTTTACCTTGAGAAACGCCAAGCGAAAGCCTTCCGTTGACCAGAAAAGTCCATTTATAGTCACCTATGCCTTTGAAAGCCTTATTACTCGCTTTAAATGGTTTTATAATTTCATTATTGATTTATAGTTGAATTTTTTTATGTTTTCGGTTAAGAAAGGTTGTAAATAAATGTTTACCTTGAGAAACGCCAAGCGAAATCCTTCCGTTGACAAGTAAAGTCCATTTATAGTCACCTATGCCTTTGAAAGCCTTATTACTCGCTTTAAATGGTTTTATAATCTCATTATTGATTTTAAGTTGAATTTTTTTATGTTTTCGGTTAAGAAAGGTTATAAATAAATGTTTACCTTGAGAAACGCCAAGCGAAAGCCTTCCGTTGACAAGTAAAGTCTATTTATAGTCACCTATGCCTTTGAAAGCCTTATTACTCGCTTTGAATGGTTTTATAATCTCATTGTTGATTTTAAGTTGAATTTTTTTATATTTTCGGATAAGAAAGGTTATAAATAAATGTTTACCTCGAGAAACGTGAAGCAAAAGCCATCCATTGACAAGAAAAGTCCATTTATCGTCACCTATACCTTTGAAAGCCTAATTACTCGCTTTAAATGGTTTTATAATCTCATTATTGATTTTAAGTTGAATTTTTTTATGTTTTCGGTTATGAAAGGTTATAAATAAATGTTTACCTCGAGAAACGTGAAGCAAAAGCCATCCATTGACAAGAAAAGTCCATTTATAGTCACTTATACCTTTGAAAGCCTTATTAGTCACTTTAAATGGTTTTATAATCTCGTTATTGATTTTCAGTTGAATTTTTTTATGTTTTCAGCTAAGAAAGGTTCTAAACAAATGTTTACCTTGAGAAACGTGAAGCAAAAGCCATCCATTGACAAGAAAAGTCCATTTATAGTCACTTATACCTTTGAAAGCCTTATTACTCGCTTTAAATGGTTTTATAATCTCATTATTTATTTTAAGTTGAATTTGTTTATGTTTTTGGTTAAGAAAGGTTCAAAATAAATGTTTACCTCGAGAAATGTGAAGCAAAAGCCATCCATTGACAAAAAAAGTCCATTTATAGTCACCTATGCCTTTCAAAGCCTTATTAGTCACTTTAAATAGTTTTATAATCTCGTTATTGATTTTAAGTTGAATTTTTTTATGTTTTCGGTTAAGAAAGGTTCTAAATAAATGTTTACCTCGAGAAATGTGAAGCAAAAGCCATCCATTGACAAGAAAAGTCCATTTATAGTCACCTATGCCTTTCAAAGCCTTATTAGTCACTTTAAATGGTTTTATAATCTCGTTATTGATTTTCAGTTGAATTTTTTTATGTTTTCGATTAAGAAAGGTTCTAAATAAATGTTTACATCGAGAAATGTGAAGCAAAAGCCATCCATTGACAAGAAGAGTCCATTTATAGTCACCTATGCCTTTGAAAGCCTTATTACTCGCTTTAAATGGTTTTATAATCTCGTTATTTATTTTAAGTTGAATGTTTTTATGTTTTCGGTTAAGAAAGGTTATAAATAAATGTTTACCTCGAGAAACGTGAAGCAAAAGCCATCGATTGACAAGAAAAGTCCATTTATAGTCACTTATACCTTTGAAAGCCTTATTACTCGCTTTAAATGGTTTTATAACCTGATTATTGATTTTAAGTTGATTTTTTTTATATTTTCGGATAAGAAAGGTTATAAATAAATGTTTACCAAGAGAAACGTGAAGCAAAAGCCATCCATTGACAAGAAAAGTCCTTTTATAGTCACCTATGCCTTTGAAAGCCTTATTACTCGCTTTAAATGGTTTTATAATCTCGTTATTGATTTTAAGTTGAATTTTTTTATATTTTCGGATAAGAAAGGTTATAAATAAATGTTTACCTCGAGAAACGTGAAGCAAAAGCCATCCATTGACAAGAAAAGTCCATTTATAGTCACTTATACCTTTGAAAGCCTTATAACTCGCTTTAAATGGTTTTATAATCTTATTATTGATTTTGAATTAAATTTTTTTATGTTTTCAATTAAGAAAGGTTATAAATAAATATTTACCTCGAGAAACGCGAAGCAAAAGCCATCCATTGACAGGAAAAGTCCATTTATAGTCACCTATGCCTTTGAAAGCCTTATTACTCACGTTAAATGGTTTTATAATCTTATTATTGATTTTGAATTAAAATTTTTTATGTTTTCGATTAAGAAAGGTTATAAATAAATATTTACCTCGAGAAACGCAAAGCAAAAGCCATCCATTGACCAGAAAAGTCCATTTATAGTCACCTATGCCTTTGAAAGCCTTATTACTCACGTTAAATGGTTTTATAATCTTATTATTGATTTTGAATTAAAATTTTTTATGTTTTCGATTAAGAAAGGTTATAAATAAATGTTTACCTCGAGAAACGCGAAGCAAAAGCCATCCATTGACCAGAAAAGTCCATTTATAGTCACCTATGCCTTTGAAAGCCTTATTACTCGCTTTAAATGGTTTTATAATTTCATTATTGATTTATAGTTGAATTTTTTTATGTTTTCGGTTAAGAAAGGTTGTAAATAAATGTTTACCTTGAGAAACGCCAAGCGAAAGCCTTCCGTTGACCAGAAAAGTCCATTTATAGTCACCTATGCCTTTGAAAGCCTTATTACTCGCTTTAAATGGTTTTATAATTTCATTATTGATTTATAGTTGAATTTTTTTATGTTTTCGGTTAAGAAAGGTTGTAAATAAATGTTTACCTTGAGAAACGCCAAGCGAAATCCTTCCGTTGACAAGTAAAGTCCATTTATAGTCACCTATGCCTTTGAAAGCCTTATTACTCGCTTTAAATGGTTTTATAATCTCATTATTGATTTTAAGTTGAATTTTTTTATGTTTTCGGTTAAGAAAGGTTATAAATAAATGTTTACCTTGAGAAACGCCAAGCGAAAGCCTTCCGTTGACAAGTAAAGTCTATTTATAGTCACCTATGCCTTTGAAAGCCTTATTACTCGCTTTGAATGGTTTTATAATCTCATTGTTGATTTTAAGTTGAATTTTTTTATATTTTCGGATAAGAAAGGTTATAAATAAATGTTTACCTCGAGAAACGTGAAGCAAAAGCCATCCATTGACAAGAAAAGTCCATTTATCGTCACCTATACCTTTGAAAGCCTAATTACTCGCTTTAAATGGTTTTATAATCTCATTATTGATTTTAAGTTGAATTTTTTTATGTTTTCGGTTATGAAAGGTTATAAATAAATGTTTACCTCGAGAAACGTGAAGCAAAAGCCATCCATTGACAAGAAAAGTCCATTTATAGTCACTTATACCTTTGAAAGCCTTATTAGTCACTTTAAATGGTTTTATAATCTCGTTATTGATTTTCAGTTGAATTTTTTTATGTTTTCAGCTAAGAAAGGTTCTAAACAAATGTTTACCTTGAGAAACGTGAAGCAAAAGCCATCCATTGACAAGAAAAGTCCATTTATAGTCACTTATACCTTTGAAAGCCTTATTACTCGCTTTAAATGGTTTTATAATCTCATTATTTATTTTAAGTTGAATTTGTTTATGTTTTTGGTTAAGAAAGGTTCAAAATAAATGTTTACCTCGAGAAATGTGAAGCAAAAGCCATCCATTGACAAAAAAAGTCCATTTATAGTCACCTATGCCTTTCAAAGCCTTATTAGTCACTTTAAATAGTTTTATAATCTCGTTATTGATTTTAAGTTGAATTTTTTTATGTTTTCGGTTAAGAAAGGTTCTAAATAAATGTTTACCTCGAGAAATGTGAAGCAAAAGCCATCCATTGACAAGAAAAGTCCATTTATAGTCACCTATGCCTTTCAAAGCCTTATTAGTCACTTTAAATGGTTTTATAATCTCGTTATTGATTTTCAGTTGAATTTTTTTATGTTTTCGATTAAGAAAGGTTCTAAATAAATGTTTACATCGAGAAATGTGAAGCAAAAGCCATCCATTGACAAGAAGAGTCCATTTATAGTCACCTATGCCTTTGAAAGCCTTATTACTCGCTTTAAATGGTTTTATAATCTCGTTATTTATTTTAAGTTGAATGTTTTTATGTTTTCGGTTAAGAAAGGTTATAAATAAATGTTTACCTCGAGAAACGTGAAGCAAAAGCCATCGATTGACAAGAAAAGTCCATTTATAGTCACTTATACCTTTGAAAGCCTTATTACTCGCTTTAAATGGTTTTATAACCTGATTATTGATTTTAAGTTGATTTTTTTTATATTTTCGGATAAGAAAGGTTATAAATAAATGTTTACCAAGAGAAACGTGAAGCAAAAGCCATCCATTGACAAGAAAAGTCCTTTTATAGTCACCTATGCCTTTGAAAGCCTTATTACTCGCTTTAAATGGTTTTATAATCTCGTTATTGATTTTAAGTTGAATTTTTTTATATTTTCGGATAAGAAAGGTTATAAATAAATGTTTACCTCGAGAAACGTGAAGCAAAAGCCATCCATTGACAAGAAAAGTCCATTTATAGTCACTTATACCTTTGAAAGCCTTATAACTCGCTTTAAATGGTTTTATAATCTTATTATTGATTTTGAATTAAATTTTTTTATGTTTTCAATTAAGAAAGGTTATAAATAAATATTTACCTCGAGAAACGCGAAGCAAAAGCCATCCATTGACAGGAAAAGTCCATTTATAGTCACCTATGCCTTTGAAAGCCTTATTACTCACGTTAAATGGTTTTATAATCTTATTATTGATTTTGAATTAAAATTTTTTATGTTTTCGATTAAGAAAGGTTATAAATAAATATTTACCTCGAGAAACGCAAAGCAAAAGCCATCCATTGACCAGAAAAGTCCATTTATAGTCACCTATGCCTTTGAAAGCCTTATTACTCACGTTAAATGGTTTTATAATCTTATTATTGATTTTGAATTAAAATGTTTTATGTTTTCGATTAAGAAAGGTTATAAATAAATGTTTACCTCGAGAAACGCGAAGCAAAAGCCATCCATTGACCAGAAAAGTCCATTTATAGTCACCTATGCCTTTGAAAGCCTTATTACTCGCTTTAAATGGTTTTATAATTTCATTATTGATTTATAGTTGAATTTTTTTATGTTTTCGGTTAAGAAAGGTTGTAAATAAATGTTTACCTTGAGAAACGCCAAGCGAAAGCCTTCCGTTGACCAGAAAAGTCCATTTATAGTCACCTATGCCTTTGAAAGCCTTATTACTCGCTTTAAATGGTTTTATAATTTCATTATTGATTTATAGTTGAATTTTTTTATGTTTTCGGTTAAGAAAGGTTGTAAATAAATGTTTACCTTGAGAAACGCCAAGCGAAATCCTTCCGTTGACAAGTAAAGTCCATTTATAGTCACCTATGCCTTTGAAAGCCTTATTACTCGCTTTAAATGGTTTTATAATCTCATTATTGATTTTAAGTTGAATTTTTTTATGTTTTCGGTTAAGAAAGGTTATAAATAAATGTTTACCTTGAGAAACGCCAAGCGAAAGCCTTCCGTTGACAAGTAAAGTCTATTTATAGTCACCTATGCCTTTGAAAGCCTTATTACTCGCTTTGAATGGTTTTATAATCTCATTGTTGATTTTAAGTTGAATTTTTTTATATTTTCGGATAAGAAAGGTTATAAATAAATGTTTACCTCGAGAAACGTGAAGCAAAAGCCATCCATTGACAAGAAAAGTCCATTTATCGTCACCTATACCTTTGAAAGCCTAATTACTCGCTTTAAATGGTTTTATAATCTCATTATTGATTTTAAGTTGAATTTTTTTATGTTTTCGGTTATGAAAGGTTATAAATAAATGTTTACCTCGAGAAACGTGAAGCAAAAGCCATCCATTGACAAGAAAAGTCCATTTATAGTCACTTATACCTTTGAAAGCCTTATTAGTCACTTTAAATGGTTTTATAATCTCGTTATTGATTTTCAGTTGAATTTTTTTATGTTTTCAGCTAAGAAAGGTTCTAAACAAATGTTTACCTTGAGAAACGTGAAGCAAAAGCCATCCATTGACAAGAAAAGTCCATTTATAGTCACTTATACCTTTGAAAGCCTTATTACTCGCTTTAAATGGTTTTATAATCTCATTATTTATTTTAAGTTGAATTTGTTTATGTTTTTGGTTAAGAAAGGTTCAAAATAAATGTTTACCTCGAGAAATGTGAAGCAAAAGCCATCCATTGACAAAAAAAGTCCATTTATAGTCACCTATGCCTTTCAAAGCCTTATTAGTCACTTTAAATAGTTTTATAATCTCGTTATTGATTTTAAGTTGAATTTTTTTATGTTTTCGGTTAAGAAAGGTTCTAAATAAATGTTTACCTCGAGAAATGTGAAGCAAAAGCCATCCATTGACAAGAAAAGTCCATTTATAGTCACCTATGCCTTTCAAAGCCTTATTAGTCACTTTAAATGGTTTTATAATCTCGTTATTGATTTTCAGTTGAATTTTTTTATGTTTTCGATTAAGAAAGGTTCTAAATAAATGTTTACATCGAGAAATGTGAAGCAAAAGCCATCCATTGACAAGAAGAGTCCATTTATAGTCACCTATGCCTTTGAAAGCCTTATTACTCGCTTTAAATGGTTTTATAATCTCGTTATTTATTTTAAGTTGAATGTTTTTATGTTTTCGGTTAAGAAAGGTTATAAATAAATGTTTACCTCGAGAAACGTGAAGCAAAAGCCATCGATTGACAAGAAAAGTCCATTTATAGTCACTTATACCTTTGAAAGCCTTATTACTCGCTTTAAATGGTTTTATAACCTGATTATTGATTTTAAGTTGATTTTTTTTATATTTTCGGATAAGAAAGGTTATAAATAAATGTTTACCAAGAGAAACGTGAAGCAAAAGCCATCCATTGACAAGAAAAGTCCTTTTATAGTCACCTATGCCTTTGAAAGCCTTATTACTCGCTTTAAATGGTTTTATAATCTCGTTATTGATTTTAAGTTGAATTTTTTTATATTTTCGGATAAGAAAGGTTATAAATAAATGTTTACCTCGAGAAACGTGAAGCAAAAGCCATCCATTGACAAGAAAAGTCCATTTATAGTCACTTATACCTTTGAAAGCCTTATAACTCGCTTTAAATGGTTTTATAATCTTATTATTGATTTTGAATTAAATTTTTTTATGTTTTCAATTAAGAAAGGTTATAAATAAATATTTACCTCGAGAAACGCGAAGCAAAAGCCATCCATTGACAGGAAAAGTCCATTTATAGTCACCTATGCCTTTGAAAGCCTTATTACTCACGTTAAATGGTTTTATAATCTTATTATTGATTTTGAATTAAAATTTTTTATGTTTTCGATTAAGAAAGGTTATAAATAAATATTTACCTCGAGAAACGCGAAGCAAAAGCCATCCATTGACCAGAAAAGTCCATTTATAGTCACCTATGCCTTTGAAAGCCTTATTACTCACGTTAAATGGTTTTATAATCTTATTATTGATTTTGAATTAAAATTTTTTATGTTTTCGATTAAGAAAGGTTATAAATAAATGTTTACCTCGAGAAACGCGAAGCAAAAGCCATCCATTGACCAGAAAAGTCCATTTATAGTCACCTATGCCTTTGAAAGCCTTATTACTCGCTTTAAATGGTTTTATAATTTCATTATTGATTTATAGTTGAATTTTTTTATGTTTTCGGTTAAGAAAGGTTGTAAATAAATGTTTACCTTGAGAAACGCCAAGCGAAAGCCTTCCGTTGACCAGAAAAGTCCATTTATAGTCACCTATGCCTTTGAAAGCCTTATTACTCGCTTTAAATGGTTTTATAATTTCATTATTGATTTATAGTTGAATTTTTTTATGTTTTCGGTTAAGAAAGGTTGTAAATAAATGTTTACCTTGAGAAACGCCAAGCGAAATCCTTCCGTTGACAAGTAAAGTCCATTTATAGTCACCTATGCCTTTGAAAGCCTTATTACTCGCTTTAAATGGTTTTATAATCTCATTATTGATTTTAAGTTGAATTTTTTTATGTTTTCGGTTAAGAAAGGTTATAAATAAATGTTTACCTTGAGAAACGCCAAGCGAAAGCCTTCCGTTGACAAGTAAAGTCTATTTATAGTCACCTATGCCTTTGAAAGCCTTATTACTCGCTTTGAATGGTTTTATAATCTCATTGTTGATTTTAAGTTGAATTTTTTTATATTTTCGGATAAGAAAGGTTATAAATAAATGTTTACCTCGAGAAACGTGAAGCAAAAGCCATCCATTGACAAGAAAAGTCCATTTATCGTCACCTATACCTTTGAAAGCCTAATTACTCGCTTTAAATGGTTTTATAATCTCATTATTGATTTTAAGTTGAATTTTTTTATGTTTTCGGTTATGAAAGGTTATAAATAAATGTTTACCTCGAGAAACGTGAAGCAAAAGCCATCCATTGACAAGAAAAGTCCATTTATAGTCACTTATACCTTTGAAAGCCTTATTAGTCACTTTAAATGGTTTTATAATCTCGTTATTGATTTTCAGTTGAATTTTTTTATGTTTTCAGCTAAGAAAGGTTCTAAACAAATGTTTACCTTGAGAAACGTGAAGCAAAAGCCATCCATTGACAAGAAAAGTCCATTTATAGTCACTTATACCTTTGAAAGCCTTATTACTCGCTTTAAATGGTTTTATAATCTCATTATTTATTTTAAGTTGAATTTGTTTATGTTTTTGGTTAAGAAAGGTTCAAAATAAATGTTTACCTCGAGAAATGTGAAGCAAAAGCCATCCATTGACAAAAAAAGTCCATTTATAGTCACCTATGCCTTTCAAAGCCTTATTAGTCACTTTAAATAGTTTTATAATCTCGTTATTGATTTTAAGTTGAATTTTTTTATGTTTTCGGTTAAGAAAGGTTCTAAATAAATGTTTACCTCGAGAAATGTGAAGCAAAAGCCATCCATTGACAAGAAAAGTCCATTTATAGTCACCTATGCCTTTCAAAGCCTTATTAGTCACTTTAAATGGTTTTATAATCTCGTTATTGATTTTCAGTTGAATTTTTTTATGTTTTCGATTAAGAAAGGTTCTAAATAAATGTTTACATCGAGAAATGTGAAGCAAAAGCCATCCATTGACAAGAAGAGTCCATTTATAGTCACCTATGCCTTTGAAAGCCTTATTACTCGCTTTAAATGGTTTTATAATCTCGTTATTTATTTTAAGTTGAATGTTTTTATGTTTTCGGTTAAGAAAGGTTATAAATAAATGTTTACCTCGAGAAACGTGAAGCAAAAGCCATCGATTGACAAGAAAAGTCCATTTATAGTCACTTATACCTTTGAAAGCCTTATTACTCGCTTTAAATGGTTTTATAACCTGATTATTGATTTTAAGTTGATTTTTTTTATATTTTCGGATAAGAAAGGTTATAAATAAATGTTTACCAAGAGAAACGTGAAGCAAAAGCCATCCATTGACAAGAAAAGTCCTTTTATAGTCACCTATGCCTTTGAAAGCCTTATTACTCGCTTTAAATGGTTTTATAATCTCGTTATTGATTTTAAGTTGAATTTTTTTATATTTTCGGATAAGAAAGGTTATAAATAAATGTTTACCTCGAGAAACGTGAAGCAAAAGCCATCCATTGACAAGAAAAGTCCATTTATAGTCACTTATACCTTTGAAAGCCTTATAACTCGCTTTAAATGGTTTTATAATCTTATTATTGATTTTGAATTAAATTTTTTTATGTTTTCAATTAAGAAAGGTTATAAATAAATATTTACCTCGAGAAACGCGAAGCAAAAGCCATCCATTGACAGGAAAAGTCCATTTATAGTCACCTATGCCTTTGAAAGCCTTATTACTCACGTTAAATGGTTTTATAATCTTATTATTGATTTTGAATTAAAATTTTTTATGTTTTCGATTAAGAAAGGTTATAAATAAATATTTACCTCGAGAAACGCGAAGCAAAAGCCATCCATTGACCAGAAAAGTCCATTTATAGTCACCTATGCCTTTGAAAGCCTTATTACTCACGTTAAATGGTTTTATAATCTTATTATTGATTTTGAATTAAAATTTTTTATGTTTTCGATTAAGAAAGGTTATAAATAAATGTTTACCTCGAGAAACGCGAAGCAAAAGCCATCCATTGACCAGAAAAGTCCATTTATAGTCACCTATGCCTTTGAAAGCCTTATTACTCGCTTTAAATGGTTTTATAATTTCATTATTGATTTATAGTTGAATTTTTTTATGTTTTCGGTTAAGAAAGGTTGTAAATAAATGTTTACCTTGAGAAACGCCAAGCGAAAGCCTTCCGTTGACCAGAAAAGTCCATTTATAGTCACCTATGCCTTTGAAAGCCTTATTACTCGCTTTAAATGGTTTTATAATTTCATTATTGATTTATAGTTGAATTTTTTTATGTTTTCGGTTAAGAAAGGTTGTAAATAAATGTTTACCTTGAGAAACGCCAAGCGAAATCCTTCCGTTGACAAGTAAAGTCCATTTATAGTCACCTATGCCTTTGAAAGCCTTATTACTCGCTTTAAATGGTTTTATAATCTCATTATTGATTTTAAGTTGAATTTTTTTATGTTTTCGGTTAAGAAAGGTTATAAATAAATGTTTACCTTGAGAAACGCCAAGCGAAAGCCTTCCGTTGACAAGTAAAGTCTATTTATAGTCACCTATGCCTTTGAAAGCCTTATTACTCGCTTTGAATGGTTTTATAATCTCATTGTTGATTTTAAGTTGAATTTTTTTATATTTTCGGATAAGAAAGGTTATAAATAAATGTTTACCTCGAGAAACGTGAAGCAAAAGCCATCCATTGACAAGAAAAGTCCATTTATCGTCACCTATACCTTTGAAAGCCTAATTACTCGCTTTAAATGGTTTTATAATCTCATTATTGATTTTAAGTTGAATTTTTTTATGTTTTCGGTTATGAAAGGTTATAAATAAATGTTTACCTCGAGAAACGTGAAGCAAAAGCCATCCATTGACAAGAAAAGTCCATTTATAGTCACTTATACCTTTGAAAGCCTTATTAGTCACTTTAAATGGTTTTATAATCTCGTTATTGATTTTCAGTTGAATTTTTTTATGTTTTCAGCTAAGAAAGGTTCTAAACAAATGTTTACCTTGAGAAACGTGAAGCAAAAGCCATCCATTGACAAGAAAAGTCCATTTATAGTCACTTATACCTTTGAAAGCCTTATTACTCGCTTTAAATGGTTTTATAATCTCATTATTTATTTTAAGTTGAATTTGTTTATGTTTTTGGTTAAGAAAGGTTCAAAATAAATGTTTACCTCGAGAAATGTGAAGCAAAAGCCATCCATTGACAAAAAAAGTCCATTTATAGTCACCTATGCCTTTCAAAGCCTTATTAGTCACTTTAAATAGTTTTATAATCTCGTTATTGATTTTAAGTTGAATTTTTTTATGTTTTCGGTTAAGAAAGGTTCTAAATAAATGTTTACCTCGAGAAATGTGAAGCAAAAGCCATCCATTGACAAGAAAAGTCCATTTATAGTCACCTATGCCTTTCAAAGCCTTATTAGTCACTTTAAATGGTTTTATAATCTCGTTATTGATTTTCAGTTGAATTTTTTTATGTTTTCGATTAAGAAAGGTTCTAAATAAATGTTTACATCGAGAAATGTGAAGCAAAAGCCATCCATTGACAAGAAGAGTCCATTTATAGTCACCTATGCCTTTGAAAGCCTTATTACTCGCTTTAAATGGTTTTATAATCTCGTTATTTATTTTAAGTTGAATGTTTTTATGTTTTCGGTTAAGAAAGGTTATAAATAAATGTTTACCTCGAGAAACGTGAAGCAAAAGCCATCGATTGACAAGAAAAGTCCATTTATAGTCACTTATACCTTTGAAAGCCTTATTACTCGCTTTAAATGGTTTTATAACCTGATTATTGATTTTAAGTTGATTTTTTTTATATTTTCGGATAAGAAAGGTTATAAATAAATGTTTACCAAGAGAAACGTGAAGCAAAAGCCATCCATTGACAAGAAAAGTCCTTTTATAGTCACCTATGCCTTTGAAAGCCTTATTACTCGCTTTAAATGGTTTTATAATCTCGTTATTGATTTTAAGTTGAATTTTTTTATATTTTCGGATAAGAAAGGTTATAAATAAATGTTTACCTCGAGAAACGTGAAGCAAAAGCCATCCATTGACAAGAAAAGTCCATTTATAGTCACTTATACCTTTGAAAGCCTTATAACTCGCTTTAAATGGTTTTATAATCTTATTATTGATTTTGAATTAAATTTTTTTATGTTTTCAATTAAGAAAGGTTATAAATAAATATTTACCTCGAGAAACGCGAAGCAAAAGCCATCCATTGACAGGAAAAGTCCATTTATAGTCACCTATGCCTTTGAAAGCCTTATTACTCACGTTAAATGGTTTTATAATCTTATTATTGATTTTGAATTAAAATTTTTTATGTTTTCGATTAAGAAAGGTTATAAATAAATATTTACCTCGAGAAACGCGAAGCAAAAGCCATCCATTGACCAGAAAAGTCCATTTATAGTCACCTATGCCTTTGAAAGCCTTATTACTCACGTTAAATGGTTTTATAATCTTATTATTGATTTTGAATTAAAGATTTTTATGTTTTCGATTAAGAAAGGTTATAAATAAATGTTTACCTCGAGAAACGCGAAGCAAAAGCCATCCATTGACCAGAAAAGTCCATTTATAGTCACCTATGCCTTTGAAAGCCTTATTACTCGCTTTAAATGGTTTTATAATTTCATTATTGATTTATAGTTGAATTTTTTTATGTTTTCGGTTAAGAAAGGTTGTAAATAAATGTTTACCTTGAGAAACGCCAAGCGAAAGCCTTCCGTTGACCAGAAAAGTCCATTTATAGTCACCTATGCCTTTGAAAGCCTTATTACTCGCTTTAAATGGTTTTATAATTTCATTATTGATTTATAGTTGAATTTTTTTATGTTTTCGGTTAAGAAAGGTTGTAAATAAATGTTTACCTTGAGAAACGCCAAGCGAAATCCTTCCGTTGACAAGTAAAGTCCATTTATAGTCACCTATGCCTTTGAAAGCCTTATTACTCGCTTTAAATGGTTTTATAATCTCATTATTGATTTTAAGTTGAATTTTTTTATGTTTTCGGTTAAGAAAGGTTATAAATAAATGTTTACCTTGAGAAACGCCAAGCGAAAGCCTTCCGTTGACAAGTAAAGTCTATTTATAGTCACCTATGCCTTTGAAAGCCTTATTACTCGCTTTGAATGGTTTTATAATCTCATTGTTGATTTTAAGTTGAATTTTTTTATATTTTCGGATAAGAAAGGTTATAAATAAATGTTTACCTCGAGAAACGTGAAGCAAAAGCCATCCATTGACAAGAAAAGTCCATTTATCGTCACCTATACCTTTGAAAGCCTAATTACTCGCTTTAAATGGTTTTATAATCTCATTATTGATTTTAAGTTGAATTTTTTTATGTTTTCGGTTATGAAAGGTTATAAATAAATGTTTACCTCGAGAAACGTGAAGCAAAAGCCATCCATTGACAAGAAAAGTCCATTTATAGTCACTTATACCTTTGAAAGCCTTATTAGTCACTTTAAATGGTTTTATAATCTCGTTATTGATTTTCAGTTGAATTTTTTTATGTTTTCAGCTAAGAAAGGTTCTAAACAAATGTTTACCTTGAGAAACGTGAAGCAAAAGCCATCCATTGACAAGAAAAGTCCATTTATAGTCACTTATACCTTTGAAAGCCTTATTACTCGCTTTAAATGGTTTTATAATCTCATTATTTATTTTAAGTTGAATTTGTTTATGTTTTTGGTTAAGAAAGGTTCAAAATAAATGTTTACCTCGAGAAATGTGAAGCAAAAGCCATCCATTGACAAAAAAAGTCCATTTATAGTCACCTATGCCTTTCAAAGCCTTATTAGTCACTTTAAATAGTTTTATAATCTCGTTATTGATTTTAAGTTGAATTTTTTTATGTTTTCGGTTAAGAAAGGTTCTAAATAAATGTTTACCTCGAGAAATGTGAAGCAAAAGCCATCCATTGACAAGAAAAGTCCATTTATAGTCACCTATGCCTTTCAAAGCCTTATTAGTCACTTTAAATGGTTTTATAATCTCGTTATTGATTTTCAGTTGAATTTTTTTATGTTTTCGATTAAGAAAGGTTCTAAATAAATGTTTACATCGAGAAATGTGAAGCAAAAGCCATCCATTGACAAGAAGAGTCCATTTATAGTCACCTATGCCTTTGAAAGCCTTATTACTCGCTTTAAATGGTTTTATAATCTCGTTATTTATTTTAAGTTGAATGTTTTTATGTTTTCGGTTAAGAAAGGTTATAAATAAATGTTTACCTCGAGAAACGTGAAGCAAAAGCCATCGATTGACAAGAAAAGTCCATTTATAGTCACTTATACCTTTGAAAGCCTTATTACTCGCTTTAAATGGTTTTATAACCTGATTATTGATTTTAAGTTGATTTTTTTTATATTTTCGGATAAGAAAGGTTATAAATAAATGTTTACCAAGAGAAACGTGAAGCAAAAGCCATCCATTGACAAGAAAAGTCCTTTTATAGTCACCTATGCCTTTGAAAGCCTTATTACTCGCTTTAAATGGTTTTATAATCTCGTTATTGATTTTAAGTTGAATTTTTTTATATTTTCGGATAAGAAAGGTTATAAATAAATGTTTACCTCGAGAAACGTGAAGCAAAAGCCATCCATTGACAAGAAAAGTCCATTTATAGTCACTTATACCTTTGAAAGCCTTATAACTCGCTTTAAATGGTTTTATAATCTTATTATTGATTTTGAATTAAATTTTTTTATGTTTTCAATTAAGAAAGGTTATAAATAAATATTTACCTCGAGAAACGCGAAGCAAAAGCCATCCATTGACAGGAAAAGTCCATTTATAGTCACCTATGCCTTTGAAAGCCTTATTACTCACGTTAAATGGTTTTATAATCTTATTATTGATTTTGAATTAAAATTTTTTATGTTTTCGATTAAGAAAGGTTATAAATAAATATTTACCTCGAGAAACGCGAAGCAAAAGCCATCCATTGACCAGAAAAGTCCATTTATAGTCACCTATGCCTTTGAAAGCCTTATTACTCACGTTAAATGGTTTTATAATCTTATTATTGATTTTGAATTAAAGATTTTTATGTTTTCGATTAAGAAAGGTTATAAATAAATGTTTACCTCGAGAAACGCGAAGCAAAAGCCATCCATTGACCAGAAAAGTCCATTTATAGTCACCTATGCCTTTGAAAGCCTTATTACTCGCTTTAAATGGTTTTATAATTTCATTATTGATTTATAGTTGAATTTTTTTATGTTTTCGGTTAAGAAAGGTTGTAAATAAATGTTTACCTTGAGAAACGCCAAGCGAAAGCCTTCCGTTGACCAGAAAAGTCCATTTATAGTCACCTATGCCTTTGAAAGCCTTATTACTCGCTTTAAATGGTTTTATAATTTCATTATTGATTTATAGTTGAATTTTTTTATGTTTTCGGTTAAGAAAGGTTGTAAATAAATGTTTACCTTGAGAAACGCCAAGCGAAATCCTTCCGTTGACAAGTAAAGTCCATTTATAGTCACCTATGCCTTTGAAAGCCTTATTACTCGCTTTAAATGGTTTTATAATCTCATTATTGATTTTAAGTTGAATTTTTTTATGTTTTCGGTTAAGAAAGGTTATAAATAAATGTTTACCTTGAGAAACGCCAAGCGAAAGCCTTCCGTTGACAAGTAAAGTCTATTTATAGTCACCTATGCCTTTGAAAGCCTTATTACTCGCTTTGAATGGTTTTATAATCTCATTGTTGATTTTAAGTTGAATTTTTTTATATTTTCGGATAAGAAAGGTTATAAATAAATGTTTACCTCGAGAAACGTGAAGCAAAAGCCATCCATTGACAAGAAAAGTCCATTTATCGTCACCTATACCTTTGAAAGCCTAATTACTCGCTTTAAATGGTTTTATAATCTCATTATTGATTTTAAGTTGAATTTTTTTATGTTTTCGGTTATGAAAGGTTATAAATAAATGTTTACCTCGAGAAACGTGAAGCAAAAGCCATCCATTGACAAGAAAAGTCCATTTATAGTCACTTATACCTTTGAAAGCCTTATTAGTCACTTTAAATGGTTTTATAATCTCGTTATTGATTTTCAGTTGAATTTTTTTATGTTTTCAGCTAAGAAAGGTTCTAAACAAATGTTTACCTTGAGAAACGTGAAGCAAAAGCCATCCATTGACAAGAAAAGTCCATTTATAGTCACTTATACCTTTGAAAGCCTTATTACTCGCTTTAAATGGTTTTATAATCTCATTATTTATTTTAAGTTGAATTTGTTTATGTTTTTGGTTAAGAAAGGTTCAAAATAAATGTTTACCTCGAGAAATGTGAAGCAAAAGCCATCCATTGACAAAAAAAGTCCATTTATAGTCACCTATGCCTTTCAAAGCCTTATTAGTCACTTTAAATAGTTTTATAATCTCGTTATTGATTTTAAGTTGAATTTTTTTATGTTTTCGGTTAAGAAAGGTTCTAAATAAATGTTTACCTCGAGAAATGTGAAGCAAAAGCCATCCATTGACAAGAAAAGTCCATTTATAGTCACCTATGCCTTTCAAAGCCTTATTAGTCACTTTAAATGGTTTTATAATCTCGTTATTGATTTTCAGTTGAATTTTTTTATGTTTTCGATTAAGAAAGGTTCTAAATAAATGTTTACATCGAGAAATGTGAAGCAAAAGCCATCCATTGACAAGAAGAGTCCATTTATAGTCACCTATGCCTTTGAAAGCCTTATTACTCGCTTTAAATGGTTTTATAATCTCGTTATTTATTTTAAGTTGAATGTTTTTATGTTTTCGGTTAAGAAAGGTTATAAATAAATGTTTACCTCGAGAAACGTGAAGCAAAAGCCATCGATTGACAAGAAAAGTCCATTTATAGTCACTTATACCTTTGAAAGCCTTATTACTCGCTTTAAATGGTTTTATAATCTGATTATTGATTTTAAGTTGATTTTTTTTATATTTTCGGATAAGAAAGGTTATAAATAAATGTTTACCAAGAGAAACGTGAAGCAAAAGCCATCCATTGACAAGAAAAGTCCTTTTATAGTCACCTATGCCTTTGAAAGCCTTATTACTCGCTTTAAATGGTTTTATAATCTCGTTATTGATTTTAAGTTGAATTTTTTTATATTTTCGGATAAGAAAGGTTATAAATAAATGTTTACCTCGAGAAACGTGAAGCAAAAGCCATCCATTGACAAGAAAAGTCCATTTATAGTCACCTATGCCTTTCAAAGCCTTATTACTCGCTTTAAATGGTTTTATAATCTCATTATTGATTTTAAGTTGAATGTTTTTATGTTTTCGGTTAAGAAAGGTTATAAATAAATGTTTACCTCGAGAAACGTGAAGCAAAAGCCATCCATTGACAAGAAAAGTCCATTTATAGTCACTTATACCTTTGAAAGCCTTATAACTCACTTTAAATGGTTTTATAATCTCATTATTGATTTTAAGTTGAATTTTTTTATATTTTCGGATAAGAAAGGTTATAAATAAATGTTTACCTCGAGAAACGTGAAGCAAAAGCCATCCATTGACAAGAAAAGTCCATTTATAGTCACCTATGCCTTTGAAAGCCTTATTACTCGCTTTAAATGGTTTTATAATCTCATTATTGATTTGAAGTTGAATTTTTTTATGTTTTCGGTTAAGAAAGGTTATAAATAAATGTTTACCTTGAGAAACGCGAAGCAAAAGCCATCCATTGATAAGAAAAGTCAATTTATAGTCACCTATGCCTTTCAAAGACTTATTAGTCGCTTTAAATGGTTTTATAATCTCATTATTGATTTTAAGTTGAATTTTTTTATGTTTTTGGTTAAGAAAGGTTATAAATAAATGTTTACCTCGAGAAACGCGAAGCAAAAGCCATCCATTGACCAGAAAAGTCCATTTATAGTCACCTATGCCTTTGAAAGCCTTATTACTCACGTTAAATGGTTTTATAATCTTATTATTGATTTTGAATTGAATTTGTTTATGTTTTCAAATAAGAAAGGTTATAAATAAATGTTTACCTCGAGAAACGTGAAGCAAAAGCCATCCATTGACAAGAAAAGTCCATTTATAGTCACCTATGCCTTTGAAAGCCCTATTACTCACGTTAAATGGTTTTATAATCTTATTATTGATTTGAATTAAATTTTTTTATGTTTTCGATTAAGAAAGGTTATAAATAAATGTTTTCCTCGAGAAACGTGAAGCAAAAGCCATCCACTGACCAGAAAAGTCCATTTATAGTCACCTGTGCCTTTGAAAGCCTTATTACTCGCTTTAAATGGTTTTATAATTTCATTATTGATTTATAGTTGAATTTTTTTATGTTTTCGATTAAGAAAGATTATAAATAAATGTTTACCTTGAGAAACGCCAAGCGAAAACCTTCGGTTGACAAGTAAAGTCCATTTATAGTCACCTATGCCTTTGAAAGCCTTATTACTCGCTTTAAATGGTTTTATAATCTCATTATTGATTTTAAGTTGAATTTTTTTATGTTTTCGGTTAAGAAAGGTTATAAATAAATGTTTACCTTGAGAAACGCCAAGAGAAAGCCTTCCGTTGACAAGTAAAGTCTATTTATAGTCACCTATGCCTTTGAAAGCCTAATTACTTGCTTTGAATGGTTTTATAATCTCATCGTTGATTTTAAGTTGAATTTTTTTATATTTTCGGAAAAGAAAGGTTATAAATAAATGTTTACCTCGAGAAACGCGAAGCAAAAGCCATCCATTGACAAAAAAAGTCTATTTATTGTCACATATGCCTTTCAAAGCCATATTACTTGCTTTAAATGGTTTTATAATTTCATTATTGATTTTCAGTTGAATTTTTTGATGTTTTTCGTTAAGAAAGATTATAAATAAATGTTTACCTCGAGAAACGTGAAGCAAAAGCAATCCATTGAAAAGAAAAGTCCATTTATAGTCACCTATACCTTTGAAAGCCTTATTACTCGCTTTAAATGGTTTTATAATCTTATTATTGATTTTGAATTAAATTTTTTCATGTTTTCAATTAAGAAAGGTTATAAATAAATGTTTACCTCGAGAAACGTGTAGCAAAAGCAATCCATTGACAAGAAATATCCATTTATAGTCACCTATACCTTTGAAAGCCTTATTACTCGCTTTAAATGGTTTTATAATCTTATTATTGATTTTGAATTAAATTTTTTTATGTTTTCAATTAAGAAAGGTTATAAATAAATATTTACCTCGAGAAACGCGAAGCAAAAGCCATCCATTGACAGGAAAAGTCCATTTATAGTCACCTATGCCTTTGAAAGCCTTATTACTCACGTTAAATGGTTTTATAATCTTATTATTGATTTTGAATTAAAATTTTTTATGTTTTCGATTAAGAAAGGTTATAAAGAAATGTTTACCTCGAGCAACGCGAAGCAAAAGCCATCCATTGACCAGAAAAGTCCATTTATAGTCACCTATGCCTTTGAAAGCCTTATTACTCGCTTTAAATGGTTTTATAATTTCATTATTGATTTATAGTTGAATTTTTTTATGTTTTCGGTTAAGAAAGGTTGTAAATAAATGTTTACCTTGAGAAACGCCAAGCGAAAACCTTCGGTTGACAAGTAAAGTCCATTTATAGTCACCTATGCCTTTGAAAGCCTTATTACTCGCTTTAAATGGTTTTATAATCTCATTATTGATTTTAAGTTGAATTTTTTTATGTTTTCGGTTAAGAAAGGTTATAAATAAATGTTTACCTTGAGAAACGCCAAGCGAAAGCCTTCCGTTGACAAGTAAAGTCTATTTATAGTCACCTATGCCTTTGAAAGCCTTATTACTCGCTTTGAATGGTTTTATAATCTCATTGTTTATTTTAAGTTGAATTTTTTTATATTTTCGGATAAGAAAGGTTATAAATAAATGTTTACCTCGAGAAACGTGAAGCAAAAGCCATCCATTGACAAGAAAAGTCCATTTATCGTCACCTATACCTTTGAAAGCCTAATTACTCGCTTTAAATGGTTTTATAATCTCATTATTGATTTTAAGTTGAATTTTTTTATGTTTTCGGTTATGAAAGGTTATAAATAAATGTTTACCTCGAGAAACGTGAAGCAAAAGCCATCCATTGACAAGAAAAGTCCATTTATAGTCACTTATACCTTTGAAAGCCTTATTAGTCACTTTAAATGGTTTTATAATCTCGTTATTGATTTTCAGTTGAATTTTTTTATGTTTTCAGTTAAGAAAGGTTCTAAATAAATGTTTACCTTGAGAAACGTGAAGCAAAAGCCATCCATTAACAAGAAAAGTCCATTTATAGTCACTTATACCTTTGAAAGCCTTATTACTCGCTTTAAATGGTTTTATAATCTCATTATTTATTTTAAGTTGAATTTGTTTATGTTTTTGGTTAAGAAAGGTTCAAAATAAATGTTTACCTCGAGAAATGTGAAGCAAAAGCCATCCATTGACAAAAAAAGTCCATTTATAGTCACCTATGCCTTTCAAAGCCTTATTAGTCACTTTAAATAGTTTTATAATCTCGTTATTGATTTTAAGTTGAATTTTTTTATGTTTTCGGTTAAGAAAGGTTCTAAATAAATGTTTACCTCGATAAATGTGAAGCAAAAGCCATCCATTGACAAGAAAAGTCCATTTATAGTCACCTATGCCTTTCAAAGCCTTATTAGTCACTTTAAATGGTTTTATAATCTCGTTATTGATTTTCAGTTGAATTTTTTTATGTTTTCGATTAAGAAAGGTTCTAAATAAATGTTTACATCGAGAAATGTGAAGCAAAAGCCATCCATTGACAAGAAGAGTCCATTTATAGTCACCTATGCCTTTGAAAGCCTTATTACTCGCTTTAAATGGTTTTATAATCTCGTAATTTATTTTAAGTTGAATGTTTTTATGTTTTCGGTTAAGAAAGGTTATAAATAAATGTTTACCTCGAGAAACGTGAAGCAAAAGCCATCGATTGACAAGAAAAGTCCATTTATAGTCACTTATACCTTTGAAAGCCTTATTACTCGCTTTAAATGGTTTTATAATCTGATTATTGATTTTAAGTTGATTTTTTTTATATTTTCGGATAAGAAAGGTTATAAATAAATGTTTACCAAGAGAAACGTGAAGCAAAAGCCATCCATTGACAAGAAAAGTCCTTTTATAGTCACCTATGCCTTTGAAAGCCTTATTACTCGCTTTAAATGGTTTTATAATCTCGTTATTGATTTTAAGTTGAATTTTTTTATATTTTCGGATAAGAAAGGTTATAAATAAATGTTTACCTCGAGAAACGTGAAGCAAAGCCATCCATTGACAAGAAAAGTCCATTTATAGTCACCTATGCCTTTCAAAGCCTTATTACTCGCTTTAAATGGTTTTATAATCTCATTATTGATTTTAAGTTGAATGTTTTTATGTTTTCGGTTAAGAAAGGTTATAAATAAATGTTTACCTTCAGAAACGTGAAGCAAAAGCCTTCTGTTGACAAGTAAAGTCTATTTATAGTCACCTATGCCTTTGAAAGCCTTATTACTCGCTTTGAATGGTTTTATAATCTCATTGTTTATTTTAAGTTGAATTTTTTTATATTTTCGGATAAGAAAGGTTATAAATAAATGTTTACCTCGAGAAACGTGAAGCAAAAGCCATCCATTGACAAGAAAAGTCCATTTATAGTCACCTATGCCTTTCAAAGCCTTATTACTCGCTTTAAATGGTTTTATAATCTCATTATTGAATTTAAGTTGAATGTTTTTATGTTTTCGGTTAAGAAAGGTTATAAATAAATGTTTACCTTGAGAAACGCCAAGCGAAAGCCTTCCGTTGACAAGTAAAGTCTATTTATAGTCACCTATGCCTTTGAAAGCCTTATTACTCGCTTTGAATGGTTTTATAATCTCATTGTTTATTTTAAGTTGAATTTTTTTATATTTTCGGATAAGAAAGGTTATAAATAAATGTTTACCTCGAGAAACGTGAAGCAAAAGCCATCCATTGATAAGAAATATCCATTTATAGTCACCTATACCTTTGAAAGCCTTATTACTCGCTTTAAATGGTTTTATAATCTTATTATTGATTTTGAATTAAATTTTTTTATGTTTTCAATTAAGAAAGGTTATAAATAAATGTTTACCTCGAGAAACGTGAAGCAAAAGCAATCCATTGACAAGAAATATCCATTTATAGTCACCTATACCTTTGAAAGCCTTATTACTCGCTTTAAATGGTTTTATAATCTTATTATTGATTTTGAATTAAATTTTTTTATGTTTTCAATTAAGAAAGGTTATAAATAATTATTTACCTCGGGAAACGCGAAGCAAAAGCCATCCATTGAAAGGAAAAGTCCATTTATAGTCACCTATGCCTTTGAAAGCCTTATTACTCACGTTAAATGGTTTTATAATCTTATTATTGATTTTGAATTAAAATTTTTTATGTTTTCGATTAAGAAAGGTTATAAATAAATGTTTACCTCGAGAAACGCGAAGCAAAAGCCATCCATTGACCAGAAAAGTCCATTTATAGTCACCTATGCCTTTGAAAGCCTTATTACTCGCTTTAAATGGTTTTATAATTTCATTATTGATTTATAGTTGAATTTTTTTATGTTTTCGGTTAAGAAAGGTTGTAAATAAATGTTTACCTTGAGAAACGCCAAGCGAAAGCCTTCCGTTGACAAGTAAAGTCCATTTATAGTCACCTATGCCTTTGAAAGCCTTATTACTCGCTTTGAATGGTTTTATAATCTCATTGTTGATTTTAAGTTGAATTTTTTTATATTTTCGGATAAGAAAGGTTATAAATAAATGTTTACCTCGAGAAACGCGAAGCAAAAGCCATCCATTGACAAGAAAAGTCTATTTATTGTCGCATATGCCTTTCAAAGCCATATTACTTGCTTTAAATGGTTTTATAATTTCATTATTGATTTTAAGTTGAATTTTTTTATGTTTTTCGTTAAGAAAGATTATAAATAAATGTTTACCTCGAGAAACATGAAGCAAAAGCAATCCATTGACAAGAAAAGTCGATTTATAGTCACCTATACCTTTGAAAGCCTTATTACTCGCTTTAAATGGTTTTATAATCTTATTATTGATTTTGAATTAAATTGTTTTATGTTTTCAATTAAGAAAGGTTATAAATAAATGTTTACCTCGAGAAACGTGAAGCAAAAGCAATCCATTGACAAGAAATGTCCATTTATAGTCACCTATACCTTTGAAAGCCTTATTACTCGCTTTAAATTGTTTTATAATCTTATTATTGATTTTGAATTAAATTTTTTTATGTTTTCAGTTAAGAAAGGTTATAAATAAATGTTTACCTCGAGAAACGTGAAGCAAAAGCAATCCATTGACAAGAAATATCCATTTATAGTCACCTATACCTTTGAAAGCCTTATTACTCGCTTTAAACGGTTTTATAATCTTATTATTGATTTTGAATTAAATTTTTTTATGTTTTGAATTAAGAAAGGTTATAAATAAATGTTTACCTTGAGAAACGTGAAGCAAAAGCCATCCATTGACAGGAAAAGTCCATTTATAGTCACCTATGCCTTTGAAAGCCTTATTACTCACGTTAAATGGTTTTATAATCTTATTATTGATTTTGAATTAAAATTTTTTATGTTTTCGATTAAGAAAGGTTATAAATAAATGTTTACCTCGAGAAACGCGAAGCAAAAGCCATCCATTGACAAGAAAAGTCCATTTATAGTCACCTATGCCTTTGAAAGCCTTATTACTCGCTTTAAATGGTTTTCTAATTTCATTATTGATTTATAGTTGAATTTTTTTATGTTTTCGGTTAAGAAAGGTTATAAATAAATGTTTACCTTGAGAAACGCCAAGCGAAAGCCTTCCGTTGACAAGTAAAGTCCATTTATAGTCACTTATACCTTTGAAAGCCTTATTAGTCACTTTACATGGTTTTATAATCTCGTTATTGATTTTCAGTTCAATTTTTTTATGTTTTCGATTAAGAAAGGTTCTAAATAAATGTTTACCTTGAGAAACGTGAAGCAAAAGCCATCCATTGACAAGAAAAGTCCATTTATAGTCACTTATACCTTTGAAAGCCTTATTACTCGCTTTAAATGGTTTTATAATCTCATTATTGATTTTAAGTTGAATTTTTTTATGTTTTCGGTTAAGAAAGGTTATAAATAAACGTTTACCTCGAGAAACGTGAAGCAAAAGCCATCCATTGACAAGAAAAGTCCATTTATAGTCACTTATACCTTTGAAAGCCTTATTACTCGCTTTAAATGGTTTTATAATCTCATTATTGATTTTAAGTTGATTTTTTTTATGTTTTCGGTTAAGAAGGTTATAAATAAACGTTTACCTCGAGAAACGTGAAGCAAAAGCCATCCATTGACAAGAAATGTCCTTTTATAGTCACCTATGCCTTTGAAAGCCTTATTACTCGCTTTAAATGGTTTTATAATCTCGTTATTGATTTTAAGTTGAATTTTTTTATATTTTCGGATAAGAAAGGTTATAAATAAATGTTTACCTCGAGAAACATGAAGCAAAAGCCATCCATTGACAAGAAAAGTCCATTTATCGTCACCTATACCTTTGAAAGCCTTATTACTCGCTTTAAATGGTTTTATAATCTCGTTATTGATTTTAAGTTGAATTTTTTTATATTTTCGGATAAAAAATGTTATAAAGAAATGTGTACCTCGAGAAACGTGAAGCAAAAGCCATCCATTGACAAGAAAAGTCAATTTATAGTCACCTATGCCTTTCAAAGCCTTATTACTCGCTTTAAATGGTTTTATAATCTCATTATTGATTTTAAGTTGAATTTTTTTATGTTTTCGGTTAAGAAAGGTTATAAATAAATGTTTACCTCGAGAAATTTGAAGCAAAAGCCATCCATTGACAAGAAAAGTCCATTTATAGTCACCTATGCCTTTGAAAGCCTTATTACTCACGTTAAATGGTTTTATAATCTCATTATTGATTTTGAATTAAATTTTTTTATGTTTTCGATTAAGAAAGGTTATAAATAAATGTTTACCTTAAGAAACGCGAAGCAAAAGCCATCCATTGGCAAGAAAAGTCTATTTATAGTCACCTATGCCTTTCAAAGCCTTATTACTCGCTTTCAATGGTTTTATAATTTCATTATTGATTTTAAGTTGAATTTTTTTATGTTTTTTGTTAAGAAAGATTATAAATAAATGTTTACCTCGAGAAACGCGAAGCAAAAGCCATCCATTGACAAGAAAAGTCCATTTATAGTCACCTATACCTTTGAAAGCCTTATTACTCACTTTAAATGGTTTTATAATCTCATTATTGATTTTAAGTTGAATTTTTTTATATTTTCGGTTAAGAAAGGTTATAAATAAATGTTTACCTCGTGAAACGCGAAGCAAAAGCCATCCATTGACAAGAAAAGTCCATTTATAGTCACCTATGCCTTTGAAAGCCTTATTACTCACGTTAAATGGTTTTATAATCTTATTATTGATTTTGAATTAAATTTTTTTATGTTTTCGATTAAGAAAGGTTATAAATAAATGTTTACCTCGAGAAACGTGAAGCAAAAGCCATCCATTGACTAGAAAAGTCCATTTATAGTCACCTATGCCTTTGAAAGCCTTATTACTCGCTTTAAATGGTTTTATAATTTCATTATTGATTTATAGTTGAATTTTTTTATGTTTTCGGTTAAGAAAGGTTATAACTAATTGTTTACCTTGAGAAACGCCAAGCGAAAGCCTTCCATTGACAAGTAAAGTCCATTTATAGTCACCTATGCCTTTGAAAGCCTTATTACTCACGTTAAATGGTTTTATAATCTTATTATTGATTTTGAATTGAATATTTTTATGTTCTCAATTAAGAAAGGTTATAAATAGATGTTTACCTCGAGAAACGCAAAGCAAAAGCCATCCATTGACAAGAAAAGTCCATTTATAGTCACCTATACCTTTTAAAGCCTTATTACTCGCTTTAAATGGTTTTATAATTTCATTATTGATTTTAAGTTGAATTTTTTTATGTTTTCGGTTAAGAAAGGTTATAAATAAATGTTTACCTTGAGAAACGCCAAGCGAAAGCCTTCCATTGACAAGTAAAGTCCATTTATAGTCACCTATGCCTTTTAAAGCCTTATTACTCGCTTTAAATGGTTTTATAATCTCATTATTTATTTTAAGTTGAATTTGTTTACGTTTTCGATTAAGCAAGGTTGTAAATAAATGTTTACCTCGAGAAACGTGAAGCAAAAGCCATCCATTGACAAGAAAAGTCTATTTATAGTCACCTATGCCTTTCAAAGCCTTATTACTCGCTTTAAATGGTTTTATAATTTCATTATTGATTTTAAGTTGAATTTTTTTATGTTTTTTGTTAAGAAAGATTATAAATAAATGTTTACCTTGAGAAACGCGAAGCAAAAGCCATCCATTGACAAGAAAAGTCCATTTATAGTCACCTATACCTTTGAAAGCCTTATTACTCGCTTTAAATGGTTTTATAATCTCATTATTGATTTTAAGTTAAATTTTTTTATATTTTCGGTTAAGAAAGGTTATAAATAAATGTTTACCTCGAGAAACGCGAAGCAAAAGCCATCCATTGACAAGAAAAGTCCATTTATAGTCACCTATGCCTTTGAAAGCCTTATTACTCACGTTAAATGGTTTTATAATCTTATTATTGATTTTGCATTAAATTTTTTTATGTTTTCGATTAAGAAAGGTTATAAATAAATGTTTACCTCGAGAAACGCGAAGCAAAAGCCATCCATTGACCAGAAAAGTCCATTTATAGTCACCTATGCCTTTGAAAGCCTTATTACTCGCTTTAAATGGTTTTATAATCTCATTATTGATTTTAAGTTGAATTTTTTTATGTTTTCGATTAAGAAAGGTTATAAATAAATGTTTACCTTGAGAAACGCCAAGCGAAAGCCTTCCATTGACAAGTATAGTCCATTTATAGTCACCTATGCCTTTGAAAGCCTTATTACTCACGTTAAATGGTTTTATAATCTTATTATTGATTTTGAATTGAATATTTTTATGTTCTCAATTAAGAAAGGTTATAAATAGATGTTTACCTCGAGAAACGCGAAGCAAAAGCCATGCATTGACCAGAAAAGTCCATTTATAGTCACATATGCCTTTGAAAGCCTTATTACTCACTTTAAATGGTTTTATAATCTCCTTATTGATTTTAAGTTGAATTTTTTTATGTTTTCGGTTAAGAAAGGTTATAAATAAATGTTTACCTTGAGAAACGCCAAGCGAAAGCCTTCCGTTGACAAGTAAAGTCTATTTATAGTCACCTATGCCTTTGAAAGCCTTATTACTCGCTTTGAATGGTTTTATAATCTCATTGTTGATTTTAAGTTGAATTTTTTTATATTTTCGGATAAGAAAGGTTATAAATAAATGTTTACCTCGAGAAACGCGAAGCAAAAGCCATCCATTGACAAAAAAAGTCTATTTATTGTCACATATGCCTTTCAAAGCCATATTACTTGCTTTAAATGGTTTTATAATTTCATTATTGATTTTCAGTTGAATTTTTTGATGTTTTTCGTTAAGAAAGATTATAAATAAATGTTTACCTCGAGAAACGTGAAGCAAAAGCAATCCATTGAAAAGAAAAGTCCATTTATAGTCACCTATACCTTTGAAAGCCTTATTACTCGCTTTAAATGGTTTTATAATCTTATTATTGATTTTGAATTAAATTTTTTCATGTTTTCAATTAAGAAAGGTTATAAATAAATGTTTACCTCGAGAAACGTGTAGCAAAAGCAATCCATTGACAAGAAATATCCATTTATAGTCACCTATACCTTTGAAAGCCTTATTACTCGCTTTAAATGGTTTTATAATCTTATTATTGATTTTGAATTAAATTTTTTTATGTTTTCAATTAAGAAAGGTTATAAATAAATATTTACCTCGAGAAACGCGAAGCAAAAGCCATCCATTGACAGGAAAAGTCCATTTATAGTCACCTATGCCTTTGAAAGCCTTATTACTCACGTTAAATGGTTTTATAATCTTATTATTGATTTTGAATTAAAATTTTTTATGTTTTCGATTAAGAAAGGTTATAAATAAATGTTTACCTCGAGAAACGCGAAGCAAAAGCCATCCATTGACCAGAAAAGTCCATTTATAGTCACCTATGCCTTTGAAAGCCTTATTACTCGCTTTAAATGGTTTTATAATTTCATTATTGATTTATAGTTGAATTCTTTTATGTTTTCGGTTAAGAAAGGTTGTAAATAAATATTTACCTTGAGAAACGCCAAGCGAAAACCTTCGGTTGACAAGTAAAGTCCATTTATAGTCACCTATGCCTTTGAAAGCCTTATTACTCGCTTTAAATGGTTTTATAATCTCATTATTGATTTTAAGTTGAATTTTTTTATGTTTTCGGTTAAGAAAGGTTATAAATAAATGTTTACCTTGAGAAACGCCAAGCGAAAGCCTTCCGTTGACAAGTAAAGTCTATTTATAGTCACCTATGCCTTTGAAAGCCTTATTACTCGCTTTGAATGGTTTTCTAATCTCATTGTTTATTTTAAGTTGAATTTTTTTATATTTTCGGATAAGAAAGGTTATAAATAAATGTTTACCTCGAGAAACGTGAAGCAAAAGCCATCCATTGACAAGAAAAGTCCATTTATCGTCACCTATACCTTTGAAAGCCTAATTACTCGCTTTAAATGGTTTTATAATCTCATTATTGATTTTAAGTTGAATTTTTTTATGTTTTCGGTTATGAAAGGTTATAAATAAATGTTTACCTCGAGAAACGTGAAGCAAAAGCCATCCATTGACAAGAAAAGTCCATTTATAGTCACTTATACCTTTGAAAGCCTTATTAGTCACTTTAAATGGTTTTATAATCTCGTTATTGATTTTCAGTTGAATTTTTTTATGTTTTCAGTTAAGAAAGGTTCTAAATAAATGTTTACCTTGAGAAACGTGAAGCAAAAGCCATCCATTAACAAGAAAAGTCCATTTATAGTCACTTATACCTTTGAAAGCCTTATTACTCGCTTTAAATGGTTTTATAATCTCATTATTTATTTTAAGTTGAATTTGTTTATGTTTTTGGTTAAGAAAGGTTCAAAATAAATGTTTACCTCGAGAAATGTGAAGCAAAAGCCATCCATTGACAAAAAAAGTCCATTTATAGTCACCTATGCCTTTCAAAGCCTTATTAGTCACTTTAAATAGTTTTATAATCTCGTTATTGATTTTAAGTTGAATTTTTTTATGTTTTCGGTTAAGAAAGGTTCTAAATAAATGTTTACCTCGATAAATGTGAAGCAAAAGCCATCCATTGACAAGAAAAGTCCATTTATAGTCACCTATGCCTTTCAAAGCCTTATTAGTCACTTTAAATGGTTTTATAATCTCGTTATTGATTTTCAGTTGAATTTTTTTATGTTTTCGATTAAGAAAGGTTCTAAATAAATGTTTACATCGAGAAATGTGAAGCAAAAGCCATCCATTGACAAGAAGAGTCCATTTATAGTCACCTATGCCTTTGAAAGCCTTATTACTCGCTTTAAATGGTTTTATAATCTCGTTATTTATTTTAAGTTGAATGTTTTTATGTTTTCGGTTAAGAAAGGTTATAAATAAATGTTTACCTCGAGAAACGTGAAGCAAAAGCCATCGATTGACAAGAAAAGTCCATTTATAGTCACTTATACCTTTGAAAGCCTTATTACTCGCTTTAAATGGTTTTATAATCTGATTATTGATTTTAAGTTGATTTTTTTTATATTTTCGGATAAGAAAGGTTATAAATAAATGTTTACCAAGAGAAACGTGAAGCAAAAGCCATCCATTGACAAGAAAAGTCCTTTTATAGTCACCTATGCCTTTGAAAGCCTTATTACTCGCTTTAAATGGTTTTATAATCTCGTTATTGATTTTAAGTTGAATTTTTTTATATTTTCGGATAAGAAAGGTTATAAATAAATGTTTACCTCGAGAAACGTGAAGCAAAGCCATCCATTGACAAGAAAAGTCCATTTATAGTCACCTATGCCTTTCAAAGCCTTATTACTCGCTTTAAATGGTTTTATAATCTCATTATTGATTTTAAGTTGAATGTTTTTATGTTTTCGGTTAAGAAAGGTTATAAATAAATGTTTACCTTCAGAAACGTGAAGCAAAAGCCTTCTGTTGACAAGTAAAGTCTATTTATAGTCACCTATGCCTTTGAAAGCCTTATTACTCGCTTTGAATGGTTTTATAATCTCATTGTTTATTTTAAGTTGAATTTTTTTATATTTTCGGATAAGAAAGGTTATAAATAAATGTTTACCTCGAGAAACGTGAAGCAAAAGCCATCCATTGACAAGAAAAGTCCATTTATAGTCACCTATGCCTTTCAAAGCCTTATTACTCGCTTTAAATGGTTTTATAATCTCATTATTGAATTTAAGTTGAATGTTTTTATGTTTTCGGTTAAGAAAGGTTATAAATAAATGTTTACCTTGAGAAACGCCAAGCGAAAGCCTTCCGTTGACAAGTAAAGTCTATTTATAGTCACCTATGCCTTTGAAAGCCTTATTACTCGCTTTGAATGGTTTTATAATCTCATTGTTTATTTTAAGTTGAATTTTTTTATATTTTCGGATAAGAAAGGTTATAAATAAATGTTTACCTCGAGAAACGTGAAGCAAAAGCCATCCATTGATAAGAAATATCCCATTATAGTCACCTATACCTTTGAAAGCCTTATTACTCGCTTTAAATGGTTTTATAATCTTATTATTGATTTTGAATTAAATTTTTTTATGTTTTCAATTAAGAAAGGTTATAAATAAATGTTTACCTCGAGAAACGTGAAGCAAAAGCAATCCATTGACAAGAAATATCCATTTATAGTCACCTATACCTTTGAAAGCCTTATTACTCGCTTTAAATGGTTTTATAATCTTATTATTGATTTTGAATTAAATTTTTTTATGTTTTCAATTAAGAAAGGTTATAAATAATTATTTACCTCGGGAAACGCGAAGCAAAAGCCATCCATTGAAAGGAAAAGTCCATTTATAGTCACCTATGCCTTTGAAAGCCTTATTACTCACGTTAAATGGTTTTATAATCTTATTATTGATTTTGAATTAAAATTTTTTATGTTTTCGATTAAGAAAGGTTATAAATAAATGTTTACCTCGAGAAACATGAAGCAAAAGCAATCCATTGACAAGAAAAGTCGATTTATAGTCACCTATACCTTTGAAAGCCTTATTACTCGCTTTAAATGGTTTTATAATCTTATTATTGATTTTGAATTAAATTGTTTTATGTTTTCAATTAAGAAAGGTTATAAATAAATGTTTACCTCGAGAAACGTGAAGCAAAAGCAATCCATTGACAAGAAATGTCCATTTATAGTCACCTATACCTTTGAAAGCCTTATTACTCGCTTTAAATTGTTTTATAATCTTATTATTGATTTTGAATTAAATTTTTTTATGTTTTCAATTAAGAAAGGTTATAAATAAATGTTTACCTCGAGAAACGTGAAGCAAAAGCAATCCATTGACAAGAAATATCCATTTATAGTCACCTATACCTTTGAAAGCCTTATTACTCGCTTTAAACGGTTTTATAATCTTATTATTGATTTTGAATTAAATTTTTTTATGTTTTGAATTAAGAAAGGTTATAAATAAATGTTTACCTTGAGAAACGTGAAGCAAAAGCCATCCATTGACAGGAAAAGTCCATTTATAGTCACCTATGCCTTTGAAAGCCTTATTACTCACGTTAAATGGTTTTATAATCTTATTATTGATTTTGAATTAAAATTTTTTATGTTTTCGATTAAGAAAGGTTATAAATAAATGTTTACCTCGAGAAACGCGAAGCAAAAGCCATCCATTGACAAGAAAAGTCCATTTATAGTCACCTATGCCTTTGAAAGCCTTATTACTCGCTTTAAATGGTTTTCTAATTTCATTATTGATTTATAGTTGAATTTTTTTATGTTTTCGGTTAAGAAAGGTTATAAATAAATGTTTACCTTGAGAAACGCCAAGCGAAAGCCTTCCGTTGACAAGTAAAGTCCATTTATAGTCACTTATACCTTTGAAAGCCTTATTAGTCACTTTACATGGTTTTATAATCTCGTTATTGATTTTCAGTTGAATTTTTTTATGTTTTCGATTAAGAAAGGTTCTAAATAAATGTTTACCTTGAGAAACGTGAAGCAAAAGCCATCCATTGACAAGAAAAGTCCATTTATAGTCACTTATACCTTTGAAAGCCTTATTACTCGCTTTAAATGGTTTTATAATCTCATTATTGATTTTAAGTTGAATTTTTTTATGTTTTCGGTTAAGAAAGGTTATAAATAAACGTTTACCTCGAGAAACGTGAAGCAAAAGCCATCCATTGACAAGAAAAGTCCATTTATAGTCACTTATACCTTTGAAAGCCTTATTACTCGCTTTAAATGGTTTTATAATCTCATTATTGATTTTAAGTTGATTTTTTTTATGTTTTCGGTTAAGAAGGTTATAAATAAACGTTTACCTCGAGAAACGTGAAGCAAAAGCCATCCATTGACAAGAAATGTCCTTTTATAGTCACCTATGCCTTTGAAAGCCTTATTACTCGCTTTAAATGGTTTTATAATCTCGTTATTGATTTTAAGTTGAATTTTTTTATATTTTCAGATAAGAAAGGTTATAAATAAATGTTTACCTCGAGAAACATGAAGCAAAAGCCATCCATTGACAAGAAAAGTCCATTTATCGTCACCTATACCTTTGAAAGCCTTATTACTCGCTTTAAATGGTTTTATAATCTCGTTATTGATTTTAAGTTGAATTTTTTTATATTTTCGGATAAAAAATGTTATAAAGAAATGTGTACCTCGAGAAACGTGAAGCAAAAGCCATCCATTGACAAGAAAAGTCAATTTATAGTCACCTATGCCTTTCAAAGCCTTATTACTCGCTTTAAATGGTTTTATAATCTCATTATTGATTTTAAGTTGAATTTTTTTATGTTTTCGGTTAAGAAAGGTTATAAATAAATGTTTACCTCGAGAAATTTGAAGCAAAAGCCATCCATTGACAAGAAAAGTCCATTTATAGTCACCTATGCCTTTGAAAGCCTTATTACTCACGTTAAATGGTTTTATAATCTCATTATTGATTTTGAATTAAATTTTTTTATGTTTTCGATTAAGAAAGGTTATAAATAAATGTTTACCTTAAGAAACGCGAAGCAAAAGCCATCCATTGGCAAGAAAAGTCTATTTATAGTCACCTATGCCTTTCAAAGCCTTATTACTCGCTTTCAATGGTTTTATAATTTCATTATTGATTTTAAGTTGAATTTTTTTATGTTTTTTGTTAAGAAAGATTATAAATAAATGTTTACCTCGAGAAACGCGAAGCAAAAGCCATCCATTGACAAGAAAAGTCCATTTATAGTCACCTATACCTTTGAAAGCCTTATTACTCACTTTAAATGGTTTTATAATCTCATTATTGATTTTAAGTTGAATTTTTTTATATTTTCGGTTAAGAAAGGTTATAAATAAATGTTTACCTCGTGAAACGCGAAGCAAAAGCCATCCATTGACAAGAAAAGTCCATTTATAGTCACCTATGCCTTTGAAAGCCTTATTACTCACGTTAAATGGTTTTATAATCTTATTATTGATTTTGAATTAAATTTTTTTATGTTTTCGATTAAGAAAGGTTATAAATAAATGTTTACCTCGAGAAACGTGAAGCAAAAGCCATCCATTGACTAGAAAAGTCCATTTATAGTCACCTATGCCTTTGAAAGCCTTATTACTCGCTTTAAATGGTTTTATAATTTCATTATTGATTTATAGTTGAATTTTTTTATGTTTTCGGTTAAGAAAGGTTATAACTAATTGTTTACCTTGAGAAACGCCAAGCGAAAGCCTTCCATTGACAAGTAAAGTCCATTTATAGTCACCTATGCCTTTGAAAGCCTTATTACTCACGTTAAATGGTTTTATAATCTTATTATTGATTTTGAATTGAATATTTTTATGTTCTCAATTAAGAAAGGTTATAAATAGATGTTTACCTCGAGAAACGCAAAGCAAAAGCCATCCATTGACAAGAAAAGTCCATTTATAGTCACCTATACCTTTTAAAGCCTTATTACTCGCTTTAAATGGTTTTATAATTTCATTATTGATTTTATGTTGAATTTTTTTATGTTTTCGGTTAAGAAAGGTTATAAATAAATGTTTACCTTGAGAAACGCCAAGCGAAAGCCTTCCATTGACAAGTAAAGTCCATTTATAGTCACCTATGCCTTTTAAAGCCTTATTACTCGCTTTAAATGGTTTTATAATCTCATTATTTATTTTAAGTTGAATTTGTTTACGTTTTCGATTAAGCAAGGTTGTAAATAAATGTTTACCTCGAGAAACGTGAAGCAAAAGCCATCCATTGACAAGAAAAGTCTATTTATAGTCACCTATGCCTTTCAAAGCCTTATTACTCGCTTTAAATGGTTTTATAATTTCATTATTGATTTTAAGTTGAATTTTTTTATGTTTTTTGTTAAGAAAGATTATAAATAAATGTTTACCTTGAGAAACGCGAAGCAAAAGCCATCCATTGACAAGAAAAGTCCATTTATAGTCACCTATACCTTTGAAAGCCTTATTACTCGCTTTAAATGGTTTTATAATCTCATTATTGATTTTAAGTTAAATTTTTTTATATTTTCGGTTAAGAAAGGTTATAAATAAATGTTTACCTCGAGAAACGCGAAGCAAAAGCCATCCATTGACAAGAAAAGTCCATTTATAGTCACCTATGCCTTTGAAAGCCTTATTACTCACGTTAAATGGTTTTATAATCTTATTATTGATTTTGCATTAAATTTTTTTATGTTTTCGATTAAGAAAGGTTATAAATAAATGTTTACCTCGAGAAACGCGAAGCAAAAGCCATCCATTGACCAGAAAAGTCCATTTATAGTCACCTATGCCTTTGAAAGCCTTATTACTCGCTTTAAATGGTTTTATAATCTCATTATTGATTTTAAGTTGAATTTTTTTATGTTTTCGATTAAGAAAGGTTATAAATAAATGTTTACCTTGAGAAACGCCAAGCGAAAGCCTTCCATTGACAAGTAAAGTCCATTTATAGTCACCTATGCCTTTGAAAGCCTTATTACTCACGTTAAATGGTTTTATAATCTTATTATTGATTTTGAATTGAATATTTTTATGTTCTCAATTAAGAAAGGTTATAAATAGATGTTTACCTCGAGAAACGCGAAGCAAAAGCCATGCATTGACCAGAAAAGTCCATTTATAGTCACCTATGCCTTTGAAAGCCTTATTACTCACTTTAAATGGTTTTATAATCTCCTTATTGATTTTAAGTTGAATTTTTTTATGTTTTCGGTTAAGAAAGGTTATAAATAAATGTTTACCTTGAGAAACGCCAAGCGAAAGCCTTCCGTTGACAAGTAAAGTCTATTTATAGTCACCTATGCCTTTGAAAGCCTTATTACTCGCTTTGAATGGTTTTATAATCTCATTGTTGATTTTAAGTTGAATTTTTTTATATTTTCGGATAAGAAAGGTTATAAATAAATGTTTACCTCGAGAAACGTGAAGCAAAAGCCATCCATTGACAAGAAAAGTCCATTTATCGTCACCTATACCTTTGAAAGCCTTATTACTCGCTTTAAATGGTTTTATAATCTCATTATTGATTTTAAGTTGAATTTTTTTATGTTTTCGGTTAAGAAAGGTTATAAATAAATGTTTACCTCGAGAAACGTGAAACAAAAGCCATCCATTGACAAGAAAAGTCCATTTATAGTCACTTATACCTTTGAAAGCCTTATTAGTCACTTTAAATGGTTTTATAATCTCGTTATTGATTTTCAGTTGAATTTTTTTATGTTTTCAGTTAAGAAAGGTTCTAAATAAATGTTTACCTTGAGAAACATGAAGCAAAAGCCATCCATTGACTAGAAAAGTCCATTTATAGTCACTTATACCTTTGAAAGCCTTATTACTCGCTTTAAATGGTTTTATAATCTCATTATTGATTTTAAGTTGAATTTGTTTATGTTTTTGGTTAAGAAAGGTTCAAAATAAATGTTTACCTCGAGAAATGTGAAGCAAAAGCCATCCATTGACAAAAAAAGTCCATTTATAGTCACCTATGCCTTTCAAAGCCTTATTAGTCACTTTAAATGGTTTTATAATCTCGTTATTGATTTTAAGTTGAATTTTTTTATGTTTTCGGTTAAGAAAGGTTCTAAATAAATGTTTACCTCGAGAAATGTGAAGCAAAAGCCATCCATTGACAAGAAAAGTCCATTTATAGTCACCTATGCCTTTCAAAGCCTTATTAGTCACTTTAAATGGTTTTATAATCTCGTTATTGATTTTCAGTTGAATTTTTTTATGTTTTCGATTAAGAAAGGTTCTAAATAAATGTTTACATCGAGAAATGTGAAGCAAAAGCCATCCATTAACAAGAAGAGTCCATTTATAGTCACCTATGCCTTTGAAAGCCTTATTACTCGCTTTAAATGGTTTTATAATCTCATTATTTATTTAAAGTTGAATGTTTTTATGTTTTCGGTTAAGAAAGGTTATAAATAAATGTTTACCTCGAGAAACGTGAAGCAAAAGCCATCGATTGACAAGAAAAGTCCATTTATAGTCACTTATACCTTTGAAAGCCTTATTACTCGCTTTAAATGGTTTTATAATCTGATTATTGATTTTAAGTTGATTTTTTTTATATTTTCGGATAAGAAAGGTTGTAAATAAATGTTTACCTCGAGAAACGTGAAGCAAAAGCCATCCATTGACAAGAAAAGTCCTTTTATAGTCACCTATGCCTTTGAAAGCCTTATTACTCGCTTTAAATGGTTTTATAATCTCGTTATTGATTTTAAGTTGAATTTTTTTATATTTTCGGATAGGAAAGGTTATAAATAAATGTTTACCTCGAGAAACGCGAAGCAAAAGCCATCCATTGACAAGAAAAGTCCATTTATAGTCACCTATGCCTTTTAAAGCCTTATTACTCGCTTTAAATGGTTTTATAATCTCATTATTGATTTTAAGTTGAATGTTTTTATGTTTTCGGTTAAGAAAGGTTATAAATAAATGTTTACCTCGAGAAACGTGAAGCAAAAGCCATCCATTGACAAGAAAAGTCCATTTATAGTCACTTATACCTTTGAAAGCCTTATTACTCGCTTTAAATGGTTTTATAATCTCATTATTGATTTTAAGTTGAATTTTTTTATATTTTCGGATAAGAAAGGTTATAAATAAATGTTTACCTCGAGAAACGTGAAGCAAAAGCCATCCATTGACAAGAAAAGTCCATTTATAGTCACCTATGCCCTTGAAAGCCTTATTACTCGCTTTAAATGGTTTTATAATCTCATTATTGATTTTAAGTTGAATTTTTTTATGTTTTCGGTTAAGAAAGGTTATAAATAAATGTTTACCTTGAGAAACGCGAAGCAAAAGCCATCCATTGACCAGAAAAGTCCATTTATAGTCACTTATGCCTTTGAAAGCCTTATTACTCACGTTAAATGGTTTTATAATCTTATTATTGATTTTGCATTAAATTTTTTTATGTTTTCGATTAAGAAAGGTTATAAATAAATGTTTACCTCGAGAAACGTGAAGCAAAAGCCATCCATTGACCAGAAAAGTCCATTTATAGTCACCTATGCCTTTGAAAGCCTTATTACTCGCTTTAAATGGTTTTATAATCTCATTATTGATTTTAAGTTGAATTTTTTTATGTTTTCGATTAAGAAAGGTTATAAATAAATGTTTACCTTGAGAAACGCCAAGCGAAAGCCTTCCATGTACAAGTAAAGTCCATTTATAGTCACCTATGCCTTTGAAAGCCTTATTACTCACGTTAAATGGTTTTATAATCTTATTATTGATTTTGAATTGAATATTTTTATGTTCTCAATTAAGAATGGTTATAAATAGATGTTTACCTCGAGAAACGCGAAGCAAAAGCCATGCATTGACCAGAAAAGTCCATTTATAGTCACCTATGCCTTTGAAAGCCTTATTACTCGCTTTAAATGGTTTTATAATCTCCTTATTGATTTTAAGTTGAATTTTTTTATGTTTTCGGTTAAGAAAGGTTATAAATAAATGTTTACCTTGAGAAACGCCAAGCGAAAGCCTTCCTTGACAAGTAAAATCTATTTATAGTCACCTATGCCTTTGAAAGCCTTATTACTCGCTTTGAATGGTTTTATAATCTCATTGTTGATTTTAAGTTGAATTTTTTTATATTTTCGGATAAGAAAGGTTATAAATAAATGTTTACCTCGAGAAACGTGAAGCAAAAGCCATCCATTGACAAGAAAAGTCCATTTATCGTCACCTATACCTTTTAAAGCCTTATTACTCGCTTTAAATGGTTTTATAATCTCATTATTGATTTTAAGTTGAATTTTTTTATGTTTTCGGTTAAGAAAGGTTATAAATAAATGTTTACCTCGAGAAACGTGAAGCAAAAGCCATCCATTGACAAGAAAAGTCTATTTATAGTCACTTATACCTTTGAAAGCCTTATTAGTCACTTTAAATGGTTTTATAATCTCGTTATTGATTTTCAGTTGAATTTTTTTATGTTTTCAGTTAAGAAAGGTTCTAAATAAATGTTTACCTTGAGAAAGATGAAGCAAAAGCCATCCATTGACTAGAAAAGTCCATTTATAGTCACTTATACCTTTGAAAGCCTTATTACTCGCTTTAAATGGTTTTATAATCTCATTATTGATTTTAAGTTGAATTTGTTTATGTTTTTGGTTAAGAAAGGTTCAAAATAAATGTTTACCTCGAGAAATGTGAAGCAAAAGCCATCCATTGACAAAAAAAGTCCATTTATAGTCACCTATGCCTTTCAAAGCCTTATTAGTCACTTTAAATGGTTTTATAATCTCGTTATTGATTTTAAGTTGAATTTTTTTATGTTTTCGGTTAAGAAAGGTTCTAAATAAATGTTTACCTCGAGAAATGTGAAGCAAAAGCCATCCATTGACAAGAAAAGTCCATTTATAGTCACCTATGCCTTTCAAAGCCTTATTAGTCACTTTAAATGGTTTTATAATCTCGTTATTGATTTTCAGTTGAATTTTTTTATGTTTTCGATTAAGAAAGGTTCTAAATAAATGTTTACATCGAGAAATGTGAAGCAAAAGCCATCCATTGACAAGAAGAGTCCATTTATAGTCACCTATGCCTTTGAAAGCCTTATTACTCGCTTTAAATGGTTTTATAATCTCATTATTTATTTTAAGTTGAATGTTTTTATGTTTTCGGTTAAGAAAGGTTATAAATAAATGTTTACCTCGAGAAACGTGAAGCAAAAGCCATCCATTGACAAGAAAAGTCTATTTATAGTCACTTATACCTTTGAAAGCCTTATTAGTCACTTTAAATGGTTTTATAATCTCGTTATTGATTTTCAGTTGAATTTTTTTATGTTTTCAGTTAAGAAAGGTTCTAAATAAATGTTTACCTTGAGAAACATGAAGCAAAAGCCATCCATTGACTAGAAAAGTCCATTTATAGTCACTTATACCTTTGAAAGCCTTATTACTCGCTTTAAATGGTTTTATAATCTCATTATTGATTTTAAGTTGAATTTGTTTATGTTTTTGGTTAAGAAAGGTTCAAAATAAATGTTTACCTCGAGAAATGTGAAGCAAAAGCCATCCATTGACAAAAAAAGTCCATTTATAGTCACTTATACCTTTGAAAGCCTTATTACTCGCTTTAAATGGTTTTATAATCTGATTATTGATTTTAAGTTGATTTTTTTTATATTTTCGGATAAGAAAGGTTGTAAATAAATGTTTACCTCGAGAAACGTGAAGCAAAAGCCATCCATTGACAAGAAAAGTCCATTTATAGTCACCTATGCCTTCGAAAGCCTTATTACTCGCTTTAAATGGTTTTATAATTTCATTAGTGATTTATAGTTGAATTTTTTTATGTTTTCGGTTAAGAAAGGTTATAAATAAATGTTTACCTTGAGAAACGCCAAGCGAAAGCCTTCCATTGACAAGTAAAGTCCATTTATAGTCACCTATGCCTTTGAAAGCCTTATTACTCACTTTAAATGGTTTTATAATCTCATTATTGATTTTAAGTTGAATTTTTTTATGTTTTCGGTTAAGAAAGGTTATAAATAAATGTTTACCTCGAGAAATTTGAAGCAAAAGCCATCCATTGACAAGAAAAGTCCATTTATAGTCACCTATGCCTTTGAAAGCCTTATTACTCACGTTAAATGGTTTTATAATCTCATTATTGATTTTGAATTAAATTTTTTTATGTTTTCGATTAAGAAAGGTTATAAATAAATGTTTACCTTAAGAAACGCGAAGCAAAAGCCATCCATTGGCAAGAAAAGTCTATTTATAGTCACCTATGCCTTTCAAAGCCTTATTACTCGCTTTCAATGGTTTTATAATTTCATTATTGATTTTAAGTTGAATTTTTTTATGTTTTTTGTTAAGAAAGATTATAAATAAATGTTTACCTCGAGAAACGCGAAGCAAAAGCCATCCATTGACAAGAAAAGTCCATTTATAGTCACCTATACCTTTGAAAGCCTTATTACTCGCTTTAAATGGTTTTATAATCTCATTATTGATTTTAAGTTGAATTTTTTTATATTTTCGGTTAAGAAAGGTTATAAATAAATGTTTACCTCGTGAAACGCGAAGCAAAAGCCATCCATTGACAAGAAAAGTCCATTTATAGTCACCTATGCCTTTGAAAGCCTTATTACTCACGTTAAATGGTTTTATAATCTTATTATTGATTTTGAATTAAATTTTTTTATGTTTTCGATTAAGAAAGGTTATAAATAAATGTTTACCTCGAGAAACGCGAAGCAAAAGCCATCCATTGACTAGAAAAGTCCATTTATAGTCACCTATGCCTTTGAAAGCCTTATTACTCGCTTTAAATGGTTTTATAATTTCATTATTGATTTATAGTTGAATTTTTTTATGTTTTCGGTTAAGAAAGGTTATAACTAATTGTTTACCTTGAGAAACGCCAAGCGAAAGCCTTCCATTGACAAGTAAAGTCCATTTATAGTCACCTATGCCTTTGAAAGCCTTATTACTCACGTTAAATGGTTTTATAATCTTATTATTGATTTTGAATTGAATATTTTTATGTTCTCAGTTAAGAAAGGTTATAAATAGATGTTTACCTCGAGAAACGCAAAGCAAAAGCCATCCATTGACAAGAAAAGTCCATTTATAGTCACCTATACCTTTTAAAGCCTTATTACTCGCTTTAAATGGTTTTATAATTTCATTATTGATTTTAAGTTGAATTTTTTTATGTTTTCGGTTAAGAAAGGTTATAAATAAATGTTTACCTTGAGAAACGCCAAGCGAAAGCCTTCCATTGACAAGTAAAGTCCATTTATAGTCACCTATGCCTTTTAAAGCCTTATTACTCGCTTTAAATGGTTTTATAATCTCATTATTTATTTTAAGTTGAATTTGTTTACGTTTTCGATTAAGCAAGGTTGTAAATAAATGTTTACCTCGAGAAACGTGAAGCAAAAGCCATCCATTGACAAGAAAAGTCTATTTATAGTCACCTATGCCTTTCAAAGCCTTATTACTCGCTTTAAATGGTTTTATAATTTCATTATTGATTTTAAGTTGAATTTTTTTATGTTTTTTGTTAAGAAAGATTATAAATAAATGTTTACCTTGAGAAACGCGAAGCAAAAGCCATCCATTGACAAGAAAAGTCCATTTATAGTCACCTATACCTTTGAAAGCCTTATTACTCGCTTTAAATGGTTTTATAATCTCATTATTGATTTTAAGTTAAATTTTTTTATATTTTCGGTTAAGAAAGGTTATAAATAAATGTTTACCTCGAGAAACGCGAAGCAAAAGCCATCCATTGACAAGAAAAGTCCATTTATAGTCACCTATGCCTTTGAAAGCCTTATTACTCACGTTAAATGGTTTTATAATCTTATTATTGATTTTGCATTAAATTTTTTTATGTTTTCGATTAAGAAAGGTTATAAATAAATGTTTACCTCGAGAAACGCGAAGCAAAAGCCATCCATTGACCAGAAAAGTCCATTTATAGTCACCTATGCCTTTGAAAGCCTTATTACTCGCTTTAAATGGTTTTATAATCTCATTATTGATTTTAAGTTGAATTTTTTTATGTTTTCGATTAAGAAAGGTTATAAATAAATGTTTACCTTGAGAAACGCCAAGCGAAAGCCTTCCATTGACAAGTAAAGTCCATTTATAGTCACCTATGCCTTTGAAAGCCTTATTACTCACGTTAAATGGTTTTATAATCTTATTATTGATTTTGAATTGAATATTTTTATGTTCTCAATTAAGAAAGGTTATAAATAGATGTTTACCTCGAGAAACGCGAAGCAAAAGCCATGCATTGACCAGAAAAGTCCATTTATAGTCATCAATGCCTTTGAAAGCCTTATTACTCACTTTAAATGGTTTTATAATCTCCTTATTGATTTTAAGTTGAATTTTTTTATGTTTTCGGTTAAGAAAGGTTATAAATAAATGTTTACCTTGAGAAACGCCAAGCGAAAGCCTTCCGTTGACAAGTAAAGTCTATTTATAGTCACCTATGCCTTTGAAAGCCTTATTACTCGCTTTGAATGGTTTTATAATCTCATTGTTGATTTTAAGTTGAATTTTTTTATATTTTCGGATAAGAAAGGTTATAAATAAATGTTTACCTCGAGAAACGTGAAGCAAAAGCCATCCATTGACAAGAAAAGTCCATTTATCGTCACCTATACCTTTGAAAGCCTTATTACTCGCTTTAAATGGTTTTATAATCTCATTATTGATTTTAAGTTGAATTTTTTTATGTTTTCGGTTAAGAAAGGTTATAAATAAATGTTTACCTCGAGAAACGTGAAGCAAAAGCCATCCATTGACAAGAAAAGTCCATTTATAGTCACTTATACCTTTGAAAGCCTTATTAGTCACTTTAAATGGTTTTATAATCTCGTTATTGATTTTCAGTTGAATTTTTTTATGTTTTCAGTTAAGAAAGGTTCTAAATAAATGTTTACCTTGAGAAACATGAAGCAAAAGCCATCCATTGACTAGAAAAGTCCATTTATAGTCACTTATACCTTTGAAAGCCTTATTACTCGCTTTAAATGGTTTTATAATCTCATTATTGATTTTAAGTTGAATTTGTTTATGTTTTTGGTTAAGAAAGGTTCAAAATAAATGTTTACCTCGAGAAATGTGAAGCAAAAGCCATCCATTGACAAAAAAAGTCCATTTATAGTCACCTATGCCTTTCAAAGCCTTATTAGTCACTTTAAATGGTTTTATAATCTCGTTATTGATTTTAAGTTGAATTTTTTTATGTTTTCGGTTAAGAAAGGTTCTAAATAAATGTTTACCTCGAGAAATGTGAAGCAAAAGCCATCCATTGACAAGAAAAGTCCATTTATAGTCACCTATGCCTTTCAAAGCCTTATTAGTCACTTTAAATGGTTTTATAATCTCGTTATTGATTTTCAGTTGAATTGTTTTATGTTTTCGATTAAGAAAGGTTCTAAATAAATGTTTACATCGAGAAATGTGAAGCAAAAGCCATCCATTGACAAGAAGAGTCCATTTATAGTCACCTATGCCTTTGAAAGCCTTATTACTCGCTTTAAATGGTTTTATAATCTCATTATTTATTTTAAGTTGAATGTTTTTATGTTTTCGGTTAAGAAAGGTTATAAATAAATGTTTACCTCGAGAAACGTGAAGCAAAAGCCATCGATTGACAAGAAAAGTCCATTTATAGTCACTTATACGTTTGAAAGCCTTATTACTCGCTTTAAATGGTTTTATAATCTGATTATTGATTTTAAGTTGATTTTTTTTATATTTTCGGATAAGAAAGGTTGTAAATAAATGTTTACCTCGAGAAACGTGAAGCAAAAGCCATCCATTGACAAGAAAAGTCCTTTTATAGTCACCTATGCCTTTGAAAGCCTTATTACTCGCTTTAAATGGTTTTATAATCTCGTTATTGATTTTAAGTTGAATTTTTTTATATTTTCGGATAGGAAAGGTTATAAATAAATGTTTACCTCGAGAAACGTGAAGCAAAAGCCATCCATTGACAAGAAAAGTCCATTTATAGTCACCTATGCCTTTTAAAGCCTTATTACTCGCTTTAAATGGTTTTATAATCTCATTATTGATTTTAAGTTGAATGTTTTTATGTTTTCGGTTAAGAAAGGTTATAAATAAATGTTTACCTCGAGAAACGTGAAGCAAAAGCCATCCATTGACAAGAAAAGTCCATTTATAGTCACTTATACCTTTGAAAGCCTTATTACTCGCTTTAAATGGTTTTATAATCTCATTATTGATTTTAAGTTGAATTTTTTTATATTTTCGGATAAGAAAGGTTATAAATAAATGTTTACCTCGAGAAACGTGAAGCAAAAGGCATCCATTGGCAAGAAAAGTCCATTTATAGTCACCTATGCCTTTGAAAGCCTTATTACTCGCTTTAAATGGTTTTATAATCTCATTATTGATTTTAAGTTGAATTTTTTTATGTTTTCGGTTAAGAAAGGTTATAAATAAATGTTTACCTTGAGAAACGCGAAGCAAAAGCCATCCATTGATAAGAAAAGTCAATTTATAGTCACCTATGCCTTTCAAAGCCTTATTAGTCGCTTTAAATGGTTTTATAATCTCATTATTGATTTTAAGTTGAATTTTTTTATGTTTTTGGTTAAGAAAGGTTATAAATAAATGTTTACCTCGAGAAACGCGAAGCAAAAGCCATCCATTGACCAGAAAAGTCCATTGATAGTCACTTATGCCTTTGAAAGCCTTATTACTCACGTTAAATGGTTTTATAATCTTATTATTGATTTTGCATTAAATTTTTTTATGTTTTCGATTAAGAAAGGTTATAAATAAATGTTTACCTTGAGAAACGCGAAGCAAAAGCCATCCATTGACCAGAAAAGTCCATTTATAGTCACCTATGCCTTTGAAAGCCTTATTACTCGCTTTAAATGGTTTTATAATCTCATTATTGATTTTAAGTTGAATTTTTTTATGTTTTCGATTAAGAAAGGTTATAAATAAATGTTTACCTTGAGAAACGCCAAGCGAAAGCCTTCCATGTACAAGTAAAGTCCATTTATAGTCACCTATGCCTTTGGAAGCCTTATTACTCACGTTAAATGGTTTTATAATCTTATTATTGATTTTGAATTGAATATTTTTATGTTCTCAATTAAGAATGGTTATAAATAGATGTTTACCTCGAGAAACGCGAAGCAAAAGCCATGCATTGACCAGAAAAGTCCATTTATAGTCACCTATGCCTTTGAAAGCCTTATTACTCGCTTTAAATGGTTTTATAATCTCCTTATTGATTTTAAGTTGAATTTTTTTATGTTTTCGGTTAAGAAAGGTTATAAATAAATGTTTACCTTGAGAAACGCCAAGCGAAAGCCTTCCTTGACAAGTAAAGTCTATTTATAGTCATCTATGCCTTTGAAAGCCTTATTACTCGCTTTGAATGGTTTTATAATCTCATTGTTGATTTTAAGTTGAATTTTTTTATATTTTCGGATAAGAAAGGTTATAAATAAATGTTTACCTCGAGAAACGTGAAACAAAAGCCATCCATTGACAAGAAAAGTCCATTTATCGTCACCTATACCTTTGAAAGCCTTATTACTCGCTTTAAATGGTTTTATAATCTCATTATTGATTTTAAGTTGAATTTTTTTATGTTTTCGGTTAAGAAAGGTTATAAATAAATGTTTACCTCGAGAAACGTGAAGCAAAAGCCATCCATTGACAAGAAAAGTCTATTTATAGTCACTCATACCTTTGAAAGCCTTATTAGTCACTTTAAATGGTTTTATAATCTCGTTATTGATTTTCAGTTGAATTTTTTTATGTTTTCAGTTAAGAAAGGTTCTAAATAAATGTTTACCTTGAGAAACATGAAGCAAAAGCCATCCATTGACTAGAAAAGTCCATTTATAGTCACTTATACCTTTGAAAGCCTTATTACTCGCTTTAAATGATTTTATAATCTCATTATTGATTTTAAGTTGAATTTGTTTATGTTTTTGGTTAAGAAAGGTTCAAAATAAATGTTTACCTCGAGAAATGTGAAGCAAAAGCCATCCATTGACAAAAAAAGTCCATTTATAGTCACCTATGGCTTTCAAAGCCTTATTAGTCACTTTAAATGGTTTTATAATCTCGTTATTGATTTTAAGTTGAATTTTTTTATGTTTTCGGTTAAGAAAGGTTCTAAATAAATGTTTACCTCGAGAAATGTGAAGCAAAAGCCATCCATTGACAAGAAAAGTCCATTTATAGTCACCTATGCCTTTCAAAGCCTTATTAGTCACTTTAAATGGTTTTATAATCTCGTTATTGATTTTCAGTTGAATTTTTTTATGTTTTCGATTAAGAAAGGTTCTAAATAAATGTTTACATCGAGAAATGTGAAGCAAAAGCCATCCATTGACAAGAAGAGTCCATTTATAGTCACCTATGCCTTTCAAAGCCTTATTACTCGCTTTAAATGGTTTTATAATCTCATTATTTATTTTAAGTTGAATGTTTTTATGTTTTCGGTTAAGAAAGGTTATAAATAAATGTTTACCTCGAGAAACGTGAAGCAAAAGCCATCGATTGACAAGAAAAGTCCATTTATAGTCACTTATACCTTTGAAAGCCTTATTACTCGCTTTAAATGGTTTTATAATCTGATTATTGATTTTAAGTTGATTTTTTTTATATTTTCGGATAAGAAAGGTTATAAATAAATGTTTACCTCGAGAAACGTGAAGCAAAAGCCATCCATTGACAAGAAAAGTCCTTTTATAGTCACCTATGCCTTTGAAAGCCTTATTACTCGCTTTAAATGGTTTTATAATCTCGTTATTGATTTTAAGTTGAATTTTTTTATATTTTCGGATAGGAAAGGTTATAAATAAATGTTTACCTCGAGAAACGTGAAGCAAAAGCCATCCATTGACAAGAAAAGTCCATTTATAGTCACCTATGCGTTTCAAAGCCTTATTACTCGCTTTAAATGGTTTTATAATTTCATTATTGATTTATAGTTGAATTTTTTTATGTTTTCGGTTAAGAAATGTTATAAATAAATGTTTACCTTGAGAAACGCCAAGCGAAAGCCTTCCGTTGACAAGTAAAGTCCATTTATAGTCACTTATACCTTTGAAAGCCTTATTAGTCACTTTAAATGGTTTTATAATCTCGTTATTGATTTTCAGTTGAATTTTTTTATGTTTTCGGTTAAGAAAGGTTCTAAATAAATGTTTACCTTGAGAAACGTGAAGCAAAAGCCATCCATTGACAAGAAAAGTCCATTTATAGTCACTTATACCTTTGAAAGCCTTATTACTCGCTTTAAATGGTTTTATAATCTTATTATTGATTTTGAATTAAATTTTTTTATGTTATCAATTAAGAAAGGTTATAAATAAATGTTTACCTCGAGAAACGTGAAGCAAAAGCCATCCATTGACAAGAAAAGTCCATTTATAGTCACTTATACCTTTGAAAGCCTTATTACTCGCTTTAAATGGTTTTATAATCTCATTATTGATTTTAAGTTGATTTTTTTTATGTTTTCGGTTAAGAAGGTTATAAATAAACGTTTACCTCGAGAAACGTGAAGCAAAAGCCATCCATTGACAAGAAATGTCCTTTTATAGTCACCTATGCCTTTGAAAGCCTTATTACTCGCTTTAAATGGTTTTATAATCTCGTTATTGATTTTAAGTTGAATTTTTTTATATTTTCGGATAAGAAAGGTTATAAATAAATGTTTACCTCGAGAAACGTGAAGCAAAAGCCATCCATTGACAAGAAATGTCCATTTATAGTCACCTATGCCTTTCAAAGCCTTATTACTCGCTTTAAATGGTTTTATAATCTCATTATTGATTTTAAGTTGAATGTTTTTATGTTTTCGGTTAAGAAAGGTTATAAATAAATATTTACCTCGAGAAACGTGAAGCAAAAGCCATCCATTGACAAGAAAAGTCCATTTATAGTCACTTATACCTTTGAAAGCCTTATTACTCGCTTTAAATGGTTTTATAATCTCGTTATTGATTTTAAGTTGAATTGTTTTATATTTTCGGATAAAAAAGGTTATAAATAAATGTGTACCTCGAGAAACGTGAAGCAAAAGCCATCCATTGACAAGAAAAGTCAATTTATAGTCACCTATGCCTTTCAAAGCCTTATTACTCGCTTTAAATGGTTTTATAATCTCATTATTGATTTTAAGTTGAATTTTTTTATGTTTTTGGTTAAGAAAGGTTATAAATAAATGTTTACCTCGAGAAACGCCAAGCAAAAGCCATCCATTGACAAGAAAAGTCCATTTATAGTCACTTATACCTTTGAAAGCCTTATTACTCGCTTTAAATGGTTTTATAATATGATTATTGATTTTAAGTTGATTTTTTTTATATTTTCGGATAAGAAAGGTTATAAATAAATGTTTACCTCGAGAAACGTGAAGCAAAAGCCATCCATTGACAAGAAAAGTCCTTTTATAGTCACCTATGCCTTTGAAAGCCTTATTACTCGCTTTAAATGGTTTTATAATCTCGTTATTGATTTTAAATTGAATTTTTTTATATTTTCGGATAGGAAAGGTTATAAATAAATGTTTACCTCGAGAAACGTGAAGCAAAAGCCATCCATTGACAAGAAAAGTCCATTTATAGTCACCTATGCCTTTCAAAGCCTTATTACTCGCTTTAAATGGTTTTATAATTTCATTATTGATTTATAGTTGAATTTTTTTATGTTTTCGGTTAAGAAATGTTATAAATAAATGTTTACCTTGAGAAACGCCAAGCGAAAGCCTTCCGTTGACAAGTAAAGTCTATTTATAGTCACCTATGACTTTGAAAGCCTTATTACTCGCTTTAAATGGTTTTATAATCTCGTTATTGATTTTAAATTGAATTTTTTTATATTTTCGGATAAGAAAGGTTATAAATAAATGTTTACCTCGAGAAACGTGAAGCAAAAGCCATCCATTGACAAGAAAAGTCCATTTATCGTCACCTATACCTTTGAAAGCCTTATTACTCGCTTTAAATGGTTTTATAATCTCATTATTGATTTTAAGTTGAATTTTTTTATGTTTTCGGTTAAGAAAGGTTATAAATAAATGTTTACCTCGAGAAACGTGAAGCAAAAGCCATCCATTGACAAGAAAAGTCCATTTATAGTCACTTATACCTTTGAAAGCCTTATTAGTCACTTTAAATGGTTTTATAATCTCGTTATTGATTTTCAGTTGAATTTTTTTATGTTTTCGGTTAAGAAAGGTTATAAATAAATGTTTACCTTGAGAAACGCCAAGCGAAAGCCTTCCTTGACAAGTAAAGTCTATTTATAGTCACCTATGCCTTTGAAAGCCTTATTACTCGCTTTGAATGGTTTTATAATCTCATTGTTGATTTTAAGTTGAATTTTTTTATATTTTCGGATAAGAAAGGTTATAAATAAATGTTTACCTCGAGAAACGTGAAGCAAAAGCCATCCATTGACAAGAAAAGTCCATTTATCGTCACCTATACCTTTGAAAGCCTTATTACTCGCTTTAAATGGTTTTATAATCTTATTATTGATTTTGAATTCAATTTTTTTATGTTTTCAATTAAGAAAGGTTATAAATAAATGTTTACCTCGAGAAACGTGAAGCAAAAGCCATCCATTGACAAGAAAAGTCCATTTATAGTCACTTATACCTTTGAAAGCCTTATTACTCGCTTTAAATGGTTTTATAATCTCATTATTGATTTTAAGTTGATTTTTTTTATGTTTTCGGTTAAGAAGGTTATAAATAAACGTTTACCTTGAGAAACGCCAAGCGAAAGCCTTCCTTGACAAGTAAAGTCTATTTATAGTCACCTATGCCTTTGAAAGCCTTATTACTCGCTTTGAATGGTTTTATAATCTCATTGTTGATTTTAAGTTGAATTTTTTTATATTTTCGGATAAGAAAGGTTATAAATAAATGTTTACCTCGAGAAACGTGAAGCAAAAGCCATCCATTGACAAGAAAAGTCCATTTATCGTCACCTATACCTTTGAAAGCCTTATTACTCGCTTTAAATGGTTTTATAATCTTATTATTGATTTTGAATTCAATTTTTTTATGTTTTCAATTAAGAAAGGTTATAAATAAATGTTTACCTCGAGAAACGTGAAGCAAAAGCCATCCATTGACAAGAAAAGTCCATTTATAGTCACCTATACCTTTGAAAGCCTTATTACTCGCTTTAAATGGTTTTATAATCTCATTATTGATTTTAAGTTAAATGTTTTTATATTTTCGGTTAAGAAAGGTTATAAATAAATGTTTACCTCGAGAAACGCGAAGCAAAAGCCATCCATTGACAAGAAAAGTCCATTTATAGTCACCTATGCCTTTGAAAGCCTTATTACTCACGTTAAATGGTTTTATAATCTTATTATTGATTTTGCATTAAATTTTTTTATGTTTTCGATTAAGAAAGGTTATAAATAAATGTTTACCTCGAGAAACGCGAAGCAAAAGCCATCCATTGACCAGAAAAGTCCATTTATAGTCACCTATGCCTTTGAAAGCCTTATTACTCACTTTAAATGGTTTTATAATCTCCTTATTGATTTTAAGTTGAATTTTTTTATGTTTTCGGTTAAGAAAGGTTATAAATAAATGTTTACCTCGAGAAACGCGAAGCAAAAGCCATCCATTGACCAGAAAAGTCCATTTATAGTCACATATGCCTTTGAAAGCCTTATTACTCGCTTTAAATGGTTTTATAATCTCATTATTGATTTTAAGTTGAATTTTTTTATGTTTTCGATTAAGAAAGGTTATAAATAAATGTTTACCTTGAGAAACGCCAAGCGAAAGCCTTCCATGTACAAGTAAAGTCCATTTATAGTCACCTATGCCTTTGAAAGCCTTATTACTCGCTTTAAATGGTTTTATAATTTCATTATTGATTTATAGTTGAATTTTTTTATGTTTTCGGTTAAGAAATGTTATAAATAAATGTTTACCTTGAGAAACGCCAAGCGAAAGCCTTCCGTTGACAAGTAAAGTCCATTTATAGTCACTTATACCTTTGAAAGCCTTATTAGTCACTTTAAATGGTTTTATAATCTCGTTATTGATTTTCAGTTGAATTTTTTTATGTTTTCGGTTAAGAAAGGTTATAAATAAATGTTTACCTTGAGAAACGCCAAGCGAAAGCCTTCCTTGACAGGTAAAGTCTATTTATAGTCACCTATGCCTTTGAAAGCCTTATTACTCGCTTTGAATGGTTTTATAATCTCATTGTTGATTTTAAGTTGAATTTTTTTATATTTTCGGATAAGAAAGGTTATAAATAAATGTTTACCTCGAGAAACGTGAAGCAAAAGCCATCCATTGACAAGAAAAGTCCATTTATCGTCACCTATACCTTTGAAAGCCTTATTACTCGCTTTAAATGGTTTTATAATCTCATTATTGATTTTAAGTTGAATTTTTTTATGTTTTCGGTTAAGAAAGGTTATAAATAAATGTTTACCTCGAGAAACGTGAAGCAAAAGCCATCCATTGACAAGAAAAGTCTATTTATAGTCACTTATACCTTTGAAAGCCTTATTAGTCACTTTAAATGGTTTTATAATCTCGTTATTGATTTTCAGTTGAATTTTTTTATGTTTTCAGTTAAGAAAGGTTCTAAATAAATGTTTACCTTGAGAAACATGAAGCAAAAGCCATCCATTGACTAGAAAAGTCCATTTATAGTCACTTATACCTTTGAAAGCCTTATTACTCGCTTTAAATGGTTTTATAATCTCATTATTGATTTTAAGTTGAATTTGTTTATGTTTTTGGTTAAGAAAGGTTCAAAATAAATGTTTACCTCGAGAAATGTGAAGCAAAAGCCATCCATTGACAAAAAAAGTCCATTTATAGTCACCTATGCCTTTCAAAGCCTTATTAGTCACTTTAAATGGTTTTATAATCTCGTTATTGATTTTAAGTTGAATTTTTTTATGTTTTCGGTTAAGAAAGGTTCTAAATAAATGTTTACCTCGAGAAATGTGAAGCAAAAGCCATCCATTGACAAGAAAAGTCCATTTATAGTCACCTATGCCTTTCAAAGCCTTATTAGTCACTTTAAATGGTATTATAATCTCGTTATTGATTTTCAGTTGAATTTTTTTATGTTTTCGATTAAGAAAGGTTCTAAATAAATGTTTACATCGAGAAATGTGAAGCAAAAGCCATCCATTGACAAGAAGAGTCCATTTATAGTCACCTATGCCTTTGAAAGCCTTATTACTCGCTTTAAATGGTTTTATAATCTCATTATTTATTTTAAGTTGAATGTTTTTATGTTTTCGGTTAAGAAAGGTTATAAATAAATGTTTACCTCGAGAAACGTGAAGCAAAAGCCATCGATTGACAAGAAAAGTCCATTTATAGTCACTTATACCTTTGAAAGCCTTATTACTCGCTTTAAATGGTTTTATAATCTGATTATTGATTTTAAGTTGATTTTTTTTATATTTTCGGATAAGAAAGGTTATAAATAAATGTTTACCTCGAGAAACGTGAAGCAAAAGCCATCCATTCACAAGAAAAGTCCTTTTATAGTCACCTATGCCTTTGAAAGCCTTATTACTCGCTTTAAATGGTTTTATAATCTCGTTATTGATTTTAAGTTGAATTTTTTTATATTTTCGGATAGGAAAGGTTATAAATAAATGTTTACCTCGAGAAACGTGAAGCAAAAGCCATCCATTGACAAGAAAAGTCCATTTATAGTCACCTATGCCTTTCAAAGCCTTATTACTCGCTTTAAATGGTTTTATAATTTCATTATTGATTTATAGTTGAATTTTTTTATGTTTTCGGTTAAGAAATGTTATAAATAAATGTTTACCTTGAGAAACGCCAAGCGAAAGCCTTCCGTTGACAAGTAAAGTCCATTTATAGTCACTTATACCTTTGAAAGCCTTATTACTCGCTTTAAATGGTTTTATAATCTTATTATTGATTTTGAATTAAATTTTTTTATGTTATCAATTAAGAAAGGTTATAAATAAATGTTTACCTCGAGAAACGTGAAGCAAAAGCCATCCATTGACAAAAAAAGTCCATTTATAGTCACTTATACCTTTGAAAGCCTTATTACTCGCTTTAAATGGTTTTATAATCTCATTATTGATTTTAAGTTGATTTTTTTTATGTTTTCGGTTAAGAAGGTTATAAATAAACGTTTACCTCGAGAAACGTGAAGCAAAAGCCATCCATTGACAAGAAATGTCCTTTTATAGTCACCTATGCCTTTGAAAGCCTTATTACTCGCTTTAAATGGTTTTATAATCTCGTTATTGATTTTAAGTTGAATTTTTTTATATTTTCGGATAAGAAAGGTTATAAATAAGTGTTTACCTCGAGAAACGTGAAGCAAAAGCCATCCATTGACAAGAAATGTCCATTTATAGTCACCTATGCCTTTCAAAGCCTTATTACTCGCTTTAAATGGTTTTATAATCTGATTATTGATTTTAAGTTGAATGTTTTTATGTTTTCGGTTAAGAAAGGTTATAAATAAATGTTTACCTCGAGAAACGTGAAGCAAAAGCCATCCATTGACAAGAAAAGTCCATTTATAGTCACTTATACCTTTGAAAGCCTTATTACTCGCTTTAAATGGTTTTATAATATGATTATTGATTTTAAGTTGATTTTTTTTATATTTTCGGATAAGAAAGGTTATAAATAAATGTTTACCTCGAGAAACGTGAAGCAAAAGCCATCCATTGACAAGAAAAGTCCTTTTATAGTCACCTATGCCTTTGAAAGCCTTATTACTCGCTTTAAATGGTTTTATAATCTCGTTATTGATTTTAAGTTGAATTTTTTTATATTTTCGGATAAGAAAGGTTATAAATAAATGTTTACCTCGAGAAACGTGAAGCAAAAGCCATCCATTGACAAGAAATGTCCATTTATAGTCACCTATGCCTTTCAAAGCCTTATTACTCGCTTTAAATGGTTTTATAATCTCATTATTGATTTTAAGTTGAATGTTTTTATGTTTTCGGTTAAGAAAGGTTATAAATAAATGTTTACCTCGAGAAACGTGAAGCAAAAGCCATCCATTGACAAGAAAAGTCCATTTATAGTCACTTATACCTTTGAAAGCCTTATTACTCGCTTTAAATGGTTTTATAATCTCGTTATTGATTTTAAGTTGAATTTTTTTATATTTTCGGATAAAAAAGGTTATAAATAAATGTGTACCTCGAGAAACGTGAAGCAAAAGCCATCCATTGACAAGAAAAGTCAATTTATAGTCACCTATGCCTTTCAAAGCCTTATTACTCGCTTTAAATGGTTTTATAATCTCATTATTGATTTTAAGTTGAATTTTTTTATGTTTTTGGTTAAGAAAGGTTATAAATAAATGTTTACCTCGAGAAACGCCAAGCAAAAGCCATCCATTGACAAGAAAAGTCCGTTTATGGTCACCTATGCCTTTGAAAGCCTTATTACTCAAGTTAAATGGTTTTATAATCTTATTATTGATTTTGAATTCAATTTTTTTATGTTTTCAATTAAGAAAGGTTATAAATAAATGTTTACCTCGAGAAACGTGAAGCAAAAGCCATCCATTGACAAGAAAAGTCCATTTATAGTCACTTATACCTTTGAAAGCCTTATTACTCGCTTTAAATGGTTTTATAATTTCATTATTGATTTTAAGTTGAGTTTTTTTATGTTTTCGGTTAAGAAAGGTTATAAATAAATGTTTACCTTGAGAAACGCCAAGCGAAAGCCTTCCATTGACAAGTAAAGTCCATTTATAGTCACCTATGCCTTTTAAAGCCTTATTACTCGCTTTAAATGGTTTTATAATCTCATTATTTATTTTAAGTTGAATTTGTTTACGTTTTCGATTAAGCAAGGTTGTAAATAAATGTTTACCTCGAGAAACGTGAAGCAAAAGCCATCCATTGACAAGAAAAGTCTATTTATAGTCACCTATGCCTTTCAAAGCCTTATTACTCGCTTTAAATGGTTTTATAATTTCATTATTGATTTTAAGTTGAATTTTTTTATGTTTTTTGTTAAGAAAGATTATAAATAAATGTTTACCTTGAGAAACGAGAAGCAAAAGCCATCCATTGACAAGAAAAGTCCATTTATAGTCACCTATACCTTTGAAAGCCTTATTACTCGCTTTAAATGGTTTTATAATCTCATTATTGATTTTAAGTTAAATTTTTTTATATTTTCGGTTAAGAAAGGTTATAAATAAATGTTTACCTCGAGAAACGCGAAGCAAAAGCCATCCATTGACAAGAAAAGTCCATTTATAGTCACCTATGCCTTTGAAAGCCTTATTACTCACGTTAAATGGTTTTATAATCTTATTATTGATTTTGCATTAAATTTTTTTGTGTTTTCGATTAAGAAAGGTTATAAATAAATGTTTACCTCGAGAAACGCGAAGCAAAAGCCATCCATTGACCAGAAAAGTCCATTTATAGTCACCTATGCCTTTGAAAGCCTTATTACTCGCTTTAAATGGTTTTATAATCTCATTATTGATTTTAAGTTGAATTTTTTTATGTTTTCGATTAAGAAAGGTTATAAATAAATGTTTACCTTGAGAAACGCCAAGCGAAAGCCTTCCATTGACAAGTAAAGTCCATTTATAGTCACCTATGCCTTTGAAAGCCTTATTACTCACGTTAAATGGTTTTATAATCTTATTATTGATTTTGAATTGAATATTTTTATGTTCTCAATTAAGAAAGGTTATAAATAGATGTTTACCTCGAGAAACGCGAAGCAAAAGCCATGCATTGACCAGAAAAGTCCATTTATAGTCACCTATGCCTTTGAAAGCCTTATTACTCACTTTAAATGGTTTTATAATCTCCTTATTGATTTTAAGTTGAATTTTTTTATGTTTTCGGTTAAGAAAGGTTATAAATAAATGTTTACCTTGGGAAACGCCAAGCGAAAGCCTTCCGTTGACAAGTAAAGTCTATTTATAGTCACCTATGCCTTTGAAAGCCTTATTACTCGCTTTGAATGGTTTTATAATCTCATTGTTGATTTTAAGTTGAATTTTTTTATATTTTCGGATAAGAAAGGTTATAAATAAATGTTTACCTCGAGAAACGTGAAGCAAAAGCCATCCATTGACAAGAAAAGTCCATTTATCGTCACCTATACCTTTGAAAGCCTTATTACTCGCTTTAAATGGTTTTATAATCTCATTATTGATTTTAAGTTGAATTTTTTTATGTTTTCGGTTAAGAAAGGTTATAAATAAATGTTTACCTCGAGAAACGTGAAGCAAAAGCCATCCATTGACAAGAAAAGTCCATTTATAGTCACTTATACCTTTGAAAGCCTTATTAGTCACTTTAAATGGTTTTATAATCTCGTTATTGATTTTCAGTTGAATTTTTTTATGTTTTCAGTTAAGAAAGGTTCTAAATAAATGTTTACCTTGAGAAACATGAAGCAAAAGCCATCCATTGACTAGAAAAGTCCATTTATAGTCACTTATACCTTTGAAAGCCTTATTACTCGCTTTAAATGGTTTTATAATCTCATTATTGATTTTAAGTTGAATTTGTTTATGTTTTTGGTTAAGAAAGGTTCAAAATAAATGTTTACCTCGAGAAATGTGAAGCAAAAGCCATCCATTGACAAAAAAAGTCCATTTATAGTCACCTATGCCTTTCAAAGCCTTATTAGTCACTTTAAATGGTTTTATAATCTCGTTATTGATTTTAAGTTGAATTTTTTTATGTTTTCGGTTAAGAAAGGTTCTAAATAAATGTTTACCTCGAGAAATGTGAAGCAAAAGCCATCCATTGACAAGAAAAGTCCATTTATAGTCACCTATGCCTTTCAAAGCCTTATTAGTCACTTTAAATGGTTTTATAATCTCGTTATTGATTTTCAGTTGAATTTTTTTATGTTTTCGATTAAGAAAGGTTCTAAATAAATGTTTACATCGAGAAATGTGAAGCAAAAGCCATCCATTGACAAGAAGAGTCCATTTATAGTCACCTATGCCTTTGAAAGCCTTATTACTCGCTTTAAATGGTTTTATAATCTCATTATTTATTTTAGGTTGAATGTTTTTATGTTTTCGGTTAAGAAAGGTTATAAATAAATGTTTACCTCGAGAAACGTGAAGCAAAAGCCATCGATTGACAAGAAAAGTCCATTTATAGTCACTTATACCTTTGAAAGCCTTATTACTCGCTTTAAATGGTTTTATAATCTGATTATTGATTTTAAGTTGATTTTTTTTATATTTTCGGATAAGAAAGGTTATAAATAAATGTTTACCTCGAGAAACGTGAAGCAAAAGCCATCCATTGACAAGAAAAGTCCATTTATAGTCACCTATGCCTTTCAAAGCCTTATTACTCGCTTTAAATGGTTTTATAATTTCATTATTGATTTATAGTTGAATTTTTTTATGTTTTCGGTTAAGAAAGGTTATAAATAAATGTTTACCTTGAGAAACGCCAAGCGAAAGCCTTCCGTTGACAAGTAAAGTCCATTTATAGTCACTTATACCTTTGAAAGCCTTATTAGTCACTTTAAATGGTTTTATAATCTCGTTATTGATTTTCAGTTGAATTTTTTTATGTTTTCGGTTAAGAAAGGTTCTAAATAAATGTTTACCTTGAGAAACGTGAAGCAAAAGCCATCCATTGACAAGAAAAGTCCATTTATAGTCACTTATACCTTTGAAAGCCTTATTACTCGCTTTAAATGGTTTTATAATCTTATTATTGATTTTGAATTAAATTTTTTTATGTTATCAATTAAGAAAGGTTATAAATAAATGTTTACCTCGAGAAACGTGAAGCAAAAGCCATCCATTGACAAGAAAAGTCCATTTATAGTCACTTATACCTTTGAAAGCCTTATTACTCGCTTTAAATGGTTTTATAATCTCATTATTGATTTTAAGTTGATTTTTTTTATGTTTTCGGTTAAGAAGGTTATAAATAAACGTTTACCTCGAGAAACGTGAAGCAAAAGCCATCCATTGACAAGAAATGTCCTTTTATAGTCACCTATGCCTTTGAAAGCCTTATTACTCGCTTTAAATGGTTTTATAATCTCGTTATTGATTTTAAGTTGAATTTTTTTATATTTTCGGATAAGAAAGGTTATAAATAAATGTTTACCTCGAGAAACGTGAAGCAAAAGCCATCCATTGACAAGAAATGTCCATTTATAGTCACCTATGCCTTTCAAAGCCTTATTACTCGCTTTAAATGGTTTTATAATCTCATTATTGATTTTAAGTTGAATGTTTTTATGTTTTCGGTTAAGAAAGGTTATAAATAAATGTTTACCTCGAGAAACGTGAAGCAAAAGCCATCCATTGACAAGAAATGTCCTTTTATAGTCACCTATGCCTTTGAAAGCCTTATTACTCGCTTTAAATGGTTTTATAATCTCGTTATTGATTTTAAGTTGAATTTTTTTATATTTTCGGATAAGAAAGGTTATAAATAAATGTTTACCTCGAGAAACGTGAAGCAAAAGCCATCCATTGACAAGAAATGTCCATTTATAGTCACCTATGCCTTTGAAAGCCTTATTACTCGCTTTAAATGGTTTTATAATCTCATTATTGAATTTAAGTTAAATGTTTTTATGTTTTCGGTTAAGAAAGGTTATAAATAAATGTTTACCTCGAGAAACGTGAAGCAAAAGCCATCCATTGACAAGAAAAGTCCATTTATAGTCACTTATACCTTTGAAAGCCTTATTACTCGCTTTAAATGGTTTTATAATCTCGTTATTGATTTTAAGTTGAATTTTTTTATATTTTCGGATAAAAAAGGTTATAAATAAATGTGTACCTCGAGAAACGTGAAGCAAAAGCCATCCATTGACAAGAAAAGTCAATTTATAGTCACCTATGCCTTTCAAAGCCTTATTACTCGCTTTAAATGGTTTTATAATCTCATTATTGATTTTAAGTTGAATTTTTTTATGTTTTTGGTTAAGAAAGGTTATAAATAAATGTTTACCTCGAGAAACGCCAAGCAAAAGCCATCCATTGACAAGAAAAGTCCATTTATAGTCACCTATGCCTTTGAAAGCCTTATTACTCAAGTTAAATGGTTTTATAATCTTATTATTGATTTTGAATTCAATTTTTTTATGTTTTCAATTAAGAAAGGTTATAAATAAATGTTTACCTCGAGAAACGTGAAGCAAAAGCCATCCATTGACAAGAAAAGTCCATTTATAGTCACCTATGCCTTTGAAAGCTCTATTACTCACGTTAAATGGTTTTATAAACTTATTATTGATTTGAATTAAATTTTTTTATGGTTTCGATTAAGAAAGGTTATAAATAAATGTTTACCTTAAGAAACGCGAAGCAAAAGCCATCCATTGGCAAGAAAAGTCTATTTATAGTCACCTATGCCTTTCAAAGCCTTATTACTCGCTTTCAATGGTTTTATAATTTCATTATTGATTTTAAGTTGAATTTTTTTATGTTTTTTGTTAAGAAAGATTATAAATAAATGTTTACCTCGAGAAACGCGAAGCAAAAGCCATCCATTGACAAGAAAAGTCCATTTATAGTCACCTATACCTTTGAAAGCCTTATTACTCGCTTTAAATGGTTTTATAATCTCATTATTGATTTTAAGTTGAATTTTTTTATATTTTCGGTTAAGAAAGGTTATAAATAAATGTTTACCTCGTGAAACGCGAAGCAAAAGCCATCCATTGACAAGAAAAGTCCATTTATAGTCACCTATGCCTTTGAAAGCCTTATTACTCACGTTAAATGGTTTTATAATCTTATTATTGATTTTGAATTAAATTTTTTTATGTTTTCGATTAAGAAAGGTTATAAATAAATGTTTACCTCGAGAAACGCGAAGCAAAAGCCATCCATTGACTAGAAAAGTCCATTTATAGTCACCTATGCCTTTGAAAGCCTTATTACTCGCTTTAAATGGTTTTATAATTTCATTATTGATTTATAGTTGAATTTTTTTATGTTTTCGGTTAAGAAAGGTTATAACTAATTGTTTACCTTGAGAAACGCCAAGCGAAAGCCTTCCATTGACAAGTAAAGTCCATTTATAGTCACCTATGCCTTTGAAAGCCTTATTACTCACGTTAAATGGTTTTATAATCTTATTATTGATTTTGAATTGAATATTTTTATGTTCTCAATTAAGAAAGGTTATAAATAGATGTTTACCTCGAGAAACGCAAAGCAAAAGCCATCCATTGACAAGAAAAGTCTATTTATAGTCACCTATACCTTTTAAAGCCTTATTACTCGCTTTAAATGGTTTTATAATTTCATTATTGATTTTAAGTTGAATTTTTTTATGTTTTCGGTTAAGAAAGGTTATAAATAAATGTTTACCTTGAGAAACGCCAAGCGAAAGCCTTCCATTGACAAGTAAAGTCCATTTATAGTCACCTATGCCTTTTAAAGCCTTATTACTCGCTTTAAATGGTTTTATAATCTCATTATTTATTTTAAGTTGAATTTGTTTACGTTTTCGATTAAGCAAGGTTGTAAATAAATGTTTACCTCGAGAAACGTGAAGCAAAAGCCATCCATTGACAAGAAAAGTCTATTTATAGTCACCTATGCCTTTCAAAGCCTTATTACTCGCTTTAAATGGTTTTATAATTTCATTATTGATTTTAAGTTGAATTTTTTTATGTTTTTTGTTAAGAAAGATTATAAATAAATGTTTACCTTGAGAAACGCGAAGCAAAAGCCATCCATTGACAAGAAAAGTCCATTTATAGTCACCTATACCTTTGAAAGCCTTATTACTCGCTTTAAATGGTTTTATAATCTCATTATTGATTTTAAGTTAAATTTTTTTATATTTTCGGTTAAGAAAGGTTATAAATAAATGTTTACCTCGAGAAACGCGAAGCAAAAGCCATCCATTGACAAGAAAAGTCCATTTATAGTCACCTATGCCTTTGAAAGCCTTATTACTCACGTTAAATGGTTTTATAATCTTATTATTGATTTTGCATTAAATTTTTTTGTGTTTTCGATTAAGAAAGGTTATAAATAAATGTTTACCTCGAGAAACGCGAAGCAAAAGCCATCCATTGACCAGAAAAGTCCATTTATAGTCACCTATGCCTTTGAAAGCCTTATTACTCGCTTTAAATGGTTTTATAATCTCATTATTGATTTTAAGTTGAATTTTTTTATGTTTTCGATTAAGAAAGGTTATAAATAAATGTTTACCTTGAGAAACGCCAAGCGAAAGCCTTCCATTGACAAGTAAAGTCCATTTATAGTCACCTATGCCTTTGAAAGCCTTATTACTCACGTTAAATGGTTTTATAATCTTATTATTGATTTTGAATTGAATATTTTTATGTTCTCAATTAAGAAAGGTTATAAATAGATGTTTACCTCGAGAAACGCGAAGCAAAAGCCATGCATTGACCAGAAAAGTCCATTTATAGTCACCTATGCCTTTGAAAGCCTTATTACTCACTTTAAATGGTTTTATAATCTCCTTATTGATTTTAAGTTGAATTTTTTTATGTTTTCGGTTAAGAAAGGTTATAAATAAATGTTTACCTTGAGAAACGCCAAGCGAAAGCCTTCCGTTGACAAGTAAAGTCTATTTATTGTCACCTATGCCTTTGAAAGCCTTATTACTCGCTTTGAATGGTTTTATAATCTCATTGTTGATTTTAAGTTGAATTTTTTTATATTTTCGGATAAGAAAGGTTATAAATAAATGTTTACCTCGAGAAACGTGAAGCAAAAGCCATCCATTGACAAGAAAAGTCCATTTATCGTCACCTATACCTTTGAAAGCCTTATTACTCGCTTTAAATGGTTTTATAATCTCATTATTGATTTTAAGTTGAATTTTTTTATGTTTTCGGTTAAGAAAGGTTATAAATAAATGTTTACCTCGAGAAACGTGAAGCAAAAGCCATCCATTGACAAGAAAAGTCCATTTATAGTCACTTATACCTTTGAAAGCCTTATTAGTCACTTTAAATGGTTTTATAATCTCGTTATTGATTTTCAGTTGAATTTTTTTATGTTTTCAGTTAAGAAAGGTTCTAAATAAATGTTTACCTTGAGAAACATGAAGCAAAAGCCATCCATTGACTAGAAAAGTCCATTTATAGTCACTTATACCTTTGAAAGCCTTATTACTCGCTTTAAATGGTTTTATAATCTCATTATTGATTTTAAGTTGAATTTGTTTATGTTTTTGGTTAAGAAAGGTTCAAAATAAATGTTTACCTCGAGAAATGTGAAGCAAAAGCCATCCATTGACAAAAAAAGTCCATTTATAGTCACCTATGCCTTTCAAAGCCTTATTAGTCACTTTAAATGGTTTTATAATCTCGTTATTGATTTTAAGTTGAATTTTTTTATGTTTTCGGTTAAGAAAGGTTCTAAATAAATGTTTACCTCGAGAAATGTGAAGCAAAAGCCATCCATTGACAAGAAAAGTCCATTTATAGTCACCTATGCCTTTCAAAGCCTTATTAGTCACTTTAAATGGTTTTATAATCTCGTTATTGATTTTCAGTTGAATTTTTTTATGTTTTCGATTAAGAAAGGTTCTAAATAAATGTTTACATCGAGAAATGTGAAGCAAAAGCCATCCATTGACAAGAAGAGTCCATTTATAGTCACCTATGCCTTTGAAAGCCTTATTACTCGCTTTAAATGGTTTTATAATCTCATTATTTATTTTAGGTTGAATGTTTTTATGTTTTCGGTTAAGAAAGGTTATAAATAAATGTTTACCTCGAGAAACGTGAAGCAAAAGCCATCGATTGACAAGAAAAGTCCATTTATAGTCACTTATACCTTTGAAAGCCTTATTACTCGCTTTAAATGGTTTTATAATCTGATTATTGATTTTAAGTTGATTTTTTTTATATTTTCGGATAAGAAAGGTTATAAATAAATGTTTACCTCGAGAAACGTGAAGCAAAAGCCATCCATTGACAAGAAAAGTCCATTTATAGTCACCTATGCCTTTCAAAGCCTTATTACTCGCTTTAAATGGTTTTATAATTTCATTATTGATTTATAGTTGAATTTTTTTATGTTTTCGGTTAAGAAAGGTTATAAATAAATGTTTACCTTGAGAAACGCCAAGCGAAAGCCTTCCGTTGACAAGTAAAGTCCATTTATAGTCACTTATACCTTTGAAAGCCTTATTAGTCACTTTAAATGGTTTTATAATCTCGTTATTGATTTTCAGTTGAATTTTTTTATGTTTTCGGTTAAGAAAGGTTCTAAATAAATGTTTACCTTGAGAAACGTGAAGCAAAAGCCATCCATTGACAAGAAAAGTCCATTTATAGTCACTTATACCTTTGAAAGCCTTATTACTCGCTTTAAATGGTTTTATAATCTTATTATTGATTTTGAATTAAATTTTTTTATGTTATCAATTAAGAAAGGTTATAAATAAATGTTTACCTCGAGAAACGTGAAGCAAAAGCCATCCATTGACAAGAAAAGTCCATTTATAGTCACTTATACCTTTGAAAGCCTTATTACTCGCTTTAAATGGTTTTATAATCTCATTATTGATTTTAAGTTGATTTTTTTTATGTTTTCGGTTAAGAAGGTTATAAATAAACGTTTACCTCGAGAAACGTGAAGCAAAAGCCATCCATTGACAAGAAATGTCCTTTTATAGTCACCTATGCCTTTGAAAGCCTTATTACTCGCTTTAAATGGTTTTATAATCTCGTTATTGATTTTAAGTTGAATTTTTTTATATTTTCGGATAAGAAAGGTTATAAATAAATGTTTACCTCGAGAAACGTGAAGCAAAAGCCATCCATTGACAAGAAATGTCCATTTATAGTCACCTATGCCTTTCAAAGCCTTATTACTCGCTTTAAATGGTTTTATAATCTCATTATTGATTTTAAGTTGAATGTTTTTATGTTTTCGGTTAAGAAAGGTTATAAATAAATGTTTACCTCGAGAAACGTGAAGCAAAAGCCATCCATTGACAAGAAAAGTCCATTTATAGTCACTTATACCTTTGAAAGCCTTATTACTCGCTTTAAATGGTTTTATAATCTCGTTATTGATTTTAAGTTGAATTTTTTTATATTTTCGGATAAAAAAGGTTATAAATAAATGTGTACCTCGAGAAACGTGAAGCAAAAGCCATCCATTGACAAGAAAAGTCAATTTATAGTCACCTATGCCTTTCAAAGCCTTATTACTCGCTTTAAATGGTTTTATAATCTCATTATTGATTTTAAGTTGAATTTTTTTATGTTTTTGGTTAAGAAAGGTTATAAATAAATGTTTACCTCGAGAAACGCCAAGCAAAAGCCATCCATTGACAAGAAAAGTCCATTTATAGTCACCTATGCCTTTCAAAGCCTTATTACTCAAGTTAAATGGTTTTATAATCTTATTATTGATTTTGAATTCAATTTTTTTATGTTTTCAATTAAGAAAGGTTATAAATAAATGTTGACCTCGAGAAACGTGAAGCAAAAGCCATCCATTGACAAGAAAAGTCCATTTATAGTCACCTATGCCTTTGAAAGCTCTATTACTCACGTTAAATGGTTTTATAAACTTATTATTGATTTGAATTAAATTTTTTTATGTTTTCGATTAAGAAAGGTTATAAATAAATGTTTACCTTAAGAAACGCGAAGCAAAAGCCATCCATTGGCAAGAAAAGTCTATTTATAGTCACCTATGCCTTTCAAAGCCTTATTACTCGCTTTCAATGGTTTTATAATTTCATTATTGATTTTAAGTTGAATTTTTTTATGTTTTTTGTTAAGAAAGATTATAAATAAATGTTTACCTCGAGAAACGCGAAGCAAAAGCCATCCATTGACAAGAAAAGTCCATTTATAGTCACCTATACCTTTGAAAGCCTTATTACTCGCTTTAAATGGTTTTATAATCTCATTATTGATTTTAAGTTGAATTTTTTTATATTTTCGGATAAGAAAGGTTATAAATAAATGTTTACCTCGAGAAACGTGAAGCAAAAGCCATCCATTGACAAGAAAAGTCCATTTATCGTCACCTATAGCTTTGAAAGCCTTATTACTCGCTTTAAATGGTTTTATAATCTCATTATTGATTTTAAGTTGAATTTTTTTATGTTTTCGGTTAAGAAAGGTTATAAATAAATGTTTACCTCGAGAAACGTGAAGCAAAAGCCATCCATTGACAAGAAAAGTCTATTTATAGTCACTTATACCTTTGAAAGCCTTATTAGTCACTTTAAATGGTTTTATAATCTCGTTATTGATTTTCAGTTGAATTTTTTTATGTTTTCAGTTAAGAAAGGTTCTAAATAAATGTTTACCTTGAGAAACATGAAGCAAAAGCCATCCATTGACTAGAAAAGTCCATTTATAGTCACTTATACCTTTGAAAGCCTTATTACTCGCTTTAAATGGTTTTATAATCTCATTATTGATTTTAAGTTGAATTTGTTTATGTTTTTGGTTAAGAAAGGTTCAAAATAAATGTTTACCTCGAGAAATGTGAAGCAAAAGCCATCCATTGACAAAAAAAGTCCATTTATAGTCACCTATGCCTTTCAAAGCCTTATTAGTCACTTTAAATGGTTTTATAATCTCGTTATTGATTTTCAGTTGAATTTTTTTATGTTTTCGATTAAGAAAGGTTCTAAATAAATGTTTACATCGAGAAATGTTAAGCAAAAGCCATCCATTGACAAGAAGAGTCCATTTATAGTCACCTATGCCTTTGAAAGCCTTATTACTCGCTTTAAATGGTTTTATAATCTCATTATTTATTTTAAGTTGAATGTTTTTATGTTTTCGGTTAAGAAAGGTTATAAATAAATGTTTACCTCGAGAAACGTGAAGCAAAAGCCATCGATTGACAAGAAAAGTCCATTTATAGTCACTTATACCTTTGAAAGCCTTATTACTCGCTTTAAATGGTTTTATAATCTGATTATTGATTTTAAGTTGATTTTTTTTATATTTTCGGATAAGAAAGGTTATAAATAAATGTTTACCTCGAGAAACGTGAAGCAAAAGCCATCCATTGACAAGAAAAGTCCTTTTATAGTCACCTATGCCTTTGAAAGCCTTATTACTCGCTTTAAATGGTTTTATAATCTCGTTATTGATTTTAAGTTGAATTTTTTTATATTTTCGGATAGGAAAGGTTATAAATAAATGTTTACCTCGAGAAACGTGAAGCAAAAGCCATCCATTGACAAGAAAAGTCCATTTATAGTCACCTATGCCTTTCAAAGCCTTATTACTCGCTTTAAATGGTTTTATAATCTCATTATTGATTTTAAGTTGAATGTTTTTATGTTTTTGGTTAAGAAAGGTTATAAATAAATGTTTACCTCGAGAAACGTGAAGCAAAAGCCATCCATTGACAAGAAAAGTCCATTTATAGTCACTTATACCTTTGAAAGCCTTATTACTCGCTTTAAATGGTTTTATAATCTCATTATTGATTTTAAGTTGAATTTTTTTATATTTTCGGATAAGAAAGGTTATAAATAAATGTTTACCTCGAGAAACGTGAAGCAAAAGCCATCCATTGACAAGAAAAGTCCATTTATAGTCACCTATGCCTTTGAAAGCCTTATTACTCGCTTTAAATGGTTTTATAATCTCATTATTGATTTTAAGTTGAATTTTTTTATGTTTTCGGTTAAGAAAGGTTATAAATAAATGTTTACCTTGAGAAACGCGAAGCAAAAGCCATCCATTGATAAGAAAAGTCAATTTATAGTCACCTATGCCTTTCAAAGCCTTATTAGTCGCTTTAAATGGTTTTATAATCTCATTATTGATTTTAAGTTGAATTTTTTTATGTTTTTGGTTAAGAAAGGTTATAAATAAATGTTTACCTCGAGAAACGCGAAGCAAAAGCCATCCATTGACCAGAAAAGTCCATTTATAGTCACTTATGCCTTTGAAAGCCTTATTACTCACGTTAAATGGTTTTATAATCTTATTATTGATTTTGCATTAAATTTTTTTATGTTTTCGATTAAGAAAGGTTATAAATAAATGTTTACCTCGAGAAACGCGAAGCAAAAGCCATCCATTGACCAGAAAAGTCCATTTATAGTCACCTATGCCTTTGAAAGCCCTATTACTCACGTTAAATGGTTTTATAATCTTATTATTGATTTGAATTAAATTTTTTTATGTTTTCGATTAAGAAAGGTTATAAATAAATGTTTTCCTCGAGAAACGTGAAGCAAAAGCCATCCACTGACCAGAAAAGTCCATTTATAGTCACCTATGCCTTTGAAAGCCTTATTACTCGCTTTAAATGGTTTTATAATCTCGTTATTGATTTTAAGTTGAATTTTTTTATATTTTTGGATAGGAAAGGTTATAAACAAATGTTTACCTCGAGAAACGTGAAGCAAAAGCCATCCATTGACAAGAAAAGTCCATTTATAGTCACCTATGCCTTTCAAAGCCTTATTACTCGCTTTAAATGGTTTTATAATCTCATTATTGATTTTAAGTTGAATGTTTTTATGTTTTCGGTTAAGAAAGGTTATAAATAAATGTTTACCTCGAGAAACGTGAAGCAAAAGCCATCCATTGACAAGAAAAGTCCATTTATAGTCACTTATACCTTTGGAAGCCTTATTACTCGCTTTAAATGGTTTTATAATCTCATTATTGATTTTAAGTTGATTTTTTTTATGTTTTCGGTTAAGAAGGTTATAAATAAACGTTTACCTCGAGAAACGTGAAGCAAAAGCCATCCATTGACAAGAAATGTCCTTTTATAGTCACCTATGCCTTTGAAAGCCTTATTACTCGCTTTAAATGGTTTTATAATCTCGTTATTGATTTTAAGTTGAATTTTTTTATATTTTCGGATAGGAAAGGTTATAAATAAATGTTTACCTCGAGAAACGTGAAGCAAAAGCCATCCATTGACAAGAAAAGTCCATTTATAGTCACCTATGCCTTTCAAAGCCTTATTACTCGCTTTAAATGGTTTTATAATCTCATTATTGATTTTAAGTTGAATGTTTTTATGTTTTCGGTTAAGAAAGGTTATAAATAAATGTTTACCTCGAGAAACGTGAAGCAAAAGCCATCCATTGACAAGAAAAGTCCATTTATAGTCACTTATACCTTTGAAAGCCTTATTACTCGCTTTAAATGGTTTTATAATCTCATTATTGATTTTAAGTTGAATTTTTTTATATTTTCGGATAAGAAAGGTTATAAATAAATGTTTACCTCGAGAAACGTGAAGCAAAAGCCATCCATTGACAAGAAAAGTCCATTTATAGTCACCTATGCCTTTGAAAGCCTTATTACTCGCTTTGAATGGTTTTATAATCTCATTGTTGATTTTAAGTTGAATTTTTTTATATTTTCAGATAAGAAAGGTTATAAATACATGTTTACCTCGAGAAACGTGAAGCAAAAGCCATCCATTGACAAGAAAAGTCCCTTTATCGTCACCTATACCTTTGAAAGCCTTATTACTCGCTTTAAATGGTTTTATAATCTCATTATTGATTTTAAGTTGAATTTTTTTATGTTTTCGGTTAAGAAAGGTTATAAATAAACGTTTACCTCGAGAAACGTGAAGCAAAAGCCATCTATTGACAAGAAAAGTCCATTTATAGTCACTTATACCTTTGAAAGCCTTATTAGTCACTTTAAATGGTTTTATAATCTCGTTATTGATTTTCAGTTGAATTTTTTTATGTTTTCGGTTAAGAAAGGTTATAAATAAATGTTTACCTCGAGAAACGTGAAGCAAAAGCCATCCATTGACAAGAAAAGTCCATTTATAGTCACTTATACCTTTGAAAGCCTTATTACTCGCTTTAAATGGTTTTATAATCTCATTATTGATTTTAAGTTGATTTTTTTTATGTTTTCGGTTAAGAAGGTTATAAATAAACGTTTACCTCGAGAAACGTGAAGCAAAAGCCATCCATTGACAAGAAATGTCCTTTTATAGTCACCTATGCCTTTGAAAGCCTTATTACTCGCTTTAAATGGTTTTATAATCTCGTTATTGATTTTAAGTTGAATTTTTTTATATTTTCGGATAGGAAAGGTTATAAATAAATGTTTACCTCGAGAAACGTGAAGCAAAAGCCATCCATTGACAAGAAAAGTCCATTTATAGTCACCTATGCCTTTCAAAGCCTTATTACTCGCTTTAAATGGTTTTATAATCTCATTATTGATTTTAAGTTGAATGTTTTTATGTTTTCGGTTAAGAAAGGTTATAAATAAATGTTTACCTCGAGAAACGTGAAGCAAAAGCCATCCATTGACAAGAAAAGTCCATTTATAGTCACTTATACCTTTGAAAGCCTTATTACTCGCTTTAAATGGTTTTATAATCTCATTATTGATTTTAAGTTGAATTTTTTTATATTTTCGGATAAGAAAGGTTATAAATAAATGTTTACCTCGAGAAACGTGAAGCAAAAGCCATCCATTGACAAGAAAAGTCCATTTATAGTCACCTATGCCTTTGAAAGCCTTATTACTCGCTTTAAATGGTTTTATAATCTCATTATTGATTTTAAGTTGAATTTTTTTATGTTTTCGATTAAGAAAGGTTATAAATAAATGTTTACCTTGAGAAACGCGAAGCAAAAGCCATCCATTGATAAGAAAAGTCAATTTATAGTCACCTATGCCTTTCAAAGCCTTATTAGTCACTTTAAATTGTTTTATAATCTCATTATTGATTTTAAGTTGAATTTTTTTATGTTTTTGGTTAAGAAAGGTTATAAATAAATGTTTACCTCGAGAAACGCGAAGCAAAAGCCATCCATTGACAAGAAAAGTCCATTTATAGTCACCTATGCCTTTGAAAGCCTTATTACTCAAGTTAAATGGTTTTATAATCTTATTATTGATTTTGAATTCAATTTTTTTATGTTTTCAATTAAGAAAGGTTATAAATAAATGTTTACCTCGAGAAACGTGAAGCAAAAGCCATCCATTGACAAGAAAAGTCCATTTATAGTCACCTATGCCTTTGAAAGCCTTATTACTCGCTTTAAATGGTTTTATAATCTCATTATTGATTTTAAGTTGAATTTTTTTATGTTTTCGATTAAGAAAGGTTATAAATAAATGTTTACCTTGAGAAACGCGAAGCAAAAGCCATCCATTGATAAGAAAAGTCAATTTATAGTCACCTATGCCTTTCAAAGCCTTATTAGTCACTTTAAATTGTTTTATAATCTCATTATTGATTTTAAGTTGAATTTTTTTATGTTTTTGGTTAAGAAAGGTTATAAATAAATGTTTACCTCGAGAAACGCGAAGCAAAAGCCATCCATTGACAAGAAAAGTCCATTTATAGTCACCTATGCCTTTGAAAGCCTTATTACTCACGTTAAATGGTTTTATAATCTTATTATTGATTTTGAAGTGAATTTTTTTATGTTTTCAATTAAGAAAGGTTATAAATAAATGTTTACCTCGAGAAACGTGAAGCAAAAGCCATCCATTGACAAGAAAAGTCCATTTATAGTCACCTATGCCTTTGAAAGCCCTATTACTCACGTTAAATGGTTTTATAATCTTATTATTGATTTGAATTAAATTTTTTTATGTTTTCGATTAAGAAAGGTTATAAATAAATGTTTTCCTCGAGAAACGTGAAGCAAAAGCCATCCACTGACCAGAAAAGTCCATTTATAGTCACCTATGCCTTTGAAAGCCTTATTACTCGCTTTAAATGGTTTTATAATTTCATTATTGATTTATAGTTGAATTTTTTTATGTTTTCGGTTAAGAAAGGTTATAAATAAATGTTTACCTTGAGAAACGCCAAGCGAAAGCCTTCCATTGACAAGTAAAGTCCATTTATAGTCACCTATGCCTTTGAAAGCCTTATTACTCGCTTTAAATGGTTTTATAATCTCATTATTGATTTTAAGTTGAATTTGTTTATGTTTTCGGTTAAGAAAGGTTATAAATAAATGTTTACCTTGAGAAACGCCAAGCGAAAGCCTTCCGTTGACAAGTAAAGTCTATTTATAATCACCTATGCCTTTGAAAGCCTAATTACTCGCTTTGAATGGTTTTATAATCTCATCGTTGATTTTAAGTTGAATTTTTTTATATTTTCGGATAAGAAAGGTTATAAATAAATGTTTACCTCGAGAAACGCGAAGCAAAAGCCATCCATTGACAAGAAAAGTCTATTTATTGTCACATATGCCTGTCAAAGCTTTATTACTCGCTTTGAATGGTTTTATAATCTCATTGTTGATTTTAAGTTGAATTTTTTTATATTTTCGGATAAGAAAGGTTATAAATAAATGTTTACCTCGAGAAACGTGAAGCAAAAGCAATCCATTGACAAGAAAAGTCCATTTATAGTCACCTATACCTTTGAAAGCCTTATTACTCGCTTTAAATGGTTTTATAATCTTATTATTGATTTTGAATTAAATTTTTTTATGTTTTCAATTAAGAAAGGTTATAAATAAATGTTTACCTCGAGAAACGTGAAGCAAAAGCAATCCATTGACAAGAAATATCCATTTATAGTCACCTATACCTTTGAAAGGCTTATTACTCGCTTTAAATGGTTTTATAATCTTATTGTTGATTTTGAATTAAATTTTTTTATGTTTTCAATTAAGAAAGGTTATAAATAAATGTTTACCTCGAGAAACGCGAAGCAAAAGCTATCCATTGACAGGAAAAGTCCATTTATAGTCACCTATGCCTTTGAAAGCCTTATTACTCACGTTAAATGGTTTTATAATCTTATTATTGATTTTGAATTAAAATTTTTTATGTTTTCGAATAAGAAAGGTTATAAATAAATGTTTACCTCGAGAAACGCGAAGCAAAAGCCATCCATTGACCAGAAAAAACCATTTATAGTCACCTATGCCTTTGAAAGCCTTATTACTCGCTTTAAATGGTTTTATAATTTCATTATTGATTTATAGTTGAATTTTTTTATGTTTTCGGTTAAGAAAGGTTATAAATAAATGTTTACCTTGAGAAACGCCAAGCGAAAGCCTTCCGTTGACAAGTAAAGTCCATTTATAGTCACCTATTCCTTTGAAAGCCTTATTACTCGCTTTGAATGGTTTTATAATCTCATTGTTGATTTTAAGTTGAATTTTTTTATATTTTCGGATAAGAAAGGTTATAAATAAATGTTTACCTCGAGAAACGTGAAGCAAAAGCCATCCATTGACAAGAAAAGTCTATTTATTGTCGCATATGCCTTTCAAAGCCATATTACTTGCTTTAAATGGTTTTATAATTTCATTATTGATTTTAAGTTGAATTTTTTTATGTTTTTCGTTAAGAAAGATTATAAATAAATGTTTACCTCGAGAAACATGAAGCAAAAGCAATCCATTGACAAGAAAAGTCGATTTATAGTCACCTATACCTTTGAAAGCCTTATTACTCGCTTTAAATGGTTTTATAATCTTATTATTGATTTTGAATTAAATTTTTTTATGTTTTCAATTAAGAAAGGTTATAAATAAATGTTTACCTCGAGAAACGTGAAGCAAAAGCAATCCATTGACAAGAAATGTCCATTTATAGTCACCTATAGCTTTGAAAGCCTTATTACTCGCTTTAAATGGTTTTATAATCTTATTATTGATTTTGAATTAAATTTTTTTATGTTTTCAATTAAGAAAGGTTATAAATAAATGTTTACCTCGAGAAACGCGAAGCAAAAGCCATCCATTGACAGGAAAAGTCCATTTATAGTCACCTATGCCTTTGAAAGCCTTATTACTCACGTTAAATGGTTTTATAATCTTATTATTGATTTTGAATTAAAATTTTTTATGTTTTCGAATAAGAAAGGTTATAAATAAATGTTTACCTCGTGAAACGCGAAGCAAAAGCCATCCATTGACCAAAAAAGTCCATTTATAGTCACCTATGCGTTTGAAAGCCTTATTACTCGCTTTAAATGGTTTTATAATTTCATTATTGATTTATAGTTGAATTTTTTTATGTTTTCGGTTAAGAAAGGTTATAAATAAATGTTTACCTTGAGAAACGCCAAGCGAAAGCCTTCCGTTGACAAGTAAAGTCCATTTATAGTCACCTATGCCTTTGAAAGCCTTATTACTCGCTTTGAATGGTTTTATAATCTCATTGTTGATTTTAAGTTGAATTTTTTTATATTTTCGGATAAGAAAGGTTATAAATAAATGTTTACCTCGAGAAACGCGAAGCAAAAGCCATCCATTGACAAGAAAAGTCTATTTATTGTCGCATATGCCTTTCAAAGCCATATTACTTGCTTTAAATGGTTTTATAATTTCATTATTGATTTTAAGTTGAATTTTTTTATGTTTTTCGTTAAGAAAGATTATAAATAAATGTTTACCTCGAGAAACATGAAGCAAAAGCAATCCATTGACAAGAAAAGTCGATTTATAGTCACCTATACTTTTGAAAGCCTTATTACTCGCTTTAAATGGTTTTATAATCTTATTATTGATTTTGAATTAAATTTTTTTATGTTTTCAATTAAGAAAGGTTATAAATAAGTGTTTACCTCGAGAAACGTGAAGCAAAAGCAATCCATTGACAAGAAATGTCCATTTATAGTCACCTATACCTTTGAAAGCCTTATTACTCGCTTTAAATGGTTTTATAATCTTATTATTGATTTTGAATTAAATTTTTTTATGTTATCAATTAAGAAAGGTTATAAATAAATGTTTACCTCGAGAAACGTGAAGCAAAAGCCATCCATTGACAAGAAAAGTCCATTTATAGTCACCTATGCCTTTGAAAGCCTTATTACTCGCTTTAAATGGTTTTATAATCTCGTTATTGATTTTAAGTTGAATTTTTTTATATTTTCGGATAAGAAAGGTTATAAATAAATGTTTACCTCGAGAAACGCGAAGCAAAAGCCATCCATTGACTAGAAAAGTCCATTTATAGTCACTTATACCTTTGAAAGCCTTATTACTCGCTTTAAATGGTTTTATAATCTCATTATTGATTTTAAGTTGAATTTGTTTATGTTTTTGGTTAAGAAAGGTTCAAAATAAATGTTTACCTCGAGAAATGTGAAGCAAAAGCCATCCATTGACAAAAAAAGTCCATTTATAGTCACCTATGCCTTTCAAAGCCTTATTAGTCACTTTAAATTGTTTTATAATCTCGTTATTGATTTTAAGTTGAATTTTTTTATGTTTTCGGTTAAGAAAGGTTCTAAATAAATGTTTACCTCGAGAAATGTGAAGCAAAAGCAATCCATTGACAAGAAAAGTCCATTTATAGTCACCTATACCTTTGAAAGCCTTATTACTCGCTTTAAATGGTTTTATAATCTTATTATTGATTTTGAATTAAATTTTTTTTATGTTTTCGGTTAAGAAAGGTTATAAATAAATGTTTACCTTGAGAAACGCCAAGCGAAAGCCTTCCGTTGACAAGTAAAGTCCATTTATAGTCACCTATGCCTTTGAAAGCCTAATTACTCGCTTTGAATGGTTTTATAATCTCATCGTTGATTTTAAGTTGAATTTTTTTATATTTTCGGATAAGGTTATAAATAAATGTTTACCTCGAGAAACGCGAAGCAAAAGCCATCCATTGACAAGAAAAGTCTATTTATTGTCACATATGCCTGTCAAAGCTTTATTACTCGCTTTGAATGGTTTTATAATCTCATTGTTGATTTTAAGTTGAATTTTTTTATATTTTCGGATAAGAAAGGTTATAAATAAATGTTTACCTCGAGAAACGTGAAGCAAAAGCAATCCATTGACAAGAAAAGTCCATTTATAGTCACCTATACCTTTGAAAGCCTTATTACTCGCTTTAAATGGTTTTATAATCTTATTATTGATTTTGAATTAAATTTTTTTATGTTTTCAATTAAGAAAGGTTATAAATAAATGTTTACCTCGAGAAACGTGAAGCAAAAGCAATCCATTGACAAGAAATATCCATTTATAGTCACCTATACCTTTGAAAGGCTTATTACTCGCTTTAAATGGTTTTATAATCTTATTGTTGATTTTGAATTAAATTTTTTTATGTTTTCAATTAAGAAAGGTTATAAATAAATGTTTACCTCGAGAAACGCGAAGCAAAAGCTATCCATTGACAGGAAAAGTCCATTTATAGTCACCTATGCCTTTGAAAGCCTTATTACTCACGTTAAATGGTTTTATAATCTTATTATTGATTTTGAATTAAAATTTTTTATGTTTTCGAATAAGAAAGGTTATAAATAAATGTTTACCTCGAGAAACGCGAAGCAAAAGCCATCCATTGACCAGAAAAAACCATTTATAGTCACCTATGCCTTTGAAAGCCTTATTACTCGCTTTAAATGGTTTTATAATTTCATTATTGATTTATAGTTGAATTTTTTTATGTTTTCGGTTAAGAAAGGTTATAAATAAATGTTTACCTTGAGAAACGCCAAGCGAAAGCCTTCCGTTGACAAGTAAAGTCCATTTATAGTCACCTATTCCTTTGAAAGCCTTATTACTCGCTTTGAATGGTTTTATAATCTCATTGTTGATTTTAAGTTGAATTTTTTTATATTTTCGGATAAGAAAGGTTATAAATAAATGTTTACCTCGAGAAACGTGAAGCAAAAGCCATCCATTGACAAGAAAAGTCTATTTATTGTCGCATATGCCTTTCAAAGCCATATTACTTGCTTTAAATGGTTTTATAATTTCATTATTGATTTTAAGTTGAATTTTTTTATGTTTTTCGTTAAGAAAGATTATAAATAAATGTTTACCTCGAGAAACATGAAGCAAAAGCAATCCATTGACAAGAAAAGTCGATTTATAGTCACCTATACCTTTGAAAGCCTTATTACTCGCTTTAAATGGTTTTATAATCTTATTATTGATTTTGAATTAAATTTTTTTATGTTTTCAATTAAGAAAGGTTATAAATAAATGTTTACCTCGAGAAACGTGAAGCAAAAGCAATCCATTGACAAGAAATGTCCATTTATAGTCACCTATAGCTTTGAAAGCCTTATTACTCGCTTTAAATGGTTTTATAATCTTATTATTGATTTTGAATTAAATTTTTTTATGTTTTCAATTAAGAAAGGTTATAAATAAATGTTTACCTCGAGAAACGCGAAGCAAAAGCCATCCATTGACAGGAAAAGTCCATTTATAGTCACCTATGCCTTTGAAAGCCTTATTACTCACGTTAAATGGTTTTATAATCTTATTATTGATTTTGAATTAAAATTTTTTATGTTTTCGAATAAGAAAGGTTATAAATAAATGTTTACCTCGTGAAACGCGAAGCAAAAGCCATCCATTGACCAAAAAAGTCCATTTATAGTCACCTATGCGTTTGAAAGCCTTATTACTCGCTTTAAATGGTTTTATAATTTCATTATTGATTTATAGTTGAATTTTTTTATGTTTTCGGTTAAGAAAGGTTATAAATAAATGTTTACCTTGAGAAACGCCAAGCGAAAGCCTTCCGTTGACAAGTAAAGTCCATTTATAGTCACCTATGCCTTTGAAAGCCTTATTACTCGCTTTGAATGGTTTTATAATCTCATTGTTGATTTTAAGTTGAATTTTTTTATATTTTCGGATAAGAAAGGTTATAAATAAATGTTTACCTCGAGAAACGCGAAGCAAAAGCCATCCATTGACAAGAAAAGTCTATTTATTGTCGCATATGCCTTTCAAAGCCATATTACTTGCTTTAAATGGTTTTATAATTTCATTATTGATTTTAAGTTGAATTTTTTTATGTTTTTCGTTAAGAAAGATTATAAATAAATGTTTACCTCGAGAAACATGAAGCAAAAGCAATCCATTGACAAGAAAAGTCGATTTATAGTCACCTATACTTTTGAAAGCCTTATTACTCGCTTTAAATGGTTTTATAATCTTATTATTGATTTTGAATTAAATTTTTTTATGTTTTCAATTAAGAAAGGTTATAAATAAGTGTTTACCTCGAGAAACGTGAAGCAAAAGCAATCCATTGACAAGAAATGTCCATTTATAGTCACCTATACCTTTGAAAGCCTTATTACTCGCTTTAAATGGTTTTATAATCTTATTATTGATTTTGAATTAAATTTTTTTATGTTATCAATTAAGAAAGGTTATAAATAAATGTTTACCTCGAGAAACGTGAAGCAAAAGCCATCCATTGACAAGAAAAGTCCATTTATAGTCACCTATGCCTTTGAAAGCCTTATTACTCGCTTTAAATGGTTTTATAATCTCGTTATTGATTTTAAGTTGAATTTTTTTATATTTTCGGATAAGAAAGGTTATAAATAAATGTTTACCTCGAGAAACGCGAAGCAAAAGCCATCCATTGACTAGAAAAGTCCATTTATAGTCACTTATACCTTTGAAAGCCTTATTACTCGCTTTAAATGGTTTTATAATCTCATTATTGATTTTAAGTTGAATTTGTTTATGTTTTTGGTTAAGAAAGGTTCAAAATAAATGTTTACCTCGAGAAATGTGAAGCAAAAGCCATCCATTGACAAAAAAAGTCCATTTATAGTCACCTATGCCTTTCAAAGCCTTATTAGTCACTTTAAATTGTTTTATAATCTCGTTATTGATTTTAAGTTGAATTTTTTTATGTTTTCGGTTAAGAAAGGTTCTAAATAAATGTTTACCTCGAGAAATGTGAAGCAAAAGCAATCCATTGACAAGAAAAGTCCATTTATAGTCACCTATACCTTTGAAAGCCTTATTACTCGCTTTAAATGGTTTTATAATCTTATTATTGATTTTGAATTAAATTTTTTTTATGTTTTCGGTTAAGAAAGGTTATAAATAAATGTTTACCTTGAGAAACGCCAAGCGAAAGCCTTCCGTTGACAAGTAAAGTCCATTTATAGTCACCTATGCCTTTGAAAGCCTTATTACTCGCTTTGAATGGTTTTATAATCTCATTGTTGATTTTAAGTTGAATTTTTTATATTTTCGGATAAGAAAGGTTATAAATAAATGTTTACCTCGAGAAACGTGAAGCAAAAGCCATCCATTGACAAGAAAAGTCTATTTATTGTCGCATATGCCTTTCAAAGCCATATTACTTGCTTTAAATGGTTTTATAATTTCATTATTGATTTTAAGTTGAATTTTTTTATGTTTTTCGTTAAGAAAGATTATAAATAAATGTTTACCTCGAGAAACATGAAGCAAAAGCAATCCATTGACAAGAAAAGTCGATTTATAGTCACCTATACCTTTGAAAGCCTTATTACTCGCTTTAAATGGTTTTATAATCTTATTATTGATTTTGAATTAAATTTTTTTATGTTTTCAATTAAGAAAGGTTATAAATAAATGTTTACCTCGAGAAACGTGAAGCAAAAGCCATCCATTGACAAGAAAAGTCCATTTATAGTCACCTATGCCTTTGAAAGCCTTATTACTCGCTTTAAATGGTTTTAAAATCTCTTTATTGATTTTAAGTTGAATTTTTTTATATTTTCGGATAAGAAAGGTTATAAATAAATGTTTACCTCAAGAAACGTGAAGCAAAAGCTATCCACTGACAAGAAAAGTCCATTTATAGTGACCTATGGCTTTCAAAGCCTTATTACTCGCTTTAAATGGTTTTATAATCTCATTATTGATTTTAGGTTGAATGCTTTTATGTTTTCGGTTAAGAAAGGTTATAAATAAATGTTTACCTCGAGAAACGTGAAGCAAAAGCCATCCATTGACAAGAAAAGTCCATTTATAGTCACCTATGCCTTTGAAAGCCTTATTACTCGCTTTAAATGGTTTTATAATCTCGTTATTGATTTTAAGTTGAATTTTTTTATATTTTCGGATAAGAAAGGTTATAAATAAATGTTTACCTCGAGAAACGCGAAGCAAAAGCCATCCATTGACTAGAAAAGTCCATTTATAGTCACTTATACCTTTGAAAGCCTTATTACTCGCTTTAAATGGTTTTATAATCTCATTATTGATTTTAAGTTGAATTTGTTTATGTTTTTGGTTAAGAAAGGTTCAAAATAAATGTTTACCTCGAGAAATGTGAAGCAAAAGCCATCCATTGACAAAAAAAGTCCATTTATAGTCACCTATGCCTTTCAAAGCCTTATTAGTCACTTTAAATTGTTTTATAATCTCGTTATTGATTTTAAGTTGAATTTTTTTATGTTTTCGGTTAAGAAAGGTTCTAAATAAATGTTTACCTCGAGAAATGTGAAGCAAAAGCAATCCATTGACAAGAAAAGTCCATTTATAGTCACCTATACCTTTGAAAGCCTTATTACTCGCTTTAAATGGTTTTATAATCTTATTATTGATTTTGAATTAAATTTTTTTATGTTTTCGGTTAAGAAAGGTTATAAATAAATGTTTACCTTGAGAAACGCCAAGCGAAAGCCTTCCGTTGACAAGTAAAGTCCATTTATAGTCACCTATGCCTTTGAAAGCCTTATTACTCGCTTTGAATGGTTTTATAATCTCATTGTTGATTTTAAGTTGAATTTTTTATATTTTCGGATAAGAAAGGTTATAAATAAATGTTTACCTCGAGAAACGTGAAGCAAAAGCCATCCATTGACAAGAAAAGTCTATTTATTGTCGCATATGCCTTTCAAAGCCATATTACTTGCTTTAAATGGTTTTATAATTTCATTATTGATTTTAAGTTGAATTTTTTTATGTTTTTCGTTAAGAAAGATTATAAATAAATGTTTACCTCGAGAAACATGAAGCAAAAGCAATCCATTGACAAGAAAAGTCGATTTATAGTCACCTATACCTTTGAAAGCCTTATTACTCGCTTTAAATGGTTTTATAATCTTATTATTGATTTTGAATTAAATTTTTTTATGTTATCAATTAAGAAAGGTTATAAATAAATGTTTACCTCGAGAAACGTGAAGCAAAAGCCATCCATTGACAAGAAAAGTCCATTTATAGTCACCTATGCCTTTGAAAGCCTTATTACTCGCTTTAAATGGTTTTATAATCTCGTTATTGATTTTAAGTTGAATTTTTTTATATTTTCGGATAAGAAAGGTTATAAATAAATGTTTACCTCGAGAAACGCGAAGCAAAAGCCATCCATTGACTAGAAAAGTCCATTTATAGTCACTTATACCTTTGAAAGCCTTATTACTCGCTTTAAATGGTTTTATAATCTCATTATTGATTTTAAGTTGAATTTGTTTATGTTTTTGGTTAAGAAAGGTTCAAAATAAATGTTTACCTCGAGAAATGTGAAGCAAAAGCCATCCATTGACAAAAAAAGTCCATTTATAGTCACCTATGCCTTTCAAAGCCTTATTAGTCACTTTAAATTGTTTTATAATCTCGTTATTGATTTTAAGTTGAATTTTTTTATGTTTTCGGTTAAGAAAGGTTCTAAATAAATGTTTACCTCGAGAAATGTGAAGCAAAAGCAATCCATTGACAAGAAAAGTCCATTTATAGTCACCTATACCTTTGAAAGCCTTATTACTCGCTTTAAATGGTTTTATAATCTTATTATTGATTTTGAATTAAATTTTTTTATGTTTTCGGTTAAGAAAGGTTATAAATAAATGTTTACCTTGAGAAACGCCAAGCGAAAGCCTTCCGTTGACAAGTAAAGTCCATTTATAGTCACCTATGCCTTTGAAAGCCTTATTACTCGCTTTGAATGGTTTTATAATCTCATTGTTGATTTTAAGTTGAATTTTTTATATTTTCGGATAAGAAAGGTTATAAATAAATGTTTACCTCGAGAAACGTGAAGCAAAAGCCATCCATTGACAAGAAAAGTCTATTTATTGTCGCATATGCCTTTCAAAGCCATATTACTTGCTTTAAATGGTTTTATAATTTCATTATTGATTTTAAGTTGAATTTTTTTATGTTTTTCGTTAAGAAAGATTATAAATAAATGTTTACCTCGAGAAACATGAAGCAAAAGCAATCCATTGACAAGAAAAGTCGATTTATAGTCACCTATACCTTTGAAAGCCTTATTACTCGCTTTAAATGGTTTTATAATCTTATTATTGATTTTGAATTAAATTTTTTTATGTTTTCAATTAAGAAAGGTTATAAATAAATGTTTACCTCGAGAAACGTGAAGCAAAAGCCATCCATTGACAAGAAAAGTCCATTTATAGTCACCTATGCCTTTGAAAGCCTTATTACTCGCTTTAAATGATTTTAAAATCTCTTTATTGATTTTAAGTTGAATTTTTTTATATTTTCGGATAAGAAAGGTTATAAATAAATGTTTACCTCGAGAAACGTGAAGCAAAAGCTATCCACTGACAAGAAAAGTCCATTTATAGTGACCTATGGCTTTCAAAGCCTTATTACTCGCTTTAAATGGTTTTATAATCTCATTATTGATTTTAGGTTGAATGCTTTTATGTTTTCGGTTAAGAAAGGTTATAAATAAATGTTTACCTCGAGAAACGTGAAGCAAAAGCCATCCAATGACAAGAAAAGTCCATTTATAGTCACCTATACCTTTGAAAGCCTTATTACTCGCTTTAAATGGTTTTATAATTTCATTATTGATTTTAAGTTGAATTTTTTTATATTTTCGGTTAAGAAACGTTATAAATAAATGTTTACCTCAAGAAACGCGAAGCAAAAGCCATCCATTGACAAGAAAAGTCCATTTATAGTCACCTATGCTTTTGAAAGCCTTATTACTCACGTTAAATGATTTTATAATCTTATTATTGATTTTGAATTAAATTTTTTTATGTTTTCGATTAAGAAAGGTTATAAATAAATGTTTACCTCGAGAAACGCGAAGCAAAAGCCATCCATTGACCAGAAAAGTCCATTTATAGTCACCTATGCCTTTGAAAGCCTTATTACTCGCTTTAAATAGTTTTATAATTTCATTATTGATTTTTAGTTGAATTTTTTTATGTTTTCGGTTAAGAAAGGTTATAAATAAATGTTTACCTTGAGAAACGCCAAGCGAAAGCCTTCCATTGACAAGTAAAGTCCATTTATAGTCACCTATGCCTTTGAAAGCCTTATTACTCACGTTAAATGGTTTTATAATCTTATTATTGATTTTGAATTGAATATTTTTATGTTCTCAATTAAGAAAGGTTATAAATAGATGTTTACCTCGAGAAACGCGAAGCAAAAGCCATGCATTGGCCAGAAAAGTCCATTTATAGTCACCTATGCCTTTGAAAGCCTTATTACTCGCTTTAAATAGTTTTATAATTTCATTATTGATTTTAAGTTGAATTTTTTTATGTTTTCAGTTAAGAAAGGTTATAAATAAATGTTTACCTTGAGAAACGCCAAGCGAAAGCCTTCCGTTGACAAGTAAAGTCTATTTATTGTCACCTATGCCTTTGAAAGCCTTATTACTCCCTTTGAATGGTTTTATAATCTCATTGTTGATTTTAAGTTGAATTTTTTTATATTTTCAGATAAGAAAGGTTATAAATAAATGTTTACCTCGAGAAACGTGAAGCAAAAGCCATCCATTGACAAGAAAAGTCCCTTTATCGTCACCTATACCTTTGAAAGCCTTATTACTCGCTTTAAATGGTTTTATAATCTCATTATTGATTTTAAGTTGAATTTTTTTATGTTTTCGGTTAAGAAAGGTTATAAATAAATGTTTACCTTGAGAAACGCGAAGGAAAAGCCATCCATTGATAAGAAAAGTCAATTTATAGTCACCTATTCCTTTCAAAGCCCTATTAGTCGCTTTAAATGGTTTTATAATCTCATTATTGATTTTAAGTTGAATTTTTTTAAGTTTTTGGTTAAGAAAGGTTCTAAATAAATGTGTACATCGAGAAATGTGAAGCAAAAGCCATCCACTAACAAGAAAAGTCCATTTATAGTCACCTATGCCTTTGAAAGCCTTATTACTCGCTTTAAATGGTTTTATAATCTCATTATTGATTTTAAGTTGAATGTTTTTATGTTTTCGGTTAAGAAAGGTTATAAATAAATGTTTACCTCGAGAAACGTGAAGCAAAAGCCATCCATTGACAAGAAAAGTCCATTTATAGTCACTTATACCTTTGAAAGCCTTATTAGTCACTTTAAATGGTTTTATAATCTCGTTATTGATTTTCAGTTGACTTTTTTTATGTTTTCGGTTAAGAAAGGTTCTAAATAAATGTTTACATCGAGAAACGTGAAGCAAAAGCCATCCATTGACAAGAAAAGTCCATTTATAGTCACCTATGCCTTTCGAAGCCTTATTAGTCACTTTAAATGGTTTAATAATCTCTTTATTGATTTTAAGTTGAATGTTTTTATATTTTCGATTAAGAAAGGTTCTAAATAAATGTTTACCTCGAGAAATGTGAAGCAAAAGCCATCCATTGACAAGAAAAGTCCATTTATAGTCACCTATGCCTTTCAAAGCCTTATTAGTCACTTTAAATGGTTTTATAATCTCGTTATTGATTTTCAGTTGAATTTTTTTATGTTTTCGATTAAGAAAGGTTCTAAATAAATGTGTACATCGAGAAATGTGAAGCAAAAGCCATCCACTAACAAGAAAAGTCCATTTATAGTCACATATGCCTTTGAAAGCCTTATTACTCGCTTTAAATGGTTTTATAATCTCATTATTGATTTTAAGTTGAATGTTTTTATGTTTTCGGTTAAGAAAGGTTATAAATAAATGTTTACCTCGAGAAACGTGAAGCAAAAGCCATCCATTGACAAGAAAAGTCCATTTATAGTCACTTATACATTTGAAAGCGTTATTACTCGCTTTAAATGGTTTTATAATCTCATTATTGATTTTGAATTAAATTTTTTTATGTTTTTTGTTAAGAAAGGTTCTAAATAAATGTTTACATCGAGAAATGTGAAGCAAAAGCCATCCATTGACAAGAAAAGTCCATTTATAATCTCCTATGCATTTGAAAGCCTTATTACTCGCTTTAAATGGTTTTATAATTTCATTATTGATTTTAAGTTGAATTTTTTTATGTTTATAGTTAAGAAAGATTATAAATAAATGTTTACCTCGAGAAACGCGAAGCAAAAGCCATCTATTGACAAGAAAAGTCCATTTATATTCACCTATGCCTTTCAAAGCCTTATTACTCGCTTTAAATGGTTTTATAATCTCATTATGTAGTTTAGGTTGAATTTTTCTATGTTTTCAGTTGAGAAAGGTTATAAATAAATGTTTACCTCAAGAAACGCGAAGCAAAAGCCATCCATTGACCAGAAAAGTCCATTTATAGTCACCTATGCCTTTGAAAGCCTTATTACTCGCTTTAAATGGTTTTATAATCTCATTATTGATTTTAAGTTGAATTTTTTTATGTTTTCGGTTAAGAAAGGTTATAAATAAATGTTTACCTTGAGAAACGCCAAGCGAAAGCCTTCCATTGACAAGTAAAGTCCATTTATAGTCACCTATGCCTTTGAAAGCCTTATTACTCACGTTAAATGGTTTTATAATCTTATTATTGATTTTGAATTGAATATTTTTATGTTCTCAATTAAGAAAGGTTATAAATAGATGTTTACCTCGAGAAACGCGAAGCAAAAGCCATGCATTGACCAGAAAAGTCCATTTATAGTCACCTATGCATTTGAAAGCCTTATTACTCGCTTTAAATGGTTTTATAATTTCATTATTGATTTTAAGTTGAATTTTTTTATGTTTTCGGTTAAGAAAGGTTATAAATAAATGTTTACCTTGAGAAACGCCAAGCGAAAGCCTTCCGTTGACAAGTAAAGTCTATTTATTGTCACCTATGCCTTTGAAAGCCTTATTACTCGCTTTGAATGGTTTTATAATCTCATTGTTGATTTTAAATTGATTTTTTTTATATTTTCAGATAAGAAAGGTTATAAATAAATGTTTACCTCGAGAAACGTGAAGCAAAAGCCATCCATTGACAAGAAAAGTCCCTTTATCGTCACCTATACCTTTGAAAGCCTTATTACTCGCTTTAAATGGTTTTATAATCTCATTATTGATTTTAAGTTGAATTTTTTTATGTTTTCGGTTAAGAAAGGTTATAAATAAACGTTTACCTCGAGAAACGTGAAGCAAAAGCCATCCTTTGACAAGAAAAGTCCATTTATAGTCACTTATACCTTTGAAAGCCTTATTAGTCACTTTAAATGGTTTTATAATCTCGTTATTGATTTTCAGTTGACTTTTTTTATGTTTTCGGTTAAGAAAGGTTCTAAATAAATGTTTACATCGAGAAACGTGAAGCAAAAGCCATCCATTGACAAGAAAAGTCCATTTATAGTCACCTATGCCTTTCAAAGCCTTATTAGTCACTTTAAATGGTTTAATAATCTCTTTATTGATTTTAAGTTGAATGTTTTTATATTTTCGATTAAGAAAGGTTCTAAATAAATGTTTACCTCGAGAAATGTGAAGCAAAAGCCATCCATTGACAAGAAAAGTCCATTTATAGTCACCTATGCCTTTCAAAGCCTTATTAGTCACTTTAAATGGTTTTATAATCTCGTTATTGATTTTCAGTTGAATTTTTTTATGTTTTCGATTAAGAAAGGTTCTAAATAAATGTGTACATCGAGAAATGTGAAGCAAAAGCCATCCACTAACAAGAAAAGTCCATTTATAGTCACCTATGCCTTTGAAAGCCTTATTACTCGCTTTAAATTGTTTTATAATCTCATTATTGATTTTAAGTTGAATGTTTTTATGTTTTCGGTTAAGAAAGGTTATAAATAAATGTTTACCTCGAGAAACGTGAAGCAAAAGCCATCCATTGACAAGAAAAGTCCATTTATAGTCACTTATACCTTTGAAAGCCTTATTACTCGCTTTAAATGGTTTTATAATCTCATTATTGATTTTGAATTAAATTTTTTTATGTTTTTTGTTAAGAAAGGTTCTAAATAAATGTTTACATCGAGAAATGTGAAGCAAAAGCCATCCATTGACAAGAAAAGTCCATTTATAATCTCCTATGCATTTGAAAGCCTTATTACTCGCTTTAAATGGTTTTATAATTTCATTATTGATTTTAAGTTGAATTTTTTTATGTTTATAGTTAAGAAAGATTATAAATAAATGTTTACCTCGAGAAACGCGAAGCAAAAGCCATCCATTGACAAGAAAAGTCCCTTTATCGTCACCTATACCTTTGAAAGCCTTATTAGTCACTTTAAATGGTTTTATAATCTCGTTATTGATTTTCAGTTGACTTTTTTTATGTTTTCGGTTAAGAAAGGTTCTAAATAAATGTTTACCTCGAGAAACGTGAAGCAAAGGCCATCCATTGACAAGAAAAGTCCATTTATAGTCACTTATACCTTTGAAAGCCTTATTACTCGCTTTAAATGGTTTTATAATCTCTTTTTTGATTTTAAGTTGAGTTTTTTTATGTTTTCGGTTAAGAAAGGTTATAAATAAACGTTTACCTCGAGAAACGTGAAGCAAAAGCCATCCTTTGACAAGAAAAGTCCATTTATAGTCACTTATACCTTTGAAAGCCTTATTAGTCACTTTAAATGGTTTTACAATCTCGTTATTGATTTTCAGTTGACTTTTTTTATGTTTTCGGTTAAGAAAGGTTCTAAATAAATGTTTACCTCGAGAAACGTGAAGCAAAAGCCATCCATTGACAAGAAAAGTCCATTTATAGTCACTTATACCTTTGAAAGCCTTATTACTCGCTTTAAATGGTTTTATAATCTCATTATTGATTTTAAGTTGAATTTTTTTATGTTTTTGGTTAAGAAAGGTTCAAAATAAATGTTTACCTCGAGAAATGTGAAGCAAAAGCCATCCATTGACAAGAAAAGTCCATTTATAGTCATCTATGCCTTTCAAAGCCTTATTAGTCACTTTAAATGGTTTTATAATCTCGTTATTGATTTTAAGTTGAATGTTTTTATATTTTCGGTTAAGAAAGGTTCTAAATAAATGTTTACCTCGAGAAATGTGAAGCAAAAGCCATCCATTGATAAGAAAAGTCCATTTATAGTCACCTATGCCTTTCAAAGCCTTATTAGTCACTTTAAATGGTTTTATAATCTCGTTATTGATTTTCAGTTGAATTTTTTTATGTTTTCGATTAAGAAAGGTTCTAAATAAATGTGTACATCAAAAAATGTGAAGCAAAAGCCATCCACTAACAAGAAAAGTCCATTTATAGTCACCTATGCCTTTGAAAGCCTTATTACTCGCTTTAAATGGTTTTATAATCTCATTATTGATTTTAAGTTGAATTTTTTTATGTTTTCGGTTAAGAAAGGTTATAAATAAATGTTTACCTCGAGAAACGTGAAGCAAAAGCCATCCATTGACAAGAAAAGTCCATTTATAGTCACTTATACCTTTGAAAGCCTTATTACTCGCTTTAAATGGTTTTATAATCTCATTATTGATTTTAAGTTGAATTTTTTTATGTTTTTGGTTAAGAAAGGTTCAAAATAAATGTTTACCTCGAGAAATGTGAAGCAAAAGCCATCCATTGACAAGAAAAGTCCATTTATAGTCATCTATGCCTTTCAAAGCCTTATTAGTCACTTTAAATGGTTTTATAATCTCGTTATTGATTTTAAGTTGAATGTTTTTATATTTTCGGTTAAGAAAGGTTCTAAATAAATGTTTACCTCGAGAAATGTGAAGCAAAAGCCATCCATTGACAAGAAAAGTCCATTTATAGTCACCTATGCCTTTCAAAGCCTTATTAGTCACTTTAAATGGTTTTATAATCTCGTTATTGATTTTCAGTTGAATTTTTTTATGTTTTCGATTAAGAAAGGTTCTAAATAAATGTGTACATCGAGAAATGTGAAGCAAAAGCCATCCACTAACAAGAAAAGTCCATTTATAGTCACCTATGCCTTTGAAAGCCTTATTACTCGCTTTAAATGGTTTTATAATCTCATTATTGATTTTAAGTTGAATGTTTTTATGTTTTCGGTTAAGAAAGGTTATAAATAAAAGTTTACCTCGAGAAACGTGAAGCAAAAGCCATCCATTGACAAGAAAAGTCCATTTATAGTCACTTATACCTTTGAAAGCCTTATTACTCGCTTTAAATGGTTTTATAATCTCATTATTGATTTTGAATTAAATTTTTTTATGTTTTTTGTTAAGAAAGGTTCTAAATAAATGTTTACATCGAGAAATGTGAAGCAAAAGCCATCCATTGACAAGAAAAGTCCATTTATAATCTCCTATGCATTTGAAAGCCTTATTACTCGCTTTAAATGGTTTTATAATTTCATTATTGATTTTAAGTTGAATTTTTTTATGTTTATAGTTAAGAAAGATTATAAATAAATGTTTACCTCGAGAAACGCGAAGCAAAAGCCATCCATTGACAAGAAAAGTCCGTTTATAGTCACCTATACCTTTGAAAGCCTTATTACTCGCTTTAAATGGTTTTCTAATCTCATTATTGATTTTAAGTTGAATTTTTTTATATTTTCGGATAACAAAGATTGTAAATAAATGTTTACCTCGAGAAACGCGAAGCAAAAGCCATCTATTGACAAGAAAAGTCCATTTATATTCACCTATGCCTTTCGAAGCCTTATTACTCGCTTTAAATGGTTTTATAATCTCATTATGTAGTTTAGGTTGAATTTTTCTATGTTTTCAGTTGAGAAAGGTTATAAATAAATGTTTACCTCAAGAAACGCGAAGCAAAAGCCATCCATTGACAAGAAAAGTCAATTTATAGTCACCTATGCCTTTGAAAGCCTTATTACTCGCTTTAAATGGTTTTATAATCTCATTATTGATTTTAAGTTGAATGTTTTTATGTTTTCGGTTAAGAAAGGTTATAAATAAATGTTTACCTCGAGAAACGTGAAGCAAAAGCCATCCATTGACAAGAAAAGTCCGTTTATAGTCACCTATACCTTTGAAAGCCTTATTACTCGCTTTAAATGGTTTTATAACCTCATTATTGATTTTAAGTTGAATTTTTTTATATTTTCGGATAACAAAGATTGTAAATAAATGTTTACCTCGAGAAATGTGAAGCAAAAGCCATCCATTGACAAGAAAAATCCATTTATAGTCACCTATGCCTTTCAAAGCCTTATTAGTCACTTTAAATGGTTTTATAATCTCGTTATTGATTTTCAGTTGAATTTTTTTATGTTTTCGATTAAGAAAGGTTCTAAATAAATGTGTACATCGAGAAATGTGAAGCAAAAGCCATCCACTAACAAGAAAAGTCCATTTATAGTCACCTATGCCTTTGAAAGCCTTATTACTCGCTTTAAATGGTTTTATAATCTCATTATTGATTTTAAGTTGAATGTTTTTATGTTTTCGGTTAAGAAAGGTTATAAATAAATGTTTACCTCGAGAAACGTGAAGCAAAAGCCATCCATTGACAAGAAAAGTCCCTTTATCGTCACCTATACCTTTGAAAGCCTTATTACTCGCTTTAAATGGTTTTATAATCTCATTATTGATTTTAAGTTGAATTTTTTTATGTTTTCGGTTAAGAAATGTTATAAATAAATGTTTACCTCGAGAAACGTGAAGCAAAAGCCATCCATTGACAAGAAAAGTCCATTTATAGTCACTTATACCTTTGAAAGCCTTATTACTCGCTTTAAATGGTTTTATAATCTCATTATTGATTTTGAATTAAATTTTTTTATGTTTTTTGTTAAGAAAGGTTCTAAATAAATGTTTACATCGAGAAATGTGAAGCAAAAGCCATCCATTGACAAGAAAAGTCCATTTATAATCTCCTATGCATTTGAAAGCCTTATTACTCGCTTTAAATGGTTTTATAATTTCATTATTGATTTTAAGTTGAATTTTTTTATGTTTATAGTTAAGAAAGATTATAAATAAATGTTTACCTCGAGAAACGCGAAGCAAAAGCCATCCATTGACAAGAAAAGTCCGTTTATAGTCACCTATACCTTTGAAAGCCTTATTACTCGCTTTAAATGGTTTTATAATCTCATTATTGATTTTAAGTTGAATTTTTTTATATTTTCGGATAACAAAGGTTGTAAATAAATGTTTACCTCGAGAAACGCGAAGCAAAAGCCATCTATTGACAAGAAAAGTCCATTTATATTCACCTATGCCTTTCAAAGCCTTATTACTCGCTTTAAATGGTTTTATGATCTCATTATGTAGTTTAGGTTGAATTTTTCTATGTTTTCAGTTGAGAAAGGTTATAAATAAATGTTTACCTCAAGAAACGCGAAGCAAAAGCCATCCCTTGACAAGAAAAGTCCATTTATAGTCACCTATGCCTTTGAAAGCCTTAGTACTCGCTTTAAATGGTTTTATAATCTCGTTATTGATTTTAAGTTGAATTTTTTTATGTTTTCGGTTAAGAAAGGTTATAAATAAATGTTTACCTTGAGAAACGCGAAGGAAAAGCCATCCATTGATAAGAAAAGTCAATTTATAGTCACCTATGCCTTTCAAAGCCTTATTAGTCGCTTTAAATGGTTTTATAATCTCATTATTGATTTTAAGTTGAATTTTTTTATGTTTTTGGTTAAGAAAGGTTCTAAATAAATGTTTACCTCGAGAAATGTGAAGCAAATGCCATCCATTGACAAGAAAAGTCCCTTTATAGTCACCTATGCTTTTGAAAGCCTTATTACTCACGTTAAATGGTTTTATAATCTTATTATTGATTTTGAATTAAATTTTTTTATGTTTTCGATTAAGAAAGGTTATAAATAAATGTTTACCTCAAGAAACGCGAAGCAAAAGCCATCCATTGATCAGAAAAGTCCATTTATAGTCACCTATGCCTTTGAAAGCCTTATTACTCGCTTTAAATAGTTTTATAATTTCATTATTGATTTATAGTTGAATTTTTTTATGTTTTCGGTTAAGAAAGGTTATAAATAAATGTTTACCTTGAGAAACGCCAAGCGAAAGCCTTCCATTGACAAGTAAAGTCCATTTATAGTCACCTATGCATTTGAAAGCCTTATTACTCACGTTAAATGGTTTTATAATCTTATTATTGATTTTGAATTGAATATTTTTATGTGCTCAATTAAGAAAGGTTATAAATAGATGTTTACCTCGAGAAACGCGAAGCAAAAGCCATGCATTGACCAGAAAAGTCCATTTATAGTCACCTATGCCTTTGAAAGCCTTATTACTCGCTTTAAATGGTTTTATAATTTCATTATTGATTTTAAGTTGAATTTTTTTATGTTTTCGGTTAAGAAAGGTTATAAATAAATGTTTACCTTGAGAAACGCCAAGCGAAAGCCTTCCGTTGACAAGTAAAGTCTATTTATTGTCACCTATGCCTTTGAAAGCCTTATTACTCGCTTTGAATGGTTTTATAATCTCATTGTTGATTTTAAATTGAATTTTTTTATATTTTCAGATAAGAAAGGTTATAAATAAATGTTTACCTCGAGAAACGTGAAGCAAAAGCCATCCATTGACAAGAAAAGTCCCTTTATCGTCACCTATACCTTTGAAAGCCTTATTACTCGCTTTAAATGGTTTTATAATCTCATTATTGATTTTAAGTTGAATTTTTTTATGTTTTCGGTTAAGAAAGGTTATAAATAAACGTTTACCTCGAGAAACGTGAAGCAAAAGCCATCCTTTGACAAGAAATGTCCATTTATAGTCACTTATACCTTTGAAAGCCTTATTAGTCACTTTAAATGGTTTTATAATCTCGTTATTGATTTTCAGTTGACTTTTTTAATGTTTTCGGTTAAGAAAGGTTCTAAATAAATGTTTACCTCGAGAAACGTGAAGCAAAAGCCATCCATTGACAAGAAAAGTCCATTTATAGTCACCTATGCCTTTCAAAGCCTTATTAGTCACTTTAAATGGTTTTATAATCTCGTTATTGATTTTCAGTTGAATTTTTTTATGTTTTCGATTAAGAAAGGTTCTAAATAAATGTGTACATCGAGAAATGTGAAGCAAAAGCCATCCACTAACAAGAAAAGTCCATTTATAGTCACCTATGCCTTTGAAAGCCTTATTACTCGCTTTAAATGGTTTTATAATCTCATTATTGATTTTAAGTTGAATGTTTTTATGTTTTCGGTTAAGAAAGGTTATAAATAAATGTTTACCTCGAGAAATGTGAAGCAAAAGCCATCCATTGACAAGAAAAGTCCATTTATAGTCACTTATACCTTTGAAAGCCTTATTACTCGCTTTAAATGGTTTTATAATCTCATTATTGATTTTGAATTAAATTTTTTTATGTTTTTTGTTAAGAAAGGTTCTAAATAAATGTTTACATCGAGAAATGTGAAGCAAAAGCCATCCATTGACAAGAAAAGTCCATTTATAATCTCCTATGCATTTGAAAGCCTTATTACTCGCTTTAAATGGTTTTATAATTTCATTATTGATTTTAAGTTGAATTTTTTTATGTTTATAGTTAAGAAAGATTATAAATAAATGTTTACCTCGAGAAACGCGAAGCAAAAGCCATCCATTGACAAGAAAAGTCCGTTTATAGTCACCTATACCTTTGAAAGCCTTATTACTCGCTTTAAATGGTTTTATAATCTCATTATTGATTTTAAGTTGAATTTTTTTATATTTTCGGATAACAAAGGTTGTAAATAAATGTTTACCTCGAGAAACGCGAAGCAAAAGCCATCTATTGACAAGAAAAGTCCATTTATATTCACCTATGCCTTTCAAAGCCTTATTACTCGCTTTAAATGGTTTTATGATCTCATTATGTAGTTTAGGTTAAATTTTTCTATGTTTTCAGTTGAGAAAGGTTATAAATAAATGTTTACCTCAAGAAACGCGAAGCAAAAGCCATCCATTGACAAGAAAAGTCCATTTATAGTCACCTATGCCTTTGAAAGCCTTAGTACTCGCTTTAAATGGTTTTATAATCTCGTTATTGATTTTAAGTTGAATTTTTTTATGTTTTCGGTTAAGAAAGGTTATAAATAAATGTTTACCTTGAGAAACGCGAAGGAAAAGCCATCCATTGATAAGAAAAGTCAATTTATAGTCACCTATGCCTTTCAAAGCCCTATTAGTCGCTTTAAATGGTTTTATAATCTCATTATTGATTTTAAGTTGAATTTTTTTATGTTTTTGGTTAAGAAAGGTTCTAAATAAATGATTACCTCGAGAAATGTGAAGCAAATGCCATCCATTGACAAGAAAAGTCCCTTTATAGTCACCTATGCTTTTGAAAGCCTTATTACTCACGTTAAATGGTTTTATAATCTTATTATTGATTTTGAATTAAATTTTTTTATGTTTTCGATTAAGAAAGGTTATAAATAAATGTTTACCTCAAGAAACGCGAAGCAAAAGCCATCCATTGATCAGAAAAGTCCATTTATAGTCACCTATGCCTTTGAAAGCCTTATTACTCGCTTTAAATAGTTTTATAATTTCATTATTGATTTATAGTTGAATTTTTTTATGTTTTCGGTTAAGAAAGGTTATAAATAAATGTTTACCTTGAGAAACGCCAAGCGAAAGCCTTCCATTGACAAGTAAAGTCCATTTATAGTCACCTATGCATTTGAAAGCCTTATTACTCACGTTAAATGGTTTTATAATCTTATTATTGATTTTGAATTGAATATTTTTATGTTCTCAATTAAGAAAGGTTATAAATAGATGTTTACCTCGAGAAACGCGAAGCAAAAGCCATGCATTGACCAGAAAAGTCCATTTATAGTCACCTATGCCTTTGAAAGCCTTATTACTCGCTTTAAATGGTTTTATAATTTCATTATTGATTTTAAGTTGAATTTTTTTATGTTTTCGGTTAAGAAAGGTTATAAATAAATGTTTACCTTGAGAAACGCCAAGCGAAAGCCTTCCGTTGACAAGTAAAGTCTATTTATTGTCACCTATGCCTTTGAAAGCCTTATTACTCGCTTTGAATGGTTTTATAATCTCATTGTTGATTTTAAATTGAATTTTTTTATATTTTCAGATAAGAAAGGTTATAAATAAATGTTTACCTCGAGAAACGTGAAGCAAAAGCCATCCATTGACAAGAAAAGTCCCTTTATCGTCACCTATACCTTTGAAAGCCTTATTACTCGCTTTAAATGGTTTTATAATCTCATTATTGATTTTAAGTTGAATTTTTTTATGTTTTCGGTTAAGAAAGGTTATAAATAAACGTTTACCTCGAGAAACGTGAAGCAAAAGCCATCCTTTGACAAGAAATGTCCATTTATAGTCACTTATACCTTTGAAAGCCTTATTAGTCACTTTAAATGGTTTTATAATCTCGTTATTGATTTTCAGTTGACTTTTTTAATGTTTTCGGTTAAGAAAGGTTCTAAATAAATGTTTACCTCGAGAAACGTGAAGCAAAAGCCATCCATTGACAAGAAAAGTCCATTTATAGTCACCTATGCCTTTCAAAGCCTTATTAGTCACTTTAAATGGTTTTATAATCTCGTTATTGATTTTCAGTTGAATTTTTTTATGTTTTCGATTAAGAAAGGTTCTAAATAAATGTGTACATCGAGAAATGTGAAGCAAAAGCCATCCACTAACAAGAAAAGTCCATTTATAGTCACCTATGCCTTTGAAAGCCTTATTACTCGCTTTAAATGGTTTTATAATCTCATTATTGATTTTAAGTTGAATGTTTTTATGTTTTCGGTTAAGAAAGGTTATAAATAAATGTTTACCTCGAGAAACGTGAAGCAAAAGCCATCCATTGACAAGAAAAGTCCATTTATAGTCACTTATACCTTTGAAAGCCTTATTACTCGCTTTAAATGGTTTTATAATCTCATTATTGATTTTGAATTAAATTTTTTTATGTTTTTTGTTAAGAAAGGTTCTAAATAAATGTTTACATCGAGAAATGTGAAGCAAAAGCCATCCATTGACAAGAAAAGTCCATTTATAATCTCCTATGCATTTGAAAGCCTTATTACTCGCTTTAAATGGTTTTATAATTTCATTATTGATTTTAAGTTGAATTTTTTTATGTTTATAGTTAAGAAAGATTATAAATAAATGTTTACCTCGAGAAACGCGAAGCAAAAGCCATCCATTGACAAGAAAAGTCCGTTTATAATCACCTATACCTTTGAAAGCCTTATTACTCGCTTTAAATGGTTTTATAATCTCATTATTGATTTTAAGTTGAATTTTTTTATATTTTCGGATAACAAAGGTTGTAAATAAATGTTTACCTCGAGAAACGCGAAGCAAAAGCCATCTATTGACAAGAAAAGTCCATTTATATTCACCTATGCCTTTCAAAGCCTTATTACTCGCTTTAAATGGTTTTATGATCTCATTATGTAGTTTAGGTTGAATTTTTCTATGTTTTCAGTTGAGAAAGGTTATAAATAAATGTTTACCTCAAGAAACGCGAAGCAAAAGCCATCCATTGACAAGAAAAGTCCATTTATAGTCACCTATGCCTTTGAAAGCCTTATTACTCGCTTTAAATGGTTTTATAATCTCGTTATTGATTTTAAGTTGAATTTTTTTATGTTTTCGGTTAAGAAAGGTTATAAATAAATGTTTACCTTGAGTAACGCGAAGGAAAAGCCATCCATTGATAAGAAAAGTCAATTTATAGTCACCTATGCCTTTCAAAGCCCTATTAGTCGCTTAAAATGGTTTTATAATCTCATTATTGATTTTAAGTTGAATTTTTTTATGTTTTTGGTTAAGAAAGGTTCTAAATAAATGTTTACCTCGAGAAATGTGAAGCAAATGCCATCCATTGACAAGAAAAGTCCCTTTATAGTCACCTATGCTTTTGAAAGCCTTATTACTCACGTTAAATGGTTTTATAATCTTATTATTGATTTTGAATTAAATTTTTTTATGTTTTTTGTTAAGAAAGGTTCTAAATAAATGTTTACATCGAGAAATGTGAAGCAAAAGCCATCCATTGACAAGAAAAGTCCATTTATAATCTCCTATGCATTTGAAAGCCTTATTACTCGCTTTAAATGGTTTTATAATTTCATTATTGATTTTAAGTTGAATTTTTTTATGTTTATAGTTAAGAAAGATTATAAATAAATGTTTACCTCGAGAAACGCGAAGCAAAAGCCATCCATTGACAAGAAAAGTCCGTTTATAATCACCTATACCTTTGAAAGCCTTATTACTCGCTTTAAATGGTTTTATAATCTCATTATTGATTTTAAGTTGAATTTTTTTATATTTTCGGATAACAAAGGTTGTAAATAAATGTTTACCTCGAGAAACGCGAAGCAAAAGCCATCTATTGACAAGAAAAGTCCATTTATATTCACCTATGCCTTTCAAAGCCTTATTACTCGCTTTAAATGGTTTTATGATCTCATTATGTAGTTTAGGTTGAATTTTTCTATGTTTTCAGTTGAGAAAGGTTATAAATAAATGTTTACCTCAAGAAACGCGAAGCAAAAGCCATCCTTTGACAAGAAAAGTCCATTTATAGTCACTTATACCTTTGAAAGCCTTATTAGTCACTTTAAATGGTTTTATAATCTCGTTATTGATTTTCAGTTGACTTTTTTAATGTTTTCGGTTAAGAAAGGTTCTAAATAAATGTTTACCTCGAGAAACGTGAAGCAAAAGCCATCCATTGACAAGAAAAGTCCATTTATAGTCACCTATGCCTTTCAAAGCCTTATTAGTCACTTTAAATGGTTTAATAATCTCGTTATTGATTTTAAGTTGAATGTTTTTATATTTTCGATTAAGAAAGGTTCTAAATAAATGTTTACCTCGAGAAATGTGAAGCAAAAGCCATCCATTGACAAGAAAAGTCCATTTATAGTCACCTATGCCTTTCAAAGCCATATTAGTCACTTTAAATGGTTTTATAATCTCGTTATTGATTTTCAGTTGAATTTTTTTATGTTTTCGATTAAGAAAGGTTCTAAATAAATGTGTACATCGAGAAATGTGAAGCAAAAGCCATCCACTAACAAGAAAAGTCCATTTATAGTCACCTATGCCTTTGAAAGCCTTATTACTCGCTTTAAATGGTTTTATAATCTCCTTATTGATTTTAAGTTGAATGTTTTTATGTTTTCGGTTAAGAAAGGTTATAAATAAATGTTTACCTCGAGAAACGTGAAGCAAAAGCCATCCATTGACAAGAAAAGTCCATTTATAGTCACTTATACCTTTGAAAGCCTTATTACTCGCTTTAAATGGTTTTATAATCTCATTATTGATTTTGAATTAAATTTTTTTATGTTTTTTGTTAAGAAAGGTTCTAAATAAATGTTTACATCGAGAAATGTGAAGCAAAAGCCATCCATTGACAAGAAAAGTCCATTTATAATCTCCTATGCATTTGAAAGCCTTATTACTCGCTTTAAATGGTTTTATAATTTCATTATTGATTTTAAGTTGAATTTTTTTATGTTTATAGTTAAGAAAGATTATAAATAAATGTTTACCTCGAGAAACGCGAAGCAAAAGCCATCCATTGACAAGAAAAGTCCGTTTATAGTCACCTATACCTTTGAAAGCCTTATTACTCGCTTTAAATGGTTTTATAATCTCATTATTGATTTTAAGTTGAATTTTTTTATATTTTCGGATAACAAAGGTTGTAAATAAATGTTTACCTCGAGAAATGTGAAGCAAATGCCATCCATTGACAAGAAAAGTCCCTTTATAGTCACCTATGCTTTTGAAAGCCTTATTACTCACGTTAAATGGTTTTATAATCTTATTATTGATTTTGAATTAAATTTTTTTATGTTTTCGATTAAGAAAGGTTATAAATAAATGTTTACCTCGAGAAACGCGAAGCAAAAGCCATCCATTGACCAGAAAAGTCCATTTATAGTCACCTATGCCTTTGAAAGCCTTATTACTCGCTTTAAATAGTTTTATAATTTCATTATTGATTTATAGTTGAATTTTTTTATGTTTTCGGTTAAGAAAGGTTATAAATAAATGTTTACCTTGAGAAACGCCAAGCGAAAGCCTTCCATTGACAAGTAAAGTCCATTTATAGTCACCTATGCCTTTGAAAGCCTTATTACTCACGTTAAATGGTTTTATAATCTCGTTATTGATTTTAAGTTGAATTTTTTTATGTTTTCGGTTAAGAAAGGTTATAAATAAATGTTTACCTTGAGAAACGCGAAGGAAAAGCCATCCATTGATAAGAAAAGTCAATTTATATTCACCTATGCCTTTCAAAGCCTTATTACTCGCTTTAAATGGTTTTATAATCTCATTATGTAGTTTAGGTTGAATTTTTCTATGTTTTCAGTTGAGAAAGGTTATAAATAAATGTTTACCTCAAGAAACGCGAAGCAAAAGCCATCCATTGACAAGAAAAGTCCATTTATAGTCACCTATGCCTTTGAAAGCCTTATTACTCGCTTTAAATGGTTTTATAATCTCGTTATTGATTTTAAGTTGAATTTTTTTATGTTTTCGGTTAAGAAAGGTTATAAATAAATGTTTACCTTGAGAAACGCGAAGGAAAAGCCATCCATTGATAAGAAAAGTCAATTTATATTCACCTATGCCTTTCAAAGCCTTATTACTCGCTTTAAATGGTTTTATAATCTCATTATGTAGTTTAGGTTGAATTTTTCTATGTTTTCAGTTGAGAAAGGTTATAAATAAATGTTTACCTCAAGAAACGCGAAGCAAAAGCCATCCATTGACAAGAAAAGTCCATTTATAGTCACCTATGCCTTTGAAAGCCTTATTACTCGCTTTAAATGGTTTTATAATCTCGTTATTGATTTTAAGTTGAATTTTTTTATGTTTTCGGTTAAGAAAGGTTATAAATAAATGTTTACCTTGAGAAACGCGAAGGAAAAGCCATCCATTGATAAGAAAAGTCAATTTATAGTCACCTATGCCTTTCAAAGCCCTATTAGTCGCTTAAAATGGTTTTATAATCTCATTATTGATTTTAAGTTGAATTTTTTTATGTTTTTGGTTAAGAAAGGTTCTAAATAAATGTTTACCTCGAGAAATGTGAAGCAAATGCCATCCATTGACAAGAAAAGTCCCTTTATAGTCACCTATGCTTTTGAAAGCCTTATTACTCACGTTAAATGGTTTTATAATCTTATTATTGATTTTGAATTAAATTTTTTTATGTTTTCGATTAAGAAAGGTTATAAATAAATGTTTACCTCGAGAAACGCGAAGCAAAAGCCATCCATTGACCAGAAAAGTCCATTTATAGTCACCTATGCCTTTGAAAGCCTTATTACTCGCTTTAAATAGTTTTATAATTTCATTATTGATTTATAGTTGAATTTTTTTATGTTTTCGGTTAAGAAAGGTTATAAATAAATGTTTACCTCGAGAAACGTGAAGCAAAAGCCATCCATTGACAAGAAAAGTCCATTTATAGTCACTTATACCTTTGAAAGCCTTATTACTCGCTTTAAATGGTTTTATAATCTCATTATTGATTTTAAGTTGAAATTTTTTATGTTTTTGGTTAAGAAAGGTTCAAAATAAATGTTTACCTCGAGAAATGTGAAGCAAAAGCCATCCATTGACAAGAAAAGTCCATTTATAGTCATCTATGCCTTTCAAAGCCTTATTAGTCACTTTAAATGGTTTTATAATCTCGTTATTGATTTTAAGTTGAATGTTTTTATATTTTCGGTTAAGAAAGGTTCTAAATAAATGTTTACCTCGAGAAATGTGAAGCAAAAGCCATCCATTGACAAGAAAAGTCCATTTATAGTCACCTATGCCTTTCAAAGCCTTATTAGTCACTTTAAATGGTTTTATAATCTCGTTATTGATTTTCAGTTGAATTTTTTTATGTTTTCGATTAAGAAAGGTTCTAAATAAATGTGTACATCGAGAAATGTGAAGCAAAAGCCATCCACTAACAAGAAAAGTCCATTTATAGTCACCTATGCCTTTGAAAGCCTTATTACTCGCTTTAAATGGTTTTATAATCTCATTATTGATTTTAAGTTGAATGTTTTTATGTTTTCGGTTAAGAAAGGTTATAAATAAATGTTTACCTCGAGAAACGTGAAGCAAAAGCCATCCATTGACAAGAAAAGTCCATTTATAGTCACTTATACCTTTGAAAGCCTTATTACTCGCTTTAAATGGTTTTATAATCTCATTATTGATTTTGAATTAAATTTTTTTATGTTTTTTGTTAAGAAAGGTTCTAAATAAATGTTTACATCGAGAAATGTGAAGCAAAAGCCATCCATTGACAAGAAAAGTCCATTTATAATCTCCTATGCATTTGAAAGCCTTATTACTCGCTTTAAATGGTTTTATAATTTCATTATTGATTTTAAGTTGAATTTTTTTATGTTTATAGTTAAGAAAGATTATAAATAAATGTTTACCTCGAGAAACGCGAAGCAAAAGCCATCTATTGACAAGAAAAGTCCATTTATATTCACCTATGCCTTTCAAAGCCTTATTACTCGCTTTAAATGGTTTTATAATCTCATTATGTAGTTTAGGTTGAATTTTTCTATGTTTTCAGTTGAGAAAGGTTATAAATAAATGTTTACCTCAAGAAACGCGAAGCAAAAGCTATCCATTGACAAGAAAAGTCCATTTATAGTCACCTATGCCTTTGAAAGCCTTATTACTCGCTTTAAATGGTTTTATAATCTCGTTATTGATTTTAAGTTGAATTTTTTTATGTTTTCGGTTAAGAAAGGTTATAAATAAATGTTTACCTTGAGTAACGCGAAGGAAAAGCCATCCATTGATAAGAAAAGTCAATTTATAGTCACCTATGCCTTTCAAAGCCCTATTAGTCGCTTAAAATGGTTTTATAATCTCATTATTGATTTTAAGTTGAATTTTTTTATGTTTTTGGTTAAGAAAGGTTCTAAATAAATGTTTACCTCGAGAAATGTGAAGCAAATGCCATCCATTGACAAGAAAAGTCCCTTTATAGTCACCTATGCTTTTGAAAGCCTTATTACTCACGTTAAATGGTTTTATAATCTTATTATTGATTTTGAATTAAATTTTTTTATGTTTTCGATTAAGAAAGGTTATAAATAAATGTTTACCTCGAGAAACGCGAAGCAAAAGCCATCCATTGACCAGAAAAGTCCATTTATAGTCACCTATGCCTTTGAAAGCCTTATTACTCGCTTTAAATAGTTTTATAATTTCATTATTGATTTATAGTTGAATTTTTTTATGTTTTCGGTTAAGAAAGGTTATAAATAAATGTTTACCTTGAGAAACGCCAAGCGAAAGCCTTCCATTGACAAGTAAAGTCCATTTATAGTCACCTATGCCTTTGAAAGCCTTATTACTCACGTTAAATGGTTTTATAATCTTATTATTGATTTTGAATTGAATATTTTTATGTTCTCAATTAAGAAAGGTTATAAATAGATGTTTACCTCGAGAAACGCGAAGCAAAAGCCATGCATTGACCAGAAAAGTCCATTTATAGTCACCTATGCCTTTGAAAGCCTTATTACTCGCTTTAAATGGTTTTATAATTTCATTATTGATTTTAAGTTGAATTTTTTTATGTTTTCGGTTAAGAAAGGTTATAAATAAATGTTTACCTTGAGAAACACCAAGCGAAAGCCTTCCGTTGACAAGTAAAGTCTATTTATTGTCACCTATGCCTTTGAAAGCCTTATTACTCGCTTTGAATGGTTTTATAATCTCATTGTTGATTTTAAATTGAATTTTTTTATATTTTCAGATAAGAAAGGTTATAAATAAATGTTTACCTCGAGAAACGTGAAGCAAAAGCCATCCATTGACAAGAAAAGTCCCTTTATCGTCACCTATACCTTTGAAAGCCTTATTACTCGCTTTAAATGGTTTTATAATCTCATTATTGATTTTAAGTTGAATTTTTTTATGTTTTCGGTTAAGAAAGGTTATAAATAAACGTTTACCTCGAGAAACGTGAAGCAAAAGCCATCCTTTGACAAGAAAAGTCCATTTATAGTCACTTATACCTTTGAAAGCCTTATTAGTCACTTTAAATGGTTTTACAATCTCGTTATTGATTTTCAGTTGACTTTTTTTATGTTTTCGGTTAAGAAAGGTTCTAAATAAATGTTTACCTCGAGAAACGTGAAGCAAAGGCCATCCATTGACAAGAAAAGTCCATTTATAGTCACTTATACCTTTGAAAGCCTTATTACTCGCTTTAAATGGTTTTATAATCTCATTATTGATTTTAAGTTGAATTTTTTTATGTTTTTGGTTAAGAAAGGTTCAAAATAAATGTTTACCTCGAGAAATGTGAAGCAAAAGCCATCCATTGACAAGAAAAGTCCATTTATAGTCATCTATGCCTTTCAAAGCCTTATTAGTCACTTTAAATGGTTTTATAATCTCGTTATTGATTTTAAGTTGAATGTTTTTATATTTTCGGTTAAGAAAGGTTCTAAATAAATGTTTACCTCGAGAAATGTGAAGCAAAAGCCATCCATTGACAAGAAAAGTCCATTTATAGTCACCTATGCCTTTCAAAGCCTTATTAGTCACTTTAAATGGTTTTATAATCTCGTTATTGATTTTCAGTTGAATTTTTTTATGTTTTCGATTAAGAAAGGTTCTAAATAAATGTGTACATCGAGAAATGTGAAGCAAAAGCCATCCACTAACAAGAAAAGTCCATTTATAGTCACCTATGCCTTTGAAAGCCTTATTACTCGCTTTAAATGGTTTTATAATCTCATTATTGATTTTAAGTTGAATGTTTTTTTGTTTTCGGTTAAGAAAGGTTATAAATAAATGTTTACCTCGAGAAACGTGAAGCAAAAGCCATCCATTGACAAGAAAAGTCCATTTATAGTCACTTATACCTTTGAAAGCCTTATTACTCGCTTTAAATGGTTTTATAATCTCATTATTGATTTTGAATTAAATTTTTTTATGTTTTTTGTTAAGAAAGGTTCTAAATAAATGTTTACATCGAGAAATGTGAAGCAAAAGCCATCCATTGACAAGAAAAGTCCATTTATAATCTCCTATGCATTTGAAAGCCTTATTACTCGCTTTAAATGGTTTTATAATTTCATTATTGATTTTAAGTTGAATTTTTTTATGTTTATAGTTAAGAAAGATTATAAATAAATGTTTACCTCGAGAAACGCGAAGCAAAAGCCATCTATTGACAAGAAAAGTCCATTTATATTCACCTATGCCTTTCAAAGCCTTATTACTCGCTTTAAATGGTTTTATAATCTCATTATGTAGTTTAGGTTGAATTTTTCTATGTTTTCAGTTGAGAAAGGTTATAAATAAATGTTTACCTCAAGAAACGCGAAGCAAAAGCTATCCATTGACAAGAAAAGTCCATTTATAGTCACCTATGCCTTTGAAAGCCTTATTACTCGCTTTAAATGGTTTTATAATCTCGTTATTGATTTTAAGTTGAATTTTTTTATGTTTTCGGTTAAGAAAGGTTATAAATAAATGTTTACCTTGAGTAACGCGAAGGAAAAGCCATCCATTGATAAGAAAAGTCAATTTATAGTCACCTATGCCTTTCAAAGCCCTATTAGTCGCTTAAAATGGTTTTATAATCTCATTATTGATTTTAAGTTGAATTTTTTTATGTTTTTGGTTAAGAAAGGTTCTAAATAAATGTTTACCTCGAGAAATGTGAAGCAAATGCCATCCATTGACAAGAAAAGTCCCTTTATAGTCACCTATGCTTTTGAAAGCCTTATTACTCACGTTAAATGGTTTTATAATCTTATTATTGATTTTGAATTAAATTTTTTTATGTTTTCGATTAAGAAAGGTTATAAATAAATGTTTACCTCGAGAAACGCGAAGCAAAAGCCATCCATTGACCAGAAAAGTCCATTTATAGTCACCTATGCCTTTGAAAGCCTTATTACTCGCTTTAAATAGTTTTATAATTTCATTATTGATTTATAGTTGAATTTTTTTATGTTTTCGGTTAAGAAAGGTTATAAATAAATGTTTACCTTGAGAAACGCCAAGCGAAAGCCTTCCATTGACAAGTAAAGTCCATTTATAGTCACCTATGCCTTTGAAAGCCTTATTACTCACGTTAAATGGTTTTATAATCTTATTATTGATTTTGAATTGAATATTTTTATGTTCTCAATTAAGAAAGGTTATAAATAGATGTTTACCTCGAGAAACGCGAAGCAAAAGCCATGCATTGACCAGAAAAGTCCATTTATAGTCACCTATGCCTTTGAAAGCCTTATTACTCGCTTTAAATGGTTTTATAATTTCATTATTGATTTTAAGTTGAATTTTTTTATGTTTTCGGTTAAGAAAGGTTATAAATAAATGTTTACCTTGAGAAACGCCAAGCGAAAGCCTTCCGTTGACAAGTAAAGTCTATTTATTGTCACCTATGCCTTTGAAAGCCTTATTACTCGCTTTGAATGGTTTTATAATCTCATTGTTGATTTTAAATTGAATTTTTTTATATTTTCAGATAAGAAAGGTTATAAATAAATGTTTACCTCGAGAAACGTGAAGCAAAAGCCATCCATTGACAAGAAAAGTCCCTTTATCGTCACCTATACCTTTGAAAGCCTTATTACTCGCTTTAAATGGTTTTATAATCTCATTATTGATTTTAAGTTGAATTTTTTTATGTTTTCGGTTAAGAAAGGTTATAAATAAACGTTTACCTCGAGAAACGTGAAGCAAAAGCCATCCTTTGACAAGAAAAGTCCATTTATAGTCACTTATACCTTTGAAAGCCTTATTAGTCACTTTAAATGGTTTTACAATCTCGTTATTGATTTTCAGTTGACTTTTTTTATGTTTTCGGTTAAGAAAGGTTCTAAATAAATGTTTACCTCGAGAAACGTGAAGCAAAGGCCATCCATTGACAAGAAAAGTCCATTTATAGTCACTTATACCTTTGAAAGCCTTATTACTCGCTTTAAATGGTTTTATAATCTCATTATTGATTTTAAGTTGAATTTTTTTATGTTTTTGGTTAAGAAAGGTTCAAAATAAATGTTTACCTCGAGAAATGTGAAGCAAAAGCCATCCATTGACAAGAAAAGTCCATTTATAGTCATCTATGCCTTTCAAAGCCTTATTAGTCACTTTAAATGGTTTTATAATCTCGTTATTGATTTTAAGTTGAATGTTTTTATATTTTCGGTTAAGAAAGGTTCTAAATAAATGTTTACCTCGAGAAATGTGAAGCAAAAGCCATCCATTGACAAGAAAAGTCCATTTATAGTCACCTATGCCTTTCAAAGCCTTATTAGTCACTTTAAATGGTTTTATAATCTCGTTATTGATTTTCAGTTGAATTTTTTTATGTTTTCGATTAAGAAAGGTTCTAAATAAATGTGTACATCGAGAAATGTGAAGCAAAAGCCATCCACTAACAAGAAAAGTCCATTTATAGTCACCTATGCCTTTGAAAGCCTTATTACTCGCTTTAAATGGTTTTATAATCTCATTATTGATTTTAAGTTGAATGTTTTTTTGTTTTCGGTTAAGAAAGGTTATAAATAAATGTTTACCTCGAGAAACGTGAAGCAAAAGCCATCCATTGACAAGAAAAGTCCATTTATAGTCACTTATACCTTTGAAAGCCTTATTACTCGCTTTAAATGGTTTTATAATCTCATTATTGATTTTGAATTAAATTTTTTTATGTTTTTTGTTAAGAAAGGTTCTAAATAAATGTTTACATCGAGAAATGTGAAGCAAAAGCCATCCATTGACAAGAAAAGTCCATTTATAATCTCCTATGCATTTGAAAGCCTTATTACTCGCTTTAAATGGTTTTATAATTTCATTATTGATTTTAAGTTGAATTTTTTTATGTTTATAGTTAAGAAAGATTATAAATAAATGTTTACCTCGAGAAACGCGAAGCAAAAGCCATCTATTGACAAGAAAAGTCCATTTATATTCACCTATGCCTTTCAAAGCCTTATTACTCGCTTTAAATGGTTTTATAATCTCATTATGTAGTTTAGGTTGAATTTTTCTATGTTTTCAGTTGAGAAAGGTTATAAATAAATGTTTACCTCAAGAAACGCGAAGCAAAAGCTATCCATTGACAAGAAAAGTCCATTTATAGTCACCTATGCCTTTGAAAGCCTTATTACTCGCTTTAAATGGTTTTATAATCTCGTTATTGATTTTAAGTTGAATTTTTTTATGTTTTCGGTTAAGAAAGGTTATAAATAAATGTTTACCTTGAGTAACGCGAAGGAAAAGCCATCCATTGATAAGAAAAGTCAATTTATAGTCACCTATGCCTTTCAAAGCCCTATTAGTCGCTTAAAATGGTTTTATAATCTCATTATTGATTTTAAGTTGAATTTTTTTATGTTTTTGGTTAAGAAAGGTTCTAAATAAATGTTTACCTCGAGAAATGTGAAGCAAATGCCATCCATTGACAAGAAAAGTCCCTTTATAGTCACCTATGCTTTTGAAAGCCTTATTACTCACGTTAAATGGTTTTATAATCTTATTATTGATTTTGAATTAAATTTTTTTATGTTTTCGATTAAGAAAGGTTATAAATAAATGTTTACCTCGAGAAACGCGAAGCAAAAGCCATCCATTGACCAGAAAAGTCCATTTATAGTCACCTATGCCTTTGAAAGCCTTATTACTCGCTTTAAATAGTTTTATAATTTCATTATTGATTTATAGTTGAATTTTTTTATGTTTTCGGTTAAGAAAGGTTATAAATAAATGTTTACCTTGAGAAACGCCAAGCGAAAGCCTTCCATTGACAAGTAAAGTCCATTTATAGTCACCTATGCCTTTGAAAGCCTTATTACTCACGTTAAATGGTTTTATAATCTTATTATTGATTTTGAATTGAATATTTTTATGTTCTCAATTAAGAAAGGTTATAAATAGATGTTTACCTCGAGAAACGCGAAGCAAAAGCCATGCATTGACCAGAAAAGTCCATTTATAGTCACCTATGCCTTTGAAAGCCTTATTACTCGCTTTAAATGGTTTTATAATTTCATTATTGATTTTAAGTTGAATTTTTTTATGTTTTCGGTTAAGAAAGGTTATAAATAAATGTTTACCTTGAGAAACACCAAGCGAAAGCCTTCCGTTGACAAGTAAAGTCTATTTATTGTCACCTATGCCTTTGAAAGCCTTATTACTCGCTTTGAATGGTTTTATAATCTCATTGTTGATTTTAAATTGAATTTTTTTATATTTTCAGATAAGAAAGGTTATAAATAAATGTTTACCTCGAGAAACGTGAAGCAAAAGCCATCCATTGACAAGAAAAGTCCCTTTATCGTCACCTATACCTTTGAAAGCCTTATTACTCGCTTTAAATGGTTTTATAATCTCATTATTGATTTTAAGTTGAATTTTTTTATGTTTTCGGTTAAGAAAGGTTATAAATAAACGTTTACCTCGAGAAACGTGAAGCAAAAGCCATCCTTTGACAAGAAAAGTCCATTTATAGTCACTTATACCTTTGAAAGCCTTATTAGTCACTTTAAATGGTTTTACAATCTCGTTATTGATTTTCAGTTGACTTTTTTTATGTTTTCGGTTAAGAAAGGTTCTAAATAAATGTTTACCTCGAGAAACGTGAAGCAAAGGCCATCCATTGACAAGAAAAGTCCATTTATAGTCACTTATACCTTTGAAAGCCTTATTACTCGCTTTAAATGGTTTTATAATCTCATTATTGATTTTAAGTTGAATTTTTTTATGTTTTTGGTTAAGAAAGGTTCAAAATAAATGTTTACCTCGAGAAATGTGAAGCAAAAGCCATCCATTGACAAGAAAAGTCCATTTATAGTCATCTATGCCTTTCAAAGCCTTATTAGTCACTTTAAATGGTTTTATAATCTCGTTATTGATTTTAAGTTGAATGTTTTTATATTTTCGGTTAAGAAAGGTTCTAAATAAATGTTTACCTCGAGAAATGTGAAGCAAAAGCCATCCATTGACAAGAAAAGTCCATTTATAGTCACCTATGCCTTTCAAAGCCTTATTAGTCACTTTAAATGGTTTTATAATCTCGTTATTGATTTTCAGTTGAATTTTTTTATGTTTTCGATTAAGAAAGGTTCTAAATAAATGTGTACATCGAGAAATGTGAAGCAAAAGCCATCCACTAACAAGAAAAGTCCATTTATAGTCACCTATGCCTTTGAAAGCCTTATTACTCGCTTTAAATGGTTTTATAATCTCATTATTGATTTTAAGTTGAATGTTTTTATGTTTTCGGTTAAGAAAGGTTATAAATAAATGTTTACCTCGAGAAACGTGAAGCAAAAGCCATCCATTGACAAGAAAAGTCCATTTATAGTCACTTATACCTTTGAAAGCCTTATTACTCGCTTTAAATGGTTTTATAATCTCATTATTGATTTTGAATTAAATTTTTTTATGTTTTTTGTTAAGAAAGGTTCTAAATAAATGTTTACATCGAGAAATGTGAAGCAAAAGCCATCCATTGACAAGAAAAGTCCATTTATAATCTCCTATGCATTTGAAAGCCTTATTACTCGCTTTAAATGGTTTTATAATTTCATTATTGATTTTAAGTTGAATTTTTTTATGTTTATAGTTAAGAAAGATTATAAATAAATGTTTACCTCGAGAAACGCGAAGCAAAAGCCATCTATTGACAAGAAAAGTCCATTTATATTCACCTATGCCTTTCAAAGCCTTATTACTCGCTTTAAATGGTTTTATAATCTCATTATGTAGTTTAGGTTGAATTTTTCTATGTTTTCAGTTGAGAAAGGTTATAAATAAATGTTTACCTCAAGAAACGCGAAGCAAAAGCTATCCATTGACAAGAAAAGTCCATTTATAGTCACCTATGCCTTTGAAAGCCTTATTACTCGCTTTAAATGGTTTTATAATCTCGTTATTGATTTTAAGTTGAATTTTTTTATGTTTTCGGTTAAGAAAGGTTATAAATAAATGTTTACCTTGAGTAACGCGAAGGAAAAGCCATCCATTGATAAGAAAAGTCAATTTATAGTCACCTATGCCTTTCAAAGCCCTATTAGTCGCTTAAAATGGTTTTATAATCTCATTATTGATTTTAAGTTGAATTTTTTTATGTTTTTGGTTAAGAAAGGTTCTAAATAAATGTTTACCTCGAGAAATGTGAAGCAAATGCCATCCATTGACAAGAAAAGTCCCTTTATAGTCACCTATGCTTTTGAAAGCCTTATTACTCACGTTAAATGGTTTTATAATCTTATTATTGATTTTGAATTAAATTTTTTTATGTTTTCGATTAAGAAAGGTTATAAATAAATGTTTACCTCGAGAAACGCGAAGCAAAAGCCATCCATTGACCAGAAAAGTCCATTTATAGTCACCTATGCCTTTGAAAGCCTTATTACTCGCTTTAAATAGTTTTATAATTTCATTATTGATTTATAGTTGAATTTTTTTATGTTTTCGGTTAAGAAAGGTTATAAATAAATGTTTACCTTGAGAAACGCCAAGCGAAAGCCTTCCATTGACAAGTAAAGTCCATTTATAGTCACCTATGCCTTTGAAAGCCTTATTACTCACGTTAAATGGTTTTATAATCTTATTATTGATTTTGAATTGAATATTTTTATGTTCTCAATTAAGAAAGGTTATAAATAGATGTTTACCTCGAGAAACGCGAAGCAAAAGCCATGCATTGACCAGAAAAGTCCATTTATAGTCACCTATGCCTTTGAAAGCCTTATTACTCGCTTTAAATGGTTTTATAATTTCATTATTGATTTTAAGTTGAATTTTTTTATGTTTTCGGTTAAGAAAGGTTATAAATAAATGTTTACCTTGAGAAACGCCAAGCGAAAGCCTTCCGTTGACAAGTAAAGTCTATTTATTGTCACCTATGCCTTTGAAAGCCTTATTACTCGCTTTGAATGGTTTTATAATCTCATTGTTGATTTTAAATTGAATTTTTTTATATTTTCAGATAAGAAAGGTTATAAATAAATGTTTACCTCGAGAAACGTGAAGCAAAAGCCATCCATTGACAAGAAAAGTCCCTTTATCGTCACCTATACCTTTGAAAGCCTTATTACTCGCTTTAAATGGTTTTATAATCTCATTATTGATTTTAAGTTGAATTTTTTTATGTTTTCGGTTAAGAAAGGTTATAAATAAACGTTTACCTCGAGAAACGTGAAGCAAAAGCCATCCTTTGACAAGAAAAGTCCATTTATAGTCACTTATACCTTTGAAAGCCTTATTAGTCACTTTAAATGGTTTTACAATCTCGTTATTGATTTTCAGTTGACTTTTTTTATGTTTTCGGTTAAGAAAGGTTCTAAATAAATGTTTACCTCGAGAAACGTGAAGCAAAGGCCATCCATTGACAAGAAAAGTCCATTTATAGTCACTTATACCTTTGAAAGCCTTATTACTCGCTTTAAATGGTTTTATAATCTCATTATTGATTTTAAGTTGAATTTTTTTATGTTTTTGGTTAAGAAAGGTTCAAAATAAATGTTTACCTCGAGAAATGTGAAGCAAAAGCCATCCATTGACAAGAAAAGTCCATTTATAGTCATCTATGCCTTTCAAAGCCTTATTAGTCACTTTAAATGGTTTTATAATCTCGTTATTGATTTTAAGTTGAATGTTTTTATATTTTCGGTTAAGAAAGGTTCTAAATAAATGTTTACCTCGAGAAATGTGAAGCAAAAGCCATCCATTGACAAGAAAAGTCCATTTATAGTCACCTATGCCTTTCAAAGCCTTATTAGTCACTTTAAATGGTTTTATAATCTCGTTATTGATTTTCAGTTGAATTTTTTTATGTTTTCGATTAAGAAAGGTTCTAAATAAATGTGTACATCGAGAAATGTGAAGCAAAAGCCATCCACTAACAAGAAAAGTCCATTTTTAGTCACCTATGCCTTTGAAAGCCTTATTACTCGCTTTAAATGGTTTTATAATCTCATTATTGATTTTAAGTTGAATGTTTTTATGTTTTCGGTTAAGAAAGGTTATAAATAAATGTTTACCTCGAGAAACGTGAAGCAAAAGCCATCCATTGACAAGAAAAGTCCATTTATAGTCACTTATACCTTTGAAAGCCTTATTACTCGCTTTAAATGGTTTTATAATCTCATTATTGATTTTGAATTAAATTTTTTTATGTTTTTTGTTAAGAAAGGTTCTAAATAAATGTTTACATCGAGAAATGTGAAGCAAAAGCCATCCATTGACAAGAAAAGTTCATTTATAATCTCCTATGCATTTGAAAGCCTTATTACTCGCTTTAAAAGGTTTTATAATTTCATTATTGATTTTAAGTTGAATTTTTTTATGTTTATAGTTAAGAAAGATTATAAATAAATGTTTACCTCGAGAAACGCGAAGCAAAAGCCATCCATTGACAAGAAAAGTCCGTTTATAGTCACCTATACCTTTGAAAGCCTTATTACTCGCTTTAAATGGTTTTATAATCTCATTATTGATTTTAAGTTGAATTTTTTTATATTTTCGGATAACAAAGGTTGTAAATAAATGTTTACGTCGAGAAACGCGAAGCAAAAGCCATCTATTGACAAGAAAAGTCCATTTATATTCACCTATGCCTTTCAAAGCCTTATTACTCGCTTTAAATGGTTTTATAATCTCATTATGTAGTTTAGGTTGAATTTTTCTATGTTTTCAGTTGAGAAAGGTTATAAATAAATGTTTACCTCAAGAAACGCGAAGCAAAAGCCATCCATTGACAAGACAAGTCCATTTATAGTCACCTATGCCTTTGAAAGCCTTATTACTCGCTTTAAATGGTTTTATAATCTCGTTATTGATTTTAAGTTGAATTTTTTTATGTTTTCGGTTAAGAAAGGTTATAAATAAATGTTTACCTTGAGAAACGCGAAGGAAAAGCCATCCATTGATAAGAAAAGTCAATTTATAGTCACCTATGCCTTTCAAAGCCCTATTAGTCGCTTAAAATGGTTTTATAATCTCATTATTGATTTTAAGTTGAATTTTTTTATGTTTTTGGTTAAGAAAGGTTCTAAATAAATGTTTACCTCGAGAAATGTGAAGCAAATGCCATCCATTGACAAGAAAAGTCCCTTTATAGTCACCTATGCTTTTGAAAGCCTTATTACTCACGTTAAATGGTTTTATAATCTTATTATTGATTTTGAATTAAATTTTTTTATGTTTTCGATTAAGAAAGGTTATAAATAAATGTTTACCTCGAGAAACGCGAAGCAAAAGCCATCCATTGACCAGAAAAGTCCATTTATAGTCACCTATGCCTTTGAAAGCCTTATTACTCGCTTTAAATAGTTTTATAATTTCATTATTGATTTATAGTTGAATTTTTTTATGTTTTCGGTTAAGAAAGGTTATAAATAAATGTTTACCTTGAGAAACGCCAAGCGAAAGCCTTCCATTGACAAGTAAAGTCCATTTATAGTCACCTATGCCTTTGAAAGCCTTATTACTCACGTTAAATGGTTTTATAATCTTATTATTGATTTTGAATTGAATATTTTTATGTTCTCAATTAAGAAAGGTTATAAATAGATGTTTACCTCGAGAAACGTGAAGCAAAAGCCATGCATTGACCAGAAAAGTCCATTTATAGTCACCTATGCCTTTGAAAGCCTTATTACTCGCTTTAAATGGTTTTATAATTTCATTATTGATTTTAAGTTGAATTTTTTTATGTTTTCGGTCAAGAAAGGTTATAAATAAATGTTTACCTTGAGAAACGCCAAGCGAAAGCCTTCCGTTGACAAGTAAAGTCTATTTATTGTCACCTATGCCTTTGAAAGCCTTATTACTCGCTTTGAATGGTTTTATAATCTCATTGTTGATTTTAAATTGAATTTTTTTATATTTTCAGATAAGAAAGGTTATAAATAAATGTTTACCTCGAGAAACGTGAAGCAAAAGCCATCCATTGACAAGAAAAGTCCCTTTATCGTCACCTATACCTTTGAAAGCCTTATTACTCGCTTTAAATGGTTTTATAATCTCATTATTGATTTTAAGTTGAATTTTTTTATGTTTTCGGTTAAGAAAGGTTATAAATAAACGTTTACCTCGAGAAACGTGAAGCAAAAGCCATCCTTTGACAAGAAAAGTCCATTTATAGTCACTTATACCTTTGAAAGCCTTATTAGTCACTTTAAATGGTTTTACAATCTCGTTATTGATTTTCAGTTGACTTTTTTTATGTTTTCGGTTAAGAAAGGTTCTAAATAAATGTTTACCTCGAGAAACGTGAAGCAAAGGCCATCCATTGACAAGAAAAGTCCATTTATAGTCACTTATACCTTTGAAAGCCTTATTACTCGCTTTAAATGGTTTTATAATCTCATTATTGATTTTAAGTTGAATTTTTTTATGTTTTTGGTTAAGAAAGGTTCAAAATAAATGTTTACCTCGAGAAATGTGAAGCAAAAGCCATCCATTGACAAGAAAAGTCCATTTATAGTCATCTATGCCTTTCAAAGCCTTATTAGTCACTTTAAATGGTTTTATAATCTCGTTATTGATTTTAAGTTGAATGTTTTTATATTTTCGGTTAAGAAAGGTTCTAAATAAATGTTTACCTCGAGAAATGTGAAGCAAAAGCCATCCATTGACAAGAAAAGTCCATTTATAGTCACCTATGCCTTTCAAAGCCTTATTAGTCACTTTAAATGGTTTTATAATCTCGTTATTGATTTTCAGTTGAATTTTTTTATGTTTTCGATTAAGAAAGGTTCTAAATAAATGTGTACATCGAGAAATGTGAAGCAAAAGCCATCCACTAACAAGAAAAGTCCATTTTTAGTCACCTATGCCTTTGAAAGCCTTATTACTCGCTTTAAATGGTTTTATAATCTCATTATTGATTTTAAGTTGAATGTTTTTATGTTTTCGGTTAAGAAAGGTTATAAATAAATGTTTACCTCGAGAAACGTGAAGCAAAAGCCATCCATTGACAAGAAAAGTCCATTTATAGTCACTTATACCTTTGAAAGCCTTATTACTCGCTTTAAATGGTTTTATAATCTCATTATTGATTTTGAATTAAATTTTTTTATGTTTTTTGTTAAGAAAGGTTCTAAATAAATGTTTACATCGAGAAATGTGAAGCAAAAGCCATCCATTGACAAGAAAAGTTCATTTATAATCTCCTATGCATTTGAAAGCCTTATTACTCGCTTTAAAAGGTTTTATAATTTCATTATTGATTTTAAGTTGAATTTTTTTATGTTTATAGTTAAGAAAGATTATAAATAAATGTTTACCTCGAGAAACGCGAAGCAAAAGCCATCCATTGACAAGAAAAGTCCGTTTATAGTCACCTATACCTTTGAAAGCCTTATTACTCGCTTTAAATGGTTTTATAATCTCATTATTGATTTTAAGTTGAATTTTTTTATATTTTCGGATAACAAAGGTTGTAAATAAATGTTTACGTCGAGAAACGCGAAGCAAAAGCCATCTATTGACAAGAAAAGTCCATTTATATTCACCTATGCCTTTCAAAGCCTTATTACTCGCTTTAAATGGTTTTATAATCTCATTATGTAGTTTAGGTTGAATTTTTCTATGTTTTCAGTTGAGAAAGGTTATAAATAAATGTTTACCTCAAGAAACGCGAAGCAAAAGCCATCCATTGACAAGAAAAGTCCATTTATAGTCACCTATGCCTTTGAAAGCCTTATTACTCGCTTTAAATGGTTTTATAATCTCGTTATTGATTTTAAGTTGAATTTTTTTATGTTTTCGGTTAAGAAAGGTTATAAATAAATGTTTACCTTGAGAAACGCGAAGGAAAAGCCATCCATTGATAAGAAAAGTCAATTTATAGTCACCTATGCCTTTCAAAGCCCTATTAGTCGCTTAAAATGGTTTTATAATCTCATTATTGATTTTAAGTTGAATTTTTTTATGTTTTTGGTTAAGAAAGGTTCTAAATAAATGTTTACCTCGAGAAATGTGAAGCAAATGCCATCCATTGACAAGAAAAGTCCCTTTATAGTCACCTATGCTTTTGAAAGCCTTATTACTCACGTTAAATGGTTTTATAATCTTATTATTGATTTTGAATTAAATTTTTTTATGTTTTCGATTAAGAAAGGTTATAAATAAATGTTTACCTCGAGAAACGCGAAGCAAAAGCCATCCATTGACCAGAAAAGTCCATTTATAGTCACCTATGCCTTTGAAAGCCTTATTACTCGCTTTAAATAGTTTTATAATTTCATTATTGATTTATAGTTGAATTTTTTTATGTTTTCGGTTAAGAAAGGTTATAAATAAATGTTTACCTTGAGAAACGCCAAGCGAAAGCCTTCCATTGACAAGTAAAGTCCATTTATAGTCACCTATGCCTTTGAAAGCCTTATTACTCACGTTAAATGGTTTTATAATCTTATTATTGATTTTGAATTGAATATTTTTATGTTCTCAATTAAGAAAGGTTATAAATAGATGTTTACCTCGAGAAACGTGAAGCAAAAGCCATGCATTGACCAGAAAAGTCCATTTATAGTCACCTATGCCTTTGAAAGCCTTATTACTCGCTTTAAATGGTTTTATAATTTCATTATTGATTTTAAGTTGAATTTTTTTATGTTTTCGGTTAAGAAAGGTTATAAATAAATGTTTACCTTGAGAAACGCCAAGCGAAAGCCTTCCGTTGACAAGTAAAGTCTATTTATTGTCACCTATGCCTTTGAAAGCCTTATTACTCGCTTTGAATGGTTTTATAATCTCATTGTTGATTTTAAATTGAATTTTTTTATATTTTCAGATAAGAAAGGTTATAAATAAATGTTTACCTCGAGAAACGTGAAGCAAAAGCCATCCATTGACAAGAAAAGTCCCTTTATCGTCACCTATACCTTTGAAAGCCTTATTACTCGCTTTAAATGGTTTTATAATCTCATTATTGATTTTAAGTTGAATTTTTTTATGTTTTCGGTTAAGAAAGGTTATAAATAAACGTTTACCTCGAGAAACGTGAAGCAAAAGCCATCCTTTGACAAGAAAAGTCCATTTATAGTCACTTATACCTTTGAAAGCCTTATTAGTCACTTTAAATGGTTTTACAATCTCGTTATTGATTTTCAGTTGACTTTTTTTATGTTTTCGGTTAAGAAAGGTTCTAAATAAATGTTTACCTCGAGAAACGTGAAGCAAAGGCCATCCATTGACAAGAAAAGTCCATTTATAGTCACTTATACCTTTGAAAGCCTTATTACTCGCTTTAAATGGTTTTATAATCTCATTATTGATTTTAAGTTGAATTTTTTTATGTTTTTGGTTAAGAAAGGTTCAAAATAAATGTTTACCTCGAGAAATGTGAAGCAAAAGCCATCCATTGACAAGAAAAGTCCATTTATAGTCATCTATGCCTTTCAAAGCCTTATTAGTCACTTTAAATGGTTTTATAATCTCGTTATTGATTTTAAGTTGAATGTTTTTATATTTTCGGTTAAGAAAGGTTCTAAATAAATGTTTACCTCGAGAAATGTGAAGCAAAAGCCATCCATTGACAAGAAAAGTCCATTTATAGTCACCTATGCCTTTCAAAGCCTTATTAGTCACTTTAAATGGTTTTATAATCTCGTTATTGATTTTCAGTTGAATTTTTTTATGTTTTCGATTAAGAAAGGTTCTAAATAAATGTGTACATCGAGAAATGTGAAGCAAAAGCCATCCACTAACAAGAAAAGTCCATTTTTAGTCACCTATGCCTTTGAAAGCCTTATTACTCGCTTTAAATGGTTTTATAATCTCATTATTGATTTTAAGTTGAATGTTTTTATGTTTTCGGTTAAGAAAGGTTATAAATAAATGTTTACCTCGAGAAACGTGAAGCAAAAGCCATCCATTGACAAGAAAAGTCCATTTATAGTCACTTATACCTTTGAAAGCCTTATTACTCGCTTTAAATGGTTTTATAATCTCATTATTGATTTTGAATTAAATTTTTTTATGTTTTTTGTTAAGAAAGGTTCTAAATAAATGTTTACATCGAGAAATGTGAAGCAAAAGCCATCCATTGACAAGAAAAGTTCATTTATAATCTCCTATGCATTTGAAAGCCTTATTACTCGCTTTAAAAGGTTTTATAATTTCATTATTGATTTTAAGTTGAATTTTTTTATGTTTATAGTTAAGAAAGATTATAAATAAATGTTTACCTCGAGAAACGCGAAGCAAAAGCCATCCATTGACAAGAAAAGTCCGTTTATAGTCACCTATACCTTTGAAAGCCTTATTACTCGCTTTAAATGGTTTTATAATCTCATTATTGATTTTAAGTTGAATTTTTTTATATTTTCGGATAACAAAGGTTGTAAATAAATGTTTACGTCGAGAAACGCGAAGCAAAAGCCATCTATTGACAAGAAAAGTCCATTTATATTCACCTATGCCTTTCAAAGCCTTATTACTCGCTTTAAATGGTTTTATAATCTCATTATGTAGTTTAGGTTGAATTTTTCTATGTTTTCAGTTGAGAAAGGTTATAAATAAATGTTTACCTCAAGAAACGCGAAGCAAAAGCCATCCATTGACAAGAAAAGTCCATTTATAGTCACCTATGCCTTTGAAAGCCTTATTACTCGCTTTAAATGGTTTTATAATCTCGTTATTGATTTTAAGTTGAATTTTTTTATGTTTTCGGTTAAGAAAGGTTATAAATAAATGTTTACCTTGAGAAACGCGAAGGAAAAGCCATCCATTGATAAGAAAAGTCAATTTATAGTCACCTATGCCTTTCAAAGCCCTATTAGTCGCTTAAAATGGTTTTATAATCTCATTATTGATTTTAAGTTGAATTTTTTTATGTTTTTGGTTAAGAAAGGTTCTAAATAAATGTTTACCTCGAGAAATGTGAAGCAAATGCCATCCATTGACAAGAAAAGTCCCTTTATAGTCACCTATGCTTTTGAAAGCCTTATTACTCACGTTAAATGGTTTTATAATCTTATTATTGATTTTGAATTAAATTTTTTTATGTTTTCGATTAAGAAAGGTTATAAATAAATGTTTACCTCGAGAAACGCGAAGCAAAAGCCATCCATTGACCAGAAAAGTCCATTTATAGTCACCTATGCCTTTGAAAGCCTTATTACTCGCTTTAAATAGTTTTATAATTTCATTATTGATTTATAGTTGAATTTTTTTATGTTTTCGGTTAAGAAAGGTTATAAATAAATGTTTACCTTGAGAAACGCCAAGCGAAAGCCTTCCATTGACAAGTAAAGTCCATTTATAGTCACCTATGCCTTTGAAAGCCTTATTACTCACGTTAAATGGTTTTATAATCTTATTATTGATTTTGAATTGAATATTTTTATGTTCTCAATTAAGAAAGGTTATAAATAGATGTTTACCTCGAGAAACGTGAAGCAAAAGCCATGCATTGACCAGAAAAGTCCATTTATAGTCACCTATGCCTTTGAAAGCCTTATTACTCGCTTTAAATGGTTTTATAATTTCATTATTGATTTTAAGTTGAATTTTTTTATGTTTTCGGTCAAGAAAGGTTATAAATAAATGTTTACCTTGAGAAACGCCAAGCGAAAGCCTTCCGTTGACAAGTAAAGTCTATTTATTGTCACCTATGCCTTTGAAAGCCTTATTACTCGCTTTGAATGGTTTTATAATCTCATTGTTGATTTTAAATTGAATTTTTTTATATTTTCAGATAAGAAAGGTTATAAATAAATGTTTACCTCGAGAAACGTGAAGCAAAAGCCATCCATTGACAAGAAAAGTCCCTTTATCGTCACCTATACCTTTGAAAGCCTTATTACTCGCTTTAAATGGTTTTATAATCTCATTATTGATTTTAAGTTGAATTTTTTTATGTTTTCGGTTAAGAAAGGTTATAAATAAACGTTTACCTCGAGAAACGTGAAGCAAAAGCCATCCTTTGACAAGAAAAGTCCATTTATAGTCACTTATACCTTTGAAAGCCTTATTAGTCACTTTAAATGGTTTTACAATCTCGTTATTGATTTTCAGTTGACTTTTTTTATGTTTTCGGTTAAGAAAGGTTCTAAATAAATGTTTACCTCGAGAAACGTGAAGCAAAGGCCATCCATTGACAAGAAAAGTCCATTTATAGTCACTTATACCTTTGAAAGCCTTATTACTCGCTTTAAATGGTTTTATAATCTCATTATTGATTTTAAGTTGAATTTTTTTATGTTTTTGGTTAAGAAAGGTTCAAAATAAATGTTTACCTCGAGAAATGTGAAGCAAAAGCCATCCATTGACAAGAAAAGTCCATTTATAGTCATCTATGCCTTTCAAAGCCTTATTAGTCACTTTAAATGGTTTTATAATCTCGTTATTGATTTTAAGTTGAATGTTTTTATATTTTCGGTTAAGAAAGGTTCTAAATAAATGTTTACCTCGAGAAATGTGAAGCAAAAGCCATCCATTGACAAGAAAAGTCCATTTATAGTCACCTATGCCTTTCAAAGCCTTATTAGTCACTTTAAATGGTTTTATAATCTCGTTATTGATTTTCAGTTGAATTTTTTTATGTTTTCGATTAAGAAAGGTTCTAAATAAATGTGTACATCGAGAAATGTGAAGCAAAAGCCATCCACTAACAAGAAAAGTCCATTTTTAGTCACCTATGCCTTTGAAAGCCTTATTACTCGCTTTAAATGGTTTTATAATCTCATTATTGATTTTAAGTTGAATGTTTTTATGTTTTCGGTTAAGAAAGGTTATAAATAAATGTTTACCTCGAGAAACGTGAAGCAAAAGCCATCCATTGACAAGAAAAGTCCATTTATAGTCACTTATACCTTTGAAAGCCTTATTACTCGCTTTAAATGGTTTTATAATCTCATTATTGATTTTGAATTAAATTTTTTTATGTTTTTTGTTAAGAAAGGTTCTAAATAAATGTTTACATCGAGAAATGTGAAGCAAAAGCCATCCATTGACAAGAAAAGTTCATTTATAATCTCCTATGCATTTGAAAGCCTTATTACTCGCTTTAAAAGGTTTTATAATTTCATTATTGATTTTAAGTTGAATTTTTTTATGTTTATAGTTAAGAAAGATTATAAATAAATGTTTACCTCGAGAAACGCGAAGCAAAAGCCATCCATTGACAAGAAAAGTCCGTTTATAGTCACCTATACCTTTGAAAGCCTTATTACTCGCTTTAAATGGTTTTATAATCTCATTATTGATTTTAAGTTGAATTTTTTTATATTTTCGGATAACAAAGGTTGTAAATAAATGTTTACGTCGAGAAACGCGAAGCAAAAGCCATCTATTGACAAGAAAAGTCCATTTATATTCACCTATGCCTTTCAAAGCCTTATTACTCGCTTTAAATGGTTTTATAATCTCATTATGTAGTTTAGGTTGAATTTTTCTATGTTTTCAGTTGAGAAAGGTTATAAATAAATGTTTACCTCAAGAAACGCGAAGCAAAAGCCATCCATTGACAAGAAAAGTCCATTTATAGTCACCTATGCCTTTGAAAGCCTTATTACTCGCTTTAAATGGTTTTATAATCTCGTTATTGATTTTAAGTTGAATTTTTTTATGTTTTCGGTTAAGAAAGGTTATAAATAAATGTTTACCTTGAGAAACGCGAAGGAAAAGCCATCCATTGATAAGAAAAGTCAATTTATAGTCACCTATGCCTTTCAAAGCCCTATTAGTCGCTTAAAATGGTTTTATAATCTCATTATTGATTTTAAGTTGAATTTTTTTATGTTTTTGGTTAAGAAAGGTTCTAAATAAATGTTTACCTCGAGAAATGTGAAGCAAATGCCATCCATTGACAAGAAAAGTCCCTTTATAGTCACCTATGCTTTTGAAAGCCTTATTACTCACGTTAAATGGTTTTATAATCTTATTATTGATTTTGAATTAAATTTTTTTATGTTTTCGATTAAGAAAGGTTATAAATAAATGTTTACCTCGAGAAACGCGAAGCAAAAGCCATCCATTGACCAGAAAAGTCCATTTATAGTCACCTATGCCTTTGAAAGCCTTATTACTCGCTTTAAATAGTTTTATAATTTCATTATTGATTTATAGTTGAATTTTTTTATGTTTTCGGTTAAGAAAGGTTATAAATAAATGTTTACCTTGAGAAACGCCAAGCGAAAGCCTTCCATTGACAAGTAAAGTCCATTTATAGTCACCTATGCCTTTGAAAGCCTTATTACTCACGTTAAATGGTTTTATAATCTTATTATTGATTTTGAATTGAATATTTTTATGTTCTCAATTAAGAAAGGTTATAAATAGATGTTTACCTCGAGAAACGCGAAGCAAAAGCCATGCATTGACCAGAAAAGTCCATTTATAGTCACCTATGCCTTTGAAAGCCTTATTACTCGCTTTAAATGGTTTTATAATTTCATTATTGATTTTAAGTTGAATTTTTTTATGTTTTCGGTTAAGAAAGGTTATAAATAAATGTTTACCTTGAGAAACGCCAAGCGAAAGCCTTCCGTTGACAAGTAAAGTCTATTTATTGTCACCTATGCCTTTGAAAGCCTTATTACTCGCTTTGAATGGTTTTATAATCTCATTGTTGATTTTAAATTGAATTTTTTTATATTTTCAGATAAGAAAGGTTATAAATAAATGTTTACCTCGAGAAACGTGAAGCAAAAGCCATCCATTGACAAGAAAAGTCCCTTTATCGTCACCTATACCTTTGAAAGCCTTATTACTCGCTTTAAATGGTTTTATAATCTCATTATTGATTTTAAGTTGAATTTTTTTATGTTTTCGGTTAAGAAAGGTTATAAATAAACGTTTACCTCGAGAAACGTGAAGCAAAAGCCATCCTTTGACAAGAAAAGTCCATTTATAGTCACTTATACCTTTGAAAGCCTTATTAGTCACTTTAAATGGTTTTACAATCTCGTTATTGATTTTCAGTTGACTTTTTTTATGTTTTCGGTTAAGAAAGGTTCTAAATAAATGTTTACCTCGAGAAACGTGAAGCAAAGGCCATCCATTGACAAGAAAAGTCCATTTATAGTCACTTATACCTTTGAAAGCCTTATTACTCGCTTTAAATGGTTTTATAATCTCATTATTGATTTTAAGTTGAATTTTTTTATGTTTTTGGTTAAGAAAGGTTCAAAATAAATGTTTACCTCGAGAAATGTGAAGCAAAAGCCATCCATTGACAAGAAAAGTCCATTTATAGTCATCTATGCCTTTCAAAGCCTTATTAGTCACTTTAAATGGTTTTATAATCTCGTTATTGATTTTAAGTTGAATGTTTTTATATTTTCGGTTAAGAAAGGTTCTAAATAAATGTTTACCTCGAGAAATGTGAAGCAAAAGCCATCCATTGACAAGAAAAGTCCATTTATAGTCACCTATGCCTTTCAAAGCCTTATTAGTCACTTTAAATGGTTTTATAATCTCGTTATTGATTTTCAGTTGAATTTTTTTATGTTTTCGATTAAGAAAGGTTCTAAATAAATGTGTACATCGAGAAATGTGAAGCAAAAGCCATCCACTAACAAGAAAAGTCCATTTTTAGTCACCTATGCCTTTGAAAGCCTTATTACTCGCTTTAAATGGTTTTATAATCTCATTATTGATTTTAAGTTGAATGTTTTTATGTTTTCGGTTAAGAAAGGTTATAAATAAATGTTTACCTCGAGAAACGTGAAGCAAAAGCCATCCATTGACAAGAAAAGTCCATTTATAGTCACTTATACCTTTGAAAGCCTTATTACTCGCTTTAAATGGTTTTATAATCTCATTATTGATTTTGAATTAAATTTTTTTATGTTTTTTGTTAAGAAAGGTTCTAAATAAATGTTTACATCGAGAAATGTGAAGCAAAAGCCATCCATTGACAAGAAAAGTTCATTTATAATCTCCTATGCATTTGAAAGCCTTATTACTCGCTTTAAATGGTTTTATAATTTCATTATTGATTTTAAGTTGAATTTTTTTATGTTTATAGTTAAGAAAGATTATAAATAAATGTTTACCTCGAGAAACGCGAAGCAAAAGCCATCCATTGACAAGAAAAGTCCGTTTATAGTCACCTATACCTTTGAAAGCCTTATTACTCGCTTTAAATGGTTTTATAATCTCATTATTGATTTTAAGTTGAATTTTTTTATATTTTCGGATAACAAAGGTTGTAAATAAATGTTTACGTCGAGAAACGCGAAGCAAAAGCCATCTATTGACAAGAAAAGTCCATTTATATTCACCTATGCCTTTCAAAGCCTTATTACTCGCTTTAAATGGTTTTATAATCTCATTATGTAGTTTAGGTTGAATTTTTCTATGTTTTCAGTTGAGAAAGGTTATAAATAAATGTTTACCTCAAGAAACGCGAAGCAAAAGCCATCCATTGACAAGAAAAGTCCATTTATAGTCACCTATGCCTTTGAAAGCCTTATTACTCGCTTTAAATGGTTTTATAATCTCGTTATTGATTTTAAGTTGAATTTTTTTATGTTTTCGGTTAAGAAAGGTTATAAATAAATGTTTACCTTGAGAAACGCGAAGGAAAAGCCATCCATTGATAAGAAAAGTCAATTTATAGTCACCTATGCCTTTCAAAGCCCTATTAGTCGCTTAAAATGGTTTTATAATCTCATTATTGATTTTAAGTTGAATTTTTTTATGTTTTTGGTTAAGAAAGGTTCTAAATAAATGTTTACCTCGAGAAATGTGAAGCAAATGCCATCCATTGACAAGAAAAGTCCCTTTATAGTCACCTATGCTTTTGAAAGCCTTATTACTCACGTTAAATGGTTTTATAATCTTATTATTGATTTTGAATTAAATTTTTTTATGTTTTCGATTAAGAAAGGTTATAAATAAATGTTTACCTCGAGAAACGCGAAGCAAAAGCCATCCATTGACCAGAAAAGTCCATTTATAGTCACCTATGCCTTTGAAAGCCTTATTACTCGCTTTAAATAGTTTTATAATTTCATTATTGATTTATAGTTGAATTTTTTTATGTTTTCGGTTAAGAAAGGTTATAAATAAATGTTTACCTTGAGAAACGCCAAGCGAAAGCCTTCCATTGACAAGTAAAGTCCATTTATAGTCACCTATGCCTTTGAAAGCCTTATTACTCACGTTAAATGGTTTTATAATCTTATTATTGATTTTGAATTGAATATTTTTATGTTCTCAATTAAGAAAGGTTATAAATAGATGTTTACCTCGAGAAACGCGAAGCAAAAGCCATGCATTGACCAGAAAAGTCCATTTATAGTCACCTATGCCTTTGAAAGCCTTATTACTCGCTTTAAATGGTTTTATAATTTCATTATTGATTTTAAGTTGAATTTTTTTATGTTTTCGGTTAAGAAAGGTTATAAATAAATGTTTACCTTGAGAAACGCCAAGCGAAAGCCTTCCGTTGACAAGTAAAGTCTATTTATTGTCACCTATGCCTTTGAAAGCCTTATTACTCGCTTTGAATGGTTTTATAATCTCATTGTTGATTTTAAATTGAATTTTTTTATATTTTCAGATAAGAAAGGTTATAAATAAATGTTTACCTCGAGAAACGTGAAGCAAAAGCCATCCATTGACAAGAAAAGTCCCTTTATCGTCACCTATACCTTTGAAAGCCTTATTACTCGCTTTAAATGGTTTTATAATCTCATTATTGATTTTAAGTTGAATTTTTTTATGTTTTCGGTTAAGAAAGGTTATAAATAAACGTTTACCTCGAGAAACGTGAAGCAAAAGCCATCCTTTGACAAGAAAAGTCCATTTATAGTCACTTATACCTTTGAAAGCCTTATTAGTCACTTTAAATGGTTTTACAATCTCGTTATTGATTTTCAGTTGACTTTTTTTATGTTTTCGGTTAAGAAAGGTTCTAAATAAATGTTTACCTCGAGAAACGTGAAGCAAAGGCCATCCATTGACAAGAAAAGTCCATTTATAGTCACTTATACCTTTGAAAGCCTTATTACTCGCTTTAAATGGTTTTATAATCTCATTATTGATTTTAAGTTGAATTTTTTTATGTTTTTGGTTAAGAAAGGTTCAAAATAAATGTTTACCTCGAGAAATGTGAAGCAAAAGCCATCCATTGACAAGAAAAGTCCATTTATAGTCATCTATGCCTTTCAAAGCCTTATTAGTCACTTTAAATGGTTTTATAATCTCGTTATTGATTTTAAGTTGAATGTTTTTATATTTTCGGTTAAGAAAGGTTCTAAATAAATGTTTACCTCGAGAAATGTGAAGCAAAAGCCATCCATTGACAAGAAAAGTCCATTTATAGTCACCTATGCCTTTCAAAGCCTTATTAGTCACTTTAAATGGTTTTATAATCTCGTTATTGATTTTCAGTTGAATTTTTTTATGTTTTCGATTAAGAAAGGTTCTAAATAAATGTGTACATCGAGAAATGTGAAGCAAAAGCCATCCACTAACAAGAAAAGTCCATTTTTAGTCACCTATGCCTTTGAAAGCCTTATTACTCGCTTTAAATGGTTTTATAATCTCATTATTGATTTTAAGTTGAATGTTTTTATGTTTTCGGTTAAGAAAGGTTATAAATAAATGTTTACCTCGAGAAACGTGAAGCAAAAGCCATCCATTGACAAGAAAAGTCCATTTATAGTCACTTATACCTTTGAAAGCCTTATTACTCGCTTTAAATGGTTTTATAATCTCATTATTGATTTTGAATTAAATTTTTTTATGTTTTTTGTTAAGAAAGGTTCTAAATAAATGTTTACATCGAGAAATGTGAAGCAAAAGCCATCCATTGACAAGAAAAGTTCATTTATAATCTCCTATGCATTTGAAAGCCTTATTACTCGCTTTAAATGGTTTTATAATTTCATTATTGATTTTAAGTTGAATTTTTTTATGTTTATAGTTAAGAAAGATTATAAATAAATGTTTACCTCGAGAAACGCGAAGCAAAAGCCATCCATTGACAAGAAAAGTCCGTTTATAGTCACCTATACCTTTGAAAGCCTTATTACTCGCTTTAAATGGTTTTATAATCTCATTATTGATTTTAAGTTGAATTTTTTTATATTTTCGGATAACAAAGATTGTAAATAAATGTTTACCTCGAGAAACGCGAAGCAAAAGCCATCTATTGACAAGAAAAGTCCATTTATATTCACCTATGCCTTTCAAAGCCTTATTACTCGCTTTAAATGGTTTTATAATCTCATTATGTAGTTTAGGTTGAATTTTTCTATGTTTTCAGTTGAGAAAGGTTATAAATAAATGTTTACCTCAAGAAACGCGAAGCCAAAGCCATCCATTGACAAGAAAAGTCCATTTATAGTCACCTATGCCTTTGAAAGCCTTATTACTCGCTTTAAATGGTTTTATAATCTCGTTATTGATTTTAAGTTGAATTTTTTTATGTTTTCGGTTAAGAAAGGTTATAAATAAATGTTTACCTTGAGAAACGCGAAGGAAAAGCCATCCATTGATAAGAAAAGTCAATTTATAGTCACCTATGCCTTTCAAAGCCCTATTAGTCGCTTTAAATGGTTTTATAATCTCATTATTGATTTTAAGTTGAATGTTTTTATGTTTTCGGTTAAGAAAGGTTATAAATAAATGTTTACCTCGAGAAACGTGAAGCAAAAGCCATCCATTGACAAGAAAAGTCCGTTTATAGTCACCTATACCTTTGAAAGCCTTATTACTCGCTTTAAATGGTTTTATAATCTCATTATTGATTTTAAGTTGAATTTTTTTATATTTTCGGATAACAAAGATTGTAAATAAATGTTTACCTCGAGAAATGTGAAGCAAAAGCCATCCATTGACAAGAAAAGTCCATTTATAGTCACCTATGCCTTTCAAAGCCTTATTAGTCACTTTAAATGGTTTTATAATCTCGTTATTGATTTTCAGTTGAATTTTTTTATGTTTTCGATTAAGAAAGGTTCTAAATAAATGTGTACATCGAGAAATGTGAAGCAAAAGCCATCCACTAACAAGAAAAGTCCATTTATAGTCACCTATGCCTTTGAAAGCCTTATTACTCGCTTTAAATGGTTTTATAATCTCATTATTGATTTTAAGTTGAATGTTTTTATGTTTTCGGTTAAGAAAGGTTATAAATAAATGTTTACCTCGAGAAACGTGAAGCAAAAGCCATCCATTGACAAGAAAAGTCCATTTATAGTCACTTATACCTTTGAAAGCCTTATTACTCGCTTTAAATGGTTTTATAATCTCATTATTGATTTTGAATTAAATTTTTTTATGTTTTTTGTTAAGAAAGGTTCTAAATAAATGTTTACATCGAGAAATGTGAAGCAAAAGCCATCCATTGACAAGAAAAGTCCATCTATAATCTCCTATGCATTTGAAAGCCTTATTACTCGCTTTAAATGGTTTTATAATTTCATTATTGATTTTAAGTTGAATGTTTTTATGTTTATAGTTAAGAAAGATTATAAATAAATGTTTACCTCGAGAAACGCGAAGCAAAAGCCATCCATTGACAAGAAAAGTCCGTTTATAGTCACCTATACCTTTGAAAGCCTTATTACTCGCTTTAAATGGTTTTATAATCTCATTATTGATTTTAAGTTGAATTTTTTTATATTTTCGGATAACAAAGGTTGTAAATAAATGTTTACCTCGAGAAACGCGAAGCAAAAGCCATCTATTCACAAGAAAAGTCCATTTATATTCACCTATGCCTTTCAAAGCCTTATTACTCGCTTTAAATGGTTTTATAATCTCATTATGTAGTTTAGGTTGAATTTTTCTATGCTTTCAGTTGAGAAAGGTTATAAATAAATGTTTACCTAAAGAAACGCGAAGCAAAAGCCATCCATTGACAAGAAAAGTCCATTTATAGTCACCTATGCCTTTGAAAGCCTTATTACTCGCTTTAAATGGTTTTATAATCTCGTTATTGATTTTAAGTTGAATTTTTTTATGTTTTCGGTTAAAAAAGGTTATAAATAAATGTTTACCTTGAGAAACGCGAAGGAAAAGCCATCCATTGATAAGAAAAGTCAATTTATAGTCACCTATGCCTTTCAAAGCCCTATTAGTCGCTTTAAATGGTTTTATAATCTCATTATTGATTTTAAGTTGAATTTTTTTATGTTTTTGGTTAAGAAAGGTTCTAAATAAATGTTTACCTCGAGAAATGTGAAGCAAATGCCATCCATTGACAAGAAAAGTCCCTTTATAGTCACCTATGCTTTTGAAAGCCTTATTACTCACGTTAAATGGTTTTATAATCTTATTATTGATTTTGAATTAAATTTTTTTATGTTTTCGATTAAGAAAGGTTATAAATAAATGTTTACCTCGAGAAACGCGAAGCAAAAGCCATCCATTGATCAGAAAAGTCCATTTATAGTCACCTATGCCTTTGAAAGCCTTATTACTCGCTTTAAATAGTTTTATAATTTCATTATTGATTTATAGTTGAATTTTTTTATGTTTTCGGTTAAGAAAGGTTATAAATAAATGTTTACCTTGAGAAACGCCAAGCGAAAGCCTTCCATTGACAAGTAAAGTCCATTTATAGTCACCTATGCCTTTGAAAGCCTTATTACTCACGTTAAATGGTTTTATAATCTTATTATTGATTTTGAATTGAATATTTTTATGTTCTCAATTAAGAAAGGTTATAAATAGATGTTTACCTCGAGAAACGTGAAGCAAAAGCCATGCATTGACCAGAAAAGTCCATTTATAGTCACCTATGCCTTTGAAAGCCTTATTACTCGCTTTAAATGGTTTTATAATTTCATTATTGATTTTAAGTTGAATTTTTTTATGTTTTCGGTTAAGAAAGGTTATAAATAAATGTTTACCTTGAGAAACGCCAAGCGAAAGCCTTCCGTTGACAAGTAAAGTCTATTTATTGTCACCTAAGCCTTTGAAAGCCTTATTACTCGCTTTGAATGGTTTTATAATCTCATTGTTGATTTTAAATTGAATTTTTTTATATTTTCAGATAAGAAAGGTTATAAATAAATGTTTACCTCGAGAAACGTGAAGCAAAAGCCATCCATTGACAAAAAAAGTCCCTTTATCGTCACCTATACCTTTGAAAGCCTTATTACTCGCTTTAAATGGTTTTATAATCTCATTATTGATTTTAAGTTGAATTTTTTTATGTTTTCGGTTAAGAAAGGTTATAAATAAACGTTTACCTCGAGAAACGTGAAGCAAAAGCCATCCTTTGACAAGAAAAGTCCATTTATAGTCACTTATACCTTTGAAGGCCTTATTAGTCACTTTAAATGGTTTTATAATCTCGTTATTGATTTTCAGTTGACTTTTTTAATGTTTTCGGTTAAGAAAGGTTCTAAATAAATGTTTACCTCGAGAAACGTGAAGCAAAAGCCATCCATTGACAAGAAAAGTCCATTTATAGTCACCTATGCCTTTCAAAGCCTTATTAGTCACTTTAAATGGTTTAATAATCTCGTTATTGATTTTAAGTTGAATGTTTTTATATTTTCGATTAAGAAAGGTTCTAAATAAATGTTTACCTCGAGAAATGTGAAGCAAAAGCCATCCATTGACAAGAAAAGTCCATTTATAGTCACCTATGCCTTTCAAAGCCATATTAGTCACTTTAAATGGTTTTATAATCTCGTTATTGATTTTCAGTTGAATTTTTTTATGTTTTCGATTAAGAAAGGTTCTAAATAAATGTGTACATCGAGAAATGTGAAGCAAAAGCCATCCACTAACAAGAAAAGTCCATTTATAGTCACCTATGCCTTTGAAAGCCTTATTACTCGCTTTAAATGGTTTTATAATCTCATTATTGATTTTAAGTTGAATGTTTTTATGTTTTCGGTTAAGAAAGGTTATAAATAAATGTTTACCTCGAGAAACGTGAAGCAAAAGCCATCCATTGACAAGAAAAGTCCATTTATAGTCACTTATACCTTTGAAAGCCTTATTACTCGCTTTAAATGGTTTTATAATCTCATTATTGATTTTGAATTAAATTTTTTTATGTTTTTTGTTAAGAAAGGTTCTAAATAAATGTTTACATCGAGAAATGTGAAGCAAAAGCCATCCATTGACAAGAAAAGTCCATTTATAATCTCCTATGCATTTGAAAGCCTTATTACTCGCTTTAAATGGTTTTATAATTTCATTATTGATTTTAAGTTGAATTTTTTTATGTTTATAGTTAAGAAAGATTATAAATAAATGTTTACCTCGAGAAACGCGAAGCAAAAGCCATCCATTGACAAGAAAAGTCCGTTTATAGTCACCTATACCTTTGAAAGCCTTATTACTCGCTTTAAATGGTTTTATAATCTCATTATTGATTTTAAGTTGAATTTTTTTATATTTTCGGATAACAAAGGTTGTAAATAAATGTTTACCTCGAGAAACGCGAAGCAAAAGCCATCTATTGAAAAGAAAAGTCCATTTATATTCACCTATGCCTTTCAAAGCCTTATTACTCGCTTTAAATGGTTTTATAATCTCATTATGTAGTTTAGGTTGAATTTTTCTATGTTTTCAGTTGAGAAAGGTTATAAATAAATGTTTACCTCAAGAAACGCGAAGCAAAAGCCATCCATTGACAAGAAAAGTCCATTTATAGTCACCTATGCCTTTGAAAGCCTTATTACTCGCTTTAAATGGTTTTATAATCTCGTTATTGATTTTAAGTTGAATTTTTTTATGTTTTCGGTTAAGAAAGGTTATAAATAAATGTTTACCTTGAGAAACGCGAAGGAAAAGCCATCCATTGATAAGAAAAGTCAATTTATAGTCACCTATGCCTTTCAAAGCCCTATTAGTCGCTTTAAATGGTTTTATAATCTCATTATTGATTTTAAGTTGAATTTTTTTATGTTTTTGGTTAAGAAAGGTTCTAAATAAATGTTTACCTCGAGAAATGTGAAGCAAATGCCATCCATTGACAAGAAAAGTCCCTTTATAGTCACCTATGCTTTTGAAAGCCTTATTACTCACGTTAAATGGTTTTATAATCTTATTATTGATTTTGAATTAAATTTTTTTATGTTTTCGATTAAGAAAGGTTATAAATAAATGTTTACCTCGAGAAACGCGAAGCAAAAGCCATCCATTGACCAGAAAAGTCCATTTATAGTCACCTATGCCTTTGAAAGCCTTATTACTCGCTTTAAATAGTTTTATAATTTCATTATTGATTTATAGTTGAATTTTTTTATGTTTTCGGTTAAGAAAGGTTATAAATAAATATTTACCTTGAGAAACGCCAAGCGAAAGCCTTCCATTGACAAGTAAAGTCCATTTATAGTCACCTATGCCTTTGAAAGCCTTATTACTCACGTTAAATGGTTTTATAATCTTATTATTGATTTTGAATTGAATATTTTTATGTTCTCAATTAAGAAAGGTTATAAATAGATGTTTACCTCGAGAAACGCGAAGCAAAAGCCATGCATTGACCAGAAAAGTCCATTTATAGTCACCTATGCCTTTGAAAGCCTTATTACTCGCTTTAAATGGTTTTATAATTTCATTATTGATTTTAAGTTGAATTTTTTTATGTTTTCGGTTAAGAAAGGTTATAAATAAATGTTTACCTTGAGAAACGCCAAGCGAAAGCCTTCCGTTGACAAGTAAAGTCTATTTATTGTCACCTAAGCCTTTGAAAGCCTTATTACTCGCTTTGAATGGTTTTATAATCTCATTGTTGATTTTAAATTGAATTTTTTTATATTTTCAGATAAGAAAGGTTATAAATAAATGTTTACCTCGAGAAACGTGAAGCAAAAGCCATCCATTGACAAAAAAAGTCCCTTTATCGTCACCTATACCTTTGAAAGCCTTATTACTCGCTTTAAATGGTTTTATAATCTCATTATTGATTTTAAGTTGAATTTTTTTATGTTTTCGGTTAAGAAAGGTTATAAATAAACGTTTACCTCGAGAAACGTGAAGCAAAAGCCATCCTTTGACAAGAAAAGTCCATTTATAGTCACTTATACCTTTGAAGGCCTTATTAGTCACTTTAAATGGTTTTATAATCTCGTTATTGATTTTCAGTTGACTTTTTTAATGTTTTCGGTTAAGAAAGGTTCTAAATAAATGTTTACCTCGAGAAACGTGAAGCAAAAGCCATCCATTGACAAGAAAAGTCCATTTATAGTCACCTATGCCTTTCAAAGCCTTATTAGTCACTTTAAATGGTTTAATAATCTCGTTATTGATTTTAAGTTGAATGTTTTTATATTTTCGATTAAGAAAGGTTCTAAATAAATGTTTACCTCGAGAAATGTGAAGCAAAAGCCATCCATTGACAAGAAAAGTCCATTTATAGTCACCTATGCCTTTCAAAGCCATATTAGTCACTTTAAATGGTTTTATAATCTCGTTATTGATTTTCAGTTGAATTTTTTTATGTTTTCGATTAAGAAAGGTTCTAAATAAATGTGTACATCGAGAAATGTGAAGCAAAAGCCATCCACTAACAAGAAAAGTCCATTTATAGTCACCTATGCCTTTGAAAGCCTTATTACTCGCTTTAAATGGTTTTATAATCTCATTATTGATTTTAAGTTGAATGTTTTTATGTTTTCGGTTAAGAAAGGTTATAAATAAATGTTTACCTCGAGAAACGTGAAGCAAAAGCCATCCATTGACAAGAAAAGTCCATTTATAGTCACTTATACCTTTGAAAGCCTTATTACTCGCTTTAAATGGTTTTATAATCTCATTATTGATTTTGAATTAAATTTTTTTATGTTTTTTGTTAAGAAAGGTTCTAAATAAATGTTTACATCGAGAAATGTGAAGCAAAAGCCATCCATTGACAAGAAAAGTCCATTTATAATCTCCTATGCATTTGAAAGCCTTATTACTCGCTTTAAATGGTTTTATAATTTCATTATTGATTTTAAGTTGAATTTTTTTATGTTTATAGTTAAGAAAGATTATAAATAAATGTTTACCTCGAGAAACGCGAAGCAAAAGCCATCCATTGACAAGAAAAGTCCGTTTATAGTCACCTATACCTTTGAAAGCCTTATTACTCGCTTTAAATGGTTTTATAATCTCATTATTGATTTTAAGTTGAATTTTTTTATATTTTCGGATAACAAAGGTTGTAAATAAATGTTTACCTCGAGAAACGCGAAGCAAAAGCCATCTATTGAAAAGAAAAGTCCATTTATATTCACCTATGCCTTTCAAAGCCTTATTACTCGCTTTAAATGGTTTTATAATCTCATTATGTAGTTTAGGTTGAATTTTTCTATGTTTTCAGTTGAGAAAGGTTATAAATAAATGTTTACCTCAAGAAACGCGAAGCAAAAGCCATCCATTGACAAGAAAAGTCCATTTATAGTCACCTATGCCTTTGAAAGCCTTATTACTCGCTTTAAATGGTTTTATAATCTCGTTATTGATTTTAAGTTGAATTTTTTTATGTTTTCGGTTAAGAAAGGTTATAAATAAATGTTTACCTTGAGAAACGCGAAGGAAAAGCCATCCATTGATAAGAAAAGTCAATTTATAGTCACCTATGCCTTTCAAAGCCCTATTAGTCGCTTTAAATGGTTTTATAATCTCATTATTGATTTTAAGTTGAATTTTTTTATGTTTTTGGTTAAGAAAGGTTCTAAATAAATGTTTACCTCGAGAAATGTGTAGCAAATGCCATCCATTGACAAGAAAAGTCCCTTTATAGTCACCTATGCTTTTGAAAGCCTTATTACTCACGTTAAATGGTTTTATAATCTTATTATTGATTTTGAATTAAATTTTTTTATGTTTTCGATTAAGAAAGGTTATAAATAAATGTTTACCTCGAGAAACGCGAAGCAAAAGCCATCCATTGACCAGAAAAGTCCATTTATAGTCACCTATGCCTTTGAAAGCCTTATTACTCGCTTTAAATAGTTTTATAATTTCATTATTGATTTATAGTTGAATTTTTTTATGTTTTCGGTTAAGAAAGGTTATAAATAAATGTTTACCTTGAGAAACGCCAAGCGAAAGCCTTCCATTGACAAGTAAAGTCCATTTATAGTCACCTATGCCTTTGAAAGCCTTATTACTCACGTTAAATGGTTTTATAATCTTATTATTGATTTTGAATTGAATATTTTTATGTTCTCAATTAAGAAAGGTTATAAATAGATGTTTACCTCGAGAAACGCGAAGCAAAAGCCATGCATTGACCAGAAAAGTCCATTTATAGTCACCTATGCCTTTGAAAGCCTTATTACTCGCTTTAAATGGTTTTATAATTTCATTATTGATTTTAAGTTGAATTTTTTTATGTTTTCGGTTAAGAAAGGTTATAAATAAATGTTTACCTTGAGAAACGCCAAGCGAAAGCCTTCCGTTGACAAGTAAAGTCTATTTATTGTCACCTATGCCTTTGAAAGCCTTATTACTCGCTTTGAATGGTTTTATAATCTCATTGTTGATTTTAAATTGAATTTTTTTATATTTTCAGATAAGAAAGGTTATAAATAAATGTTTACCTCGAGAAACGTGAAGCAAAAGCCATCCATTGACAAGAAAAGTCCCTTTATCGTCACCTATACCTTTGAAAGCCTTATTACTTGCTTTAAATGGTTTTATAATCTCATTATTGATTTTAAGTTGAATTTTTTTATGTTTTCGGTTAAGAAAGGTTATAAATAAACGTTTACCTCGAGAAACGTGAAGCAAAAGCCATCCTTTGACAAGAAAAGTCCATTTATAGTCACTTATACCTTTGAAGGCCTTATTAGTCACTTTAAATGGTTTTATAATCTCGTTATTGATTTTCAGTTGACTTTTTTAATGTTTTCGGTTAAGAAAGGTTCTAAATAAATGTTTACCTCGAGAAACGTGAAGCAAAAGCCATCCATTGACAAGAAAAGTCCATTTATAGTCACCTATGCCTTTCAAAGCCTTATTAGTCACTTTAAATGGTTTAATAATCTCGTTATTGATTTTAAGTTGAATGTTTTTATATTTTCGATTAAGAAAGGTTCTAAATAAATGTTTACCTCGAGAAATGTGAAGCAAAAGCCATCCATTGACAAGAAAAGTCCATTTATAGTCACCTATGCCTTTCAAAGCCATATTAGTCACTTTAAATGGTTTTATAATCTCGTTATTGATTTTCAGTTGAATTTTTTTATGTTTTCGATTAAGAAAGGTTCTAAATAAATGTGTACATCGAGAAATGTGAAGCAAAAGCCATCCACTAACAAGAAAAGTCCATTTATAGTCACCTATGCCTTTGAAAGCCTTATTACTCGCTTTAAATGGTTTTATAATCTCCTTATTGATTTTAAGTTGAATGTTTTTATGTTTTCGGTTAAGAAAGGTTATAAATAAATGTTTACCTCGAGAAACGTGAAGCAAAAGCCATCCATTGACAAGAAAAGTCCATTTATAGTCACTTATACCTTTGAAAGCCTTATTACTCGCTTTAAATGGTTTTATAATCTCATTATTGATTTTGAATTAAATTTTTTTATGTTTTTTGTTAAGAAAGGTTCTAAATAAATGTTTACATCGAGAAATGTGAAGCAAAAGCCATCCATTGACAAGAAAAGTCCATTTATAATCTCCTATGCATTTGAAAGCCTTATTACTCGCTTTAAATGGTTTTATAATTTCATTATTGATTTTAAGTTGAATTTTTTTATGTTTATAGTTAAGAAAGATTATAAATAAATGTTTACCTCGAGAAACGCGAAGCAAAAGCCATCCATTGACAAGAAAAGTCCGTTTATAGTCACCTATACCTTTGAAAGCCTTATTACTCGCTTTAAATGGTTTTATAATCTCATTATTGATTTTAAGTTGAATTTTTTTATATTTTCGGATAACAAAGGTTGTAAATAAATGTTTACCTCGAGAAACGCGAAGCAAAAGCCATCTATTGAAAAGAAAAGTCCATTTATATTCACCTATGCCTTTCAAAGCCTTATTACTCGCTTTAAATGGTTTTATAATCTCATTATGTAGTTTAGGTTGAATTTTTCTATGTTTTCAGTTGAGAAAGGTTATAAATAAATGTTTACCTCAAGAAACGCGAAGCAAAAGCCATCCATTGACAAGAAAAGTCCATTTATAGTCACCTATGGCTTTGAAAGCCTTATTACTCGCTTTAAATGGTTTTATAATCTCGTTATTGATTTTAAGTTGAATTTTTTTATGTTTTCGGTTAAGAAAGGTTATAAATAAATGTTTACCTTGAGAAACGCGAAGGAAAAGCCATCCATTGATAAGAAAAGTCAATTTATAGTCACCTATGCCTTTCAAAGCCCTATTAGTCGCTTTAAATGGTTTTATAATCTCATTATTGATTTTAAGTTGAATTTTTTTATGTTTTTGGTTAAGAAAGGTTCTAAATAAATGTTTACCTCGAGAAATGTGTAGCAAATGCCATCCATTGACAAGAAAAGTCCCTTTATAGTCACCTATGCTTTTGAAAGCCTTATTACTCACGTTAAATGGTTTTATAATCTTATTATTGATTTTGAATTAAATTTTTTTATGTTTTCGATTAAGAAAGGTTATAAATAAATGTTTACCTCGAGAAACGCGAAGCAAAAGCCATCCATTGACCAGAAAAGTCCATTTATAGTCACCTATGCCTTTGAAAGCCTTATTACTCGCTTTAAATAGTTTTATAATTTCATTATTGATTTATAGTTGAATTTTTTTATGTTTTCGGTTAAGAAAGGTTATAAATAAATGTTTACCTTGAGAAACGCCAAGCGAAAGCCTTCCATTGACAAGTAAAGTCCATTTATAGTCACCTATGCCTTTGAAAGCCTTATTACTCACGTTAAATGGTTTTATAATCTTATTATTGATTTTGAATTGAATATTTTTATGTTCTCAATTAAGAAAGGTTATAAATAGATGTTTACCTCGAGAAACGCGAAGCAAAAGCCATGCATTGACCAGAAAAGTCCATTTATAGTCACCTATGCCTTTGAAAGCCTTATTACTCGCTTTAAATGGTTTTATAATTTCATTATTGATTTTAAGTTGAATTTTTTTATGTTTTCGGTTAAGAAAGGTTATAAATAAATGTTTACCTTGAGAAACGCCAAGCGAAAGCCTTCCGTTGACAAGTAAAGTCTATTTATTGTCACCTATGCCTTTGAAAGCCTTATTACTCGCTTTGAATGGTTTTATAATCTCATTGTTGATTTTAAATTGAATTTTTTTATATTTTCAGATAAGAAAGGTTATAAATAAATGTTTACCTCGAGAAACGTGAAGCAAAAGCCATCCATTGACAAGAAAAGTCCCTTTATCGTCACCTATACCTTTGAAAGCCTTATTACTTGCTTTAAATGGTTTTATAATCTCATTATTGATTTTAAGTTGAATTTTTTTATGTTTTCGGTTAAGAAAGGTTATAAATAAACGTTTACCTCGAGAAACGTGAAGCAAAAGCCATCCTTTGACAAGAAAAGTCCATTTATAGTCACTTATACCTTTGAAGGCCTTATTAGTCACTTTAAATGGTTTTATAATCTCGTTATTGATTTTCAGTTGACTTTTTTAATGTTTTCGGTTAAGAAAGGTTCTAAATAAATGTTTACCTCGAGAAACGTGAAGCAAAAGCCATCCATTGACAAGAAAAGTCCATTTATAGTCACCTATGCCTTTCAAAGCCTTATTAGTCACTTTAAATGGTTTAATAATCTCGTTATTGATTTTAAGTTGAATGTTTTTATATTTTCGATTAAGAAAGGTTCTAAATAAATGTTTACCTCGAGAAATGTGAAGCAAAAGCCATCCATTGACAAGAAAAGTCCATTTATAGTCACCTATGCCTTTCAAAGCCATATTAGTCACTTTAAATGGTTTTATAATCTCGTTATTGATTTTCAGTTGAATTTTTTTATGTTTTCGATTAAGAAAGGTTCTAAATAAATGTGTACATCGAGAAATGTGAAGCAAAAGCCATCCACTAACAAGAAAAGTCCATTTATAGTCACCTATGCCTTTGAAAGCCTTATTACTCGCTTTAAATGGTTTTATAATCTCCTTATTGATTTTAAGTTGAATGTTTTTATGTTTTCGGTTAAGAAAGGTTCTAAATAAATGTGTACATCGAGAAATGTGAAGCAAAAGCCATCCACTAACAAGAAAAGTCCATTTATAGTCACCTATGCCTTTGAAAGCCTTATTACTCGCTTTAAATGGTTTTATAATCTCCTTATTGATTTTAAGTTGAATGTTTTTATGTTTTCGGTTAAGAAAGGTTATAAATAAATGTTTACCTCGAGAAACGTGAAGCAAAAGCCATCCATTGACAAGAAAAGTCCATTTATAGTCACTTATACCTTTGAAAGCCTTATTACTCGCTTTAAATGGTTTTATAATCTCATTATTGATTTTGAATTAAATTTTTTTATGTTTTTTGTTAAGAAAGGTTCTAAATAAATGTTTACATCGAGAAATGTGAAGCAAAAGCCATCCATTGACAAGAAAAGTCCATTTATAATCTCCTATGCATTTGAAAGCCTTATTACTCGCTTTAAATGGTTTTATAATTTCATTATTGATTTTAAGTTGAATTTTTTTATGTTTATAGTTAAGAAAGATTATAAATAAATGTTTACCTCGAGAAACGCGAAGCAAAAGCCATCCATTGACAAGAAAAGTCCGTTTATAGTCACCTATACCTTTGAAAGCCTTATTACTCGCTTTAAATGGTTTTATAATCTCATTATTGATTTTAAGTTGAATTTTTTTATATTTTCGGATAACAAAGGTTGTAAATAAATGTTTACCTCGAGAAACGCGAAGCAAAAGCCATCTATTGACAAGAAAAGTCCATTTATATTCACCTATGCCTTTCAAAGCCTTATTACTCGCTTTAAATGGTTTTATAATCTCATTATGTAGTTTAGGTTGAATTTTTCTATGTTTTCAGTTGAGAAAGGTTATAAATAAATGTTTACCTCAAGAAACGCGAAGCAAAAGCCATCCATTGACAAGAAAAGTCCATTTATAGTCACCTATGCCTTTGAAAGCCTTATTACTCGCTTTAAATGGTTTTATAATCTCGTTATTGATTTTAAGTTGAATGTTTTTATGTTTTCGGTTAAGAAAGGTTATAAATAAATGTTTACCTTGAGAAACGCGAAGGAAAAGCCATCCATTGATAAGAAAAGTCAATTTATAGTCACCTATGCCTTTCAAAGCCCTATTAGTCGCTTTAAATGGTTTTATAATCTCATTATTGATTTTAAGTTGAATTTTTTTATGTTTTTGGTTAAGAAAGGTTCTAAATAAATGTTTACCTCGAGAAATGTGAAGCAAATGCCATCCATTGACAAGAAAAGTCCCTTTATAGTCACCTATGCTTTTGAAAGCCTTATTACTCACGTTAAATGGTTTTATAATCTTATTATTGATTTTGAATTAAATTTTTTTATGTTTTCGATTAAGAAAGGTTATAAATAAATGTTTACCTCGAGAAACGCGAAGCAAAAGCCATCCATTGACCAGAAAAGTCCATTTATAGTCACCTATGCCTTTGAAAGCCTTATTACTCGCTTTAAATAGTTTTATAATTTCATTATTGATTTATAGTTGAATTTTTTTATGTTTTCGGTTAAGAAAGGTTATAAATAAATGTTTACCTTGAGAAACGCCAAGCGAAAGCCTTCCATTGACAAGTAAAGTCCATTTATAGTCACCTATGCCTTTGAAAGCCTTATTACTCACGTTAAATGGTTTTATAATCTTATTATTGATTTTGAATTGAATATTTTTATGTTCTCAATTAAGAAAGGTTATAAATAGATGTTTACCTCGAGAAACGCGAAGCAAAAGCCATGCATTGACCAGAAAAGTCCATTTATAGTCACCTATGCCTTTGAAAGCCTTATTACTCGCTTTAAATGGTTTTATAATTTCATTATTGATTTTAAGTTGAATTTTTTTATGTTTTCGGTTAAGAAAGGTTATAAATAAATGTTTACCTTGAGAAACGCCAAGCGAAAGCCTTCCGTTGACAAGTAAAGTCTATTTATTGTCACCTATGCCTTTGAAAGCCTTATTACTCGCTTTGAATGGTTTTATAATCTCATTGTTGATTTTAAATTGAATTTTTTTATATTTTCAGATAAGAAAGGTTATAAATAAATGTTTACCTCGAGAAACGTGAAGCAAAAGCCATCCATTGACAAGAAAAGTCCCTTTATCGTCACCTATACCTTTGAAAGCCTTATTACTCGCTTTAAATGGTTTTATAATCTCATTATTGATTTTAAGTTGAATTTTTTTATGTTTTCGGTTAAGAAAGGTTATAAATAAATGTTTACCTCGAGAAACGTGAAGCAAAAGCCATCCTTTGACAAGAAAAGTCCATTTATAGTCACTTATACCTTTGAAAGCCTTATTAGTCACTTTAAATGGTTTTATAATCTCGTTATTGATTTTCAGTTGACTTTTTTAATGTTTTCGGTTAAGAAAGGTTCTAAATAAATGTTTACCTCGAGAAACGTGAAGCAAAAGCCATCCATTGACAAGAAAAGTCCATTTCTAGTCACCTATGCCTTTCAAAGCCTTATTAGTCACTTTAAATGGTTTAATAATCTCGTTATTGATTTTAAGTTGAATGTTTTTATATTTTCGATTAAGAAAGGTTCTAAATAAATGTTTACCTCGAGAAATGTGAAGCAAAAGCCATCCATTGACAAGAAAAGTCCATTTATAGTCACCTATGCCTTTGAAAGCCTTATTACTCGCTTTAAATGGTTTTATAATCTCATTATTGATTTTAAGTTGAATGTTTTTATGTTTTCGGTTAAGAAAGGTTATAAATAAATGTTTACCTCGAGAAACGTGAAGCAAAAGCCATCCATTGATAAGAAAAGTCCATTTATAGTCACTTATACCTTTGAAAGCCTTATTACTCGCTTTAAATGGTTTTATAATCTCATTATTGATTTTGAATTAAATTTTTTTATGTTTTTTGTTAAGAAAGGTTCTAAATAAATGTTTACATCGAGAAATGTGAAGCAAAAGCCATCCATTGACAAGAAAAGTCCATTTATAATCTCCTATGCATTTGAAAGCCTTATTACTCGCTTTAAATGGTTTTATAATTTCATTATTGATTTTAAGTTGAATTTTTTTATGTTTATAGTTAAGAAAGATTATAAATAAATGTTTACCTCGAGAAACGCGAAGCAAAAGCCATCCATTGACAAGAAAAGTCCGTTTATAGTCACCTATACCTTTGAAAGCCTTATTACTCGCTTTAAATGGTTTTATAATCTCATTATTGATTTTAAGTTGAATTTTTTTATATTTTCGGATAACAAAGATTGTAAATAAATGTTTACCTCGAGAAACGCGAAGCAAAAGCCATCTATTGACAAGAAAAGTCCATTTATATTCACCTATGCCTTTCAAAGCCTTATTACTCGCTTTAAATGGTTTTATAATCTCATTATGTAGTTTAGGTTGAATTTTTCTATGTTTTCAGTTGAGAAAGGTTATAAATAAATGTTTACCTCAAGAAACGCGAAGCAAAAGCCATCCATTGACAAGAAAAGTCCATTTATAGTCACCTATGCCTTTGAAAGCCTTATTACTCGCTTTAAATGGTTTTATAATCTCGTTATTGATTTTAAGTTGAATTTTTTTATGTTTTCGGTTAAAAAAGGTTATAAATAAATGTTTACCTTGAGAAACGCGAAGGAAAAGCCATCCATTGATAAGAAAAGTCAATTTATAGTCACCTATGCCTTTCAAAGCCCTATTAGTCGCTTTAAATGGTTTTATAATCTCATTATTGATTTTAAGTTGAATTTTTTTATGTTTTTGGTTAAGAAAGGTTCTAAATAAATGTTTACCTCGAGAAATGTGAAGCAAATGCCATCCATTGACAAGAAAAGTCCCTTTATAGTCACCTATGCTTTTGAAAGCCTTATTACTCACGTTAAATGGTTTTATAATCTTATTATTGATTTTGAATTAAATTTTTTTATGTTTTCGATTAAGAAAGGTTATAAATAAATGTTTACCTCGAGAAACGCGAAGCAAAAGCCATCCATTGATCAGAAAAGTCCATTTATAGTCACCTATGCCTTTGAAAGCCTTATTACTCGCTTTAAATAGTTTTATAATTTCATTATTGATTTATAGTTGAATTTTTTTATGTTTTCGGTTAAGAAAGGTTATAAATAAATGTTTACCTTGAGAAACGCCAAGCGAAAGCCTTCCATTGACAAGTAAAGTCCATTTATAGTCACCTATGCCTTTGAAAGCCTTATTACTCACGTTAAATGGTTTTATAATCTTATTATTGATTTTGAATTGAATATTTTTATGTTCTCAATTAAGAAAGGTTATAAATAGATGTTTACCTCGAGAAACGTGAAGCAAAAGCCATGCATTGACCAGAAAAGTCCATTTATAGTCACCTATGCCTTTGAAAGCCTTATTACTCGCTTTAAATGGTTTTATAATTTCATTATTGATTTTAAGTTGAATTTTTTTATGTTTTCGGTTAAGAAAGGTTATAAATAAATGTTTACCTTGAGAAACGCCAAGCGAAAGCCTTCCGTTGACAAGTAAAGTCTATTTATTGTCACCTAAGCCTTTGAAAGCCTTATTACTCGCTTTGAATGGTTTTATAATCTCATTGTTGATTTTAAATTGAATTTTTTTATATTTTCAGATAAGAAAGGTTATAAATAAATGTTTACCTCGAGAAACGTGAAGCAAAAGCCATCCATTGGCAAAAAAAGTCCCTTTATCGTCACCTATACCTTTGAAAGCCTTATTACTCGCTTTAAATGGTTTTATAATCTCATTATTGATTTTAAGTTGAATTTTTTTATGTTTTCGGTTAAGAAAGGTTATAAATAAACGTTTACCTCGAGAAACGTGAAGCAAAAGCCATCCTTTGACAAGAAAAGTCCATTTATAGTCACTTATACCTTTGAAGGCCTTATTAGTCACTTTAAATGGTTTTATAATCTCGTTATTGATTTTTAGTTGACTTTTTTAATGTTTTCGGTTAAGAAAGGTTCTAAATAAATGTTTACCTCGAGAAACGTGAAGCAAAAGCCATCCATTGACAAGAAAAGTCCATTTATAGTCACCTATGCCTTTCAAAGCCTTATTAGTCACTTTAAATGGTTTAATAATCTCGTTATTGATTTTAAGTTGAATGTTTTTATATTTTCGATTAAGAAAGGTTCTAGATAAATGTTTACCTCGAGAAATGTGAAGCAAAAGCCATCCATTGACAAGAAAAGTCCATTTATAGTCACCTATGCCTTTCAAAGCCTTATTAGTCACTTTAAATGGTTTTATAATCTCGTTATTGATTTTCAGTTGAATTTTTTTATTTTTTCGATTAAGAAAGGTTCTAAATAAATGTGTACATCGAGAAATGTGAAGCAAAAGCCATCCACTAACAAGAAAAGTCCATTTATAGTCACCTATGCCTTTGAAAGCCTTATTACTCGCTTTAAATGGTTTTATAATCTCATTATTGATTTTAAGTTGAATGTTTTTATGTTTTCGGTTAAGAAAGGTTATAAATAAATGTTTACCTCGAGAAACGTGAAGCAAAAGCCATCCATTGACAAGAAAAGTCCATTTATAGTCACTTATACCTTTGAAAGCCTTATTACTCGCTTTAAATGGTTTTATAATCTCATTATTGATTTTGAATTAAATTTTTTTATGTTTTTTGTTAAGAAAGGTTCTAAATAAATGTTTACATCGAGAAATGTGAAGCAAAAGCCATCCATTGACAAGAAAAGTCCATTTATAATCTCCTATGCATTTGAAAAGCCTTATTACTCGCTTTAAATGGTTTTATAATTTCATTATTGATTTTAAGTTGAATTTTTTTATGTTTATAGTTAAGAAAGATTATAAATAAATGTTTACCTCGAGAAACGCGAAGCAAAAGCCATCCATTGACAAGAAAAGTCCGTTTATAGTCACCTATACCTTTGAAAGCCTTATTACTCGCTTTAAATGGTTTTATAATCTCATTATTGATTTTAAGTTGAATTTTTTTATATTTTCGGATAACAAAGGTTGTAAATAAATGTTTACCTCGAGAAACGCAAAGCAAAAGCCATCTATTGACAAGAAAAGTCCATTTATATTCACCTATGCCTTTCAAAGCCTTATTACTCGCTTTAAATGGTTTTATAATCTCATTATGTAGTTTAGGTTGAATTTTTCTATGTTTTCAGTTGAGAAAGGTTATAAATAAATGTTTACCTCAAGAAACGCGAAGCAAAAGCCATCCATTGACAAGAAAAGTCCATTTATAGTCACCTATGCCTTTGAAAGCCTTATTACTCGCTTTAAATGGTTTTATAATCTCATTATTGATTTTAAGTTGAATGTTTTTATGTTTTCGGTTAAGAAAGGTTATAAATAAATGTTTACCTCGAGAAACGTGAAGCAAAAGCCATCCATTGACAAGAAAAGTCCATTTATAGTCACTTATACCTTTGAAAGCCTTATTACTCGCTTTAAATGGTTTTATAATCTCATTATTGATTTTGAATTAAATTTTTTTATGTTTTTTGTTAAGAAAGGTTCTAAATAAATGTTTACATCGAGAAATGTGAAGCAAAAGCCATCCATTGACAAGAAAAGTCCATTTATAATCTCCTATGCATTTGAAAGCCTTATTACTCGCTTTAAATGGTTTTATAATTTCATTATTGATTTTAAGTTGAATTTTTTTATGTTTATAGTTAAGAAAGATTATAAATAAATGTTTACCTCGAGAAACGCGAAGCAAAAGCCATCCATTGACAAGAAAAGTCCGTTTATAGTCACCTATACCTTTGAAAGCCTTATTACTCGCTTTAAATGGTTTTATAATCTCATTATTGATTTTAAGTTGAATTTTTTTATATTTTCGGATAACAAAGGTTGTAAATAAATGTTTACCTCGAGAAACGCGAAGCAAAAGCCATCTATTGACAAGAAAAGTCCATTTATATTCACCTATGCCTTTCAAAGCCTTATTACTCGCTTTAAATGGTTTTATAATCTCATTATGTAGTTTAGGTTGAATTTTTCTATGTTTTCAGTTGAGAAAGGTTATAAATAAATGTTTACCTCAAGAAACGCGAAGCAAAAGCCATCCATTGGCAAGAAAAGTCCATTTATAGTCACCTATGCCTTTGAAAGCCTTATTACTCGCTTTAAATGGTTTTATAATCTCGTTATTGATTTTAAGTTGAATTTTTTTATGTTTTCGGTTAAGAAAGGTTATAAATAAATGTTTACCTTGAGAAACGCGAAGGAAAAGCCATCCATTGATAAGAAAAGTCAATTTATAGTCACCTATGCCTTTCAAAGCCCTATTAGTCGCTTTAAATGGTTTTATAATCTCATTATTGATTTTAAGTTGAATTTTTTTATGTTTTTGGTTAAGAAAGGTTCTAAATAAATGTTTACCTCGAGAAATGTGAAGCAAATGCCATCCATTGACAAGAAAAGTCCCTTTATAGTCACCTATGCTTTTGAAAGCCTTATTACTCACGTTAAATGGTTTTATAATCTTATTATTGATTTTGAATTAAATTTTTTTATGTTTTCGATTAAGAAAGGTTATAAATAAATGTTTACCTCGAGAAACGCGAAGCAAAAGCCATCCATTGACCAGAAAAGTCCATTTATAGTCACCTATGCCTTTGAAAGCCTTATTACTCGCTTTAAATAGTTTTATAATTTCATTATTGATTTATAGTTGAATTTTTTTATGTTTTCAGTTAAGAAAGGTTATAAATAAATGTTTACCTTGAGAAACGCCAAGCGAAAGCCTTCCATTGACAAGTAAAGTCCATTTATAGTCACCTATGCCTTTGAAAGCCTTATTACTCACGTTAAATGGTTTTATAATCTTATTATTGATTTTGAATTGAATATTTTTATGTTCTCAATTAAGAAAGGTTATAAATAGATGTTTACCTCGAGAAACGCGAAGCAAAAGCCATGCATTGACCAGAAAAGTCCATTTATAGTCACCTATGCCTTTGAAAGCCTTATTACTCGCTTTAAATGGTTTTATAATTTCATTATTGATTTTAAGTTGAATTTTTTTATGTTTTCGGTTAAGAAAGGTTATAAATAAATGTTTACCTTGAGAAACGCCAAGCGAAAGCCTTCCGTTGACAAGTAAAGTCTATTTATTGTCACCTATGCCTTTGAAAGCCTTATTACTCGCTTTGAATGGTTTTATAATCTCATTGTTGATTTTAAATTGAATTTTTTTATATTTTCAGATAAGAAAGGTTATAAATAAATGTTTACCTCGAGAAACGTGAAGCAAAAGCCATCCATTGACAAGAAAAGTCCCTTTATCGTCACCTATACCTTTGAAAGCCTTATTACTCGCTTTAAATGGTTTTATAATCTCATTATTGATTTTAAGTTGAATTTTTTTATGTTTTCGGTTAAGAAAGGTTATAAATAAACGTTTACCTCGAGAAACGTGAAGCAAAAGCCATCCTTTGACAAGAAAAGTCCATTTATAGTCACTTATACCTTTGAAGGCCTTATTAGTCACTTTAAATGGTTTTATAATCTCGTTATTGATTTTCAGTTGACTTTTTTAATGTTTTCGGTTAAGAAAGGTTCTAAATAAATGTTTACCTCGAGAAACGTGAAGCAAAAGCCATCCATTGACAAGAAAAGTCCATTTATAGTCACCTATGCCTTTCAAAGCCTTATTAGTCACTTTAAATGGTTTAATAATCTCGTTATTGATTTTAAGTTGAATGTTTTTATATTTTCGATTAAGAAAGGTTCTAAATAAATGTTTACCTCGAGAAATGTGAAGCAAAAGCCATCCATTGACAAGAAAAGTCCATTTATAGTCACCTATGCCTTTCAAAGCCATATTAGTCACTTTAAATGGTTTTATAATCTCGTTATTGATTTTCAGTTGAATTTTTTTATGTTTTCGATTAAGAAAGGTTCTAAATAAATGTGTACATCGAGAAATGTGAAGCAAAAGCCATCCACTAACAAGAAAAGTCCATTTATAGTCACCTATGCCTTTGAAAGCCTTATTACTCGCTTTAAATGGTTTTATAATCTCCTTATTGATTTTAAGTTGAATGTTTTTATGTTTTCGGTTAAGAAAGGTTATAAATAAATGTTTACCTCGAGAAACGTGAAGCAAAAGCCATCCATTGACAAGAAAAGTCCATTTATAGTCACTTATACCTTTGAAAGCCTTATTACTCGCTTTAAATGGTTTTATAATCTCATTATTGATTTTGAATTAAATTTTTTTATGTTTTTTGTTAAGAAAGGTTCTAAATAAATGTTTACATCGAGAAATGTGAAGCAAAAGCCATCCATTGACAAGAAAAGTCCATTTATAATCTCCTATGCATTTGAAAGCCTTATTACTCGCTTTAAATGGTTTTATAATTTCATTATTGATTTTAAGTTGAATTTTTTTATGTTTATAGTTAAGAAAGATTATAAATAAATGTTTACCTCGAGAAACGCGAAGCAAAAGCCATCCATTGACAAGAAAAGTCCGTTTATAGTCACCTATACCTTTGAAAGCCTTATTACTCGCTTTAAATGGTTTTATAATCTCATTATTGATTTTAAGTTGAATTTTTTTATATTTTCGGATAACAAAGGTTGTAAATAAATGTTTACCTCGAGAAACGCGAAGCAAAAGCCATCTATTGAAAAGAAAAGTCCATTTATATTCACCTATGCCTTTCAAAGCCTTATTACTCGCTTTAAATGGTTTTATAATCTCATTATGTAGTTTAGGTTGAATTTTTCTATGTTTTCAGTTGAGAAAGGTTATAAATAATTGTTTACCTCAAGAAACGCGAAGCAAAAGCCATCCATTGACAAGAAAAGTCCATTTATAGTCACCTATGCCTTTGAAAGCCTTATTACTCGCTTTAAATGGTTTTATAATCTCGTTATTGATTTTAAGTTGAATTTTTTTATGTTTTCGGTTAAGAAAGGTTATAAATAAATGTTTACCTTGAGAAACGCGAAGGAAAAGCCATCCATTGATAAGAAAAGTCAATTTATAGTCACCTATGCCTTTCAAAGCCCTATTAGTCGCTTTAAATGGTTTTATAATCTCATTATTGATTTTAGGTTGAATTTTTTTATGTTTTTGGTTAAGAAAGGTTCTAAATAAATGTTTACCTCGAGAAATGTGAAGCAAATGCCATCCATTGACAAGAAAAGTCCCTTTATAGTCACCTATGCTTTTGAAAGCCTTATTACTCACGTTAAATGGTTTTATAATCTTATTATTGATTTTGAATTAAATTTTTTTATGTTTTCGATTAAGAAAGGTTATAAATAAATGTTTACCTCGAGAAACGCGAAGCAAAAGCCATCCATTGACCAGAAAAGTCCATTTATAGTCACCTATGCCTTTGAAAGCCTTATTACTCGCTTTAAATAGTTTTATAATTTCATTATTGATTTATAGTTGAATTTTTTTATGTTTTCGGTTAAGAAAGGTTATAAATAAATGTTTACCTTGAGAAACGCCAATCGAAAGCCTTCCATTGACAAGTAAAGTCCATTTATAGTCACCTATGCCTTTGAAAGCCTTATTACTCACGTTAAATGGTTTTATAATCTTATTATTGATTTTGAATTGAATATTTTTATGTTCTCAATTAAGAAAGGTTATAAATAGATGTTTACCTCGAGAAACGCGAAGCAAAAGCCATGCATTGACCAGAAAAGTCCATTTATAGTCACCTATGCCTTTGAAAGCCTTATTACTCGCTTTAAATGGTTTTATAATTTCATTATTGATTTTAAGTTGAATTTTTTTATGTTTTCGGTTAAGAAAGGTTATAAATAAATGTTTACCTTGAGAAACGCCAAGCGAAAGCCTTCCGTTGACAAGTAAAGTCTATTTATTGTCACCTATGCCTTTGAAAGCCTTATTACTCGCTTTGAATGGTTTTATAATCTCATTGTTGATTTTAAATTGAATTTTTTTATATTTTCAGATAAGAAAGGTTATAAATAAATGTTTACCTCGAGAAACGTGAAGCAAAAGCCATCCATTGACAAGAAAAGTCCCTTTATCGTCACCTATACCTTTGAAAGCCTTATTACTCGCTTTAAATGGTTTTATAATCTCATTATTGATTTTAAGTTGAATTTTTTTATGTTTTCGGTTAAGAAAGGTTATAAATAAACGTTTACCTCGAGAAACGTGAAGCAAAAGCCATCCTTTGACAAGAAAAGTCCATTTATAGTCACTTATACCTTTGAAGGCCTTATTAGTCACTTTAAATGGTTTTATAATCTCGTTATTGATTTTCAGTTGACTTTTTTAATGTTTTCGGTTAAGAAAGGTTCTAAATAAATGTTTACCTCGAGAAACGTGAAGCAAAAGCCATCCATTGACAAGAAAAGTCCATTTATAGTCACCTATGCCTTTCAAAGCCTTATTAGTCACTTTAAATGGTTTAATAATCTCGTTATTGATTTTAAGTTGAATGTTTTTATATTTTCGATTAAGAAAGGTTCTAAATAAATGTTTACCTCGAGAAATGTGAAGCAAAAGCCATCCATTGACAAGAAAAGTCCATTTATAGTCACCTATGCCTTTCAAAGCCATATTAGTCACTTTAAATGGTTTTATAATCTCGTTATTGATTTTCAGTTGAATTTTTTTATGTTTTCGATTAAGAAAGGTTCTAAATAAATGTGTACATCGAGAAATGTGAAGCAAAAGCCATCCACTAACAAGAAAAGTCCATTTATAGTCACCTATGCCTTTGAAAGCCTTATTACTCGCTTTAAATGGTTTTATAATCTCCTTATTGATTTTAAGTTGAATGTTTTTATGTTTTCGGTTAAGAAAGGTTATAAATAAATGTTTACCTCGAGAAACGTGAAGCAAAAGCCATCCATTGACAAGAAAAGTCCATTTATAGTCACTTATACCTTTGAAAGCCTTATTACTCGCTTTAAATGGTTTTATAATCTCATTATTGATTTTGAATTAAATTTTTTTATGTTTTTTGTTAAGAAAGGTTCTAAATAAATGTTTACATCGAGAAATGTGAAGCAAAAGCCATCCATTGACAAGAAAAGTCCATTTATAATCTCCTATGCATTTGAAAGCCTTATTACTCGCTTTAAATGGTTTTATAATTTCATTATTGATTTTAAGTTGAATTTTTTTATGTTTATAGTTAAGAAAGATTATAAATAAATGTTTACCTCGAGAAACGCGAAGCAAAAGCCATCCATTGACAAGAAAAGTCCGTTTATAGTCACCTATACCTTTGAAAGCCTTATTACTCGCTTTAAATGGTTTTATAATCTCATTATTGATTTTAAGTTGAATTTTTTTATATTTTCGGATAACAAAGGTTGTAAATAAATGTTTACCTCGAGAAACGCGAAGCAAAAGCCATCTATTGAAAAGAAAAGTCCATTTATATTCACCTATGCCTTTCAAAGCCTTATTACTCGCTTTAAATGGTTTTATAATCTCATTATGTAGTTTAGGTTGAATTTTTCTATGTTTTCAGTTGAGAAAGGTTATAAATAATTGTTTACCTCAAGAAACGCGAAGCAAAAGCCATCCATTGACAAGAAAAGTCCATTTATAGTCACCTATGCCTTTGAAAGCCTTATTACTCGCTTTAAATGGTTTTATAATCTCGTTATTGATTTTAAGTTGAATTTTTTTATGTTTTCGGTTAAGAAAGGTTATAAATAAATGTTTACCTTGAGAAACGCGAAGGAAAAGCCATCCATTGATAAGAAAAGTCAATTTATAGTCACCTATGCCTTTCAAAGCCCTATTAGTCGCTTTAAATGGTTTTATAATCTCATTATTGATTTTAGGTTGAATTTTTTTATGTTTTTGGTTAAGAAAGGTTCTAAATAAATGTTTACCTCGAGAAATGTGAAGCAAATGCCATCCATTGACAAGAAAAGTCCCTTTATAGTCACCTATGCTTTTGAAAGCCTTATTACTCACGTTAAATGGTTTTATAATCTTATTATTGATTTTGAATTAAATTTTTTTATGTTTTCGATTAAGAAAGGTTATAAATAAATGTTTACCTCGAGAAACGCGAAGCAAAAGCCATCCATTGACCAGAAAAGTCCATTTATAGTCACCTATGCCTTTGAAAGCCTTATTACTCGCTTTAAATAGTTTTATAATTTCATTATTGATTTATAGTTGAATTTTTTTATGTTTTCGGTTAAGAAAGGTTATAAATAAATGTTTACCTTGAGAAACGCCAATCGAAAGCCTTCCATTGACAAGTAAAGTCCATTTATAGTCACCTATGCCTTTGAAAGCCTTATTACTCACGTTAAATGGTTTTATAATCTTATTATTGATTTTGAATTGAATATTTTTATGTTCTCAATTAAGAAAGGTTATAAATAGATGTTTACCTCGAGAAACGCGAAGCAAAAGCCATGCATTGACCAGAAAAGTCCATTTATAGTCACCTATGCCTTTGAAAGCCTTATTACTCGCTTTAAATGGTTTTATAATTTCATTATTGATTTTAAGTTGAATTTTTTTATGTTTTCGGTTAAGAAAGGTTATAAATAAATGTTTACCTTGAGAAACGCCAAGCGAAAGCCTTCCGTTGACAAGTAAAGTCTATTTATTGTCACCTATGCCTTTGAAAGCCTTATTACTCGCTTTGAATGGTTTTATAATCTCATTGTTGATTTTAAATTGAATTTTTTTATATTTTCAGATAAGAAAGGTTATAAATAAATGTTTACCTCGAGAAACGTGAAGCAAAAGCCATCCATTGACAAGAAAAGTCCCTTTATCGTCACCTATACCTTTGAAAGCCTTATTACTTGCTTTAAATGGTTTTATAATCTCATTATTGATTTTAAGTTGAATTTTTTTATGTTTTCGGTTAAGAAAGGTTATAAATAAACGTTTACCTCGAGAAACGTGAAGCAAAAGCCATCCTTTGACAAGAAAAGTCCATTTATAGTCACTTATACCTTTGAAGGCCTTATTAGTCACTTTAAATGGTTTTATAATCTCGTTATTGATTTTCAGTTGACTTTTTTAATGTTTTCGGTTAAGAAAGGTTCTAAATAAATGTTTACCTCGAGAAACGTGAAGCAAAAGCCATCCATTGACAAGAAAAGTCCATTTATAGTCACCTATGCCTTTCAAAGCCTTATTAGTCACTTTAAATGGTTTAATAATCTCGTTATTGATTTTAAGTTGAATGTTTTTATATTTTCGATTAAGAAAGGTTCTAAATAAATGTTTACCTCGAGAAATGTGAAGCAAAAGCCATCCATTGACAAGAAAAGTCCATTTATAGTCACCTATGCCTTTCAAAGCCATATTAGTCACTTTAAATGGTTTTATAATCTCGTTATTGATTTTCAGTTGAATTTTTTTATGTTTTCGATTAAGAAAGGTTCTAAATAAATGTGTACATCGAGAAATGTGAAGCAAAAGCCATCCACTAACAAGAAAAGTCCATTTATAGTCACCTATGCCTTTGAAAGCCTTATTACTCGCTTTAAATGGTTTTATAATCTCCTTATTGATTTTAAGTTGAATGTTTTTATGTTTTCGGTTAAGAAAGGTTATAAATAAATGTTTACCTCGAGAAACGTGAAGCAAAAGCCATCCATTGACAAGAAAAGTCCATTTATAGTCACTTATACCTTTGAAAGCCTTATTACTCGCTTTAAATGGTTTTATAATCTCATTATTGATTTTGAATTAAATTTTTTTATGTTTTTTGTTAAGAAAGGTTCTAAATAAATGTTTACATCGAGAAATGTGAAGCAAAATCCATCCATTGACAAGAAAAGTCCATTTATAATCTCCTATGCATTTGAAAGCCTTATTACTCGCTTTAAATGGTTTTATAATTTCATTATTGATTTTAAGTTGAATTTTTTTATGTTTATAGTTAAGAAAGATTATAAATAAATGTTTACCTCGAGAAACGCGAAGCAAAAGCCATCCATTGACAAGAAAAGTCCGTTTATAGTCACCTATACCTTTGAAAGCCTTATTACTCGCTTTAAATGGTTTTATAATCTCATTATTGATTTTAAGTTGAATTTTTTTATATTTTCGATTAAGAAAGGTTCTAAATAAATGTTTACCTCGAGAAACGCGAAGCAAAAGCCATCCATTGACCAGAAAAGTCCATTTATAGTCACCTATGCCTTTGAAAGCCTTATTACTCGCTTTAAATAGTTTTATAATTTCATTATTGATTTATAGTTGAATTTTTTTATGTTTTCGGTTAAGAAAGGTTATAAATAAATGTTTACCTTGAGAAACGCCAAGCGAAAGCCTTCCATTGACAAGTAAAGTCCATTTATAGTCACCTATGCCTTTGAAAGCCTTATTACTCACGTTAAATGGTTTTATAATCTTATTATTGATTTTGAATTGAATATTTTTATGTTCTCAATTAAGAAAGGTTATAAATAGATGTTTACCTCGAGAAACGCGAAGCAAAAGCCATGCATTGACCAGAAAAGTCCATTTATAGTCACCTATGCCTTTGAAAGCCTTATTACTCGCTTTAAATGGTTTTATAATTTCATTATTGATTTTAAGTTGAATTTTTTTATGTTTTCGGTTAAGAAAGGTTATAAATAAATGTTTACCTTGAGAAACGCCAAGCGAAAGCCTTCCGTTGACAAGTAAAGTCTATTTATTGTCACCTATGCCTTTGAAAGCCTTATTACTCGCTTTGAATGGTTTTATAATCTCATTGTTGATTTTAAATTGAATTTTTTTATATTTTCAGATAAGAAAGGTTATAAATAAATGTTTACCTCGAGAAACGTGAAGCAAAAGCCATCCATTGACAAGAAAAGTCCCTTTATCGTCACCTATACCTTTGAAAGCCTTATTACTTGCTTTAAATGGTTTTATAATCTCATTATTGATTTTAAGTTGAATTTTTTTATGTTTTCGGTTAAGAAAGGTTATAAATAAACGTTTACCTCGAGAAACGTGAAGCAAAAGCCATCCTTTGACAAGAAAAGTCCATTTATAGTCACTTATACCTTTGAAGGCCTTATTAGTCACTTTAAATGGTTTTATAATCTCGTTATTGATTTTCAGTTGACTTTTTTAATGTTTTCGGTTAAGAAAGGTTCTAAATAAATGTTTACCTCGAGAAACGTGAAGCAAAAGCCATCCATTGACAAGAAAAGTCCATTTATAGTCACCTATGCCTTTCAAAGCCTTATTAGTCACTTTAAATGGTTTAATAATCTCGTTATTGATTTTAAGTTGAATGTTTTTATATTTTCGATTAAGAAAGGTTCTAAATAAATGTTTACCTCGAGAAATGTGAAGCAAAAGCCATCCATTGACAAGAAAAGTCCATTTATAGTCACCTATGCCTTTCAAAGCCATATTAGTCACTTTAAATGGTTTTATAATCTCGTTATTGATTTTCAGTTGAATTTTTTTATGTTTTCGATTAAGAAAGGTTCTAAATAAATGTGTACATCGAGAAATGTGAAGCAAAAGCCATCCACTAACAAGAAAAGTCCATTTATAGTCACCTATGCCTTTGAAAGCCTTATTACTCGCTTTAAATGGTTTTATAATCTCCTTATTGATTTTAAGTTGAATGTTTTTATGTTTTCGGTTAAGAAAGGTTATAAATAAATGTTTACCTCGAGAAACGTGAAGCAAAAGCCATCCATTGACAAGAAAAGTCCATTTATAGTCACTTATACCTTTGAAAGCCTTATTACTCGCTTTAAATGGTTTTATAATCTCATTATTGATTTTGAATTAAATTTTTTTATGTTTTTTGTTAAGAAAGGTTCTAAATAAATGTTTACATCGAGAAATGTGAAGCAAAAGCCATCCATTGACAAGAAAAGTCCATTTATAATCTCCTATGCATTTGAAAGCCTTATTACTCGCTTTAAATGGTTTTATAATTTCATTATTGATTTTAAGTTGAATTTTTTTATGTTTATAGTTAAGAAAGATTATAAATAAATGTTTACCTCGAGAAACGCGAAGCAAAAGCCATCCATTGACAAGAAAAGTCCGTTTATAGTCACCTATACCTTTGAAAGCCTTATTACTCGCTTTAAATGGTTTTATAATCTCATTATTGATTTTAAGTTGAATTTTTTTATATTTTCGGATAACAAAGGTTGTAAATAAATGTTTACCTCGAGAAACGCGAAGCAAAAGCCATCTATTGACAAGAAAAGTCCATTTATATTCACCTATGCCTTTCAAAGCCTTATTACTCGCTTTAAATGGTTTTATAATCTCATTATGTAGTTTAGGTTGAATTTTTCTATGTTTTCAGTTGAGAAAGGTTATAAATAATTGTTTACCTCAAGAAACGCGAAGCAAAAGCCATCCATTGACAAGAAAAGTCCATTTATAGTCACCTATGCCTTTGAAAGCCTTATTACTCGCTTTAAATGGTTTTATAATCTCGTTATTGATTTTAAGTTGAATTTTTTTATGTTTTCGGTTAAGAAAGGTTATAAATAAATGTTTACCTTGAGAAACGCGAAGGAAAAGCCATCCATTGATAAGAAAAGTCAATTTATAGTCACCTATGCCTTTCAAAGCCCTATTAGTCGCTTTAAATGGTTTTATAATCTCATTATTGATTTTAGGTTGAATTTTTTTATGTTTTTGGTTAAGAAAGGTTCTAAATAAATGTTTACCTCGAGAAATGTGAAGCAAATGCCATCCATTGACAAGAAAAGTCCCTTTATAGTCACCTATGCTTTTGAAAGCCTTATTACTCGCTTTAAATGGTTTTATAATCTCATTATTGATTTTGAATTAAATTTTTTTATGTTTTTTGTTAAGAAAGGTTATAAATAAATGTTTACCTCGAGAAACATGAAGCAAAAGCCATCCATTGACAAGAAAAGTCCATTTATAGTCACCTATGCCTTTCAAAGCCTTATTAGTCACTTTAAATGGTTTAATAATCTCGTTATTGATTTTAAGTTGAATGTTTTTATATTTTCGATTAAGAAAGGTTCTAAATAAATGTTTACCTCGAGAAATGTGAAGCAAAAGCCATCCATTGACAAGAAAAGTCCATTTATAGTCACCTATGCCTTTCAAAGCCTTATTAGTCACTTTAAATGGTTTTATAATCTCGTTATTGATTTTCAGTTGAATTTTTTTATGTTTTCGAGTAAGAAAGGTTCTAAATAAATGTGTACATCGAGAAATGTGAAGCAAAAGCCATCCACTAACAAGAAAAGTCCATTTATAGTCACCTATGCCTTTGAAAGCCTTATTACTCGCTTTAAATGGTTTTATAATCTCATTATTGATTTTAAGTTGAATGTTTTTATGTTTTCGGTTAAGAAAGGTTATAAATAAATGTTTACCTCGAGAAACGTGAAGCAAAAGCCATCCATTGACAAGAAAAGTCCATTTATAGTCACTTATACCTTTGAAAGCCTTATTACTCGCTTTAAATGGTTTTATAATCTCATTATTGATTTTGAATTAAATTTTTTTATGTTTTTTGTTAAGAAAGGTTCTAAATAAATGTTTACATCGAGAAATGTGAAGCAAAAGCCATCCATTGACAAGAAAAGTCCATTTATAATCTCCTATGCATTTGAAAGCCTTATTACTCGCTTTAAATGGTTTTATAATTTCATTATTGATTTTAAGTTGAATTTTTTTATGTTTATAGTTAAGAAAGATTATAAATAAATGTTTACCTCGAGAAATGCGAAGCAAAAGCCATCCATTGACAAGAAAAGTCCGTTTATAGTCACCTATACCTTTGAAAGCCTTATTACTCGCTTTAAATGGTTTTATAATCTCATTATTGATTTTAAGTTGAATTTTTTTATATTTTCGGATAACAAAGATTGTAAATAAATGTTTACCTCGAGAAACGCGAAGCAAAAGCCATCTATTGACAAGAAAAGTCCATTTATATTCACATATGCCTTTCAAAGCCTTATTACTCGCTTTAAATGGTTTTATAATCTCATTATGTAGTTTAGGTTGAATTTTTCTATGTTTTCAGTTGAGAAAGGTTATAAATAAATGTTTACCTCAAGAAACGCGAAGCAAAAGCCATCCATTGACAAGAAAAGTCCATTTATAGTCACCTATGCCTTTGAAAGCCTTATTACTCGCTTTAAATGGTTTTATAATCTCATTATTGATTTTAAGTTGAATTTTTTTATATTTTCGGATAACAAAGGTTGTAAATAAATGTTTACCTCGAGAAACGCGAAGCAAAAGCCATCTATTGACAAGAAAAGTCCATTTATATTCACCTATGCCTTTCAAAGCCTTATTACTCGCTTTAAATGGTTTTATAATCTCATTATGTAGTTTAGGTTGAATTTTTCTATGTTTTCAGTTGAGAAAGGTTATAAATAAATGTTTACCTCAAGAAACGCGAAGCAAAAGCCATCCATTGACAAGAAAAGTCCATTTATAGTCACCTATGCCTTTGAAAGCCTTATCACTCGCTTTAAATGGTTTTATAATCTCGTTATTGATTTTAAGTTGAATTTTTTTATGTTTTCGATTAAGAAAGGTTATAAATAAATGTTTACCTTGAGAAACGCGAAGGAAAAGCCATCCATTGATAAGAAAAGTCAATTTATAGTCACCTATGCCTTTCAAAGCCCTATTAGTCGCTTTAAATGGTTTTATAATCTCATTATTGATTTTAAGTTGAATTTTTTTATGTTTTTGGTTAAGAAAGGTTCTAAATAAATGTTTACCTCGAGAAATGTGAAGCAAATGCCATCCATTGACAAGAAAAGTCCCTTTATAGTCACCTATGCTTTTGAAAGCCTTATTACTCACGTTAAATGGTTTTATAATCTTATTATTGATTTTGAATTAAATTTTTTTATGTTTTCGATTAAGAAAGGTTATAAATAAATGTTTACCTCAAGAAACGCGAAGCAAAAGCCATCCATTGACCAGAAAAGTCCATTTATAGTCACCTATGCCTTTGAAAGCCTTATTACTCGCTTTAAATAGTTTTATAATTTCATTATTGATTTATAGTTGAATTTTTTTATGTTTTCGGTTAAGAAAGGTTATAAATAAATGTTTACATCGAGAAACGTGAAGCAAAAGCCATCCATTGACAAGAAAAGTCCATTTATAGTCACTTATACCTTTGAAAGCCTTATTACTCGCTTTAAATGGTTTTATAATCTCATTATTGATTTTGAATTAAATTTTTTTATGTTTTTTGTTAAGAAAGGTTCTAAATAAATGTTTACATCGAGAAATGTGAAGCAAAAGCCATCCATTGACACGAAAAGTCCATTTATAATCTCCTATGCATTTGAAAGCCTTATTACTCGCTTTAAATGGTTTTATAATTTCATTATTGATTTTAAGTTGAATTTTTTTATGTTTATAGTTAAGAAAGATTATAAATAAATGTTTACCTCGAGAAACGCGAAGCAAAAGCCATCCATTGACAAGAAAAGTCCGTTTATAGTCACCTATACCTTTGAAAGCCTTATTACTCGCTTTAAATGGTTTTATAATCTCATTATTGATTTTAAGTTGAATTTTTTTATATTTTCGGATAACAAAGGTTGTAAATAAATGTTTACCTCGAGAAACGCGAAGCAAAAGCCATCTATTGACAAGAAAAGTCCATTTATATTCACCTATGCCTTTCAATGCCTTATTACTCGCTTTAAATGGTTTTATAATCTCATTATGTAGTTTAGGTTGAATTTTTCTATGTTTTCAGTTGAGAAAGGTTATAAATAAATGTTTACCTCAAGAAACGCGAAGCAAAAGCCATCCATTGACAAGAAAAGTCCATTTATAGTCACCTATGCCTTTGAAAGCCTTATTACTCGCTTTAAATGGTTTTATAATCTCGTTATTGATTTTAAGTTGAATTTTTTTATGTTTTCGGTTAAGAAAGGTTATAAATAAATGTTTACCTTGAGAAACGCGAAGGAAAAGCCATCCATTGATAAGAAAAGTCAATTTATAGTCACCTATGCCTTTCAAAGCCCTATTAGTCGCTTTAAATGGTTTTATAATCTCATTATTGATTTTAAGTTGAATTTTTTTTATGTTTTTGGTTAAGAAAGGTTCTAAATAAATGTTTACCTCGAGAAATGTGAAGCAAATGCCATCCATTGACAAGAAAAGTCCCTTTATAGTCACCTATGCTTTTGAAAGCCTTATTACTCACGTTAAATGGTTTTATAATCTTATTATTGATTTTGAATTAAATTTTTTTATGTTTTCGATTAAGAAAGATTATAAATAAATGTTTACCTCGAGAAACGCGAAGCAAAAGCCATCCATTGACCAGAAAAGTCCATTTATAGTCACCTATGCCTTTGAAAGCCTTATTACTCGCTTTAAATAGTTTTATAATTTCATTATTGATTTATAGTTGAATTTTTTTATGTTTTCGGTTAAGAAAGGTTATAAATAAATGTTTACATCGAGAAACGTGAAGCAAAAGCCATCCATTGACAAGAAAAGTCCATTTATAGTCACTTATACCTTTGAAAGCCTTATTACTCGCTTTAAATGGTTTTATAATCTCATTATTGATTTTGAATTAAATTTTTTTATGTTTTTTGTTAAGAAAGGTTCTAAATAAATGTTTACATCGAGAAATGTGAAGCAAAAGCCATCCATTGACACGAAAAGTCCATTTATAATCTCCTATGCATTTGAAAGCCTTATTACTCGCTTTAAATGGTTTTATAATTTCATTATTGATTTTAAGTTGAATTTTTTTATGTTTATAGTTAAGAAAGATTATAAATAAATGTTTACCTCGAGAAACGCGAAGCAAAAGCCATCCATTGACAAGAAAAGTCCGTTTATAGTCACCTATACCTTTGAAAGCCTTATTACTCGCTTTAAATGGTTTTATAATCTCATTATTGATTTTAAGTTGAATTTTTTTATATTTTCGGATAACAAAGGTTGTAAATAAATGTTTACCTCGAGAAACGCGAAGCAAAAGCCATCTATTGACAAGAAAAGTCCATTTATATTCACCTATGCCTTTCAATGCCTTATTACTCGCTTTAAATGGTTTTATAATCTCATTATGTAGTTTAGGTTGAATTTTTCTATGTTTTCAGTTGAGAAAGGTTATAAATAAATGTTTACCTCAAGAAACGCGAAGCAAAAGCCATCCATTGACAAGAAAAGTCCATTTATAGTCACCTATGCCTTTGAAAGCCTTATTACTCGCTTTAAATGGTTTTATAATCTCGTTATTGATTTTAAGTTGAATTTTTTTATGTTTTCGGTTAAGAAAGGTTATAAATAAATGTTTACCTTGAGAAACGTGAAGGAAAAGCCATCCATTGATAAGAAAAGTCAATTTATAGTCACCTATGCCTTTCAAAGCCCTATTAGTCGCTTTAAATGGTTTTATAATCTCATTATTGATTTTAAGTTGAATTTTTTTTATGTTTTTGGTTAAGAAAGGTTCTAAATAAATGTTTACCTCGAGAAATGTGAAGCAAATGCCATCCATTGACAAGAAAAGTCCCTTTATAGTCACCTATGCTTTTGAAAGCCTTATTACTCACGTTAAATGGTTTTATAATCTTATTATTGATTTTGAATTAAATTTTTTTATGTTTTCGATTAAGAAAGATTATAAATAAATGTTTACCTCGAGAAACGCGAAGCAAAAGCCATCCATTGACCAGAAAAGTCCATTTATAGTCACCTATGCCTTTGAAAGCCTTATTACTCGCTTTAAATAGTTTTATAATTTCATTATTGATTTATAGTTGAATTTTTTTATGTTTTCGGTTAAGAAAGGTTATAAATAAATGTTTACCTCGAGAAACGTGAAGCAAAAGCCATCCATTGACAAGAAAAGTCCATTTATAGTCACTTATACCTTTGAAAGCCTTATTACTCGCTTTAAATGGTTTTATAATCTCATTATTGATTTTGAATTAAATTTTTTTATGTTTTTTGTTAAGAAAGGTTCTAAATAAATGTTTACATCGAGAAATGTGAAGCAAAAGCCATCCATTGACAAGAAAAGTCCATTTATAATCTCCTATGCATTTGAAAGCCTTATTACTCGCTTTAAATGGTTTTATAATTTCATTATTGATTTTAAGTTGAATTTTTTTATGTTTATAGTTAAGAAAGATTATAAATAAATGTTTACCTCGAGAAACGCGAAGCAAAAGCCATCCATTGACAAGAAAAGTCCGTTTATAGTCACCTATACCTTTGAAAGCCTTATTACTCGCTTTAAATGGTTTTATAATCTCATTATTGATTTTAAGTTGAATTTTTTTATATTTTCGATTAAGAAAGGTTCTAAATAAATGTTTACCTCGAGAAATGTGAAGCAAAAGCCATCCATTGACAAGAAAAGTCCATTTATAGTCACCTATGCCTTTCAAAGCCATATTAGTCACTTTAAATGGTTTTATAATCTCGTTATTGATTTTCAGTTGAATTTTTTTATGTTTTCGATTAAGAAAGGTTCTAAATAAATGTGTACATCGAGAAATGTGAAGCAAAAGCCATCCACTAACAAGAAAAGTCTATTTATAGTCACCTATGCCTTTGAAAGCCTTATTACTCGCTTTAAATGGTTTTATAATCTCCTTATTGATTTTAAGTTGAATGTTTTTATGTTTTCGGTTAAGAAAGGTTATAAATAAATGTTTACCTCGAGAAACGTGAAGCAAAAGCCATCCATTGACAAGAAAAGTCCATTTATAGTCACTTATACCTTTGAAAGCCTTATTACTCGCTTTAAATGGTTTTATAATCTCATTATTGATTTTGAATTAAATTTTTTTATGTTTTTTGTTAAGAAAGGTTCTAAATAAATGTTTACATCGAGAAATGTGAAGCAAAAGCCATCCATTGACAAGAAAAGTCCATTTATAATCTCCTATGCATTTGAAAGCCTTATTACTCGCTTTAAATGGTTTTATAATTTCATTATTGATTTTAAGTTGAATTTTTTTATGTTTATAGTTAAGAAAGATTATAAATAAATGTTTACCTCGAGAAACGCGAAGCAAAAGCCATCCATTGACAAGAAAAGTCCGTTTATAGTCACCTATACCTTTGAAAGCCTTATTACTCGCTTTAAATGGTTTTATAATCTCATTATTGATTTTAAGTTGAATTTTTTTATATTTTCGATTAAGAAAGGTTCTAAATAAATGTTTACCTCGAGAAATGTGAAGCAAAAGCCATCCATTGACAAGAAAAGTCCATTTATAGTCACCTATGCCTTTCAAAGCCATATTAGTCACTTTAAATGGTTTTATAATCTCGTTATTGATTTTCAGTTGAATTTTTTTATGTTTTCGATTAAGAAAGGTTCTAAATAAATGTGTACATCGAGAAATGTGAAGCAAAAGCCATCCACTAACAAGAAAAGTCCATTTATAGTCACCTATGCCTTTGAAAGCCTTATTACTCGCTTTAAATGGTTTTATAATCTCCTTATTGATTTTAAGTTGAATGTTTTTATGTTTTCGGTTAAGAAAGGTTCTAAATAAATGTGTACATCGAGAAATGTGAAGCAAAAGCCATCCACTAACAAGAAAAGTCCATTTATAGTCACCTATGCCTTTGAAAGCCTTATTACTCGCTTTAAATGGTTTTATAATCTCCTTATTGATTTTAAGTTGAATGTTTTTATGTTTTCGGTTAAGAAAGGTTATAAATAAATGTTTACCTCGAGAAACGTGAAGCAAAAGCCATCCATTGACAAGAAAAGTCCATTTATAGTCACTTATACCTTTGAAAGCCTTATTACTCGCTTTAAATGGTTTTATAATCTCATTATTGATTTTGAATTAAATTTTTTTATGTTTTTTGTTAAGAAAGGTTCTAAATAAATGTTTACATCGAGAAATGTGAAGCAAAAGCCATCCATTGACAAGAAAAGTCCATTTATAATCTCCTATGCATTTGAAAGCCTTATTACTCGCTTTAAATGGTTTTATAATTTCATTATTGATTTTAAGTTGAATTTTTTTATGTTTATAGTTAAGAAAGATTATAAATAAATGTTTACCTCGAGAAACGCGAAGCAAAAGCCATCCATTGACAAGAAAAGTCCGTTTATAGTCACCTATACCTTTGAAAGCCTTATTACTCGCTTTAAATGGTTTTATAATCTCATTATTGATTTTAAGTTGAATTTTTTTATATTTTCGATTAAGAAAGGTTCTAAATAAATGTTTACCTCGAGAAACGCGAAGCAAAAGCCATCCATTGACCAGAAAAGTCCATTTATAGTCACCTATGCCTTTGAAAGCCTTATTACTCGCTTTAAATAGTTTTATAATTTCATTATTGATTTATAGTTGAATTTTTTTATGTTTTCGGTTAAGAAAGGTTATAAATAAATGTTTACCTTGAGAAACGCCAAGCGAAAGCCTTCCATTGACAAGTAAAGTCCATTTATAGTCACCTATGCCTTTGAAAGCCTTATTACTCACGTTAAATGGTTTTATAATCTTATTATTGATTTTGAATTGAATATTTTTATGTTCTCAATTAAGAAAGGTTATAAATAGATGTTTACCTCGAGAAACGCGAAGCAAAAGCCATGCATTGACCAGAAAAGTCCATTTATAGTCACCTATGCCTTTGAAAGCCTTATTACTCGCTTTAAATGGTTTTATAATTTCATTATTGATTTTAAGTTGAATTTTTTTATGTTTTCGGTTAAGAAAGGTTATAAATAAATGTTTACCTCGAGAAACGCCAAGCGAAAGCCTTCCGTTGACAAGTAAAGTCTATTTATTGTCACCTATGCCTTTGAAAGCCTTATTACTCGCTTTGAATGGTTTTATAATCTCATTGTTGATTTTGAATTGAATTTTTTTATATTTTCAGATAAGAAAGGTTATAAATAAATGTTTACCTCGAGAAACGTGAAGCAAAAGCCATCCATTGATAAGAAAAGTCCCTTTATCGTCACCTATACCTTTGAAAGCCTTATTACTCGCTTTAAATGGTTTTATAATCTCATTATTGATTTTAAGTTGAATTTTTTTATGTTTTCGGTTAAGAAAGGTTATAAATAAACGTTTACCTCGAGAAACGTGAAGCAAAAGCCATCCTTTGACAAGAAAAGTCCATTTATAGTCACTTATACCTTTGAAAGCCTTATTAGTCACTTTAAATGGTTTTATAATCTCGTTATTGATTTTCAGTTGACTTTTTTTATGTTTTCGGTTAAGAAAGGTTCTAAATAAATGTTTACCTCGAGAAACGTGAAGCAAAAGCCATCCATTGACAAGAAAAGTCCATTTATAGTCACCTATGCCTTTCAAAGCCTTATTAGTCACTTTAAATGGTTTAATAATCTCGTTATTGATTTTAAGTTGAATGTTTTTATATTTTCGATTAAGAAAGGTTCTAAATAAATGTTTACCTCGAGAAATGTGAAGCAAAAGCCATCCATTGACAAGAAAAGTCCATTTATAGTCACCTATGCCTTTCAAAGCCTTATTAGTCACTTTAAATGGTTTTATAATCTCGTTATTGATTTTCAGTTGAATTTTTTTATGTTTTCGATTAAGAAAGGTTCTAAATAAATGTGTACATCGAGAAATGTGAAGCAAAAGCCATCCACTAACAAGAAAAGTCTATTTATAGTCACCTATGCCTTTGAAAGCCTTATTACTCGCTTTAAATGGTTTTATAATCTCATTATTGATTTTAAGTTGAATGTTTTTATGTTTTCGGTTAAGAAAGGTTATAAATAAATGTTTACCTCGAGAAACGTGAAGCAAAAGCCATCCATTGACAAGAAAAGTCCATTTATAGTCACTTATACCTTTGAAAGCCTTATTACTCGCTTTAAATGGTTTTATAATCTCATTATTGATTTTGAATTAAATTTTTTTATGTTTTTTGTTAAGAAAGGTTCTAAATAAATGTTTACATCGAGAAATGTGAAGCAAAAGCCATCCATTGACAAGAAAAGTCCATTTATAATCTCCTATGCATTTGAAAGCCTTATTACTCGCTTTAAATGGTTTTATAATTTAATTATTGATTTTAACTTGAATTTTTTTATGTTTATAGTTAAGAAAGATTATAAATAAATGTTTACCTCGAGAAACGTGAAGCAAAAGCCATCCATTGACAAGAAAAGTCCATTTATAGTCACTTATACCTTTGAAAGCCTTATTAGTCACTTTAAATGGTTTTATAATCTCATTATTGATTTTAAGTTGAATTTTTTTATGTTTTTGGTTAAGAAATGTTCAAAATAAATGTTTACCTCGAGAAATGTGAAGCAAATGCCATCCATTGACAAGAAAAGTCTCTTTATAGTCACCTATGCTTTTGAAAGCCTTATTACTCACGTTAAATGGTTTTATAATCTTATTATTGATTTTGAATTAAATTTTTTTATGTTTTCGATTAAGAAAGGTTATAAATAAATATTTACCTCGAGAAACGCGAAGCAAAAGCCATCCATTGACCAGAAAAGTCCATTTATAGTCACCTATGCCTTTGAAAGCCTTATTACTCGCTTTAAATAGTTTTATAATTTCATTATTGATTTATAGTTGAATTTTTTTAATGTTTTCGGTTAAGAAAGGTTATAAATAAATGTTTACCTTGAGAAACGCCAAGCGAAAGCCTTCCATTGACAAGTAAAGTCCATTTATAGTCACCTATGCCTTTGAAAGCCTTATTACTCACGTTAAATGGTTTTATAATCTTATTATTGATTTTGAATTGAATATTTTTATGTTCTCAATTAAGAAAGGTTATAAATAGATGTTTACCTCGAGAAACGCGAAGCAAAAGCCATGCATTGACCAAAAAATTCCATTTATAGTCACCTATGCCTTTGAAAGCCTTATTACTCGCTTTAAATGGTTTTATAATTTCATTATTGATTTTAAGTTGAATTTTTTTATGTTTTCGGTTAAGAAAGGTTATAAATAAATGTTTACCTTGAGAAACGCCAAGCGAAAGCCTTCCGTTGACAAGTAAAGTCTATTTATTGTCACCTATGCCTTTGAAAGCCTTATTACTCGCTTTGAATGGTTTTATAATCTCATTGTTGATTTTAAGTTGAATTTTTTTATATTTTCAGATAAGAAAGGTTATAAATAAATGTTTACCTCGAGAAACGTGAAGCAAAAGCCATCCATTGACAAGAAAAGTCCCTTTATCGTCACCTATGCCTTTCAAAGCCTTATTAGTCACTTTAAATGGTTTTATAATCTCGTTATTGATTTTCAGTTGAATTTTTTTATGTTTTCGATTAAGAAAGGTTCTAAATAAATGTGTACATCGAGAAATGTGAAGCAAAAGCCATCCACTAACAAGAAAAGTCCATTTATAGTCACCTATGCCTTTGAAAGCCTTATTACTCGCTTTAAATGGTTTTATAATCTCATTATTGATTTTAAGTTGAATTTTTTTATGTTTATAGTTAAGAAAGATTATAAATAAATGTTTACCTCGAGAAACGCGAAGCAAAAGCCATCCATTGACAAGAAAAGTCCGTTTATAGTCACCTATACCTTTGAAAGCCTTATTACTCGCTTTAAATGGTTTTATAATCTCATTATTGATTTTAAGTTGAATTTTTTTATATTTTCGGATAACAAAGGTTGTAAATAAATGTTTACCTCGAGAAACGCGAAGCAAAAGCCATCTATTGACAAGAAAAGTCCATTTATATTCACCTATGCCTTTCAAAGCCTTATTACTCGCTTTAAATGGTTTTATAATCTCATTATGTAGTTTAGGTTGAATTTTTCTATGTTTTCAGTTGAGAAAGGTTATAAATAAATGTTTACCTCAAGAAACGCGAAGCAAAAGCCATCCATTGACAAGAAAAGTCCATTTATAGTCACCTATGCCATTGAAAGCCTTATTACTCGCTTTAAATGGTTTTATAATCTCATTATTGATTTTAAGTTGAATTTTTTTATATTTTCGGATAACAAAGGTTGTAAATAAATGTTTACCTCGAGAAACGCGAAGCAAAAGCCATCTATTGACAAGAAAAGTCCATTTATATTCACCTATGCCTTTCAAAGCCTTATTACTCGCTTTAAATGGTTTTATAATCTCATTATGTAGTTTAGGTTGAATTTTTCTATGTTTTCAGTTGAGAAAGGTTATAAATAAATGTTTACCTCAAGAAACGCGAAGCAAAAGCCATCCATTGACAAGAAAAAACCATTTATAGTCACCTATGCCTTTGAAAGCCTTATTACTCGCTTTAAATGGTTTTATAATCTCATTATTGATTTTAAGTTGAATGTTTTTATGTTTTCGGTTAAGAAAGGTTATAAATAAATGTTTACCTCGAGAAACGTGAAGCAAAAGCCATCCATTGACAAGAAAAGTCCATTTATAGTCACTTATACCTTTGAAAGCCTTATTACTCGCTTTAAATGGTTTTATAATCTCATTATTGATTTTGAATTAAATTTTTTTATGTTTTTTGTTAAGAAAGGTTCTAAATAAATGTTTACATCTAGAAATGTGAAGCAAAAGCCATCCATTGACAAGAAAAGTCCATTTATAATCTCCTATGCATTTGAAAGCCTTATTACTCGCTTTAAATGGTTTTATAATTTCATTATTGATTTTAAGTTGAATTTTTTTATGTTTATAGTTAAGAAAGATTACAAATAAATGTTTACCTCGAGAAACGCGAAGCAAAAGCCATCCATTGACAAGAAAAGTCCGTTTATAGTCACCTATACCTTTGAAAGCCTTATTACTCGCTTTAAATGGTTTTATAATCTCATTATTGATTTTAAGTTGAATTTTTTTATATTTTCGGATAACAAAGGTTGTAAATAAATGTTTACCGCGAGAAACGCGAAGCAAAAGCCATCTATTGACAAGAAAAGTCCATTTATATTCACCTATGCGTTTCAAAGCCTTATTACTCGCTTTAAATGGTTTTATAATCTCATTATGTAGTTTAGGTTGAATTTTTCTATGTTTTCAGTTGAGAAAGGTTATAAATAAATGTTTACCTCAAGAAACGCGAAGCAAAAGCCATCCATTGACAAGAAAAGTCCATTTATAGTCACCTATGCCTTTGAAAGCCTTATTACTCGCTTTAAATGGTTTTATAATCTCGTTATTGATTTTAAGTTGAATGTTTTTATGTTTTCGGTTAAGAAAGGTTATAAATAAATGTTTACCTCGAGAAACGTGAAGCAAAAGCCATCCATTGACAAGAAAAGTCCATTTATAGTCACTTATACCTTTGAAAGCCTTATTACTCGCTTTAAATGGTTTTATAATCTCATTATTGATTTTGAATTAAATTTTTTTATGTTTTTTGTTAAGAAAGGTTCTAAATAAATGTTTACATCGAGAAATGTGAAGCAAAAGCCATCCATTGACAAGAAAAGTCCATTTATAATCTCCTATGCATTTGAAAGCCTTATTACTCGCTTTAAATGGTTTTATAATTTCATTATTGATTTTAAGTTGAATTTTTTTATGTTTTTAGTTAAGAAAGATTATAAATAAATGTTTACCTCGAGAAACGCGAAGCAAAAGCCATCCATTGACAAGAAAAGTCCGTTTATAGTCACCTATACCTTTGAAAGCCTTATTACTCGCTTTAAATGGTTTTATAATCTCATTATTGATTTTAAGTTGAATTTTTTTATATTTTCGGATAACAAAGGTTGTAAATAAATGTTTACCTCGAGAAACGCGAAGCAAAAGCCATCTATTGACAAGAAAAGTCCATTTATATTCACCTATGCCTTTCAATGCCTTATTACTCGCTTTAAATGGTTTTATAATCTCATTATGTAGTTTAGGTTGAATTTTTCTATGTTTTCAGTTGAGAAAGGTTATAAATAAATGTTTACCTCAAGAAACGCGAAGCAAAAGCCATCCATTGACAAGAAAAGTCCATTTATAGTCACCTATGCCTTTGAAAGCCTTATTACTCGCTTTAAATGGTTTTATAATCTCGTTATTGATTTTAAGTTGAATTTTTTTATGTTTTCGGTTAAGAAAGGTTATAAATAAATGTTTACCTTGAGAAACGCGAAGGAAAAGCCATCCATTGATAAGAAAAGTCAATTTATAGTCACCTATGCCTTTCAAAGCCCTATTAGTCGCTTTAAATGGTTTTATAATCTCATTATTGATTTTAAGTTGAATTTTTTTTATGTTTTTGGTTAAGAAAGGTTCTAAATAAATGTTTACCTCGAGAAATGTGAAGCAAATGCCATCCATTGACAAGAAAAGTCCCTTTATAGTCACCTATGCTTTTGAAAGCCTTATTACTCACGTTAAATGGTTTTATAATCTTATTATTGATTTTGAATTAAATTTTTTTATGTTTTCGATTAAGAAAGATTATAAATAAATGTTTACCTCGAGAAACGCGAAGCAAAAGCCATCCATTGACCAGAAAAGTCGATTTATAGTCACCTATGCCTTTGAAAGCCTTATTACTCGCTTTAAATAGTTTTATAATTTCATTATTGATTTATAGTTGAATTTTTTTATGTTTTCGGTTAAGAAAGGTTATAAATAAATGTTTACCTCGAGAAACGTGAAGCAAAAGCCATCCATTGACAAGAAAAGTCCATTTATAGTCACTTATACCTTTGAAAGCCTTATTACTCGCTTTAAATGGTTTTATAATCTCATTATTGATTTTGAATTAAATTTTTTTATGTTTTTTGTTAAGAAAGGTTCTAAATAAATGTTTACATCGAGAAATGTGAAGCAAAAGCCATCCATTGACAAGAAAAGTCCATTTATAATCTCCTATGCATTTGAAAGCCTTATTACTCGCTTTAAATGGTTTTATAATTTCATTATTGATTTTAAGTTGAATTTTTTTATGTTTATAGTTAAGAAAGATTATAAATAAATGTTTACCTCGAGAAACGCGAAGCAAAAGCCATCCATTGACAAGAAAAGTCCGTTTATAGTCACCTATACCTTTGAAAGCCTTATTACTCGCTTTAAATGGTTTTATAATCTCATTATTGATTTTAAGTTGAATTTTTTTATATTTTCGGATAACAAAGGTTGTAAATAAATGTTTACCTCGAGAAACGCGAAGCAAAAGCCATCTATTGACAAGAAAAGTCCATTTATATTCACCTATGCCTTTCAATGCCTTATTACTCGCTTTAAATGGTTTTATAATCTCATTATGTAGTTTAGGTTGAATTTTTCTATGTTTTCAGTTGAGAAAGGTTATAAATAAATGTTTACCTCAAGAAACGCGAAGCAAAAGCCATCCATTGACAAGAAAAGTCCATTTATAGTCACCTATGCCTTTGAAAGCCTTATTACTCGCTTTAAATGGTTTTATAATCTCGTTATTGATTTTAAGTTGAATGTTTTTATGTTTTCGGTTAAGAAAGGTTATAAATAAATGTTTACCTCGAGAAACGTGAAGCAAAAGCCATCCATTGACAAGAAAAGTCCATTTATAGTCACTTATACCTTTGAAAGCCTTATTACTCGCTTTAAATGGTTTTATAATCTCATTATTGATTTTGAATTAAATTTTTTTATGTTTTTTGTTAAGAAAGGTTCTAAATAAATGTTTACATCGAGAAATGTGAAGCAAAAGCCATCCATTGACAAGAAAAGTCCATTTATAATCTCCTATGCATTTGAAAGCCTTATTACTCGCTTTAAATGGTTTTATAATTTCATTATTGATTTTAAGTTGAATTTTTTTATGTTTATAGTTAAGAAAGATTATAAATAAATGTTTACCTCGAGAAACGCGAAGCAAAAGCCATCCATTGACAAGAAAAGTCCGTTTATAGTCACCTATACCTTTGAAAGCCTTATTACTCGCTTTAAATGGTTTTATAATCTCATTATTGATTTTAAGTTGAATTTTTTTATATTTTCGGATAACAAAGGTTGTAAATAAATGTTTACCTCGAGAAACGCGAAGCAAAAGCCATCTATTGACAAGAAAAGTCCATTTATATTCACCTATGCCTTTCAATGCCTTATTACTCGCTTTAAATGGTTTTATAATCTCATTATGTAGTTTAGGTTGAATTTTTCTATGTTTTCAGTTGAGAAAGGTTATAAATAAATGTTTACCTCAAGAAACGCGAAGCAAAAGCCATCCATTGACAAGAAAAGTCCATTTATAGTCACCTATGCCTTTGAAAGCCTTATTACTCGCTTTAAATGGTTTTATAATCTCGTTATTGATTTTAAGTTGAATTTTTTTATGTTTTCGGTTAATAAAGGTTATAAATAAATGTTTACCTTCAGAAACGCGAAGGAAAAGCCATCCATTGATAAGAAAAGTCAATTTATAGTCACCTATGCCTTTCAAAGCCCTATTAGTCGCTTTAAATGGTTTTATAATCTCATTATTGATTTATAGTTGAATTTTTTTATGTTTTCGGTTAAGAAAGGTTATAAATAAATGTTTACCTTGAGAAACGCCAAGCGAAAGCCTTCCATTGACAAGTAAAGTCCATTTATAGTCACCTATGCCTTTGAAAGCCTTATTACTCACGTTAAATGGTTTTATAATCTTATTATTGATTTTGAATTGAATATTTTTATGTTCTCAATTAAGAAAGGTTATAAATAGATGTTTACCTCGAGAAACGCGAAGCAAAAGCCATGCATTGACCAGAAAAGTCCATTTATAGTCACCTATGCCTTTGAAAGCCTTATTACTCGCTTTAAATGGTTTTATAATTTCATTATTGATTTTAAGTTGAATTTTTTTATGTTTTCGGTTAAGAAAGGTTATAAATAAATGTTTACCTTGAGAAACGCCAAGCGAAAGCCTTCCGTTGACAAGTAAAGTCTATTTATTGTCACCTATGCCTTTGAAAGCCTTATTACTCGCTTTGAATGGTTTTATAATCTCATTGTTGATTTTGAATTGAATTTTTTTATATTTTCAGATAAGAAAGGTTATAAATAAATGTTTACCTCGAGAAACGTGAAGCAAAAGCCATCCATTGACAAGAAAAGTCCCTTTATCGTCACCTATACCTTTGAAAGCCTTATTACTCGCTTTAAATGGTTTTATAATCTCATTATTGATTTTAAGTTGAATTTTTTTATGTTTTCGGTTAAGAAAGGTTATAAATAAACGTTTACCTCGAGAAACGTGAAGCAAAAGCCATCCTTTGACAAGAAAAGTCCATTTATAGTCACTTATACCTTTGAAAGCCTTATTAGTCACTTTAAATGGTTTTATAATCTCGTTATTGATTTTCAGTTGACTTTTTTTATGTTTTCGGTTAAGAAAGGTTCTAAATAAATGTTTACCTCGAGAAACGTGAAGCAAAAGCCATCCATTGACAAGAAAAGTCCATTTATAGTCACCTATGCCTTTCAAAGCCTTATTAGTCACTTTAAATGGTTTAATAATCTCGTTATTGATTTTAAGTTGAATGTTTTTATATTTTCGATTAAGAAAGGTTCTAAATAAATGTTTACCTCGAGAAATGTGAAGCAAAAGCCATCCATTGACAAGAAAAGTCCATTTATAGTCACCTATGCCTTTCAAAGCCTTATTAGTCACTTTAAATGGTTTTATAATCTCGTTATTGATTTTCAGTTGAATTTTTTTATGTTTTCGATTAAGAAAGGTTCTAAATAAATGTGTACATCGAGAAATGTGAAGCAAAAGCCATCCACTAACAAGAAAAGTCTATTTATAGTCACCTATGCCTTTGAAAGCCTTATTACTCGCTTTAAATGGTTTTATAATCTCATTATTGATTTTAAGTTGAATGTTTTTATGTTTTCGGTTAAGAAAGGTTATAAATAAATGTTTACCTCGAGAAACGTGAAGCAAAAGCCATCCATTGACAAGAAAAGTCCATTTATAGTCACTTATACCTTTGAAAGCCTTATTACTCGCTTTAAATGGTTTTATAATCTCATTATTGATTTTGAATTAAATTTTTTTATGTTTTTTGTTAAGAAAGGTTCTAAATAAATGTTTACATCGAGAAATGTGAAGCAAAAGCCATCCATTGACAAGAAAAGTCCATTTATAATCTCCTATGCATTTGAAAGCCTTATTACTCGCTTTAAATGGTTTTATAATTTAATTATTGATTTTAACTTGAATTTTTTTATGTTTATAGTTAAGAAAGATTATAAATAAATGTTTACCTCGAGAAACGTGAAGCAAAAGCCATCCATTGACAAGAAAAGTCCATTTATAGTCACTTATACCTTTGAAAGCCTTATTAGTCACTTTAAATGGTTTTATAATCTCATTATTGATTTTAAGTTGAATTTTTTTATGTTTTTGGTTAAGAAATGTTCAAAATAAATGTTTACCTCGAGAAATGTGAAGCAAATGCCATCCATTGACAAGAAAAGTCTCTTTATAGTCACCTATGCTTTTGAAAGCCTTATTACTCACGTTAAATGGTTTTATAATCTTATTATTGATTTTGAATTAAATTTTTTTATGTTTTCGATTAAGAAAGGTTATAAATAAATATTTACCTCGAGAAACGCGAAGCAAAAGCCATCCATTGACCAGAAAAGTCCATTTATAGTCACCTATGCCTTTGAAAGCCTTATTACTCGCTTTAAATAGTTTTATAATTTCATTATTGATTTATAGTTGAATTTTTTTAATGTTTTCGGTTAAGAAAGGTTATAAATAAATGTTTACCTTGAGAAACGCCAAGCGAAAGCCTTCCATTGACAAGTAAAGTCCATTTATAGTCACCTATGCCTTTGAAAGCCTTATTACTCACGTTAAATGGTTTTATAATCTTATTATTGATTTTGAATTGAATATTTTTATGTTCTCAATTAAGAAAGGTTATAAATAGATGTTTACCTCGAGAAACGCGAAGCAAAAGCCATGCATTGACCAAAAAATTCCATTTATAGTCACCTATGCCTTTGAAAGCCTTATTACTCGCTTTAAATGGTTTTATAATTTCATTATTGATTTTAAGTTGAATTTTTTTATGTTTTCGGTTAAGAAAGGTTATAAATAAATGTTTACCTTGAGAAACGCCAAGCGAAAGCCTTCCGTTGACAAGTAAAGTCTATTTATTGTCACCTATGCCTTTGAAAGCCTTATTACTCGCTTTGAATGGTTTTATAATCTCATTGTTGATTTTAAGTTGAATTTTTTTATATTTTCAGATAAGAAAGGTTATAAATAAATGTTTACCTCGAGAAACGTGAAGCAAAAGCATCCATTGACAAGAAAAGTCCCTTTATCGTCACCTATGCCTTTCAAAGCCTTATTAGTCACTTTAAATGGTTTTATAATCTCGTTATTGATTTTCAGTTGAATTTTTTTATGTTTTCGATTAAGAAAGGTTCTAAATAAATGTGTACATCGAGAAATGTGAAGCAAAAGCCATCCACTAACAAGAAAAGTCCATTTATAGTCACCTATGCCTTTGAAAGCCTTATTACTCGCTTTAAATGGTTTTATAATCTCATTATTGATTTTAAGTTGAATTTTTTTATGTTTATAGTTAAGAAAGATTATAAATAAATGTTTACCTCGAGAAACGCGAAGCAAAAGCCATCCATTGACAAGAAAAGTCCGTTTATAGTCACCTATACCTTTGAAAGCCTTATTACTCGCTTTAAATGGTTTTATAATCTCATTATTGATTTTAAGTTGAATTTTTTTATATTTTCGGATAACAAAGGTTGTAAATAAATGTTTACCTCGAGAAACGCGAAGCAAAAGCCATCTATTGACAAGAAAAGTCCATTTATATTCACCTATGCCTTTCAAAGCCTTATTACTCGCTTTAAATGGTTTTATAATCTCATTATGTAGTTTAGGTTGAATTTTTCTATGTTTTCAGTTGAGAAAGGTTATAAATAAATGTTTACCTCAAGAAACGCGAAGCAAAAGCCATCCATTGACAAGAAAAGTCCATTTATAGTCACCTATGCCATTGAAAGCCTTATTACTCGCTTTAAATGGTTTTATAATCTCATTATTGATTTTAAGTTGAATTTTTTTATATTTTCGGATAACAAAGGTTGTAAATAAATGTTTACCTCGAGAAACGCGAAGCAAAAGCCATCTATTGACAAGAAAAGTCCATTTATATTCACCTATGCCTTTCAAAGCCTTATTACTCGCTTTAAATGGTTTTATAATCTCATTATGTAGTTTAGGTTGAATTTTTCTATGTTTTCAGTTGAGAAAGGTTATAAATAAATGTTTACCTCAAGAAACGCGAAGCAAAAGCCATCCATTGACAAGAAAAAACCATTTATAGTCACCTATGCCTTTGAAAGCCTTATTACTCGCTTTAAATGGTTTTATAATCTCATTATTGATTTTAAGTTGAATGTTTTTATGTTTTCGGTTAAGAAAGGTTATAAATAAATGTTTACCTCGAGAAACGTGAAGCAAAAGCCATCCATTGACAAGAAAAGTCCATTTATAGTCACTTATACCTTTGAAAGCCTTATTACTCGCTTTAAATGGTTTTATAATCTCATTATTGATTTTGAATTAAATTTTTTTATGTTTTTTGTTAAGAAAGGTTCTAAATAAATGTTTACATCTAGAAATGTGAAGCAAAAGCCATCCATTGACAAGAAAAGTCCATTTATAATCTCCTATGCATTTGAAAGCCTTATTACTCGCTTTAAATGGTTTTATAATTTCATTATTGATTTTAAGTTGAATTTTTTTATGTTTATAGTTAAGAAAGATTACAAATAAATGTTTACCTCGAGAAACGCGAAGCAAAAGCCATCCATTGACAAGAAAAGTCCGTTTATAGTCACCTATACCTTTGAAAGCCTTATTACTCGCTTTAAATGGTTTTATAATCTCATTATTGATTTTAAGTTGAATTTTTTTATATTTTCGGATAACAAAGGTTGTAAATAAATGTTTACCGCGAGAAACGCGAAGCAAAAGCCATCTATTGACAAGAAAAGTCCATTTATATTCACCTATGCGTTTCAAAGCCTTATTACTCGCTTTAAATGGTTTTATAATCTCATTATGTAGTTTAGGTTGAATTTTTCTATGTTTTCAGTTGAGAAAGGTTATAAATAAATGTTTACCTCAAGAAACGCGAAGCAAAAGCCATCCATTGACAAGAAAAGTCCATTTATAGTCACCTATGCCTTTGAAAGCCTTATTACTCGCTTTAAATGGTTTTATAATCTCGTTATTGATTTTAAGTTGAATGTTTTTATGTTTTCGGTTAAGAAAGGTTATAAATAAATGTTTACCTCGAGAAACGTGAAGCAAAAGCCATCCATTGACAAGAAAAGTCCATTTATAGTCACTTATACCTTTGAAAGCCTTATTACTCGCTTTAAATGGTTTTATAATCTCATTATTGATTTTGAATTAAATTTTTTTATGTTTTTTGTTAAGAAAGGTTCTAAATAAATGTTTACATCGAGAAATGTGAAGCAAAAGCCATCCATTGACAAGAAAAGTCCATTTATAATCTCCTATGCATTTGAAAGCCTTATTACTCGCTTTAAATGGTTTTATAATTTCATTATTGATTTTAAGTTGAATTTTTTTATGTTTTTAGTTAAGAATGATTATAAATAAATGTTTACCTCGAGAAACGCGAAGCAAAAGCCATCCATTGACAAGAAAAGTCCGTTTATAGTCACCTATACCTTTGAAAGCCTTATTACTCGCTTTAAATGGTTTTATAATCTCATTATTGATTTTAAGTTGAATTTTTTTATATTTTCGGATAACAAAGGTTGTAAATAAATGTTTACCTCGAGAAACGCGAAGCAAAAGCCATCTATTGACAAGAAAAGTCCATTTATATTCACCTATGCCTTTCAATGCCTTATTACTCGCTTTAAATGGTTTTATAATCTCATTATGTAGTTTAGGTTGAATTTTTCTATGTTTTCAGTTGAGAAAGGTTATAAATAAATGTTTACCTCAAGAAACGCGAAGCAAAAGCCATCCATTGACAAGAAAAGTCCATTTATAGTCACCTATGCCTTTGAAAGCCTTATTACTCGCTTTAAATAGTTTTATAATCTCGTTATTGATTTTAAGTTGAATTTTTTTATGTTTTCGGTTAAGAAAGGTTATAAATAAATGTTTACCTTGAGAAACGCGAAGGAAAAGCCATCCATTGATAAGAAAAGTCAATTTATAGTCACCTATGCCTTTCAAAGCCCTATTAGTCGCTTTAAATGGTTTTATAATCTCATTATTGATTTTAAGTTGAATTTTTTTTATGTTTTTGGTTAAGAAAGGTTCTAAATAAATGTTTACCTCGAGAAATGTGAAGCAAATGCCATCCATTGACAAGAAAAGTCCCTTTATAGTCACCTATGCTTTTGAAAGCCTTATTACTCACGTTAAATGGTTTTATAATCTTATTATTGATTTTGAATTAAATTTTTTTATGTTTTCGATTAAGAAAGATTATAAATAAATGTTTACCTCGAGAAACGCGAAGCAAAAGCCATCCATTGACCAGAAAAGTCGATTTATAGTCACCTATGCCTTTGAAAGCCTTATTACTCGCTTTAAATAGTTTTATAATTTCATTATTGATTTATAGTTGAATTTTTTTATGTTTTCGGTTAAGAAAGGTTATAAATAAATGTTTACCTCGAGAAACGTGAAGCAAAAGCCATCCATTGACAAGAAAAGTCCATTTATAGTCACTTATACCTTTGAAAGCCTTATTACTCGCTTTAAATGGTTTTATAATCTCATTATTGATTTTGAATTAAATTTTTTTATGTTTTTTGTTAAGAAAGGTTCTAAATAAATGTTTACATCGAGAAATGTGAAGCAAAAGCCATCCATTGACAAGAAAAGTCCATTTATAATCTCCTATGCATTTGAAAGCCTTATTACTCGCTTTAAATGGTTTTATAATTTCATTATTGATTTTAAGTTGAATTTTTTTATGTTTATAGTTAAGAAAGATTATAAATAAATGTTTACCTCGAGAAACGCGAAGCAAAAGCCATCCATTGACAAGAAAAGTCCGTTTATAGTCACCTATACCTTTGAAAGCCTTATTACTCGCTTTAAATGGTTTTATAATCTCATTATTGATTTTAAGTTGAATTTTTTTATATTTTCGGATAACAAAGGTTGTAAATAAATGTTTACCTCGAGAAACGCGAAGCAAAAGCCATCTATTGACAAGAAAAGTCCATTTATATTCACCTATGCCTTTCAATGCCTTATTACTCGCTTTAAATGGTTTTATAATCTCATTATGTAGTTTAGGTTGAATTTTTCTATGTTTTCAGTTGAGAAAGGTTATAAATAAATGTTTACCTCAAGAAACGCGAAGCAAAAGCCATCCATTGACAAGAAAAGTCCATTTATAGTCACCTATGCCTTTGAAAGCCTTATTACTCGCTTTAAATGGTTTTATAATCTCGTTATTGATTTTAAGTTGAATGTTTTTATGTTTTCGGTTAAGAAAGGTTATAAATAAATGTTTACCTCGAGAAACGTGAAGCAAAAGCCATCCATTGACAAGAAAAGTCCATTTATAGTCACTTATACCTTTGAAAGCCTTATTACTCGCTTTAAATGGTTTTATAATCTCATTATTGATTTTGAATTAAATTTTTTTATGTTTTTTGTTAAGAAAGGTTCTAAATAAATGTTTACATCGAGAAATGTGAAGCAAAAGCCATCCATTGACAAGAAAAGTCCATTTATAATCTCCTATGCATTTGAAAGCCTTATTACTCGCTTTAAATGGTTTTATAATTTCATTATTGATTTTAAGTTGAATTTTTTTATGTTTATAGTTAAGAAAGATTATAAATAAATGTTTACCTCGAGAAACGCGAAGCAAAAGCCATCCATTGACAAGAAAAGTCCGTTTATAGTCACCTATACCTTTGAAAGCCTTATTACTCGCTTTAAATGGTTTTATAATCTCATTATTGATTTTAAGTTGAATTTTTTTATATTTTCGGATAACAAAGGTTGTAAATAAATGTTTACCTCGAGAAACGCGAAGCAAAAGCCATCTATTGACAAGAAAAGTCCATTTATATTCACCTATGCCTTTCAATGCCTTATTACTCGCTTTAAATGGTTTTATAATCTCATTATGTAGTTTAGGTTGAATTTTTCTATGTTTTCAGTTGAGAAAGGTTATAAATAAATGTTTACCTCAAGAAACGCGAAGCAAAAGCCATCCATTGACAAGAAAAGTCCATTTATAGTCACCTATGCCTTTGAAAGCCTTATTACTCGCTTTAAATGGTTTTATAATCTCGTTATTGATTTTAAGTTGAATTTTTTTATGTTTTCGGTTAATAAAGGTTATAAATAAATGTTTACCTTCAGAAACGCGAAGGAAAAGCCATCCATTGATAAGAAAAGTCAATTTATAGTCACCTATGCCTTTCAAAGCCCTATTAGTCGCTTTAAATGGTTTTATAATCTCATTATTGATTTATAGTTGAATTTTTTTATGTTTTCGGTTAAGAAAGGTTATAAATAAATGTTTACCTTGAGAAACGCCAAGCGAAAGCCTTCCATTGACAAGTAAAGTCCATTTATAGTCACCTATGCCTTTGAAAGCCTTATTACTCACGTTAAATGGTTTTATAATCTTATTATTGATTTTGAATTGAATATTTTTATGTTCTCAATTAAGAAAGGTTATAAATAGATGTTTACCTCGAGAAACGCGAAGCAAAAGCCATGCATTGACCAGAAAAGTCCATTTATAGTCACCTATGCCTTTGAAAGCCTTATTACTCGCTTTAAATGGTTTTATAATTTCATTATTGATTTTAAGTTGAATTTTTTTATGTTTTCGGTTAAGAAAGGTTATAAATAAATGTTTACCTTGAGAAACGCCAAGCGAAAGCCTTCCGTTGACAAGTAAAGTCTATTTATTGTCACCTATGCCTTTGAAAGCCTTATTACTCGCTTTGAATGGTTTTATAATCTCATTGTTGATTTTGAATTGAATTTTTTTATATTTTCAGATAAGAAAGGTTATAAATAAATGTTTACCTCGAGAAACGTGAAGCAAAAGCCATCCATTGACAAGAAAAGTCCCTTTATCGTCACCTATACCTTTGAAAGCCTTATTACTCGCTTTAAATGGTTTTATAATCTCATTATTGATTTTAAGTTGAATTTTTTTATGTTTTCGGTTAAGAAAGGTTATAAATAAACGTTTACCTCGAGAAACGTGAAGCAAAAGCCATCCTTTGACAAGAAAAGTCCATTTATAGTCACTTATACCTTTGAAAGCCTTATTAGTCACTTTAAATGGTTTTATAATCTCGTTATTGATTTTCAGTTGACTTTTTTTATGTTTTCGGTTAAGAAAGGTTCTAAATAAATGTTTACCTCGAGAAACGTGAAGCAAAAGCCATCCATTGACAAGAAAAGTCCATTTATAGTCACCTATGCCTTTCAAAGCCTTATTAGTCACTTTAAATGGTTTAATAATCTCGTTATTGATTTTAAGTTGAATGTTTTTATATTTTCGATTAAGAAAGGTTCTAAATAAATGTTTACCTCGAGAAATGTGAAGCAAAAGCCATCCATTGACAAGAAAAGTCCATTTATAGTCACCTATGCCTTTCAAAGCCTTATTAGTCACTTTAAATGGTTTTATAATCTCGTTATTGATTTTCAGTTGAATTTTTTTATGTTTTCGATTAAGAAAGGTTCTAAATAAATGTGTACATCGAGAAATGTGAAGCAAAAGCCATCCACTAACAAGAAAAGTCTATTTATAGTCACCTATGCCTTTGAAAGCCTTATTACTCGCTTTAAATGGTTTTATAATCTCATTATTGATTTTAAGTTGAATGTTTTTATGTTTTCGGTTAAGAAAGGTTATAAATAAATGTTTACCTCGAGAAACGTGAAGCAAAAGCCATCCATTGACAAGAAAAGTCCATTTATAGTCACTTATACCTTTGAAAGCCTTATTACTCGCTTTAAATGGTTTTATAATCTCATTATTGATTTTGAATTAAATTTTTTTATGTTTTTTGTTAAGAAAGGTTCTAAATAAATGTTTACATCGAGAAATGTGAAGCAAAAGCCATCCATTGACAAGAAAAGTCCATTTATAATCTCCTATGCATTTGAAAGCCTTATTACTCGCTTTAAATGGTTTTATAATTTAATTATTGATTTTAACTTGAATTTTTTTATGTTTATAGTTAAGAAAGATTATAAATAAATGTTTACCTCGAGAAACGTGAAGCAAAAGCCATCCATTGACAAGAAAAGTCCATTTATAGTCACTTATACCTTTGAAAGCCTTATTAGTCACTTTAAATGGTTTTATAATCTCATTATTGATTTTAAGTTGAATTTTTTTATGTTTTTGGTTAAGAAATGTTCAAAATAAATGTTTACCTCGAGAAATGTGAAGCAAATGCCATCCATTGACAAGAAAAGTCTCTTTATAGTCACCTATGCTTTTGAAAGCCTTATTACTCACGTTAAATGGTTTTATAATCTTATTATTGATTTTGAATTAAATTTTTTTATGTTTTCGATTAAGAAAGGTTATAAATAAATATTTACCTCGAGAAACGCGAAGCAAAAGCCATCCATTGACCAGAAAAGTCCATTTATAGTCACCTATGCCTTTGAAGGCCTTATTACTCGCTTTAAATAGTTTTATAATTTCATTATTGATTTATAGTTGAATTTTTTTAATGTTTTCGGTTAAGAAAGGTTATAAATAAATGTTTACCTTGAGAAACGCCAAGCGAAAGCCTTCCATTGACAAGTAAAGTCCATTTATAGTCACCTATGCCTTTGAAAGCCTTATTACTCACGTTAAATGGTTTTATAATCTTATTATTGATTTTGAATTGAATATTTTTATGTTCTCAATTAAGAAAGGTTATAAATAGATGTTTACCTCGAGAAACGCGAAGCAAAAGCCATGCATTGACCAAAAAATTCCATTTATAGTCACCTATGCCTTTGAAAGCCTTATTACTCGCTTTAAATGGTTTTATAATTTCATTATTGATTTTAAGTTGAATTTTTTTATGTTTTCGGTTAAGAAAGGTTATAAATAAATGTTTACCTTGAGAAACGCCAAGCGAAAGCCTTCCGTTGACAAGTAAAGTCTATTTACTGTCACCTATGCCTTTGAAAGCCTTATTACTCGCTTTGAATGGTTTTATAATCTCATTGTTGATTTTAAGTTGAATTTTTTTATATTTTCAGATAAGAAAGGTTATAAATAAATGTTTACCTCGAGAAACGTGAAGCAAAAGCCATCCATTGACAAGAAAAGTCCCTTTATCGTCACCTATGCCTTTCAAAGCCTTATTAGTCACTTTAAATGGTTTTATAATCTCGTTATTGATTTTCAGTTGAATTTTTTTATGTTTTCGATTAAGAAAGGTTCTAAATAAATGTGTACATCGAGAAATGTGAAGCAAAAGCCATCCACTAACAAGAAAAGTCCATTTATAGTCACCTATGCCTTTGAAAGCCTTATTACTCGCTTTAAATGGTTTTATAATCTCATTATTGATTTTAAGTTGAATTTTTTTATGTTTATAGTTAAGAAAGATTATAAATAAATGTTTACCTCGAGAAACGCGAAGCAAAAGCCATCCATTGACAAGAAAAGTCCGTTTATAGTCACCTATACCTTTGAAAGCCTTATTACTCGCTTTAAATGGTTTTATAATCTCATTATTGATTTTAAGTTGAATTTTTTTATATTTTCGGATAACAAAGGTTGTAAATAAATGTTTACCTCGAGAAACGCGAAGCAAAAGCCATCTATTGACAAGAAAAGTCCATTTATATTCACCTATGCCTTTCAAAGCCTTATTACTCGCTTTAAATGGTTTTATAATCTCATTATGTAGTTTAGGTTGAATTTTTCTATGTTTTCAGTTGAGAAAGGTTATAAATAAATGTTTACCTCAAGAAACGCGAAGCAAAAGCCATCCATTGACAAGAAAAGTCCATTTATAGTCACCTATGCCTTTGAAAGCCTTATTACTCGCTTTAAATGGTTTTATAATCTCATTATTGATTTTAAGTTGAATTTTTTTATATTTTCGGATAACAAAGGTTGTAAATAAATGTTTACCTCGAGAAACGCGAAGCAAAAGCCATCTATTGACAAGAAAAGTCCATTTATATTCACCTATGCCTTTCAAAGCCTTATTACTCGCTTTAAATGGTTTTATAATCTCATTATGTAGTTTAGGTTGAATTTTTCTATGTTTTCAGTTGAGAAAGGTTATAAATAAATGTTTACCTCAAGAAACGCGAAGCAAAAGCCATCCATTGACAAGAAAAAACCATTTATAGTCACCTATGCCTTTGAAAGCCTTATTACTCGCTTTAAATGGTTTTATAATCTCATTATTGATTTTAAGTTGAATGTTTTTATGTTTTCGGTTAAGAAAGGTTATAAATAAATGTTTACCTCGAGAAACGTGAAGCAAAAGCCATCCATTGACAAGAAAAGTCCATTTATAGTCACTTATACCTTTGAAAGCCTTATTACTCGCTTTAAATGGTTTTATAATCTCATTATTGATTTTGAATTAAATTTTTTTATGTTTTTTGTTAAGAAAGGTTCTAAATAAATGTTTACATCTAGAAATGTGAAGCAAAAGCCATCCATTGACAAGAAAAGTCCATTTATAATCTCCTATGCATTTGAAAGCCTTATTACTCGCTTTAAATGGTTTTATAATTTCATTATTGATTTTAAGTTGAATTTTTTTATGTTTATAGTTAAGAAAGATTACAAATAAATGTTTACCTCGAGAAACGCGAAGCAAAAGCCATCCATTGACAAGAAAAGTCCGTTTATAGTCACCTATACCTTTGAAAGCCTTATTACTCGCTTTAAATGGTTTTATAATCTCATTATTGATTTTAAGTTGAATTTTTTTATATTTTCGGATAACAAAGGTTGTAAATAAATGTTTACCGCGAGAAACGCGAAGCAAAAGCCATCTATTGACAAGAAAAGTCCATTTATATTCACCTATGCGTTTCAAAGCCTTATTACTCGCTTTAAATGGTTTTATAATCTCATTATGTAGTTTAGGTTGAATTTTTCTATGTTTTCAGTTGAGAAAGGTTATAAATAAATGTTTACCTCAAGAAACGCGAAGCAAAAGCCATCCATTGACAAGAAAAGTCCATTTATAGTCACCTATGCCTTTGAAAGCCTTATTACTCGCTTTAAATGGTTTTATAATCTCGTTATTGATTTTAAGTTGAATGTTTTTATGTTTTCGGTTAAGAAAGGTTATAAATAAATGTTTACCTCGAGAAACGTGAAGCAAAAGCCATCCATTGACAAGAAAAGTCCATTTATAGTCACTTATACCTTTGAAAGCCTTATTACTCGCTTTAAATGGTTTTATAATCTCATTATTGATTTTGAATTAAATTTTTTTATGTTTTTTGTTAAGAAAGGTTCTAAATAAATGTTTACATCGAGAAATGTGAAGCAAAAGCCATCCATTGACAAGAAAAGTCCATTTATAATCTCCTATGCATTTGAAAGCCTTATTACTCGCTTTAAATGGTTTTATAATTTCATTATTGATTTTAAGTTGAATTTTTTTATGTTTTTAGTTAAGAAAGATTATAAATAAATGTTTACCTCGAGAAACGCGAAGCAAAAGCCATCCATTGACAAGAAAAGTCCGTTTATAGTCACCTATACCTTTGAAAGCCTTATTACTCGCTTTAAATGGTTTTATAATCTCATTATTGATTTTAAGTTGAATTTTTTTATATTTTCGGATAACAAAGGTTGTAAATAAATGTTTACCTCGAGAAACGCGAAGCAAAAGCCATCTATTGACAAGAAAAGTCCATTTATATTCACCTATGCCTTTCAATGCCTTATTACTCGCTTTAAATGGTTTTATAATCTCATTATGTAGTTTAGGTTGAATTTTTCTATGTTTTCAGTTGAGAAAGGTTATAAATAAATGTTTACCTCAAGAAACGCGAAGCAAAAGCCATCCATTGACAAGAAAAGTCCATTTATAGTCACCTATGCCTTTGAAAGCCTTATTACTCGCTTTAAATGGTTTTATAATCTCGTTATTGATTTTAAGTTGAATGTTTTTATGTTTTCGGTTAAGAAAGGTTATAAATAAATGTTTACCTCGAGAAACGTGAAGCAAAAGCCATCCATTGACAAGAAAAGTCCATTTATAGTCACTTATACCTTTGAAAGCCTTATTACTCGCTTTAAATGGTTTTATAATCTCATTATTGATTTTGAATTAAATTTTTTTATGTTTTTTGTTAAGAAAGGTTCTAAATAAATGTTTACATCGAGAAATGTGAAGCAAAAGCCATCCATTGACAAGAAAAGTCCATTTATAATCTCCTATGCATTTGAAAGCCTTATTACTCGCTTTAAATGGTTTTATAATTTCATTATTGATTTTAAGTTGAATTTTTTTATGTTTTTAGTTAAGAAAGATTATAAATAAATGTTTACCTCGAGAAACGCGAAGCAAAAGCCATCCATTGACAAGAAAAGTCCGTTTATAGTCACCTATACCTTTGAAAGCCTTATTACTCGCTTTAAATGGTTTTATAATCTCATTATTGATTTTAAGTTGAATTTTTTTATATTTTCGGATAACAAAGGTTGTAAATAAATGTTTACCGCGAGAAACGCGAAGCAAAAGCCATCTATTGACAAGAAAAGTCCATTTATATTCACCTATGCGTTTCAAAGCCTTATTACTCGCTTTAAATGGTTTTATAATCTCATTATGTAGTTTAGGTTGAATTTTTCTATGTTTTCAGTTGAGAAAGGTTATAAATAAATGTTTACCTCAAGAAACGCGAAGCAAAAGCCATCCATTGACAAGAAAAGTCCATTTATAGTCACCTATGCCTTTGAAAGCCTTATTACTCGCTTTAAATGGTTTTATAATCTCGTTATTGATTTTAAGTTGAATGTTTTTATGTTTTCGGTTAAGAAAGGTTATAAATAAATGTTTACCTCGAGAAACGTGAAGCAAAAGCCATCCATTGACAAGAAAAGTCCATTTATAGTCACTTATACCTTTGAAAGCCTTATTACTCGCTTTAAATGGTTTTATAATCTCATTATTGATTTTGAATTAAATTTTTTTATGTTTTTTGTTAAGAAAGGTTCTAAATAAATGTTTACATCGAGAAATGTGAAGCAAAAGCCATCCATTGACAAGAAAAGTCCATTTATAATCTCCTATGCATTTGAAAGCCTTATTACTCGCTTTAAATGGTTTTATAATTTCATTATTGATTTTAAGTTGAATTTTTTTATGTTTTTAGTTAAGAAAGATTATAAATAAATGTTTACCTCGAGAAACGCGAAGCAAAAGCCATCCATTGACAAGAAAAGTCCGTTTATAGTCACCTATACCTTTGAAAGCCTTATTACTCGCTTTAAATGGTTTTATAATCTCATTATTGATTTTAAGTTGAATTTTTTTATATTTTCGGATAACAAAGGTTGTAAATAAATGTTTACCTCGAGAAACGCGAAGCAAAAGCCATCTATTGACAAGAAAAGTCCATTTATATTCACCTATGCCTTTCAATGCCTTATTACTCGCTTTAAATGGTTTTATAATCTCATTATGTAGTTTAGGTTGAATTTTTCTATGTTTTCAGTTGAGAAAGGTTATAAATAAATGTTTACCTCAAGAAACGCGAAGCAAAAGCCATCCATTGACAAGAAAAGTCCATTTATAGTCACCTATGCCTTTGAAAGCCTTATTACTCGCTTTAAATGGTTTTATAATCTCGTTATTGATTTTAAGTTGAATGTTTTTATGTTTTCGGTTAAGAAAGGTTATAAATAAATGTTTACCTCGAGAAACGTGAAGCAAAAGCCATCCATTGACAAGAAAAGTCCATTTATAGTCACTTATACCTTTGAAAGCCTTATTACTCGCTTTAAATGGTTTTATAATCTCATTATTGATTTTGAATTAAATTTTTTTATGTTTTTTGTTAAGAAAGGTTCTAAATAAATGTTTACATCGAGAAATGTGAAGCAAAAGCCATCCATTGACAAGAAAAGTCCATTTATAATCTCCTATGCATTTGAAAGCCTTATTACTCGCTTTAAATGGTTTTATAATTTCATTATTGATTTTAAGTTGAATTTTTTTATGTTTATAGTTAAGAAAGATTATAAATAAATGTTTACCTCGAGAAACGCGAAGCAAAAGCCATCCATTGACAAGAAAAGTCCGTTTATAGTCACCTATACCTTTGAAAGCCTTATTACTCGCTTTAAATGGTTTTATAATCTCATTATTGATTTTAAGTTGAATTTTTTTATATTTTCGGATAACAAAGGTTGTAAATAAATGTTTACCTCGAGAAACGCGAAGCAAAAGCCATCTATTGACAAGAAAAGTCCATTTATATTCACCTATGCCTTTCAATGCCTTATTACTCGCTTTAAATGGTTTTATAATCTCATTATGTAGTTTAGGTTGAATTTTTCTATGTTTTCAGTTGAGAAAGGTTATAAATAAATGTTTACCTCAAGAAACGCGAAGCAAAAGCCATCCATTGACAAGAAAAGTCCATTTATAGTCACCTATGCCTTTGAAAGCCTTATTACTCGCTTTAAATGGTTTTATAATCTCGTTATTGATTTTAAGTTGAATTTTTTTATGTTTTCGGTTAATAAAGGTTATAAATAAATGTTTACCTTCAGAAACGCGAAGGAAAAGCCATCCATTGATAAGAAAAGTCAATTTATAGTCACCTATGCCTTTCAAAGCCCTATTAGTCGCTTTAAATGGTTTTATAATCTCATTATTGATTTATAGTTGAATTTTTTTATGTTTTCGGTTAAGAAAGGTTATAAATAAATGTTTACCTTGAGAAACGCCAAGCGAAAGCCTTCCATTGACAAGTAAAGTCCATTTATAGTCACCTATGCCTTTGAAAGCCTTATTACTCACGTTAAATGGTTTTATAATCTTATTATTGATTTTGAATTGAATATTTTTATGTTCTCAATTAAGAAAGGTTATAAATAGATGTTTACCTCGAGAAACGCGAAGCAAAAGCCATGCATTGACCAGAAAAGTCCATTTATAGTCACCTATGCCTTTGAAAGCCTTATTACTCGCTTTAAATGGTTTTATAATTTCATTATTGATTTTAAGTTGAATTTTTTTATGTTTTCGGTTAAGAAAGGTTATAAATAAATGTTTACCTTGAGAAACGCCAAGCGAAAGCCTTCCGTTGACAAGTAAAGTCTATTTATTGTCACCTATGCCTTTGAAAGCCTTATTACTCGCTTTGAATGGTTTTATAATCTCATTGTTGATTTTGAATTGAATTTTTTTATATTTTCAGATAAGAAAGGTTATAAATAAATGTTTACCTCGAGAAACGTGAAGCAAAAGCCATCCATTGACAAGAAAAGTCCCTTTATCGTCACCTATACCTTTGAAAGCCTTATTACTCGCTTTAAATGGTTTTATAATCTCATTATTGATTTTAAGTTGAATTTTTTTATGTTTTCGGTTAAGAAAGGTTATAAATAAACGTTTACCTCGAGAAACGTGAAGCAAAAGCCATCCTTTGACAAGAAAAGTCCATTTATAGTCACTTATACCTTTGAAAGCCTTATTAGTCACTTTAAATGGTTTTATAATCTCGTTATTGATTTTCAGTTGACTTTTTTTATGTTTTCGGTTAAGAAAGGTTCTAAATAAATGTTTACCTCGAGAAACGTGAAGCAAAAGCCATCCATTGACAAGAAAAGTCCATTTATAGTCACCTATGCCTTTCAAAGCCTTATTAGTCACTTTAAATGGTTTAATAATCTCGTTATTGATTTTAAGTTGAATGTTTTTATATTTTCGATTAAGAAAGGTTCTAAATAAATGTTTACCTCGAGAAATGTGAAGCAAAAGCCATCCATTGACAAGAAAAGTCCATTTATAGTCACCTATGCCTTTCAAAGCCTTATTAGTCACTTTAAATGGTTTTATAATCTCGTTATTGATTTTCAGTTGAATTTTTTTATGTTTTCGATTAAGAAAGGTTCTAAATAAATGTGTACATCGAGAAATGTGAAGCAAAAGCCATCCACTAACAAGAAAAGTCTATTTATAGTCACCTATGCCTTTGAAAGCCTTATTACTCGCTTTAAATGGTTTTATAATCTCATTATTGATTTTAAGTTGAATGTTTTTATGTTTTCGGTTAAGAAAGGTTATAAATAAATGTTTACCTCGAGAAACGTGAAGCAAAAGCCATCCATTGACAAGAAAAGTCCATTTATAGTCACTTATACCTTTGAAAGCCTTATTACTCGCTTTAAATGGTTTTATAATCTCATTATTGATTTTGAATTAAATTTTTTTATGTTTTTTGTTAAGAAAGGTTCTAAATAAATGTTTACATCGAGAAATGTGAAGCAAAAGCCATCCATTGACAAGAAAAGTCCATTTATAATCTCCTATGCATTTGAAAGCCTTATTACTCGCTTTAAATGGTTTTATAATTTAATTATTGATTTTAACTTGAATTTTTTTATGTTTATAGTTAAGAAAGATTATAAATAAATGTTTACCTCGAGAAACGTGAAGCAAAAGCCATCCATTGACAAGAAAAGTCCATTTATAGTCACTTATACCTTTGAAAGCCTTATTAGTCACTTTAAATGGTTTTATAATCTCATTATTGATTTTAAGTTGAATTTTTTTATGTTTTTGGTTAAGAAATGTTCAAAATAAATGTTTACCTCGAGAAATGTGAAGCAAATGCCATCCATTGACAAGAAAAGTCTCTTTATAGTCACCTATGCTTTTGAAAGCCTTATTACTCACGTTAAATGGTTTTATAATCTTATTATTGATTTTGAATTAAATTTTTTTATGTTTTCGATTAAGAAAGGTTATAAATAAATATTTACCTCGAGAAACGCGAAGCAAAAGCCATCCATTGACCAGAAAAGTCCATTTATAGTCACCTATGCCTTTGAAAGCCTTATTACTCGCTTTAAATAGTTTTATAATTTCATTATTGATTTATAGTTGAATTTTTTTAATGTTTTCGGTTAAGAAAGGTTATAAATAAATGTTTACCTTGAGAAACGCCAAGCGAAAGCCTTCCATTGACAAGTAAAGTCCATTTATAGTCACCTATGCCTTTGAAAGCCTTATTACTCACGTTAAATGGTTTTATAATCTTATTATTGATTTTGAATTGAATATTTTTATGTTCTCAATTAAGAAAGGTTATAAATAGATGTTTACCTCGAGAAACGCGAAGCAAAAGCCATGCATTGACCAAAAAATTCCATTTATAGTCACCTATGCCTTTGAAAGCCTTATTACTCGCTTTAAATGGTTTTATAATTTCATTATTGATTTTAAGTTGAATTTTTTTATGTTTTCGGTTAAGAAAGGTTATAAATAAATGTTTACCTTGAGAAACGCCAAGCGAAAGCCTTCCGTTGACAAGTAAAGTCTATTTATTGTCACCTATGCCTTTGAAAGCCTTATTACTCGCTTTGAATGGTTTTATAATCTCATTGTTGATTTTAAGTTGAATTTTTTTATATTTTCAGATAAGAAAGGTTATAGATAAATGTTTACCTCGAGAAACGTGAAGCAAAAGCCATCCATTGACAAGAAAAGTCCCTTTATCGTCACCTATGCCTTTCAAAGCCTTATTAGTCACTTTAAATGGTTTTATAATCTCGTTATTGATTTTCAGTTGAATTTTTTTATGTTTTCGATTAAGAAAGGTTCTAAATAAATGTGTACATCGAGAAATGTGAAGCAAAAGCCATCCACTAACAAGAAAAGTCCATTTATAGTCACCTATGCCTTTGAAAGCCTTATTACTCGCTTTAAATGGTTTTATAATCTCATTATTGATTTTAAGTTGAATTTTTTTATGTTTATAGTTAAGAAAGATTATAAATAAATGTTTACCTCGAGAAACGCGAAGCAAAAGCCATCCATTGACAAGAAAAGTCCGTTTATAGTCACCTATACCTTTGAAAGCCTTATTACTCGCTTTAAATGGTTTTATAATCTCATTATTGATTTTAAGTTGAATTTTTTTATATTTTCGGATAACAAAGGTTGTAAATAAATGTTTACCTCGAGAAACGCGAAGCAAAAGCCATCTATTGACAAGAAAAGTCCATTTATATTCACCTATGCCTTTCAAAGCCTTATTACTCGCTTTAAATGGTTTTATAATCTCATTATGTAGTTTAGGTTGAATTTTTCTATGTTTTCAGTTGAGAAAGGTTATAAATAAATGTTTACCTCAAGAAACGCGAAGCAAAAGCCATCCATTGACAAGAAAAGTCCATTTATAGTCACCTATGCCTTTGAAAGCCTTATTACTCGCTTTAAATGGTTTTATAATCTCATTATTGATTTTAAGTTGAATTTTTTTATATTTTCGGATAACAAAGGTTGTAAATAAATGTTTACCTCGAGAAACGCGAAGCAAAAGCCATCTATTGACAAGAAAAGTCCATTTATATTCACCTATGCCTTTCAAAGCCTTATTACTCGCTTTAAATGGTTTTATAATCTCATTATGTAGTTTAGGTTGAATTTTTCTATGTTTTCAGTTGAGAAAGGTTATAAATAAATGTTTACCTCAAGAAACGCGAAGCAAAAGCCATCCATTGACAAGAAAAAACCATTTATAGTCACCTATGCCTTTGAAAGCCTTATTACTCGCTTTAAATGGTTTTATAATCTCATTATTGATTTTAAGTTGAATGTTTTTATGTTTTCGGTTAAGAAAGGTTATAAATAAATGTTTACCTCGAGAAACGTGAAGCAAAAGCCATCCATTGACAAGAAAAGTCCATTTATAGTCACTTATACCTTTGAAAGCCTTATTACTCGCTTTAAATGGTTTTATAATCTCATTATTGATTTTGAATTAAATTTTTTTATGTTTTTTGTTAAGAAAGGTTCTAAATAAATGTTTACATCTAGAAATGTGAAGCAAAAGCCATCCATTGACAAGAAAAGTCCATTTATAATCTCCTATGCATTTGAAAGCCTTATTACTCGCTTTAAATGGTTTTATAATTTCATTATTGATTTTAAGTTGAATTTTTTTATGTTTATAGTTAAGAAAGATTACAAATAAATGTTTACCTCGAGAAACGCGAAGCAAAAGCCATCCATTGACAAGAAAAGTCCGTTTATAGTCACCTATACCTTTGAAAGCCTTATTACTCGCTTTAAATGGTTTTATAATCTCATTATTGATTTTAAGTTGAATTTTTTTATATTTTCGGATAACAAAGGTTGTAAATAAATGTTTACCGCGAGAAACGCGAAGCAAAAGCCATCTATTGACAAGAAAAGTCCATTTATATTCACCTATGCGTTTCAAAGCCTTATTACTCGCTTTAAATGGTTTTATAATCTCATTATGTAGTTTAGGTTGAATTTTTCTATGTTTTCAGTTGAGAAAGGTTATAAATAAATGTTTACCTCAAGAAACGCGAAGCAAAAGCCATCCATTGACAAGAAAAGTCCATTTATAGTCACCTATGCCTTTGAAAGCCTTATTACTCGCTTTAAATGGTTTTATAATCTCGTTATTGATTTTAAGTTGAATGTTTTTATGTTTTCGGTTAAGAAAGGTTATAAATAAATGTTTACCTCGAGAAACGTGAAGCAAAAGCCATCCATTGACAAGAAAAGTCCATTTATAGTCACTTATACCTTTGAAAGCCTTATTACTCGCTTTAAATGGTTTTATAATCTCATTATTGATTTTGAATTAAATTTTTTTATGTTTTTTGTTAAGAAAGGTTCTAAATAAATGTTTACATCGAGAAATGTGAAGCAAAAGCCATCCATTGACAAGAAAAGTCCATTTATAATCTCCTATGCATTTGAAAGCCTTATTACTCGCTTTAAATGGTTTTATAATTTCATTATTGATTTTAAGTTGAATTTTTTTATGTTTTTAGTTAAGAAAGATTATAAATAAATGTTTACCTCGAGAAACGCGAAGCAAAAGCCATCCATTGACAAGAAAAGTCCGTTTATAGTCACCTATACCTTTGAAAGCCTTATTACTCGCTTTAAATGGTTTTATAATCTCATTATTGATTTTAAGTTGAATTTTTTTATATTTTCGGATAACAAAGGTTGTAAATAAATGTTTACCTCGAGAAACGCGAAGCAAAAGCCATCTATTGACAAGAAAAGTCCATTTATATTCACCTATGCCTTTCAATGCCTTATTACTCGCTTTAAATGGTTTTATAATCTCATTATGTAGTTTAGGTTGAATTTTTCTATGTTTTCAGTTGAGAAAGGTTATAAATAAATGTTTACCTCAAGAAACGCGAAGCAAAAGCCATCCATTGACAAGAAAAGTCCATTTATAGTCACCTATGCCTTTGAAAGCCTTATTACTCGCTTTAAATGGTTTTATAATCTCGTTATTGATTTTAAGTTGAATTTTTTTATGTTTTCGGTTAAGAAAGGTTATAAATAAATGTTTACCTTGAGAAACGCGAAGGAAAAGCCATCCATTGATAAGAAAAGTCAATTTATAGTCACCTATGCCTTTCAAAGCCCTATTAGTCGCTTTAAATGGTTTTATAATCTCATTATTGATTTTAAGTTGAATTTTTTTTATGTTTTTGGTTAAGAAAGGTTCTAAATAAATGTTTACCTCGAGAAATGTGAAGCAAATGCCATCCATTGACAAGAAAAGTCCCTTTATAGTCACCTATGCTTTTGAAAGCCTTATTACTCACGTTAAATGGTTTTATAATCTTATTATTGATTTTGAATTAAATTTTTTTATGTTTTCGATTAAGAAAGATTATAAATAAATGTTTACCTCGAGAAACGCGAAGCAAAAGCCATCCATTGACCAGAAAAGTCGATTTATAGTCACCTATGCCTTTGAAAGCCTTATTACTCGCTTTAAATAGTTTTATAATTTCATTATTGATTTATAGTTGAATTTTTTTATGTTTTCGGTTAAGAAAGGTTATAAATAAATGTTTACCTCGAGAAACGTGAAGCAAAAGCCATCCATTGACAAGAAAAGTCCATTTATAGTCACTTATACCTTTGAAAGCCTTATTACTCGCTTTAAATGGTTTTATAATCTCATTATTGATTTTGAATTAAATTTTTTTATGTTTTTTGTTAAGAAAGGTTCTAAATAAATGTTTACATCGAGAAATGTGAAGCAAAAGCCATCCATTGACAAGAAAAGTCCATTTATAATCTCCTATGCATTTGAAAGCCTTATTACTCGCTTTAAATGGTTTTATAATTTCATTATTGATTTTAAGTTGAATTTTTTTATGTTTATAGTTAAGAAAGATTATAAATAAATGTTTACCTCGAGAAACGCGAAGCAAAAGCTATCCATTGACAAGAAAAGTCCGTTTATAGTCACCTATACCTTTGAAAGCCTTATTACTCGCTTTAAATGGTTTTATAATCTCATTATTGATTTTAAGTTGAATTTTTTTATATTTTCGGATAACAAAGGTTGTAAATAAATGTTTACCTCGAGAAACGCGAAGCAAAAGCCATCTATTGACAAGAAAAGTCCATTTATATTCACCTATGCCTTTCAATGCCTTATTACTCGCTTTAAATGGTTTTATAATCTCATTATGTAGTTTAGGTTGAATTTTTCTATGTTTTCAGTTGAGAAAGGTTATAAATAAATGTTTACCTCAAGAAACGCGAAGCAAAAGCCATCCATTGACAAGAAAAGTCCATTTATAGTCACCTATGCCTTTGAAAGCCTTATTACTCGCTTTAAATGGTTTTATAATCTCGTTATTGATTTTAAGTTGAATGTTTTTATGTTTTCGGTTAAGAAAGGTTATAAATAAATGTTTACCTCGAGAAACGTGAAGCAAAAGCCATCCATTGACAAGAAAAGTCCATTTATAGTCACTTATACCTTTGAAAGCCTTATTACTCGCTTTAAATGGTTTTATAATCTCATTATTGATTTTGAATTAAATTTTTTTATGTTTTTTGTTAAGAAAGGTTCTAAATAAATGTTTACATCGAGAAATGTGAAGCAAAAGCCATCCATTGACAAGAAAAGTCCATTTATAATCTCCTATGCATTTGAAAGCCTTATTACTCGCTTTAAATGGTTTTATAATTTCATTATTGATTTTAAGTTGAATTTTTTTATGTTTATAGTTAAGAAAGATTATAAATAAATGTTTACCTCGAGAAACGCGAAGCAAAAGCCATCCATTGACAAGAAAAGTCCGTTTATAGTCACCTATACCTTTGAAAGCCTTATTACTCGCTTTAAATGGTTTTATAATCTCATTATTGATTTTAAGTTGAATTTTTTTATATTTTCGGATAACAAAGGTTGTAAATAAATGTTTACCTCGAGAAACGCGAAGCAAAAGCCATCTATTGACAAGAAAAGTCCATTTATATTCACCTATGCCTTTCAATGCCTTATTACTCGCTTTAAATGGTTTTATAATCTCATTATGTAGTTTAGGTTGAATTTTTCTATGTTTTCAGTTGAGAAAGGTTATAAATAAATGTTTACCTCAAGAAACGCGAAGCAAAAGCCATCCATTGACAAGAAAAGTCCATTTATAGTCACCTATGCCTTTGAAAGCCTTATTACTCGCTTTAAATGGTTTTATAATCTCGTTATTGATTTTAAGTTGAATTTTTTTATGTTTTCGGTTAATAAAGGTTATAAATAAATGTTTACCTTCAGAAACGCGAAGGAAAAGCCATCCATTGATAAGAAAAGTCAATTTATAGTCACCTATGCCTTTCAAAGCCCTATTAGTCGCTTTAAATGGTTTTATAATCTCATTATTGATTTTAAGTTGAATTTTTTTTATGTTTTTGGTTAAGAAAGGTTCTAAATAAATGTTTACCTCGAGAAATGTGAAGCAAATGCCATCCATTGACAAGAAAAGTCCCTTTATAGTCACCTATGCTTTTGAAAGCCTTATTACTCACGTTAAATGGTTTTATAATCTTATTATTGATTTTGAATTAAATTTTTTTATGTTTTCGATTAAGAAAGATTATAAATAAATGTTTACCTCGAGAAACGCGAAGCAAAAGCCATCCATTGACCAGAAAAGTCCATTTATAGTCACCTATGCCTTTGAAAGCCTTATTACTCGCTTTAAATAGTTTTATAATTTCATTATTGATTTATAGTTGAATTTTTTTATGTTTTCGGTTAAGAAAGGTTATAAATAAATGTTTACCTTGAGAAACGCCAAGCGAAAGCCTTCCATTGACAAGTAAAGTCCATTTATAGTCACCTATGCCTTTGAAAGCCTTATTACTCACGTTAAATGGTTTTATAATCTTATTATTGATTTTGAATTGAATATTTTTATGTTCTCAATTAAGAAAGGTTATAAATAGATGTTTACCTCGAGAAACGCGAAGCAAAAGCCATGCATTGACCAGAAAATTCCATTTATAGTCACCTATGCCTTTGAAAGCCTTTTTACTCGCTTTAAATGGTTTTATAATTTCATTATTGATTTTAAGTTGAATTTTTTTATGTTTTCGGTTAAGAAAGGTTATAAATAAATGTTTACCTTGAGAAACGCCAAGCGAAAGCCTTCCGTTGACAAGTAAAGTCTATTTATTGTCACCTATGCCTTTGAAAGCCTTATTACTCGCTTTGAATGGTTTTATAATCTCATTGTTGATTTTGAATTGAATTTTTTTATATTTTCAGATAAGAAAGGTTATAAATAAATGTTTACCTCGAGAAACGTGAAGCAAAAGCCATCCATTGACAAGAAAAGTCCTTTTATCGTCACCTATACCTTTGAAAGCCTTATTACTCGCTTTAAATGGTTTTATAATCTCATTATTGATTTTAAGTTGAATTTTTTTATGTTTTCGGTTAAGAAAGGTTGTAAATAAACGTTTACCTCGAGAAACGTGAAGCAAAAGCCATCCTTTGACAAGAAAAGTCCATTTATAGTCACTTATACCTTTGAAAGCCTTATTAGTCACTTTAAATGGTTTTATAATCTTGTTATTGATTTTCAGTTGACTTTTTTTATGTTTTCGGTTAAGAAAGGTTCTAAATAAATGTTTACCTCGAGAAACGTGAAGCAAAAGCCATCCATTGACAAGAAAAGTCCATTTATAGTCACCTATGCCTTTCAAAGCCTTATTAGTCACTTTAAATGGTTTAATAATCTCGTTATTGATTTTAAGTTGAATGTTTTTATATTTTCGATTAAGAAAGGTTCTAAATAAATGTTTACCTCGAGAAATGTGAAGCAAAAGCCATCCATTGACAAGAAAAGTCCATTTATAGTCACCTATGCCTTTCAAAGCCTTATTAGTCACTTTAAATGGTTTTATAATCTCGTTATTGATTTTCAGTTGAATTTTTTTATGTTTTCAATTAAGAAAGGTTCTAAATAAATGTGTACATCGAGAAATGTGAAGCAAAAGCCATCCACTAACAAGAAAAGTCTATTTATAGTCACCTATGCCTTTGAAAGCCATATTACTCGCTTTAAATGGTTTTATAATCTCATTATTGATTTTAAGTTGAATGTTTTTATGTTTTCGGTTAAGAAAGGTTATAAATAAATGTTTACCTCGAGAAACGTGAAGCAAAAGCCATCCATTGACAAGAAAAGTCCATTTATAGTCACTTATACCTTTGAAAGCCTTATTACTCGCTTTAAATGGTTTTATAATCTCATTATTGATTTTGAATTAAATTTTTTTATGTTTTTTGTTAAGAAAGGTTCTAAATAAATGTTTACATCGAGAAATGTGAAGCAAAAGCCATCCATTGACAAGAAAAGTCCATTTATAATCTCCTATGCATTTGAAAGCCTTATTACTCGCTTTAAATGGTTTTATAATTTCATTATTGATTTTAAGTTGAATTTTTTTATGTTTATAGTTAAGAAAGATTATAAATAAATGTTTACCTCGAGAAACGTGAAGCAAAAGCCATCCATTGACAAGAAAAGTCCATTTATAGTCACTTATACCTTTGAAAGCCTTATTAGTCACTTTAAATGGTTTTATAATCTCATTATTGATTTTAAGTTGAATTTTTTTATGTTTTTGGTTAAGAAAGGTTCAAAATAAATGTTTACCTCGAGAAATGTGAAGCAAATGCCATCCATTGACAAGAAAAGTCCCTTTATAGTCACCTATGCTTTTGAAAGCCTTATTACTCACGTTAAATGGTTTTATAATCTTATTATTGATTTTGAATTAAATTTTTTTATGTTTTCGATTAAGAAAGGTTATAAATAAATATTTACCTCGAGAAACGCGAAGCAAAAGCCATCCATTGACCAGAAAAGTCCATTTATAGTCACCTATGCCTTTGAAAGCCTTATTACTCGCTTTAAATAGTTTTATAATTTCATTATTGATTTATAGTTGAATTTTTTTATGTTTTCGGTTAAGAAAGGTTATAAATAAATGTTTACCTTGAGAAACGCCAAGCGAAAGCCTTCCATTGACAAGTAAAGTCCATTTATAGTCACCTATGCCTTTGAAAGCCTTATTACTCACGTTAAATGGTTTTATAATCTTATTATTGATTTTGAATTGAATATTTTTATGTTCTCAATTAAGAAAGGTTATAAATAGATGTTTACCTTGAGAAACGCGAAGCAAAAGCCATGCATTGACCAGAAAATTCCATTTATAGTCACCTATGCCTTTGAAAGCCTTATTACTCGCTTTAAATGGTTTTATAATTTCATTATTGATTTTAAGTTGAATTTTTTTATGTTTTCGGTTAAGAAAGGTTATAAATAAATGTTTACCTTGAGAAACGCCAAGCGAAAGCCTTCCGTTGACAAGTAAAGTCTATTTATTGTCACCTATGCCTTTGAAAGCCTTATTACTCGCTTTGAATGGTTTTATAATCTCATTGTTGATTTTAAGTTGAATTTTTTTATATTTTCAGATAAGAAAGGTTATAAATAAATGTTTACCTCGAGAAACGTGAAGCAAAAGCCATCCATTGACAAGAAAAGTCCCTTTATCGTCACCTATACCTTTGAAAGCCTTATTACTCGCTTTAAATGGTTTTATAATCTCATTATTGATTTTAAGTTGAATTTTTTTATGTTTTCGGTTAAGAAAGGTTATAAATAAACGTTTACCTCGAGAAACGTGAAGCAAAAGCCATCTATTGACAAGAAAAGTCCATTTATAGTCACTTATACCTTTGAAAGCCTTATTAGTCACTTTAAATGGTTTTATAATCTCGTTATTGATTTTCAGTTGAATTTTTTTATGTTTTCGGTTAAGAAAGGTTCTAAATAAATGTTTACCTCGAGAAACGTGAAGCAAAAGCCATCCATTGACAAGAAAAGTCCATTTATAGTCACTTATACCTTTGAAAGCCTTATTACTCGCTTTAAATGGTTTTATAATCTCATTATTGATTTTAAGTTGAATTTTTTTATGTTTTTGGTTAAGAAAGGTTCAAAATAAATGTTTACCTCGAGAAATGTGAAGCAAAAGCCATCCATTGACAAAAAAAGTCCATTTATAGTCACCTATGCCTTTCAAAGCCTTATTAGTCACTTTAAATGGTTTTATAATCTCGTTATTGATTTTAAGTTGAATGTTTTTATATTTTCGGTTAAGAAAGGTTCTAAATAAATGTTTACCTTGAGAAATGTGAAGCAAAAACCATCCATTGACAAGAAAAGTCCATTTATAGTCACCTATGCCTTTCAAAGCCTTATTAGTCACTTTAAATGGTTTTATAATCTCGTTATTGATTTTCAGTTGAATTTTTTTATGTTTTCGATTAAGAAAGGTTCTAAATAAATGTTTACATCGAGAAATGTGAAGCAAAAGCCATCCACTAACAAGAAAAGTCCATTTATAGTCACCTATGCCTTTGAAAGCCTTATTACTCGCTTTAAATGGTTTTATAATCTCATTATTGATTCTAAGTTGAATGTTTTTATGTTTTCGGTTAAGAAAGCTTATAAATAAATGTTTACCTCGAGAAACGTGAAGCAAAAGCCATCCATTGACAAGAAAAGTCCATTTATAGTCACTTATACCTTTGAAAGCCTTATTACTCGCTTTAAATGGTTTTATAATCTCATTATTGATTTTGAAATAAATTTTTTTATGTTTTTTGTTAAGAAAGGTTCTAAATAAATGTTTACATCGAGAAATGTGAAGCAAAAGCCATCCATTGAAAAGAAAAGTCCATTTATAATCTCCTATGCATTTGAAAGCCTTATTACTCGCTTTAAATGGTTTTATAATTTCATTATTGATTTTAAGTTGAATTTTTTTATGTTTTTAGTTAAGAAAGATTATAAATAAATGTTTACCTCGAGAAACGCGAAGCAAAAGCCATCCATTGACTAGAAAAGTCCGTTTATAGTCACCTATACCTTTGAAAGCCTTATTACTCGCTTTAAATGGTTTTATAATCTCATTATTGATTTTAAGTTGAATTTTTTTATATTTTCGGATAACAAAGGTTGTAAATAAATGTTTACCTCGAGAAACGCGAAGCAAAATCCATCTATTGACAAGAAAAGTCCATTTATATTCACCTATGCCTTTCAAAGCCTTATTACTCGCTTTAAATGTTTTTATAATCTCATTATGTAGTTTAGGTTGAATTTTTCTATGTTTTCAGTTGAGAAAGGTTATAAATAAATGTTTACCTCAAGAAACGCAAAGCAAAAGCCATCCATTGACAAGAAAAGTCCATTTATAGTCACCTATGCCTTTGAAAGCCTTATTACTCGCTTTAAATGGTTTTATAATCTCGTTATTGATTTTAAGTTGAATTTTTTTATGTTTTCGGTTAAGAAAGGTTATAAATAAATGTTTACCTTGAGAAACGCGAAGGAAAAGCCATCCATTGATAAGAAAAGTCAATTTATAGTCACCTATGCCTTTCGAAGCCCTATTAGTCACTTTAAATGGTTTTATAATCTCATTATTGATTTTAAGTTGAATTTTTTTATGTTTTTGGTTAAGAAAGGTTCTAAATAAATGTTTACCCCGAGAAATGTGAAGCAAATGCCATCCATTGACAAGAAAAGTCCCTTTATAGTCACCTATGCTTTTGAAAGCCTTATTACTCACGTTAAATGGTTTTATAATCTTATTATTGATTTTGAATTAAATTTTTTTATGTTTTCGATTAAGAAAGGTTCTAAATAAATGTTTACCTCGAGAAATGTGAAGCAAATGCCATCCATTGACAAGAAAAGTCCATTTATAGTCACCTATGCCTTTCAAAGCCTTATTACTCGCTTTAAATTGTTTTATAATCTCATTATGTAGTTTAGGTTGAATTTTTCTATGTTTTCAGTTGAGAAAGGTTATAAATAAATGTTTACCTCAAGAAACGCGAAGCAAAAGCCATCCATTGACAAGAAAAGTCCATTTATAGTCACCTATGCCTTTGAAAGCCTTATTACTCGCTTTAAATGGTTTTATAATCTCGTTATTGATTTTAAGTTGAATTTTTTTATGTTTTCGGTTAAGAAAGGTTATAAATAAATGTTTACCTGAAGAAACGCGAAGCAAAAGCCATCCATTGATAAGAAAAGTCAATTTATAGTCACCTATGCCTTTGAAAGCCTTATTACTCGCTTTAAATGGTTTTATAATCTCGTTATTGATTTTAAGTTGAATTTTTTTATGTTTTCGGTTAAGAAAGGTTATAAATAAATGTTTACCTTGAGAAACGCAAAGGAAAAGCCATCCATTGATAAGAAAAGTCAATTTATAGTCACCTATGCCTTTCAAAGCCCTATTAGTCGCTTTAAATGGTTTTATAATCTCATTATTGATTTTAAGTTGAATTTTTTTATGTTTTTGGTTAAGAAAGGTTCTAAATAAATGTTTACCTCGAGAAATGTGAAGCAAAAGCCATCCATTGACAAGAAAAGTCCATTTATAGTCACCTATACCTTTCAAAGCCTTATTAGTCACTTTAAATGGTTTTATAATCTCGTTATTGATTTTCTGTTGAATTTTTTTATGTTTTCGGTTAAGAAAGGTTCTAAATAAATGTTTACATCGAGAAATGTGAAGCAAAAGCCATCCATTGACAAGAAAAGTCCATTTATAGTCACCTATGCCTTTGAAAGCCTTATTACTCGCTTTAAATGGTTTTATAATCTCATTGTTGATTTTAAGTTGAATTTTTTTATGTTTTCGGTTAAGAAAGGTTATAAATAAATGTTAACCTCGAGAAACGTGAAGCAAAAAACATCCATTGACAAGAAAAGTCCATTTATAGTCACTTAAACCTTTGAAAGCCTTATTACTCGCTTTAAATGGTTTTATAATTTCATTGTTGATTTGAAGTTGAGTTTTTTTATGTTTTTTGTTAAGAAAGGTTCTAAATAAATGTTTACATCGAGAAATGTGAAGCAAAAGCCATCCATTGACAAGAAAAGTCCATTTATAATCACCTATGCATTTGAAAGCCATATTACTCGCCTTAAATGGTTTTATAATCTCATTATTGATTTTAAGTTGAATTGTTTTATGTTTTCGGTTAAGAAAGGTTCCAAATAAATGTTTACCTCGAGAAACGCGAAGCAAAAGCCATCCATTGGCAAGAAAAGTCTATTTATAGTCACCTATGCCTTTCAAAGCCTTATTACTCGCTTTAAATGGTTTTATAATTTCATTATTGATTTTAAGTTGAATTTTTTTATGTTTTTAGTTAAGAAAGATTATAAATAAATGTTTACCTCGAGAAACGTGAAGCAAAGGCCATCCATTGACAAGAAAAGTTCGTTTATAGTCACCTATACCTTTGAAAGCCTTATTACTCGCTTTAAATGGTTTTATAATCTCATTATTGATTTTAAGTTGAATTTTTTTATATTTTCGGATAACAAAGGTTGTAAATAAATGTTTACCTCGAGAAACGCGAAGCAAAAGCCATCTATTGACAAGAAAAGTCCATTTATAGTCACCTATGCCTTTCAAAGCCTTATTACTCGCTTTAAATGGTTTTATAATCTCATTATGTAGTTTAGGTTGATTTTTCTATGTTTTCAGTTGACAAAGGTTATAAATAAATGTTTCCCTCAAGAAACGCGAAGCAAAACCCATCCATTGACAAGAAAAGTCCATTTATAGTCACCTATGCCTTTGAAAGCCTTCTTACTCACGTTAAATGGTTTTATAATCTTATTATTGATTTTGAATTAAATTTTTTTATGTTTTCGATTATGAAAGGTTATAAATAAATGTTTACCTCGAGAAACGCAAAGCAAAAGCCATCCATTCACCAGAAAAGTCGATTTATAGTCACCTATACCTTTGAAAGCCTTATTACTCGCTTTAAATGGTTTTATAATCTTATTATTGATTTTGAATATAATTTTTTTATGTTTTCAATTAAGAAAGGTTATAAATAAATGTTTACCTCGAGAAACGTGAAGCAAAAGCCATCCATTGACAAGAAAAGTCCATTTACAATCACTTATGCCTTTGAAAGCCTTATTACTCGCTTTAAATGGTTTTATAATCTCATTATTGATTTTAAGTTGAATTTTTTTATGTTTTTGGATAAGAAAGATTATAAATAAATGTTTACCTCGAGAAACGCGAAGCAAAAGCCATCCATTGACAAGAAAAGTGCATTTATAGTCACCTATGCCTTTGAAAGCCTTATTACTCGCTTTAAATGGTTTTATAATCTCATTATTGATTTTAAGTTGAATTTTTTTATGTTTTTAGTTAAGAAAGATTATAAATAAATGTTTATCTCGAGAAACGTGAAGCAAAAGCCATCCATTGACAAGAAAAGTTCGTTTATAGTCACCTATACCTTTGAAAGCCTTATTACTCGCTTTAAATGGTTTTATAATCTCATTATTGATTTTAAGTTGAATTTTTTTATGTTTTTGGTTAAGAAAGGTTCTAAATAAATGTTTACCTCGAGAAATGTGAAGCAAAAGCCATCCATTGACAAGAAAAGTCCATTTATAGTCACCTATGCCTTTGAAAGCCTTATTACTCACGTTAAATGGTTTTATAATCTTATTATTGATTTTGAATTAAATTTTTTTATGTTTTCGATTAAGAATGGTTATAAATAAATGTTTACCTCGAGCAACGCGAAACAAAAGCCATCCATTGACCAGAAAAGTTCATTTATAGTCACCTATGCCTTTGAAAGCCTTATTACTCGCTTTAAATGGTTTTATAATCTCATTATTGATTTTCAGTTGAATTTTTTTATGTTTTTGGTTAAGAAAGGTTCTAAATAAATGTTTACCTCGATAAATGTGAAGCAAAAGCCATCCATTGACAAGAAAAGTCCATTTATGGTCACCTATGCCTTTGAAAGCCTTATTACTCGCTTTATATGGTTTTATAATCTCATTATTGATTTTAAGTTGAATTTTTTTATGTTTTCGGTTAAGAAAGGTTCTAAATAAATGTTTTCCTCGAGAAATGTGAAGCAAAAGCCATCCATTGACAAAAAAAGTCCATTTATAGTCACCTATGCCTTTGAAAGCCTTATTACTCGCTTTAAATGGTTTTATAATCTCATTATTGATTTTAAATTGAATTTTTTTATGTTTTTGGTTAAGAAAGGTTCTAAATAACTGTTTACCTTGAGAAATGTGAAGCAAAAGCCATCCATTGACAAGAAAAGTCCATTCATATTCACTTATACCGTTGAAAGCCTTATTACTCGCTTTAAATGGTTTTATAAACTCATTATTGATTTTAAGTTGAATTTTTTTATGTTTTCGGTTAACAAAGGTTATAAATAAATGTTTACCCTGAGAAACGTGAAGCAAAAGCCATCCATTGAAAATAAAAGTCCATTTATAGTCACCTATGCCTTTGAAAGCCTTATTACTCGCTTTAAATGGTTTTATAATCTCATTATTGATTTTAAGTTGAATTTTTTTATGTTTTTGGTTAAGAAAGGTTGTAAATAAATGTTTACCTCGAGAAATGTGAAGCAAAAGCCATCCATTGACAAGAAAAGTCCATTATAGTCACCTATGCCTTTCAAAGCCTTATTGGTCACTTTAAATGGTTTTATAATCTCGTTATTGATTTTCAGTTGAATTTTTTCATGTTTTCGGTTAATAAAGGTTCTAAATAAATGTTTACATCGTGAAATGTGAAGCAAAAGCCATCCATTGACAAGAAACGTCCATTTATAGTCACCTATGCCTTTCAAAGCCTTATTACTCGCTTTGAATGGTTTTATAATCTCATTATTGATTTTAAGTTGAATTTTTTTATGTTTTCGGTTAAGAAAGGTTATAAATAAATGTTTACCTTGAGAAACGTGAAGCAAAAGCCATCCATTGACAAGAAAAGTCCATTTATAGTCACCTATGCCTTTGAAAGCCTTATTACTCGCTTTAAATGGTTTTATAATCTCATTATTGATTTTAAGTTGAATTTTTTTATGTTTTTGGTTAAGAAAGGTTCAAAATAAATGTTTACCTCGAGAAACGTGAAGCAAAAGGAATCCATTGACAAGAAAAGTCCATTTATAGTCACTTATACCTTTGAAAGCCTTATTACTCGCTTTAAATGGTTTTATAATTTCATTATTGATTTTAAGTTGAGTTTTTTTATGTTTTTTGTTAAGAAAGGTTCTAAATAAATGTTTACATCGAGAAATGTGAAGCAAAAGCCATCCATTGACAAGAAAAGTCCATTTATAGTCACCTATGCCTTCGAAAGCCTTATTACTCGCTTTAAATGGTTTTATAATCTCGTTATTGATTTTAAGTTGAAATTCTTTATGTTTTCGGTTAAGAAAGGTTATAAATAAATGTTTACCTTGAGAAACACGAAGCAAAAGCCATCCATTGACAAGAAAAGTCCATTTATATTCACTTATACCGTTGAAAGCCTTATTACTCGCTTTAAATGGTTTTATAATCTCATTATTGATTTTAAGTTGAATTTTTTTATGTTTTCGGTTAACAAAGGTTATAAATAAATGTTTACCCTGAGAAACGTGAAGCAAAAGCCATCCATTGACAAGAAAAGTCCATTTATAGTCACCATGCCTTTGAAAGCCTTATTACTCGCTTTAAATGGTTTTATAATCTCCTTATTGATTTTAAGTTGAATTTGTTTATGTTTTCGGTTAAGAAAGGTTATAAATAAATGTTTACCTTGAGAAACGTGAAGGAAAAGCCATCCATTGATAAGAAAAGTCAATTTATAGTCACCTATGCCTTTCAAAGCCCTATTAGTCGCTTTAAATGGTTTTATAATCTCATTATTGATTTTAAGTTGAATTTTTTTATGTTTTTGGTTAAGAAAGGTTCTAAATAAATGTTTACCTCGAGAAATGTGAAGTAAAAGCCATCCATTGACAAGAAAAGTCCATTTATAGTCACCTATGCCTTTGAAAGCCTTATTACTCGCTTTAAATGGTTTTATAAGCTCATTATTGATTTTAAGTTGAATTTTTTTATGTTTTCGGTTAAGAAAGGTTATAAATAAATGTTTACCCTGAGAAACGTGAAGCAAAAGCCATCCATTGATAAGAAAAGTCCATTTATAGTCACCTATGCCTTTGAAAGCCTTATTACTCGCTTTAAATGGTTTTATAATCTCATTATTGATTTTAAGTTGAATTTTTTTATATTTTCAGATAAGAAAGGTTGTAAATAAATGTTTACTTCGAGAAACGCGAAGCAAAAGCCATCTATTGACAAGAAAAGTCCATTTATAGTCACCTATGCCTTTGAAAGCCTTATTACTCGCTTTAAATTGTTTTATAATCTCATTATTGATTTTCAGTTGAATTTTTTTATGTTTTTGGTTAAGAAAGGTTCTAAATAAATGTTTACCTCAAGAAATGTGATGCAAAAGCCATCCATTGACAGGAAAAGTCCATTTATGGTCACCTATGCCTTTGAAAGCCTTATTACTCGCTTTAAATGGTTTTATAATCTCATTATTGATTTTAAGTTGAATTTTTTTATATTTTCGGTTAAGAAAGGTTATAAATAAATGTTTACCTTAAGAAACGCCAAGCGAAAGCCTTCCATTGACAAGTAAAGTCCATTTATAGTCACCTATGCCTTTGAAAGCCTTATTACTCGCTTTAAATGGTTTTATAATCTCATTATTGATTTTAAGTTGAATTTTTTTATGTTTTCGGTTAAGAAAGGTTATAAATAAATGTTTACCCTGAGAAACGCCAAGCGAAAGCCTTCCATTGACAAGTAAAGTCCATTTATAGTCACCTATGCCTGTGAAAGCCTTATTACTCACATTAAATGGTTTTATAATCTCATTATTGATTTTAAGTTGAATTTTTTTATGTTTTCGGTTAAGAAAGGTTATAAATAAATGTTTACCTTGAGAAACGCCAAGCGAAAGCCTTCCGTCGACAAGTAAAGTCCATTTATAGTCACCTATGCCTTTGAAAGCCTTATTACTCGCTTTGAATGGTTTTATAATCTCATTGTTGATTTTAAGTTGAATTTTTTTATATTTTCGGATAAGAAAGGTTGTAAATAAATGTTTACCTCGAGAAACGCGAAGCAAAAGCCATCTATTGACAAGAAAAGTCCATTTATAGTCACCTATGCCTTTCAAAGCCTTATTACTCGCTTTAAATGGTTTTATAATCTCATTATGTAATTTAGGTTGAATTTTTCTATGTTTTCAGTTGAGAAAGGTTATAAATAAATGTTTACCTCAAGAAACGCGAAGCAAAAGCCATCCATTGACAAGAAAAGTCCATTTATAGTCACCTATGCCTTTGAAAGCCTTATTACTCACGTTAAATGGTTTTATAATCTTATTATTGATTTTGAATTAAATTTTTTTATGTTTTCGATTAAGAATGGTTATAAATAAATGTTTACCTCGAGCAACGCGAAACAAAAGCCATCCATTGACCAGAAAAGTTTATTTATAGTCACCTATGCCTTTGAAAGCCTTATTACTCGCTTTAAATGGTTTTATAATCTCATTATTGATTGTCAGTTGAATTTTTTTATGTTTTTGGTTAAGAAAGGTTCTAAATAAATGTTTACCTCGAGAAATGTGAAGCAAAAGCCATCCATTGACAAGAAAAGTCCATTTATGGTCACCTATGCCTTTGAAAGCCTTATTACTCGCTTTATATGGTTTTATAATCTCATTATTGATTTTAAGTTTAATTTTTTTTATGTTTTCGGTTAAGAAAGGTTCTAAATAAATGTTTACCTCGAGAAATGTGAAGCAAAAGCCATCCATTGACAAGAAAAGTCCATTTATAGTCACCTATGCCTTTGAAAGCCTTATTACTCGCTTTAAATGGTTTTATAATCTCATTATTGATTTTAAGTTGAATTGTTTTATGTTTTTGGTTAAGAAAGGTTCTAAATAACTGTTTACCTTGAGAAATGTGAAGCAAAAGCCATCCATTGACAAGAAAAGTCCATTCATATTCACTTATACCGTTGAAAGCCTTATTACTCGCTTTAAATGGTTTTATAAACTCATTATTGATTTTAAGTTGAATTTTTTTATGTTTTCGGTTAACAAAGGTTATAAATAAATGTTTACCCTGAGAAACGTGAAGCAAAAGCCATCCATTGACAAGAAAAGTCCATTTATTGTCTCCTATGCCTTTGAAAGCCTTATTACTCGCTTTAAATGGTTTTATAATCTCATTATTGATTTTAAGTTGAATTTTTTTATGTTTTCGGTTAAGAAAGGTTATAAATAAACGTTTACCTCGAGAAACGTGAAGCAAAAGCCATCCATTGACAAGAAAAGTCCATTTATAGTCACTTATACCTTTGAAAGCCTTATTAGTCACTTTAAATGGTTTTATAATCTCGTTATTGATTTTAAGTTGAAATTTTTTATATTTTCGGATAAGAAAGGTTATAAATAAATGTTTACCTCGAGAAACGTGAAGCAAAAGCCATCCATTGACAAGAAAAGTCCATTTATAGTCACCTATGCCTTTGAAAGCCTTATTACTCGCTTTAAATGGTTTTATAATCTCATTATTGATTTTAAGTTGAATTTTTTTATGTTTTTGGTTAAGAAAGGTTCAAAATAAATGTTTACCTCGAGAATTGTGAAGCAAAAGCCATCCATTGATAAAAAAAGTCCATTTATAGTCACCTATGCCTTTCAAAGCATTATTAGTCACTTTAAATGGTTTTATAATCTCATTATTGATTTTAAGTTGAAATTCTTTATGTTTTCGGTTAAGAAAGGTTATAAATAAATGTTTACCTTGAGAAACACGAAGCAAAAGCCATCCATTGGCAAGAAAAGTCCATTTATATTCACTTATACCGTTGAAAGCCTTATTACTCGCTTTAAATGCTTTTATAATCTCATTATTGATTTTAAGTTGAATTTTTTTATGTTTTCGGTTAACAAAGGTTATAAATAAATGTTTACCCCGAGAAATGTGAAGCAAAAGCCATCCATTGACAAGAAAAGTCCATTTATAGTCACCTATGCCTTTGAAAGCCTTATTACTCGCTTTAAATGGTTTTATAATCTCATTATTGATTTTAAGTTGAATTTTTTTATGTTTTCGGTTAAGAAAGGTTATAAATAAATGTTTACCTCGAGAAATGTGAAGCAAAAGCCATCCATTGGCAAGAAAAGTCCATTTATAGTCACCCATGCCTTTGAAAGCCTTATTACTCGCTTTAAATGGTTTTATAATCTCATTATTGATTTTAAGTTGAATTTTTTTATGTTTTCGGTTAAGAAAGGTTATAAATAAATGTTTACCTTGAGAAACGCCAAGCGAAAGCCTTCCGTTGACAAGTAAAGTCTATTTATAGTCACCTATGCCTTTGAAAGCCTTATTACTCGTTTTGAATGGTTTTATAATCTCATTATTGATTTTAAGTTGAATTTTTTTATATTTTCGGATAAGAAAGGTTATAAATAAATGTTTACCTCGAGAAACGTGAAGCAAAAGCCATCCATTGACAAGAAAAGTCCCTTTATCGTCACCTATACCTTTGAAAGCCTTATTACTCGCTTTAAATGGTTTTATAATCTCATTATTGATTTTAAGTTGAATTTTTTTATGTTTTCGGTTAAGAAAGGTTATAAATAAATGTTTACCTCGAGAAACGCGAAGCAAAAGCCATCCATTGACAAGAAAAGTGCATTTATAGTCACCTATGCCTTTGAAAGCCTTATTACTCGCTTTAAATGGTTTTATAATCTCATTATTGATTTTAAGTTGAATTTTTTTATGTTTTTTGTTAAGAAAGATTATAAATAAATGTTTACCTCGAGAAACGCGAAGCAAAAGCCATCCATTGACAAGAAAAGTGCATTTATAGTCACCTATGCCTTTGAAAGCCTTATTACTCGCTTTAAATGGTTTTATAATCTCATTATTGATTTTAAGTTGAATTTTTTTATGTTTTCGGTTAAGAAAGGTTATAAATAAATGTTTACCTCGAGAAACGTGAAGCAAAAGCCATCTATTGACAAGAAAAGTCCATTTATAGTCACCTATGCCTTTGAAAGCCTTATTACTCGCTTTAAATGGTTTTATAATCTCATTATTGATTTTAAGTTGAATTTTTTTATGTTTTCGGTTAAGAAAGGTTATAAATAAATGTTTACCTCGAGAAAGGTGAAGCAAAAGCCATCCATTGACAAGAAAAGTCCATTTATGGTCACCTATACCTTTGAAAGCCTTATTACTCGCTTTAAATGGTTTTATAATCTCATTATATATTTTAGGTTGAATTTTTGTATGTTTTCAGTTGAGAAAGGTTATAAATAAATGTTTACCTCAAGAAACGCTAAGCAAAAGCCATCCATTGACAAGAAAAGTCTATTTGTAGTCACCTATGGCTTAGAAAGCCTTATTACTCACGTTAAATGGTTTTATAATCTTATTATTGATTTTGAATTGAATTTTTTTATGTTTTCAATTAAGAAAGGTTATAAATAAATGTTTACCTCGAGAAACGTGAAGCAAAAGCCATCCATTGAGAAGAAAAGTCCATTTATAGTCACCTATGCCTTTGAAAGCCCTATTACTCACGTTAAATGGTTTTATAATCTTATTATTGATTTTGAATTGAATATTTTTATGTTCACAATTAAGAAAGGTTATAAATAGATGTTTACCTCGAGAAACGCGAAGCAAAAGCCATCCATTGACAAGAAAAGTCCACTTATAGTCACCTATACCTTTTAAAGCCTTACTACTCGCTTTAAATGGTTTTATAATTTCATTATTGATTTTAAGTTGAATTTTTTTATGTTTTCGGTTAAGAAAGGTTATAAATAAATGTTTACCTTAAGAAACGCCAAGCGAAAGCCTTCCATTGACAAGTAAAGTCCATTTATAGTCACCTATGCCTTTGAAAGCCTTATTACTCGCTTTAAATTGTTTTATAATCTCATTATTGATTTTAAGTTGAATTTTTTTATGTTTTCGGTTAAGAAAGGTTATAATTAAATGTTTACCCTGAGAAACGCCAAGCGAAAGCCTTCCATTGACAAGTAAAGTCCATTTATAGTCACCTATGCCTGTGAAAGCCTTATTACTCACTTTAAATGGTTTTATAATCTCATTATTGATTTTAAGTTGAATTTTTTTATGTTTTCGGTTAAGAAAGGTTATAAATAAATGTTTACCTTGAGAAACGCCAAGCGAAAGCCTTCCGTCGACAAGTAAAGTCTATTTATAGTCACCTATGCCTTTGAAAGCCTTATTACTCGCTTTGAATGGTTTTATAATCTCATTGTTGATTTTAAGTTGAATTTTTTTATATTTTCGGATAAGAAAGGTTGTAAATAAATGTTTACCTCGAGAAACGCGAAGCAAAAGCAATCTATTGACAAGAAAAGTCCATTTATAGTCACCTATGCCTTTCAAAGCCTTATTACTCGCTTTAAATGGTTTTATAATCTCATTATGTAATTTAGGTTGAATTTTTCTATGTTTTCAGTTGAGAAAGGTTATAAATAAATGTTTACCTCAAGAAACGCGAAGCAAAAGCCATCCATTGACAAGAAAAGTCCATTTATAGTCACCTATGCCTTTGAAAGCCTTATTACTCACGTTAAATGGTTTTATAATCTTATTATTGATTTTGAATTAAATTTTTTTATGTTTTCGATTAAGAATGGTTATAAATAAATGTTTACCTTGAGCAACGCGAAACAAAAGCCATCCATTGACAAGAAAAGTTCATTTATAGTCACCTATGCCTTTGAAAGCCTTATTACTCGCTTTAAATGGTTTTATAATCTCATTATTGATTGTCAGTTGAATTTTTTTTATGTTTTTGGTTAAGAAAGGTTCTAAATAAATGTTTACCTCGAGAAATGTGAAGCAAAAGCCATCCATTGACAAGAAAAGTCCATTTATGGTCACCTATGCCTTTGAAAGCCTTATTACTCGCTTTATATGGTTTTATAATCTCATTATTGATTTTAAGTTGAATTTTTTTATGTTTTCGATTAAGAAAGGTTCTAAATAAATGTTTACCTCGAGAAATGTGAAGCAAAAGCCATCCATTGACAAGAAAAGTCCATTTATAGTCACCTATGCCTTTGAAAGCCTTATTACTCGCTTTAAATGGTTTTATAATCTCATTATTGATTTTAAGTTGAATTGTTTTATGTTTTTGGTTAATAAAGGTTCTAAATAACTGTTTACCTTGAGAAATGTGAAGCAAAAGCCATCCATTGACAAGAAAAGTCCATTCATATTCACTTATACCGTTGAAAGCCTTATTACTCGCTTTAAATGGTTTTATAAACTCATTATTGATTTTAAGTTGAATTTTTTAATGTTTTCGGTTAACAAAGGTTATAAATAAATGTTTACCCTGAGAAACGTGAAGCAAAAGCCATCCATTGACAACAAAAGTCCATTTATAGTCACCTATGCCTTTGAAAGCCTTATTACTCGCTTTAAATGGTTTTATAATCTCATTATTGATTTTAAGTTGAATTTTTTTATGTTTTTGGTTAAGAAAGGTTCTAAATAAATGTTTACCTCGAGAAATGTGAAGCAAAAGCCATCCATTGACAAGAAAAGTCCATTATAGTCACCTATGCCTTTCAAAGCCTTATTGGTCACTTTAAATGGTTTTATAATCTCGTTATTGATTTTCACTTGAATATTTTCATGTTTTCGGTTAATAAAGGTTCTAAATAAATGTTTACATCGAGAAATGTGAAGCAAAAGCCATCCATTGAAAAGAAACGTCCATTTATAGTCACCTATGCCTTTCAAAGCCTTATTACTCGCTTTGAATGGTTTTATAATCTCATTATTGATTTTAAGTTGAATTTTTTTATGTTTTCGGTTAAGAAAGGTTATAAATAAACGTTTACCTCGAGAAACGTGAAGCAAAAGGAATCCATTGACAAGAAAAGTCCATTTATAGTCACTTATACCTTTGAAAGCCTTATTACTCGCTTTAAATGGTTTTATAATTTCATTCTTGATTTTATGTTGAGTTTTTTTATGTTTTTTGTTAAGCAAGGTTCTAAATAAATGTTTACATCGAGAAATGTGAAGCAAAAGCCATCCATTGACAAGAAAAGTCCATTTATAGTCACCTATGCCTTCGAAAGCCTTATTACTCGCTTTAAATGGTTTTATAATCTCGTTATTGATTTTAAGTTGAAATTCTTTATGTTTTCGGTTAAGAAAGGTTATAAATAAATGTTTACCTTGAGAAACACGAAGCAAAAGCCATCCATTGACAAGAAAAGTCCATTTATATTCACTTATACCGTTGAAAGCCTTATTACTCGCTTTAAATGGTTTTATAATCTCATTATTGATTTTAAGTTGAATTTTTTTATGTTTTCGGTTAACAAAGGTTATAAATAAATGTTTACCCTGAGAAACGTGAAGCAAAAGCCATCCATTGACAAGAAAAGTCCAGTTATAGTCACCTATGCCTTTAAAAGCCTTATTACTCGCTTTAAATGGTTTTATAATCTCGTTATTGATTTTAAGTTGAATTTGTTTATGTTTTCGGTTAAGAAAGGTTATAAATAAATGTTTACCTTGAGAAACGTGAAGGAAAAGCCATCCATTGATAA